>NW_027223772.1:13440345-14040345 GCF_028538775.1 Myotis yumanensis
TCTTACTCTGGTTCCTGCCTCCTAAATTGAGTGTGGCCATGTGATTTGTCTTAGCCAGTGACGTGAGCAGAAAAGACTTGTCACACAAACTTCTAGGAGCAATAGTGAGATTTGCCACATCTTCCTCCTGCCAGTGATGGAGCTTCCTGCAGTGCGGGTCCTTTACCAAGAGCGCAGAGGGAGGAGAGAGGAAGGACGGAGGGAGAAAAGAGGAGGGCGGGGGAGAGCAGGGGAAGAAGGGAGTGGAAATTTGTTTCAAGTAACTAAAATTCCTGGGGTTGTTTATAACCATTGTATACTTATTAACTTAGATAAACCTTAAAAATAATTTAAGACTTTATGTTTCAGAGCAGTTTTAGGGTCTCAACAAAATTGAACAAAAAGTATAAGTTTTCCTGTACTCCCTGACCCCACACAGGCACAGCCTCCCATGTCCTGCACCACATTATACATTTGTTACAATTAGTGGACCTACATTGACACATCATTATTATCCCAAATCCATGGTTTACATTAGGGTTCACTTTAGGTGTGTATATTCAATGGGTTTTTACAAATACATAGTGTGTACTCACCATTGTAGTAAAATACAGAATAGCTTTGCTGCTCTAAGAATCCTCTCTTGTCTGCCTGTTTGTTTTTTTATTGATTTCTAAATTCCATTGTGATCAGAACACTGTTTAATTAAAGTTCATAATATTTTTTGAAGCTTATGACCAAAGAGATGATCAATTTTTGTAAATGTCCTGTGTATCCTTGGAAAGAATGTGGATGCAGTAGTGTCTTATTATTATTTTTATTGATTGATTTGAAAGAGAGAGAGAGAGGGCTTTGTTGTTCCATTTATTTAGGTTTTTAGGGGGGGAGAGAGAGAGAGAGAAAGAGAGAGAGGGAGAGAGAGAGAGAGAGAGAGAGAGAGAGAGAGGGGAACATTGGTGCGAGAGAGAAACACATAGATTACCTGACCAGGGATCAAACTAGCAACCTTTTGGTGCATGGGATGATGCTCTAACCACCTGAGCCACACTGGCCTGGGTGTTGTTCCACTTATTTATGCATTTCATTGGTTGATTTTTGTATATGCCCTGAATGGGGATCAGATATGCAACCTTGGCATATCAGGGTGAGGCTCTAACCAGCTGAGGTACCTGGCCAGGGCAGATGTGACTGTCAGTTCAACTTGACTAATCATGTTAAATTCTTCCACATCCTTAAACTTTTTTTTCCCTTTTGGTCTGCTGCTTGTATTGATTACCAAGATAAATGTATTAATATTCTTAGTTCTGGTAATTTCTGCTTTATATATTTTGAGGTTATGCTATTAGGTGCATATGTGCTTAGAATGACATATCTTTCTCGTCAATTCTGTTTTTTAAAAAAATTCCATTTGTCCTGGCTAGTGTAGCTCAGTTTGTTGAATGTCATCCTGTGCACTAAAAGGTGGCTGGTTTGATTCCTGGTCAGGGCACGTGCTCAGGGCCCATGCCCAGGTTGTGGGATGGGAGGCAACAGATGGATGTTTCTCTCCCCCTCTCTCCCTTTTCCTCTCTCTAAAAATAAATTAAAGGACTTAAAGTCATTGTATTCCTCCTTAAGGCAAAAGTATCATTAGAAGTAAAATTTTATCTTTTTTTAAAAAATCACCTGAGGATATTTTTCCAATGATTTTTTTTTTTTTTACTTTTTTAAGAGAAAGTGGAAGACAGAGAAATATCAATGTGAGAGAAACACATTGGTTGGTTGCCTCTATCAGGAGCTGGACCAGGGCTTGACTGGAATTGAACCTGGGACCCTTCAGTCCTCAGGCCTACGCTCTATCCACTGAGCCAAACTGGCTAGGGCAAGTTTTTTTTTAATCTTAATATTCATGTGGCTGCATTATCTTAGGTTATGTGCAGTGTATATATTTTTGTACCCTTTATTTTCAAACTGTCTTTGTGCTTATGTTTTAGATAATTCTGTTGTCGACAGTTGGAATTTTTAAAATCTTGTCTGATAATATTTCTTAAAATTGGGACAGTTGGTCTGTTGACAACATTTAACAAGATAATGGACATAGTTGGGTTTAATCTGTTAGCTTAGTAAGTGCTTTCTGTTTAGTGTACCTGTTTTATGTGGCTTTTCCTGTCCTTTGGGTGCTAATTTTTATTATTTTTTTCCCTTGTTAATTTGGAAGTTACTTAAAACGTGCATCTTTGACCTCTCAGAATCTAATACTTGGTTCTTTCCCCCTTTCTTTGGCACTTAAACTCTCTCATTTTCACTAATGTTGTGCTGTTATAATTTTCTGTATATTTTATCTTAAGGTATTAATTTGTGCAGTCAATAGCTTGTTTGATTTACCCTCTTCATTGCTCTTCATTCCTTGCTATAATTCCAACCCCTTCATCTTTGAACACTTTTCTCTCCCTGAAGAACACTTTGTTTCCCACCTGTTGTTACTGCTGATAGTGAATTCTCTTGAGTGTATGTTAGTCTAAATATGTCTCAAATTGACCTTCCTTTTGAAGGATGTTTTTGATGTGTATAGGACCCTAACTTGTCAGCTTTCTCCTGAGGCATTGAAAGAGTTCATTGAATTACATTTTCAGCTTCCATTCTTTCTGTAAGTCAGTTTAATATTTGCTCCCATGGTGCAGCTCATTCTTGAGTTAGTCTCTGTCCACTCAGACATGTACTTTTCGCTTATTTCACAGAGTTGCCTGCTCAGTGGCCTCCTTCTCTTTCTCTACTTGAATAAAACTTGCTTTATTCTCACTCCCATTCATCCTTGAGAGTTTTCCTGGGCGAGTGAAGGACAAGCGGAAGTTCCTGACATGGAAGTGGATGCGTAACATACTTCCGTGGCGAGCCAGCCGTGGGTCTTCACTTTCCTTTCTAGGCCCCTTTTCTTGTCACTGTTCTAGGTGTGGAGTTGAGTCTGAATGGAGTAAACCCACCATCAGAGTGTCTAGCCACCACCATTACTGTTGGATACAACAATTCCATGTCAAGATAATGATGCTTCAAGGCTTTGGACCCATCCCTGACTTAGAGGGCCCAGCCAATACCATCAGCGCTGTGCCCCAACTCCCTTTCCCTTGTCTCCCCTAGATCAGGCAGGGAGAGAGACTTCCATAGCCTACATAGGCAGGGACCACAGCTCCTGTCAGCAAGAAGCAGTTACTGAAGACAAACCCTCTTCCCTCATCACCCCTGAAAGATTTGAGGAATGGAAGTCTCTCGGTAGGGAATGAGGCAGGATAGAAAGAAGTTGGGGGTGGGGGGGATCCTCCAAGTGGAGTGAGGAAGTAGGAGTTGACATCCTCTCACCAGAGCCCCAGCCCCTACCTCCAGGCAGGATCAAAGGAGACTGTTAATGGCAGGAAACCCCTGTGGTGGTCCTGGAAGTCTTAACAAGGCCCCAACCAGAAGGCGGAGTCAGAATTTGGCCCCTCAAAACTTGGAGACAACCCCCACCTTTGGAAACACACAGAATCCCAAGACTAAGTGACCATGTGTGCAACTGACTCCTGAGTTGGCCTGTGAACAGGTATTTTTACACGGTGACCTAGCCTCCTCCTTTTTCTCTGTTTAAAATAAAACTTATTTTATCCTCCCTCCAAAATATAAATATTTGCTCCCATGGGTGGAATTTGTCTTTTTTATTTCAGGTGTTTATGATTTTTTTTTGTCTTTAGTTTTCAACTGTTTTATTGTGATGTGTCTAGTTGCATATTTTTACTTATATTTTGTGTTTATAAGTCCTACTGAACCTGTGGAAATGTCTGAGTATTCATTTTAATGTATTAGACCTTCCCAGTCTCTTACCTTCTCCATGCTTCATTCTGGGTATTTTCTTCTGATTTTTCTTTGTTCACTAACATTTAACAAGAGTAGCCAGCCTACTATTACCTTATTTATTGAGTTTACTGTATTTTTTTTACTACTGGAAAATCTGGTTCTTTGATAGTTTTCTACCAGAGCTTACTATCTTAATGTCTTATCTCTGAATATAATACAGCTATTTTATTTTTCATTTAGTAATTTTATTTATTTCTGTACCCTTCTCCCTTCCCCCCAACCTTAAATTACGATTTTGCAACTCCAGTATCTACCTTTTTATTTATTTATTGTTTGTTTGTCCTAGTTTCTATTTTGTCTCTTGCAGCTGGATTGCATGTGTGTGCATGTGTGCACATGCAGTAGATTATATTTTTTAAATAATTTGAAATTATTGGTGTCTAGGATGATATTTTCTAGACAGGATTTGTGCTTGCTTCTGCCAGGCATCTGAGGGAGTGGACAGTCTGGGGTCACCTCAGTTCAGTTCCAGGGTAAAGAGGAGTAGTGGCTGGCTGCAGTTCTTACCTGGTTTCTTTCCATTCCTTCAGCTCCTGAGAGCAATTTAGGATTCCAGCTCACGTGACATGGGTCCACCAGCCCTCTCCTTCCTTTGGTCGTCCCTGGGTTTGGGCTTTGGTCCCTCACCTTGTAAAGCTGTCAGCCTTTCAGCTGTTCCATAACACTTGCCAGTTGCTCTCAGGGATACACATGGTTCTAAATGTGGGGCTTACTTCCCTAGATTGTGCCTTTGTGAGTTCTATCTTCAAGCTCTTTGATGCTTTCAAGCATAGTTGTGGTGGATATGTCAGTATGTGTGCGTTCACATTTATGTTGTGGAAGTTGTTAATCATAAAAAGTCATGAAAATAGTGTAAAACAATCCCCTTTGTCTCTTTGACACAACTCCAGTGTTGTCTTCCTGGCTTTGATAATTTCCTGGCTTCTGGTATGACAAGGTGTTCCAGCCTCTGACTTGGAATTAGCCATTCCAGTAAGAAACCTTGATGTTCCTGATAGTTTTTGTTAGCAGTATTCTTTTAGATTAGTTTTTTTTTTTTTTTTTTTTTTTTTTTAGCTTTTAGAAGAAGTCTAAATTATTAATCCATTCTTACAAGGAGTTAGTTCATTCTTTATCTTGATGCCTGCAGATATTCTTTAAAGACTCATCAAGGATTCAGAGTTGTCTGTTGCCAGTAGCTTTAGGTGAGTGTTGTGCCATGGATCTTTTAGCAGTCTCGTGAATCAATAGTTATAAAAATAAGAAAACAATTTTAATGTAACATGGTATCTTTAGTAATGTGTTAAGTGATAAGACAAATTTTATATTTTAAGATACTAAAACGACACCTTTTGATGCTTATAAAAAACTAGTGGCCTGGTGCACGAAATTCATGCATGGGGGCAGGGGGAGGGTGTCCCTCAGCCTGGCCTGCACCCTCTCCAATCTGGGACCCCCTCAGGGGATGTCCGACTACCGGCAGTCAGACATCCCTCTCGCAATCTGGGACCGCTGGCTCCTAACCGCTCACCTGCCTGCTGGCCTGCTTGCCCCTAACTGCCCCCCTTGCAAGCTTGCTCGCCCCCAGCTGCCCCCCCCCGCCGGCCTGATCGCCCCCTCAACTGCCCCCCACTGAGGGCCTGCTTGCCCCCAACTGTCCCCCCTCCCCCGCCAGCCGGCTTGCCCCCAACTGCCCTCCCTTCCTGGCCTGATCACCCCTAACTGCCTCTGCCTCAGCCCTGCCACCATGGCTTTGTCTGGAAGGATGTCTGGAAGGTCTCCCGGTCTAATTAGCATATTACTCTTTTATTAGTATAGATACTAGAGGCCTGGTGCACGGATTCGTGCATCGGTGGGGTCCCTTGGCCTGGCCTGTGGGGATCAGTGGACCTCGGTGCCGCTGCAGCCCAGCCTTACCTGCCAGCTCGTTGGGCTCTGTCCACGTCGATACCACACAGCACGAAGTAGTGTGGTTAGCAGCAGGCGCCGGGGAGGAGCCCAAGCCCCGGCTGGCGCTGCGCCACTCCCACTCATACTGGCCTTGCTGCACCTGCCGTTCAGGCACACAGGGAGTGTCATGGGCCGAGGCAGTGTCTGGGGCCTGTCAGCTGAGTGGTGCTCCTGCTGTGGGAGCGCTTTGACCACCGTCCAGTCGCTTAGGCTTTTATATATATAGATATTGAGGTTAACATTGATTAACAATAATTGATGATAGGGAATATTAAGAGATTAACTCAGAGTTAGGTCAGACTTCACAGACTGAGGTACCATCCTTCACACAATCGCCCTTACTGCAGACATTAACTGCAAGCTCGGGGGGGTCCCTAGGTCACTACATTTCTGACCAGCTGGCTACAAATTTGGGGTTCCCAAGACTCTCAGGTTTAGCAATTTACTAGAACAACTCAAGTGCTATACTTATGAATTATAGTTTTATTGTAGCAGAAATGGATTGAAATCAGGACCAGCCTAAAGAAGAAATGCACAGGGTGAGGTTAGGGAGGGTCAGCAAGCTTTTTCAGTGGAGTTAGGACTATCACCCTCACGTGGATATGTGACTGCATGGAGTCAGAGCATTGTTGACCAGAGAAGCTCACTCCAGCTTCAGTGTCTAGAATTCTTATTGGGGTTTCCTTATGTAAGCATGTCAATCTCTAGTTTCCCTCCCTGGAAATCCTCTATCCTGTAGTTGGTCTTTCTGGATTGGCCAGCCCCCATCTGAAGTTACCTTGTTAACAGCACCCTGAATTACAAGGACTCCTGTCACTCAGGAAATCCCAAGGATTTAGAGGGTGCTTCCCAAGAACCGGGACAAATGCTAGCCAAATTCTTTGTTTTACAATAGTTGCCAATTTTGTTTTTTACAGGTTGATCACTAATGCCCTGATGGCTCATTCACTCTAGCTTAAGAGCTATTTTGAGAAATAAAATACTGTGTTGGAAAGATCTGTAATTTCTATGATTGAGAAAGTAAAAGGTACTAGTAATAATACTGTGGTATGTTGTGTCGACAAAAGAACATTTGTACTTATCAAAAATTTTATAAGCATTGATTCAAGTCAAGTTTGAGGACATGCCTGGAAGCAGGATCTTACTGATTGAGAAAATGCTCTGGAGAGAATGGCAGTTTCACAGCTCATTTTATACATTGGAATCAAAGGAGAGAACATAGGGAAGGTTACATGAAATCCATTAGTGTTAAATTAAGGACAAAGCAAGATGGGGAAAATCTAGGATTGAATGAAAAAGCAAACTGGAGAGAGAAATCGTTTGCATCGATGGGTGCAGGATAGTTAACATTTAATATTTATAGTAAATAGAGATGGTACGCTGGCAGCAAGATAACAACAAGAAGTCTCATGGTCTTGTACTCTGTGCCAAGATTGTGCCTCGGAGAAGACTGGAAAAGAAAATTATTCTGCCATTTTAAAGGTTTGTTATCCTAGATGCACGAAAACAATGGGCAGGCTTGCTTAAGGTAAAGATTAACCATTTACTAACGAAGCTATAGGCCTGGGGTGTGACTACCTGCCCTGACCTGCCCAGTTAGGAATTTATTATCAGACCATACTGTGTGGGTGCTTTTAGTCACTGAGCTTGTCAGGTTTATTGCATAGCCCTCTTTTGGTTCACAGTTGTATACACTTATGATGGCAGGAAATATGTGAGAATCTTTTGATCCTCTTTGAGATCATTACAGAAAGAGTATTGAGGTTCAAAACTACATTCATAACTGTTGGGAAATTTTTTTCTGGGCTGAGAGACCAAAGAAAGAGGCTGACAACTTGAGCATTACATCAAACGTTTATTAAGGGAACTTACATATGAGGTACATCTTGGGGCTGAGGCAAGAACGGATTTCCATCCTGTGTGCTTCATGGCGGATGCTAAAGGGTTATATATGGCAGGATGGGTAAGGGTGCTGGTGTGTGAGCTACCCCAGAGAAAGGAAGACACCATACATGCTTGCCTGTTCCAGGAACCAGCACCCCTTTGGTACAGGGGTGGGGTTGATTAGATAGGGGATTTACAAAAAGCAAACTGCTCTGGCTCAGCTAGATATGGCTGGAGATCCAGCAGCAGCAGTCATATCATAGAACTGTCAGTGTTTTAAAGATGATTGGGCAAATTGCAAGCCTGGATAGTTCAGTATATATATACTAGTAGCCCGGTGCATGAAATTCGTGCATATTGAAAGGGAATTAATTAGAGGAACATAATTTGGACTCACTATCTAATATCAATAATATGTGAGCGTGAGGCAGTCCGTGTTTCTGAAATTCAATGACATGAATTTTAGCTATTACTTTGCCAAATAAATGGAATTTATAGATATCATTTAAAAGAGCATTCAGTTTCATATTAAAAACTCTGGCTACTGCCCTAACCGGTTTGGCTCAGTGGATAGAGCGTTGGCCTGTGGACTGAAGGGTCCCAGGTTTGATTCTGGTCAAGGGCATGTACCTTGGTTTCGGGCACATCCTCAGTGGGAGGTGTGCAGGAGGCAGCTGATTGATGTTTCTCTCTCATCGATGTTTCTAACTCTCTATCCTTCTCTCTTCCTCTCTGTAAAAAATCAACAAAATATATTTTTAAAAAAACCTCTGGCTACCAAGTCAGGTCTGTTTTCAACTTTTTGCCAGTGTTGTAAATTGTTTGCAGTATCTGCCCATTTGGGGTTGCATGTCATAGTTATGAATAAATAGGGCTTGCCATACTTTGTTACAATTGCCATAGCATCCTGATATCACTGCTGCATATTTCTGGGACTACCCTCAGAAGATGATGGAAGTTTCATTTTACCAATCGGCACATTGTCATTTTCAGATCTAGATTTGAGATAATCCATCAAACCACTATATTTTTCAACTCTCAACTTAGATTGGTTTGCTTTGATGAAATTTATCCAATTGGCCTCCATTTTTGAATATGAATCCACGATAAACTGTTGAGTTAATTTTCCTGCATTTAAAATAGGGTTGAACATGTCCTGCACAGAGAGATGAAATCCATAATACTGCATTTGTGTGACTCGTGTCCTTAAATTTTGTCTAGTATTATTGTCGATTACACTGTTGTCTCTGAGTCTTAATGCAATATCTGTTCCCCAGCCTTTTTCACCATGTGGAAAAAGAACAGGATATGTCATCGCATCTAATGTAGGAAACAGGATATTGATTTGTTTCATTTTAGTGGCATTTGGATTATTGGGATCTCATTTACAATGAATGAACAAGTCCCTTTCAAAAGGAGGTTCTCCATCTTCGTTTCTGAATATGACAGCAACCTCGGTTACACGGGGAGAATTATATCTACCTGGGTCACTGTTAAGATCATATTTAATCGCCATTGTTACCTCTCTGGGAGCAATACCTTTTGCTGCTGCTTCAGATTGGGCTTCCTTTTCTACCTCATGTAGCATCTTGTACGATTTTGTTAATTCACTTATTTCATGCATGAGGTTGTTGATGTTGATCGTGAGTCTTTCTGAGCAGCCCTGGTTTTCTGGCATTGCTAATCTTTTACTTGTAGCTTTAGCTGTATCCAAAATTTAGAGTTGAGCAAACTTCCAAGAAACACCGTCCAAAGGATGTAAAGTTCCAGTATGGTGATAAACTTGTCTGTGTATTCTAAAACAGTATGGCCCATATCCTGATGGCGATGCAATATTTGCACCCATGGAAGCAAAAGCAAAAGAACTATTTATGGAACATATATTTTCTATGAAATTTTTACTGTCAGAATCTTTGTTTGTCATTAATCTTTTTAAATATGCCGGGTAATCTGGAAAATGTATATCATCTGGACAAACTTTCCCTTTGCTACAACATCGAGTAAATTTCCTATTGGATGGTTTTTCATCAGAGAAATTTAGTGATAGGCAAAATTCACATCGAACAGTCATTCCACCACAACTATGTTCAAGAATTGCATCCTCATGTACTCCATTTTCGCTGAGAAGGCAGTTCCTACCGGTATTGGTAGTACTTGTTGATGACTGTTCTCTAGACATTTTCTGTCACCGCCACCACCTTCTTTCAACTTCAAAGGCGCATTGGTCTTTAGACATTTTCTGTCGATAACGCCGGTGTTTTTCGGCATCAGAGCGACATTTTTCCAGTAGCTGGTGTTGATACATCCTGTTGCAGGCGCCGCCTTCTTTCAAGGTCAGACGCACACTGCTCTGCAGACACTTTCTGTCGATAATGCCAGCATCTTTTGGCTGCAGAGCTATGTTGTATCAACAGTTGTTCTTTAGACATAGTCCCACCTCTCTACTGTCATGGTCTGAGATGCAGGTGAATGAGATTCCTGGCTATCAGGCTGCTGAGAGCTGTCTGACCAAAGGCTGATTCTGGTTGATTCTGTGGGGGTGGGACTTCTGCCAAGTCCTCCAAACCTCCCGCTCTCTCCCCTCCTCCCTGGCTCTGCTCTCCACCAGCAAGGTCCCGGGAGCCAGCGAAGGTCCCGGGCGTGGCTACGGCCTCACCTCCCGGGGCCAGCGAAGGTCCTGGGAGCCCGCGGGCGTGGCTGCCGTTGCCTCCTGGCTCGCTTGACACCAGCGTATGCAAATTAACCACCATCTTTGTTGGGTTAATTTGCATAGTCACTCCGATGGGCTGGTGGGTGTGGCTTGAGCATAGGGGATTGGTGGTTAATTTGCACGTTTCTCTTTTATTATGTAGGATATATAAAAGCCTAATATGCAAATTGTTCCTGCAGGAGTTCGACCGAGAGACTGATCACTTGCTATAACGTGCGCTGACCACAGAGCGGATCGCAGAACAAAGGCAGGCCCCAGCCGGCAGCTGGAAGGCCCTGATCTGCCCTAATCACAGGCCAGGAGCAACTTTCCACTTGCTCCTGTATTACCTCTATTTCCTACAAACTGGAAATTAGGTCTAGCAAATCAAGTAGATTTAGGTGCAGCATTGTGGATCAGGGAAGTCTCTGACGTGTGGTTTGCTCGCTGTAGTGGTGCTGAACCGCTTATGCCTTCATCGTGCGGCAGCATTTGTAATCAGGTACTCTGGTGACCTGTGATGCTGGGCAGTATTGTGCTCCATCATCCTAGTGGTGTTGGCATCTGTTGGGCATCTGAATACAGGACTGTCTTTTTTATGGGCTGAAGTTAAACTCCATGTGACAACATTTCTGTAATGCTTGAAAAAAATTTGATAATTCCTACTATCCTGGAAATAATGAGATTTTGCTGTCAGCATGTAAAGTTAAATTGTTTTTCCATTTAGTTTGTCTTTTTTTTTATTTTATTTTACCAGCAGGTAATCTTTTATTTATTTATTTATTTAATTAAATCTTTATTGTTCAGATTATTACATTTGTTCCTCTTTTTTCCCCCCATAACTCTCTTCCTTCCAGTTCCCACCCCACCCTCCGCCCTCACTCCCCACCCACTGTCCTCATCCATAAGTGCACGATTTTTGTCCAGTCTCTTCCTGCATCTCCCACACCCTTTCCCCCTCCCAAGAATAGTCAGTCCATTCCCTTTCTATGTCCCTGATTCTATTATAATCAACAGTTCATTCTGTTCATCAGATTATTTATTCACTTGATTCTTAGATTCACTTGTTGATAGATGCATATTTGTTGTTCATAATTTGTATCTTTACCTTTTTCTTCTTCTTCCTCTTCTTAAAGGATACCTTTCAGCATTTCATATAATACTGGTTTGGTGGTGATGAACTCCTTTAGCTTTTCCTTATCTGTGAAGCTCTTTATCTGACCTTCAATTCTGAATGATAGCTTTGCTGGATAAAGTAATCTTGGTTGTAGGTTCTTGGCATTCATCACTTTGAATATTTCTTGCCACTCCCTTCTGGCCTGCAAAGTTTCTGTTGAGAAATCAGCTGACAGTCGTATGGGTATTCCCTTGTAGGTAACTGAGTTTCTTTCTCTTGCTGCTTTTAAGATTCTCTCTTTGTCTTTTGCTCTCGGCATTTTAATTATGATGTGTCTTGGTGTGGTCCTCTTTGGGTTCCTTTTGTTTGGGGTTCTCTGTGCTTCTTGGACCTGTCAGTCCATTTCTTTCACCAGGTGGGGGAAGTTTTCTGTCATTATTTCTTCAAATAGGTTTTCAATATCTTGCTGTCTCTCATCTTCTGGCACCCCTATAATTCTGATGTTGGTACGCTTGAAGCTGTCCCAGAGGCTCCTTACACTATCTTCGTATTTTCAGGTTCTTTTTTCATTTTGCTTTTCCGGTTGGGTGTTTTTTGCTTCTTTGCATTTCAAATCTTTGACTTGATGCTTGCGCTCTTCTGGTCTACTGTTGGGAGTCTGTATAATATTCTTTATTTCAGTCTGTGTATGCTTAACTTCTAGTTGGTTCTTTATCACAACATCGAGGGTCTCATTAGATTTCTTGTAGATCTCAATAAGTTTATCAGCGGCTTCTAGGTAGTTCTTGAGGGACCTTAAAAGTGTGGTTCTGAACTCAATATCCTCCATTGACAATTTTGTCCTGTTTCTTTGTCTCCGCATTTTTTATGCTTTCTTGGTGCACCCCCTAGTGGTCTTTGTGCACAGTCTTGTTGTAGTTAAGCCTTGATTGTTGTAGTTAATACTAAGGGGATTTGACCTCCAGGCCAACTGGCTGTGATAATCAGCTGTGTCTGCAGTGGGAAAACTTCTGTCATCTGGGGAGGTGCTAATCTAGCTTTTGCCTGAGGCTATCCGGCAAATGGCTCCGTGCGGGGGGGCTTGGGCAGGGCGGGTCCCAGGGAATCTACAGGGCGGGCGGAGCGAGCAGTTATGGCTGCTCTCAGTCCCGTCCCCAGAGGCTCTGCCTCTCAGAGTCCCAGCATCCGCTGCAAATCTCGGAGAGAAAGCTGCCCTCACGTTCCGACCCATGCCAGACAGTCCCGCTTCTCCCGTTTGAGTCTGGGTCCCTAGAGACTCGCCCAGAACTAGAGCTCAGAGCCTGAGACTCCCTCCCGATTGAAAACGACAACCACGCCCTCAGCCACCAGCCTGCTCCGCGCGTACCTCTGCACCTTTGTATTTTCCGCACTGCGCCTCCTCTGAGTCTCGGCACGCTGTTCTCCTTCCTTCTAGTTGAAGAATTTCCCCTCAGCCAGCCTTCCTGTGGTTCTGGGTGATGTCCGTTCTGTCTTTTAGTTGTATTTTTTGAAGTGGTTGTGCAAGGCAGCAAACTCCGGTGTTTACCTATGCTGCCATCTTGGTTTCTCCTAGTTTGTCTTATTTTTAACCACTTAGTAGAATAACATAAGGCAAAACTATTTTGGTTTTTTAAAATATGTACATAAGTTTTGCCCTTTCTAGTCAAAAGAGTGAGAAAGCTCTGAGTGAATTTTCAAAGTCTTATATGGCAACTTGACACAAAACGAAGCCATTGTTTCATTAGTTAATGCTTTTCAGTCTTTTCCTTTGGCTCAGTCTCTGTACATTTCTTTCTGGTCTCAACAGGAGTTGGGATAATATTAGACAGTTGGAATATTAATTGTAACTCAAATGGAGAGGGAATTTCGTCTGAAATTTTGCATTCTTATGTTGTTCAAAAAGCTCCGTGTGACCCAGCCAATATGGCTCAGTGGTTGAGTGTCGACCCATGCACCAAGAGGTCACTGGTTCCATTCCCTGTTAGGGCACATGCCTGGGTGCGGGTTTGATCCCCAGTGGGGAGCATGCAGGAGACAGCTGATTGGTGACGTTTCTCTCTCATCGGTGTTTCTCTCTCTCCCCCTTCCTCTCTAAAATCAATAAAAATACTGTGTTGTTGTTTTTTTAAGCATATTATGTCCTTCCCCTTATTGCAACTCTTCCTTCAACAACTTATATTCTATACTTTTTATTTTATTTATTTTAAATTTTTACTTTTGCCTAATTTTAAAAAATGTTTTTATTTTAGAGAGGGGGGAGGGAGGGAGGGAGGAGAGAGAAAGAACCATTGATGTGAGAGACAAACATGGATCGGCTGCCTCCTGCACTCCCCCTACTAGGGATTGAGCCCACAATCCCCCAGGTATGTGCCCTGACCAGAAATGAACCAGTGACCTTTTGGTGCATGGTACAGTGCTCAACCAACTGGCCATGGTGACCAGGACTATACTTTTTAAAAGTGTAACAAGTTCAACCTGAACATTTTAATGAAGTGATAAGCAGTAGAAAGTGGTAAGCTTAAATATCCTGGAGAGAAGAGTGAATACTTTAGAACAGTGGTCAGCAAACCGCAGCTCGCGAGCCACATGCGGCTCTTTGGCCCCTTGAGTGTGGCTCTTCCACAAAATACCATGTATGGGCGCACACATACAGTGCGATTGAAACTTCGTGGCCCATGCGCAGAAGTCGGTTTTCGGCCTGGACGAGTCTATTTTGAAGAAGTTTTATTCAACGTACCTATAGTTTAAGACTTAAAAGTTTAAAGTTTCTTAAGTTAATTTTAGGGAACGTTGTGGAGTGAAAGAAGATGTAGTGTCGAGGATTGAGAAAGGTATGTTGAGATAGGTTGGACATATAGAGAGGATGAACAAAAGGAGATAGACGAAACAAGTATACAAGACGAGTGTGGATGGGAGAGTTGGAAAGGGTCGACCTCAGCAAATGTACCTCAATCAGATTGAGGACGTTTTTTAGCAAAGGCCACCTTAGGAGTACCCTAATGAAGTTAATAACAATGTACCTACCTATATAGTTTAAGTTTAAAAAATTTGGCTCTCAAAAGAAATTTCTATCATCATACTGTTGATATTTGGCTCTGTTGACTAATGAGTTTGCTGACCACTGCTTTAGAACATTAGTCCTCTAAGTTCTTCTTGTTACAGAACCAGTGTAGCTTACTAAGATAGGCTACATTGATATTTGTGTAGATTAAAATATTCCTAAATTTTGAATTAGCCTTGTAAAGAGAAGTGGATGAAAGGAGTCCTCGGATGTTTTCAAAGTTGAGGAATACAACATCATGTACTAGGTGTGTCAGTTAATAATACGGATTTTGTAATAAAAGAAAACACGATAATTTCAAGAGAAACATTAACAGTGCTTTATTCAAAGTAATGTTCATCGCTAGCTACACATTTCCGCCATCTTTCAGGTAATTTGTGGATACCTTCCCAATAGAACTTTTCTTGTTTTGAGGCAAACCATTCAGAGACCCAATTTTCCTCTTCTTCATACGTTTTGAAGTGCTGCTCAGAAAGTGCGTGTGCCATGTGCCATCGATTGGAACAAGTGGGAATCTGAAGGAGCAAGGTCTGGTGAATACGGTGGGTGGGTTAATACTTCCCAGGCAAGATCTTTTAATGTGTCTTTAACTGGTTTTGAAGCATGTGATGGTGCGTTATCATGAAGCAAAATTACTTTGCCGTGTCTTCTGGCCCATTCTGGTCATTTTACGATCAAAGGGTGATTCAAATTGATTATTTGTTGTCGGTAGCGATCAGTATTAACGGTTTCACCTGGTTTTCACACCTTCCTGATCCCACCAAACGCAGAGCATTGTCTTCTTTCTGAAGTGATTTGGTCTTGCAGTCGATGTTGATGGTTGACCTGGATCAACCCATAATTTTGTGCGTTTTGGATTCTCAAAATAAATCCACTTTTCATCACCAGTCACAATTCGATGCAACAAAATACTTTCATGACGTTGAAGCAACATTTTACTGTTGAGTATTTGTCTTTCGTTCAGTTGATGTGGTACCCATTTTCCTTCCTTTAAAATCTTTCCCCTGCTTATAAATTATCGGAAATTGTTTGCTGAGCATTGTTTAATCTTTCTGCAAGTTGTTTTTGAGTTTGACACACATCTTCATCCAATAATGCTTGTAATTGTTGGTCTTCAAACTTTTTCGGTTGGCCTGGACGTTCTTTGCCTTTCACATCGAAATCATCACGTTTAAAGAGTTTAAGCCAGCGTTCACGAGTATCTTGAGATGGAGCATGTTCACCATAAGCTTCCCGAAGCTTTCAGCAGCACTTTTCTTCAAAATAAAGTAATGAATTAAAACTTCCCACAAATGCTCTTTTTTTGGCACGAAATTCGACATTTTAAGTGTAAAAATATCTATGATGTTAAAACCTTCAGAAAATTTGACATAAGTTTTGAAGCTTGCTGTCACTACAACAAAGTAGCATACATATCAGATCGCATATATATCAACATATGTGTAACTCCATCTATTGAAAAAAATCTGCCTTATTAACTAGTACACATGCTAATTATTGTATACCAATGGGAATTCTATCAAGTGCTAAGAGAGTGGATACAGAAGACAGTGATGGGTTAGATAACACAGTGAAAGGGTTGAATTTAAACAGTTCATCTACTACTGTAGCAGTAGAGGGTAGCAGTTGGTGAATTTGGTGGTGGGAAAGTATTTCTTTTGTTTGCTTCTGTTTTCTTAGCAAATAACAAGCTTATCTGTTGAGATTGGGGTAGTATTCTTGCATGCTTACTTGAGACATGAGATTTTAAATTTACAGTTTTTCAGCCAGGCTGACCAGCTTAAGCTGTGGCATGGTAGGCAGGGAGTTGGGTTAGGGCTTTGCCACAAAATTGACAGGAAGAGGAGGGAGAAAATGGAGAAAAGCAAGGAGTAAACTGAATTGGGACAATGAAAAAGTGGTCATGATGGAGGTAATGGTTACATCAAAGAATTGTTGGTGTGAGATTGTTAGTGTAAGAAAGTAGAATGATCAGAGGTGGTTTCAAGTGTGAGATGCTTGAAACAAAGATTCCGGAGGTATTGCAGTCATTGGCGATGAGTGGTCGAGGTTGTGACCTGGAGACAGGTGGCTTAAAAGGAGGGGTCAATACTTTGAAGTAAGGATTAAAGTTAAAGAATTGAGGGGGCAGGTTGTTGAAAGGATCATATGTTGCCAAGAATGTATGATAGTGGTGGAAAAGGAGGTATAGCAGGTACCAAAGTTCTTAAAGTGTATGCAGACAAGAGGATTAATAGGAAAAGGGGTGGCTGCCATTACTGGTTCACACCAGTCTAAACCTTTTATGACACTCCAGCATCACCCTTTTCTGATCTCTGGCAGCAAAATGCGTTGAGTTACAGTGGGTGAAGTCGGATGCCATATTGTGTTCCAGTTGACTTCTGAGAAACTATACTTTGGGGTCTTGCAAATGACCCAGACTTCCTCTTTGAAAGATCTAGCACTTCCTTTTTTTCCCTGGTTAAGAGCTGTCCTGGCACCCAGGTCTGAGGAAATCAAGTTAATTGCTTCTGGGCAGGGTGTGTTTTAGTTAATGTGATGCTTAAAATGTGATGTCACAGATATGGCTTACTCGGGTTATTTTGCTCTTGTGATGCTGTAGTAATGAACTGTTATTTCACTGTTTTACAGAGTGCTTATGATTTCACGTATTTTCGCTGAATTTGTAAAAGAGGCACGTCGATGATGGATTAACACGAACATTGAATTTCTGTGCACAGTTTCAAATTGGAGCATATTGAATTTTCACCCTAGTTCAGCAGCTCTGCTGCTCACTTAAATGCAGATGAATGAAGACCCCATTCGGGAAGACACCTGGCCAGCGGTCCAGAGCTGATGCAGGTAGGCAGTGCAGTTCTCTGCATACTTTACGTATGATAAACTGAAAATAGTTATAAAGTTGTAGAATACTTTCACATAATTCCTAGTGGTTTGCTCTTCTTAAAGCTTTGTGATTTGCAGTATTTCATACACATACATGCGAGAAACAGGTTTAGTTTTTTGAGAGGTAGGATCATATTAATTGTTGTCCTGTTGTAGATGTCCAGTAAATTTAGCAAGTGAATTGTAAATACCCAGTTAGTAGGATTACAGTCAATAAAGGAATTGTCATTTCATTTTGAAGGAGGAAGTGAAAATGAGACGAATAGATGAGCATTAGATTTACTAAGATTTAGGATATTTATAACAATTTGAAGGAAAAAAGATAAACTGCAGGTTTTGTGACAGCTAATACAACTAGAAGAGAAATTTAGACTTTGCATGATTTTTACCCATCCTCCAATCTTAATAGGCTACACTATAAAATAAGTAAGTGATGTTTTCTGTGGGACCGAGGTTCTTCTCCATTACAGAACACATTTGAAAACAATGTATCATAACATTTTAAGGTTCTTTGATAAAATGAATCTGAGAATTACGCTAGTGAAATTATTAATCTTACAGAAATGGTTGCTCTGTGATTTAGAACTATTTCTTATGTTTATTAACTATAGTATTTGGAATTCCTTTATAAGAGCCACAGGGATTCAGATTTTTATGTACCCTTCATTTCTTTTTTATTTTAGATTCTCTTTTATT
Source organism: Myotis yumanensis (assembly GCF_028538775.1). Classification (NCBI taxonomy): domain Eukaryota; kingdom Metazoa; phylum Chordata; class Mammalia; order Chiroptera; family Vespertilionidae; genus Myotis; species Myotis yumanensis. Next base: position 13,458,448 of record NW_027223772.1, read on the forward strand.
GTATTACGTTATAATAATATTGATGTAACTGTTCAATATTTGTCAATAAGATTAACTTTCAGTAGTGATGGCAGACTGAAGTGTAAGTCATCTGAGAGTTTGTTATTCTGTTCCCAGCTCTCATCAGCCCTATCCTGCTCTCATTATTCATATGAACATTGGTGCATTTTGTAACTTCTTGAGTCTTGGTTTTTCTGATCTAAACAATGGAACTGTTAGGGTAGGTACTTGTTGGGGATATTATGAGGTGTAAACGAGCTTATGCATGTTTGGTGCTTAGCTAGGTTCCTGGCACATTATAGCTGCTGTACAAAAAGCATTATGATTGGTGACCATATTGTTTACAATGAAGTATTTTCTTTCTTTTTTTTTTTTTAAATATATTTTATTGATTTTTTACAGAGAGGAAGGGAGAGGGATAGAGAGTTAGAAACACCGATGAGAGAGAAACATCGATCAGCTGCCTCCTGCACACTCCCTACTGGGGATGTGCCCGCAACCAAGGTACATGCCCTTGACCGGAATCAAACCTGGGACCCTTGACTCCACAGGCTGACACTCTATCCAGTGAGCCAAACCGTTAGGGCGTATTTTCTATTTCAGTTTAATAGTTGTAGATACTGCCGTCAGGTTTTTGTTGATCAGTGAAATCTCCCACATTTGTCATTTAAATAGTTTGGTTTTCCTAAGTTCTTTTTATGCACACCATTCCAAATTCAACATTCTTATTTTTTTCATTGAGTTTGAAATCATCTTAGGAGGAAAGTGAGCTAATTAAGGTGACGTGTGTATGGTATAAGTAATTGAAAGAGCTAAACCAGGGGGTGTTACTATATTTGAGGGAGAGATTGTAAATCCTGTCAAGTACGTTGATCTTATAATTTCTGTTTTTATTTTTGGTGTTTTAGGGGTTTTCCAGTATAGTAACTTTTTATGCTTAATATATAGTAAATGAAATATTAGTTACCACTGTACTTCTAAGAAAATGTCTGCATGGCCTCTGCAGCAATCTGGTGATGTATTTATGTTGTTAAAAAATTTGAATTTAAGAGAGTTCACAGAAAGATTTTTATTGAAAGGGGGAAAGGACTGAGGTTAGTAGCCATTGGTGACGAATCATTCATTTCTATAAAGAAATCAAGAAAACTTCACAGTAATTGGCTTTTTGTAACTGAAAACTTAGGATGCCAGAAGCTTTTGCTAATTACTTTTAAGTGTTTTCCATTTTCACATTTCTTACATATGTTTTGGAGTGGTGTCTTCATTTCAGGTGCTTTAGCGGCCAGTGGAAAATTAAGTAAAGCAACAGTCTTTGTCAACACTGCATAAAAAAATGGGTTGATGGATTTTTTTCAATAACAAGACAAGCTCGTTGCTTTTGGTATTGCTAAATACACCTTCAGAATATACAGTTTTAAATAAGTTCATGGGAACATGTACTTTCCAGAAAGGAAGCCACTTTTCTGGAAGTCAGTAGCCCATGTGGTCTACCAAGTTATAAACCTGTTTTCCACTAAGTGTTTTTTGAGCTTTGCATTAAAAAATGATTTAATGGTAGAACAAACAATAATGTGATCTTACATTTTCTGACTCTTCCTTATTTCTTAGAGCATGTGGCATTAAGCTAAAGATAAGTAGGTACTCTATTGGCCTATTGTTAGGCCATGAGGTCATATTGTTTTCCACTTATGTGATAGAACCTATTTTAGAAAGATTGCTGACTCCTTGATCAGTATTGATTATAAAATTGTCTTAATCATTCTTCTTGTTAACAAAGACTAAGAGTCTGTTGCTGTTAAATCCCTGTATCAGTAATGAATGTGCCCTTTACAAATAAAGAAAATTCACGGAAAGAGGGTTGTTGTTTTTTCTTATGTAACAGGAAGCCCAGGTAGGCATTCCAGAGTTGGTATGGTGGTTCAGCCATGCCCTTAGGCTGGTGCCATCCCAAAGGCAAAAGCTTGGGGGCTTCAACAGTCCAGCTCCTTAGTCTTTTTCTAGGTGGATAGCTGGGCTTCTCACATGGAGGTTCTCAGAGGAAGTGTCCTAAGAGGAACTGGAACAGCTGCGTGGTCTCTTCTGTATGAGCCCCAGAAGCCTTACAGGTTCACTTCTGCTGTATTCTGTTCCTTGAGGCAGTCCAGGCGCCTGCCCAAGTTTCAAGGGAGGGAGCATGTGCTGTGCTGAATGAGAGGCATGTCAAAGAATTTAAATTGCCACCATGGTAAATACCGGGTAGTGTTTAACATAGAGTGTGAGTGATTCAATGAAAATTAGAAATGGAATTTTTACATTTTTAAATATAGTTTAATATATTAGTTTTATTTTAAAGATAACAGGTTTATATACCTAATGACATTGGGCAGGAAGTCCTATTGTACGGTATAACTTTTTTCATATATTTTACCTTTAGAGTTAGCCTCCATTTTTACTATTTTACCAAATAGCTGCAATTTTCCTCCTCTTATGGCATCTATATTATAAAAGGCCAGTGACCGTTACGCTGTAACGACCAAACGACTGGTCACCAGGAGGTGCATTGATGGGTCTGGTGGCGCGGCGTGTCTTGGTCTCGCGGCGTGGTGGGTCTAGGGTCCCGCCGGCACGGCGGGTCTGGGGTCTTGTGCGACTTTGCGTGCTGGGCCTCTAGTACTTTAATAAAAATTCACAGTTGAAAATGTCAAATAGTGCCAAAGACTTATAGCAAAAAGGTAGGCACTCCAGCCCTGTCTGGTGTGGTTCAGTTAGTTGGAGTGTCACCTTGTACAACAAAAGGTGGCTGGCTCAATTCCCAGTCTGGGCACATACCCAGGTTGTGGGTCCGATCCCCAATGGGTGCACATGTGGGAGGCATCCAATGGATCTCTCCCTCCCCCACCCTCTTCTCTATAAAGTCATTATTTTAAAAAATTATTCAACAGTTATAAGAGCTATTTTTTTTTAAGTTAGGCACTCCATTTATTCTGATTTTTACCTTCAAAATTTGTAAATAATAAGTATACAAATTTCTCTTGTTTTGACAATTTTAGATATTATATGTTGACATCTATTGAGGATTTTGGCTTGTTCACATAATATCTCCCTCTTCCATTAGACTCCTAATAAAGAGTTTGGCTTAAATTATTATTTTTTAAAAAAAATATATCTTATTGATTTTTTACAAAGAGGAAGGGAGAGAGATAGAGAGTTAGAAACATCGATGAGAGAGAAACATCGATCAGCTGCCTCCTGCACACCTCCTACTGAGGATGTGCCCGAAACCAAGGTACATGCCCCTGACCAGAATCGAACCTGGGACCCTTCAGTCCACAGGCCGACGCTCTATCCACTGAGCAAAACCAGTCAGGGCTTAAATTATTTTTATTGTGTCCAGCCCACGTGGCTCAGTGGTTGAGTGTCAACCTATGACCAGGAGGTCAGGGTTCGATTCCAGGTCAGGACACATGCCCCACTTGTGGGCTCGATCCCCAGTGTGGAGTGTGCAGGAAGCAGCCAATTAATGACTCACTCATCATTGATGTTTCTATCTCTCTCTCCCTTTCCATTCCTCTCTGAAATCAATAAAAATATTTTAAGAAAATATATATTTATTATCTCTTTTATAATCACTGTATAAATACTGAACCCTTTTGAGCCAAGTACATTTTTCAGAAATGCATATAGAAGATGGGTTTGTTTGTTTTTTTGAGACCTTTTGTTCACATTGTCTTTATTCTACTCTCATGCTCAGTCTTTGGTGGGGTATTAGATTCTAGGTTAGAAATGAATTTTTAAAAAATCCTCACCAGAGGATATATTTAGAGAGAGGAAGGGGGAAGGAGAGGGTGGAGTTAAGGAAGTGGGGAGAATGAGGAGAAACATTTATGTGAGAGAGAAACATCGATCTGTTACCTCTCGTATGTGTGCTGACCAGGAATCGAACCCGTGACCTTCCAGTGCATGGGAGGACACTCCAACCAGCTGAGCTACAACATCCAGGGCTATTTTCCAACCTTTTGTCCTGACTGGGAATCGCATCGTGACCTCCTAATTCATAGGTCAATCCTCAATCACTGAGCCACGCCTGCAAGGCTATTTTCCAATCTTTAAAAAAAATTTCAGTAAGGATTTAAAATTTCTTTTTTGTTCTATTTGTTTCTTTTTTTTTAATTTATTAAATTGATTGGGATGACATTGTCAGCATGAATATACAGGTTTCAGGTGTGGGTTTCTATGTTACAAAATCTGCATATTGCACTGTGTGTCCACTACCCAGAGTCAAATATTCTCCTGTCACCTTATATTAGGATCCTAGGATCCCCTTCTCCCCCACCCCCTTCTCAATGGCAACCACCACACTGCTGTTTGTGTTTATGAGTTTTAGTTTTATATCTCACATATGAGTGAAATCATATGGTTTTTAGTTTTTGTGACTGACTTAGTTCACTTAGCATAATCTTTTCAAGGTCCACCCATGTTGTTGCAAATGGCGCTATTTCATTCTTTCTTATGGCTGAGTAGTATTCCACTGTGTATATGTACCACATCTTCTTTACGCAGCCCTCTATCATGGGACACTTTGGTTATTTCCATATCCTGACCACTGTGAATAATGCTGCAGTGAACATAGAGATGCATATATCTTTGTGAGTACATGATTTCAAGTTTTTCGGGAATATACCCAGGAGTGGGATTGCTGAATCTTATGTTAGCTCTGTTCTTAATTTTTTGAGGAATTGCCAGACTGCTTTCCATAGTGGTTGTACCAGTCCACATTCCCACCAGCAGTGAATGAGGGTTCCCTTTTTCCACAATCTCTTCAACACTTGTTATTACTTGTTTTATTATTGGTAATGGCCACTCTAACAGGTGTAAGGTAGTATCTCACTGTAGTTTTTATTTGCATTTCCTTAGTTACCAGTGAGGTTGAACATCTTTTCATGTATCTATTGGTTTGTATGTCTTCTTGGGAAGGGTGTATTTTCAGATCCTCTGCCCACTTTTTGATTGGGTTGTTTGTGTTGAATTTTATGAATTCTATATATATTTTGGAAATTAAATCTTTGTTGGAGCCACTGTTTGCAAATATCACCTCCCATCTGGTTGGCTGCCTCTTTGTTTTGTTGTCAGTTTGTTTTGCTGTTCAGAAGCTTTTGAGTTTGATATAGTCCCATTCATTTATTTTTGCCTTTACTTCCCTTGCCTTTGGGATCAGGTTCATAAAATGTTCTCTACAACCCAGATCTATAAATTTGGTACCTGTATTTTCTTCTATGTAACTTATTGTTTTGGATCTTATATTTAGGTCTTTGATCCATTTTGAATTAATTTTTGTACCTGGAGACAAACTGTCATCTAGTTTCATTTGTTTGCATGTGGCTTTCCAGTTTTCCCAGCAACATTTATTGAAGAGTCTATCTTTACTCCATTGTGCGTTTCTGCCTCCTTTGTCGAAAATTATCAGTTCATATGCATGTGGTTTTATAGCTGGGCTCTCTATTCTGTTTCATTGATCTGTGTGTCTGTATTTCTACCATGCTGTGCTGTTTTGATGATCATAGCTCTGTAGTATAAGTTGAAGACAGGTAGCATGATACCTCTGCTTTGTTCTTCTTCCTCAGGATTGCTTTGGCTATTCGGGGTCTTTTGTGGTTTCATACATAGCTGATGATTTCTCGTTCTGTTTCTTTAAAAATTGACATTGGGATTTTGATGGGGATTGCATTAAATCTGTATATTGCTTTGGGTAATATGACCGTTTTAACTGTTGATTCTTCCAATCCATGAACACGGGATATTTTTACATTTTGTTGTGTCTTTTTGAATGTCTTTTAATAATGCTTTGTAATTTTCAGTATATAGGTCTTTCACGTCTTTTGTTAACTTTATTCCTAGGTACTTTATTCTTTTGGTTGCTATTGCAAAAGGAATTGTTTGTTTTTTATTTCTTTCTTTTTTTTTTTTTTTTGGTACTTCAGTTTTTATGTAGTTGAATAACATTTAGTGATCTTTTGTTTAACCAATCTTTTGTATAAATATAGAAATCTCGGGTATGTGAAAAGGTTTCTCAGGCCATACTTCTATTTCTGCACAGCTTTATAGGCAATAATCATAGTTGTCAAATTCTGACTATGCCATTGGCTTGCTGACCTGCACCGAGGGGTAAGACAGACACCCAAGAGAATGGCGTAGCTCGTCTGCAGACATGACTGCTGACACCTGCTGCGTGTGCACTTGCAGCACATGCACAGGTCATCCCTTCAGCCGTCCAAACGGCAAGATCCCCCAAACTCACATCTCCAGCCCCTGCAGTGATTCTAATCCCGGCAATATCTCAAGCTTGGATTTCTTGAGGCAACAGGCATGCTGTCACATAGACACAGACTTGAGCTGCACATTCATGTTTTCCAAGCATTTGGACAGTATGAAGAGCGACAACACCTTCCTGGGATCTGAGCAGTCCTGCGGGTTCCCGCCTAGATGAGCCCCGGCACCGCTGGCACGGCTGCGAGCAGTGCTCACTATGCTTTGGTGGGATTGCCTGCAGGCTTGGGGTCATAACCGTATAGGAAAGTAGCTGCTATTACAAGGATGGCTCCAAGGGAGAAGACACTCTTTGGCACAAAATCTTGTAGCCAAAAGTAGGATATCAGTGTTGATAATATTATGGATACAGAGGTTGTTGCAAATCCTTTTAAAATATTATCTGCATACTTTCTAACAGCCGCTATGACAAGGCCTCCCAGTGCCTGAAGAGCAACAACTTCCCAGGTCAGTCGGTTGTAGCCCTGGAAAAACCCATTCTGTGATACCAGTTCTCCATCATACACGTACACGACCATCAAGCCAAATATGCTCCCGAAGAAACCCAGTTGAATGTTTCTGATCCACACCGACTGCTTGGTTTCTCTTAAGATTTTCTTGAAGTACACCCCAGCAAAGCCACTGGAAAAGCAGGCCGTGAGAGGCCCACGAACTGCGAGCTGGCCGAGAGCGCCTTTGAGTCCAGCTCCTGGGCATCCGAAGGCCACTGTACAAAAGCCACTCCGGCCATCAGAATCATCAGGGAGAGCCACTGCACTGGTACACACCCAGCTTTTTACCCAGTATAGACACAGAGAACAGTGCCGTCATAAGGATTTTCAGCTGATACGTGACCTGGTAGGTGGCTGCATCGAGATTGGACAGCGGCACGTAGAGCAGGTTGTTCTGAAGAGTGTATATCCCGGATGGAATAGCAAGTTTGATCACTTCCATAGGCTTGTTAAGGATCTCATCCCGCAGTATTCGATTCAGTGCTCTCAGACTACATTGGCTGTCTTTGTAGACTAATAGAAAGCAGGCCATTATCTTCAGAATCTCAGCCACAACCACAGCCATGGAGGACAGGTACCAAGGCCCCTTCTCCTTTAAAGTCCTGGAGTAGCGAATCGTGAGCACCAGGCTGGTTGTCTGAAAGACCAGAATCCCCAAGGAAAGGTATTTGAGGTTGGCAGACAGTGTTTTATCTGCATCTGCCTGCCCCGCTTGGCCGGGCACCCGGGGCTGCTGTGCCCGCCGGGTCCCTTGCCTGTTTTTCATTTCTTTCTCTGAAGTTTTGTTGTTAGTGTACATGAAGGCAATGAATTTGTGCACATTGATTTTGCATCCTGCAACTTGACTGTATTTGTGTATTGTTTCTAAGAGTTTTTTGGTGGAGTCTTTAGGGTTTTCTATATACAGAATTAGGCCGTCTATAAAAAGTGACAGTTTGACTTCCTCATTCCCTATTTGGATGCCTTTTATTTATTTCTTTTGCCTTATTGCTCTGGTTAGGGCTTCCAGCACTATCTTACCTAATAATAGACAAACATGGTAATTGACCATACCTTTGCTACGCTTCCCATCGGCTAATCAGCGAGATATGCAAATTAACTGCCAACAAAGATGGCGGCTGGCAGCCACACAGCTGAAGCGAGCAGGAGGCTTGCTTGCTCCAGTGATGGAGGAAGCCAAGGTTCCCTGCCTGCCACGGCCCTGCTCTGAGCTCCGAAAGCAACAAAGTTTCAATTATAGAAGCTAAACAAACCCCAGATACCTGCTTTCAGCCGGCCGTGGCCATGGAGCTGGAGCGCAAGAGGCTTTCCCTCCCACCCGCCCTGGCAGCTCAGGCAACAAAGTTTCAATTATAGAAGGTAAATAAACCCCAGATACCTGCTTTCAGCTGGCCGTGGCCATGGAGCTGGAGCCTTGTGTTGCCCCTGGCGATGGAGGAACCAAGCCCTGTCCGGCTCTGAGCTCCACTCCAGGCAACAAAGTTTCAATTATAGAAGGTAAATAAATCCCAGAAAAAAAGGAGAGGCTGGGAGCTTCTGTCGCTGGGGAGGCTTGGCCAGCCTAAAAACGGCCCTCAACCCTTTACCCAGACTGGCCAGGCACCCCAGTGGGGACCCCTCACCCAGGCTGGCCAGGCACCCCAGTGGCACCCCAGTGGGGACCCCCACCCTGAAGGGCAAACCAGCCGGCCCCCACTCATGCACCAGGCCTCTATTCTATATAAAAAAAAAGGCTTGGGTTGCTCCTGGTGATGGAGGAAGCCAAGCTTCCCGCCTGCCCTGGCCGGCTGTGGGCTCCGCTCAAGGCTACAAAGTTTCAATTATAGAAGATAAATAAATCTCAGATACCTGCTTCCAGTGGGTGTGGCCTCTGCTCAAGGAGGGGCTGGGAGCCTCGGTTACCAGGGGCAACCCAGGCTTCGAGCCCGACCAAGGCTACAAAGTTTCAATTATAGAAGTTAAATAAATCCTAGATATCTGCTTCTAGCCCATTGGCGTGGCCAGCCTGAAAATGGCCATCAGCCCCTCACCCAGGCTGGCCACACCCTCATGGGGTGAGGGTCCCCGCTGGGGGGCTTGGCCAGCCTACAAACAGCCATCAGCCCCTCACCCAAGCTGGCCACACCCTCAAGAGGTGAGGATCCCCGCTCGGGGACTTGGCTAGCCTGTAAACAGCCATCAGCCCCTCACCAAGGCTGGCCAGGCACCCCAGTGGGGACCCTCATCTCATGGGGGCGTGGCCGGCCTGAAAACCACCACAGGCCCCTCGCCCAGGCCGCCCCACGCCCCAAGGGAACCCCCACCCTGATCCGGGACACCCTTCAGGGCAAACCAGCTGGCCCCCACCTGTGCACCAGGTCTCTATCTATACTAATAAAAGGGTAAAATGCTAATTAGACTGGGAGACCTTCTAGGAGACCTTCCGGACGTTCTTCTGGACAAAGCCATCGTGGTGGGGCCGAGGTAGAGGCAGTTAGAGGCTAAGAGGGGAGGGCAATTGTGAGTGATCAGGCTGGTGGGGGATGGGGCCTTTGGGGATAAGCAGACCAGCAGCGGGGCCAGTTGGGGCCAGGCAGGCCATCAGTGGGTGTCAGTTGGAGGTGATCAGGACAGTGGGGGGGGCAGTTTGGAGTGAGCAGGCCTGCAGGGGGGCAATTGGGGACAAACAGGCCAGTGGAGAGGGAAAGTGGGGGTGAGCAGGCCAGCGGGGGGGGGGGGGGGGCAGTTGGCGGTGATCAGTCTGGCGGGAGGGGCATTTGGGGACAAGCAGGCCGGCGGCGGGAGGCAATTGGGGGCAAGCAGGCCAGCAAGCAAGCAGAGTGGTTAGGGGCAATCAGGCAGGCAGGTGAGCGGTTAGGAGCCAGCAGTCCCGGATTGCGAGAGGGATGTCCAACTGCCGGTTTAGGCCTGATCCCTGTAAATTGGCAGTAGGACATCCTTCGAGGGGTCCCAGATTGGAGAGGGTGCAGGCCGGGCTGAGGACACCCCCCCTCCCCCGTGCACGAATTTCGTGCACTGAGCCACTAGTGTGGAATAAGAGTGGTGAGAGTGGACATCCTTGTCTGGTTCCTGATCTTAGGGGAAAAGCTTTGTTTTTTGCCATTTGAATTTGATGTTAGCTGAGACCTTTATTATGTTGAAGTACTGTCCTATTCCTGTTTTATTGAGGGTTTTAATCATAACTGGATGTTGCATCTTAGATGCTTTTTCTGCATCTATTGATAAAGTCATATGATTTTTATCCTTTCTTTTATTAATGTGGTGTATTACATTGATTAATATGTGTATGTTGAACCATCCTTGTGCCCCTGGAATGATCCTCACTTGATTGTGATGTATCATATTTTGGATGTACTGTTGTATTCGATTTGCTAGTATTTTGTTTAGGATTTTAGATCTGTATTCATCACAGATATTTGTCTATAGTTTCTTTTTGTGTGTTATCTTTGACAGGTTTTGGTATCAGGGTTATTTGGTAGCCTCGTAGAATGTATTAGGCAGTATTGCCTCTTTAATTTTTTATAAGAGTTTGAGAGGATAGGTTTTAAATCTTCTTTGAATGTTTGGTGGGATTGACTGGTGAAGCTATCTGGTCCTGGACTTTTGTTTTTTTGGGAGGTTGATAGTTGTTTCAATTTCCTCACTGCTGATCGGTCTATTTAGATTTTCTAATTCTTCATGATTTAGTCTAGGAAGGATATATAAATTTCTAGGTACTTAGCCATTTCTTCTAGGTTACTGAATTTGATGGCATATAGTCTTTCATAATATTCTAGTATGATCCTTTGTATATCTGTGATGCCTGTGGTGACTTCTCTCTCATATTTTATTTTGTTTATGTAAGTCTTTTCCCTTTACTAAGTCTAGCCAGGGATTACAAATTTTATTAATATTTTCAAAGAACCAACTCTTCGTTTTATTAAAATTTTGTAGTCTTTTTGTTCTCTTATTCATCTTACTCTGCTCTAATTTTTATTATTTCTTTTCTCCTTGCTGACTTTGGGTTGCTTTTGTTCTTTTTGTAGTACCTATAAGATGTGATGTTAGGTTGTTTACTTGGGATTACTCTTGTTTGAGATAGGCCTGTAATGATATAAAGTTCCCTCTTGTTACTGCTTTCGCTGCATACCAGAGGTTTTGATATTTTGTGTTGTCATTCTCGTTTGTCTCTATATATCTTTTGATCTCATCTTTTATTTCTTCTTTGACCCAGTCATTTTTTGATAGTATGTTGTTTAATCTCCACGTATTTGTGGGCTTCTTTTCTTCCTTTCTGCAGTTGATTTCTAGTTTCAAGGCATCATGGTCAGAGGATATGCTTGGTGTAATTTCACTCTTCCTGAATTTTTTGATGCTTATTTTGTGATCAACATACAGTCTTCCTTGATAATGTTTCAAGTGTGCGGGAGAAGAATGTAGAATCTGATGTTCTGGGATGAAATGTTCTGTAAATGTAATTTTGTCCATTTGGTCTGGTGTTTCATTTAATGCTGGTGTTTGTTTATTGATTTTTTGGTTGATCTGTCTAGAGCTGTCAATGGAGTATTAAGGTCTCCAATTATGATTGTGTTTTGATCTGTTTCTCCCTTTAGTTCTGTAAGTAGTTTTATATATTTCGGTGCTCCCTGGTTGGGTGCATATATATTAAGAAGTGTTATGTTTTCTTGATGTACTGTTTTCTTTATCATTATAAAGCAGTGGTTCTCAACCTTCCTAATGCTGCGACCCTTTAATACAGTTCCTCATGTTGTGGTGACCCCCAATTTCATTGTTACAAATTGAACATAATTAAAGCATAGTGATTAATCTCAAAAACAATATGTAATTATATATGTGTTTTCCGATGGTCTTAGGCAACCCCTGTGAAAGGGTCGTTCGACCCCCAAAGGGATCATGACCCACAGGTTGAGAACCGCTATTATAATGTATCCATCTTTGTCTCATTTTTCTTTATCTTGAAATCTATGTTGTCGTATATAAGGATGGCTACACCTGCTTTATTGTGTGTGTTATTTGCTTAGAGAGTCATTTGTCACCCTTTTACTTTGAATCTATCTTTGTCTTTGCAGCTTAGATATGTCTCTTATAGGCAGCATATGGTTGGGTTTTGTTTTTTAATCCATTCTGCAACTCTGCCTCTTTATTGGTGAATTCAGACCATTTACATTTAGGGTAATTATTGATGTATGAGGATTTCCTATAGCCATTTTATTTTTTGTTTTGTGGTAGCTCTGTGCCTCCATTGGTTCTTTTCCTTTATGTTTCTGTGTGATTTTTGTTTGGTGGTGTTCCATACATCTTTCATCTGTTTCCTTTTTTGTTTGTTTGTTTTTGTTTTTCTTTCTTTTTTTTTTTTTTTAAGCTATATGTCCTGGTTTGGGATTTTTGTGTGTGGTTACCATTAGGTGTATAAAGAATGAAGTTACATATATAATCTGTAGTTTTTTTCCTTTTGAGTGCATCTGATTTTCATTTTCCTTTGCCAGTTCAGACCTTTCCCCTTCCCTTGTATGTTTTTGTTGTCAAAAATTATCCCTGTTTATGCTGTAATTTTTTTAGTTATCTTTCTTGTAGTGTTGTTACCTTATGTTTTATGTTTCAGGTAGAATAACTCCCTTGAGTATTTCCTGCAATGGAGGTTTTCTGGTGATAAAATCCCTCAGCTTCTGTATGTCTGGGAATATCTTTATTTCTCTTTCATATTTAAAGGGTAATTTTGCTGGATATATTATTCACGGCTGATAATTCCTCTCTTTCAGACGTTTGAATATTTGGTTCCACTCTCTTCTGGATTGTAGAGTTTCTGCTAAGAAATCAGATGAAAATGGGTTTTCCTTTGTAGGTCACTTCCTTCTTTTCCCTGGCTGCTTTGAGAATTTTTTCTTTTAATTTTTGACAGCTTCAATACCACGTGCCTTGGAGAGGGCCTCTTTGGATTGAGGTAAATAGGTGTTCTTTTTGCTTCTTGGATTTGAGGATTTAGTTCTTTCCATGGATTTGGGAAGTTCTCATCCACTATTTGTTTTAATAGACTCTCCATTCCATGCTCCCTGTCTTTCTCCTCTGCAGTGCCTATAATTCTAATACTGCTTTTTCTGATGCAGTCAGATAGGTCTTGTAGAGTCTTTTCATTTTTCTTTATTCTCAGGTCTCTCTCTTCTTCCCTCTATGTTATTTCTTGATTCCTATCTTTGGTATCACTAGTTCTGTCCTCTAATTCAGCGGTTCTCAACCTGTGGGTTGCTATCCCTGAAAATACATCCTGCATATCAGATATTTACATTATGATTCATAACAGTAGCAAAATTACAGTTATGAAGTAGCAACGAATATAATTTTATGGTTGGGGGTCACCACATCATGAGGAACTATATTAAAGGGTCGTGGCATTAGGAAGGTTGAGAACCACTGCTTGGTTCTGTTTTCTATGCTCAGTAGATCACTCTTTATTTCCTTAATTGCATGCTTCATTTCCAGGATTTCTGATGGGTTCTTTTTAAAATTTCAATTCCGTTGTTAAAATACTCATTCTGTTCGTTGATTTGTTTCTGAGTGCACTGAATTGCCTGCCAGTATTTTCTCGCATCTGAGTATTTTCAGAACTGCAGTGTTGAAATCTCTTTCATTTACAGCCTACTTTCTAGGGATTTTTCATTTTCTTTCTGGTCATTTTCGTTGCTATGGTTTTTCAAGGTATTTGCTATCCTCCTTTATTTTTGCATTTATCTCTGAAGAGGTCTTTCTACTATATTCTAGTAGATGGTGCTACTAGAATTTTTACCTCTGTGGTCTCCCAGATTTGAACCTTCACAGCTTCCATAGGACAGTACAGCCGCACTGCTGGGGGTGGGTGGGGGGGGTATGTTTTATCCTCACCATAATGGTTGCCATTATGCCCCAAGCACCCATCCTGGAGATCAGTCACAGAGGGAAACAGCAATTCTATTGCAATAGCTCCTGGTTTACAGATAATATGCTCCTGGACCTGACTATAAGGGCAGTGGGAGGCAATTCTTGGGAGTTTAAGCAGCGGCAGGGTTCTGTGGTTCTCTTTCTCTGTGGGACAGAGGGGGTCTCTCAGGTATGTGTGGGGTAAGCAGGGATTTCTTTGTTGAATTATATATGGTAACTTGTTGAAATGTCTGTGGGAGAGAAAAAGTTGCGCCCTTACACTGCCATTCCTCTGAAGTCGCTATTATTTATTTCATAGATGTAAGTAGCTTATATCTCTGAGGCTCAATATTATATTTTTTAAAAGCTTTTCTTGAATTAGCTCTGCCTCTTATGTGTGTCTTTGTGTCTCTTTGCTTTTAGTCTCTGTGTTTCATCCGGAGGTTTCTCTTAAATGTCTTTCCGTCTAAGGCAGATCTTCTAGCAAGGCACAGAGAAGTTGATTGGAATCTGTGTGTGTGAAAGTGGGCCTTGTTTCCTGGTGGACTTCACATATATTATTGGGGCCTTCACATGTTACTATTTGTGGGTGTTTTCTCTATAGAGATTTCAGATTTCCTGCTTGTATGAAAATACCACATATCAGATTTCCTGATTTCACCCAAAAAAGTTATAAAGTCCTACTCCTTTACCTCTGTTGAAGTGGCACCCTCAGCAATGACTGCTGGTCTTTCAAAGCTGGGCTTATTAAATGGCTACGCAGCAGGGAGAGTGTTACCTCGACAGCTTCCCAGGGAAATTTCACAGGAGGAAAAGGTGCTCACAGGGGAGGAATGAGTGAATTGAGAGGGTTAGAGGCAGTGAGTGTGGTGTGGAGGGGCATTGTTGAGTATTGCTAATCCAGTTGAGTTGCTGGAACATACTTGTGTGAATTCAGATGTTCCAAAGATAAAGACCAAAGTTAAGTTAAAAGTTGGTAGTTTTGGGACATGTGTCTGAATGTGCTTCTGTTAGAAAAGTTTAGTTTGCATAGTTTTTCTTGTCCATCATGGTTTAGTGCAGTTTTTTATTTTGTATTGATTGATTGATTTGTAGAGAGAAAGGGAGAGGGAAAATCATTGACTTGTTGTTCCACTTATTTACAGATTCATTGGTTGACTCTTGTATGTGCCCTGACTGGGGTTTGAACCTGCAACCTTGGCGTATTGGTACAATACTCTTATCAACTGAGCTATCGAGCCAGGGCAGTTTAGTGTAGTTTAAATAACTATTTTGTGAGCCCTAGAACACGTAATTTGTAAATACGACTGTTTTCTCACTTCTGTCAACAAAAGAGATGTAGGTACCTAGTAAAGAATCTTGTTCTGTTTTCCACTGAAAAATCTGTGATGCTCAGAGAGGTGATATAACCCACTTTCCATTACAAACTGACATCAGTGACTATATACACACACCTATCTACTTTTCTGTTTTCCACTAAACTGTATGTCCTGGTGACCACTCCTTAGCAATGTACAGGGATCTTCCTCATGGCTCTTTTCAATTATATAAAATTCATTTGTGTGGATGTGGCATATTAGTTTGTTCAGTAGTCAATCATTTGGACATTTGGGTTGTTTCTACATTTCTGCTATCAGAAATAATAATTGCAGTGGTCCATATATGTCTTATTAGTGTTTTCATTGGGATAGATGCCCAACAGGAGGATTGAGTCAAATCTTTTTTAAAAAATAATTTTATTTCATTTTATTAATAGCAGTGAGGAAGGGAGAGGGAGAAATAGAAACATCATTGATGAGAATCATTGATTGGCTGTCTCCTGCACACCTCCTACTGGGGATCGAACCCACAACCTGGGCATGTGCCCTGACTAGGAATCAAACTGTGACCTCCTGGTTCATAGGTTGACACTCAACCCCTGTGCTACACCTGCCGGGAAAGATTGAGTCATATCTTAGTGCCTGTGTAATTCTGTGGGATGCCACCAGATTCCCCTCCATGACCTTGTACCATTTTCATTCCTACCAGCAGGCAGTATGGATATGTTTCTCCTACTGTCTTTCCAGATTAGTATATTCCCCACTACATGGATTTTTGTCCATCCAATGGGTGAGAAATGGTGTGTCTCAGTGTAGTTTTCAGTGTGAGGTTAAATATCTTGTCATGTAAGGACCTGTTTGGCTTTCCTTTTTCTGTCCTTATCTCATCCATTTTAGTCTCTCCTTTCAGAAACTCTTTTGAAAAATGTCAGTTATTAATCTTTATGATAAGACTAATTTATCTTCCTACTGTGTGGTGCTGGCTTCTTGACAGCTCCGTGAGTCCCTGGTCTCTTGCTTCATCTCTATGGCTCTCAGCCAGCTTCACAGATGCCCTTTTGGCCTTCTGCATTCCAGGGTTATATCTGTGGTTGCTTGGCTCATGTGTGTTTATGGTGCACTTTTCTCTCTTGGTTTCTTAAGAGTATCCTCTGAAACTTGGAGAGATTTGTGTGAGATGTGAATTCTGAGCCCATACATGAATGTAAATGTCAGTTGGTTTTCTTGGGTACAGGGTTCAAAATTATTTTTCCTCAACATTAAAGGCATCACTTATCTCTTATTTAAGTGTTGATGATGGAAGAATAAGTCTTAATAATACCTCTTTATTCTTTTCAAAAGGACTTTTAAAAATGCACTTAATTTTTTTGAAGAATCTTAAATTTACAACAAAATTGAACAGAGGGTACAATGATTTCTCATATACCCCTTCCTCTCCCTAGCCTCAACCACTAGTATAGTCTCACATGGGGATGTACATTTGTTACAATTGATGAACCCACGCTAACACAGCATCATCACCCAGGGTCCAGGGTTAACCTTAGGGTGCACTCTGTGTTATACATTCTGTGGATTTTGACAAATGTAAAATGACATTTATCCACAATTATAGTATCATACACAATAGTTTCACTATCCTAAAAATCCCTGTGCTCCAGCTGTTAATCCCTCCCCCACCCTCAACCCCTGGCAACCACTGACATATTTTTTTTCATTTTTTAATTAAGTTGACATTCAATATTTATTATATTGGTTTCAGGTGTACAGTGTAGTAGTTAGACACTTATATATATAACTTACAAAGTGATCCCCCCGGTAAGTCCAGTACATAGTTATTACAATATTATTGACTATATTACCTGTATTATACTTTATATGCCCATGACTATTTTGTAACTGCCAATTTGTACTTCTTAATCCCTTCAGCCCATTGGCTTTTTATTGTCTTCACTAGGGTCCCTCAGCTTGGCCTGCTGGGATCGGCCTGAAACTGGCTCTCCGACATCCCCTGAGGGGTGCCGGATTGTGAGAGGGCGCAGGCCAGGCTGAGGGATTCATGCACCGGGCCTTTAGTCTATATATATAAAAGCCTAGGTTACTGTTCAACCATTCGACCGTTAGCTATGATGCACACTGACCACCAGGGGGCAGATGCTCCTACCGGTAGGTTACCTTGCTGCTGGGGTCCAGCCGATCGGGACTGGGTGAGACAGGCTGGACACGCCCTAGAGTCCTCCCGAGGTCCCTCCCCTGCCCCGATCATGCACCATTCGGGTCCCTCAGCCTGGCCTGCGCCCTCTCGCAATCCAGGACCCCTCAGGACATGTTGGAGAGCTGCAGGCCAGGCCGAGGGACCCCACCGGTGCACAAATCCCTACACTGGGCCTCTAGTATGCATATAAGATCTTTGGTTAATCTCTTCCCGCCCTCCTCCCTCCACCTCCCCTCTGAGATTCATCAGTTTGTTCCATGTTTCCATGCCTGTGGTTTCCGCTTCTGCGTTGAGAGTCTGACCCCTGGTGGTCAGTGTGCGTCATAGCTATCAGACAGTGGGCTGGTCAGCTGGTTGCTTAGGCTTTTATATGTATAGATAGAAGATAGTTTTGCCTTTTCCAGAGTATCATATACTTAGACAGTAAGTAGTGTTATCAGATTGGTTCTTTCTTGGTAATATGCACTTAAGGTTTGTCTGTCTTTTCATGGCTTGATATCTCATTTTTTTTTTTAGTATGGAATGTATTCTATTGTTTGGACATAGTACAGTTTATTTATTCCCGACTGAAGGGATATCTTGGTAACTTCCAAGTTTTGGATGTTTTCAACTTGCTTGGGTTAGTGTTAAATGTAAGATATCCTTCATTTTTATAGCCGAATAGTATTCCATTGTGTAAATGTACCTCTGCTTTTTTATCTACTGATGGGCACTCGGGCTGTTTTCATATCTTATCTATACTAAATATAATGCTGCTGTGAACATAGGGATGCATATATTCTTTCTGATTGATGTTTGGTATTCTTAAGATAGATTCCATTTTTAAGTTTTTGAGGAAACTCCATACTGTTTTCTACAATGGCTGCACCAGTCACTCATATGCCAGCAGAGTACTAGGGTTCCCTTTTCTCCACATCCTCACCAGCACTTGCTATTTCTTGATTTATTGATGATAGCCATCCTGGCAGGAATGAGGTGATACCTCGTAATTTTAATTTGCCTCTCTCTGATGATTGATGTTGAGCATTTTTCCATATGCCTGTTGGCCATTTGTGTGTCCTCTTTAGAGAAGTGTCTATTCAGATCCTTTGCCCAGTTTTTAATTGGATTGTTTTCCTGCCTTTGATTCCTTCAAGTGTATTCTTTTTAAAAAATATATTTGTATTGATTTCAGAGAGGAAGCAGAGGGAGAGATAGAAACATCAATGATGAGAGCTCAGAGGCCCTGTTCCACTAACACGAGTGAGTGGCATTGTCACTGACACAAACACAGGTACAAGAAAGCTGTCGTTGTATCAGACAGCCCCACATTTCAGACTGCCACATGGCAGACAAGGCTGAGGGTGTTCCATGCAGTAGCTCATTTAATCCTTGTAGCAGTCCTAGCACGTACAAGTACTGCTATCACCGGGCTCCGGGAGCCTCTGTGAACCCTAGTGGCAGAGTCGAGGCTTGGTGCTGAATACTGTGTACTCCCAGAGGCACATCTGCAAGTCAACAAGTAGATGGCTCACAGGCACATACAAAACTCTGGGGATGTGTGATTGGGAGGACTCCATGGGCAGGGCCGTCAGGCAGCCCCTGATAATGTCACAGGTGATATGAAGGTCCTCCCCACCCCAGCCATCGTGGGGTACCCAACTACGTGACTGTACCTGAGTGTGGGGCCAGTGTATCCCTGTGGGTTGGGTATTTGCTTTCTCCCCAGCTGTTGCTGCTGGGAGGGGCCTGAGCCTCTTAGGAAAAATGGCTGCTGGGGTTCGGTAGTGGGGTGGGGGCGCTAATTGCAGGCCTTCTGGCCATCTCTTTTCCATGTGTCCCACCCCAGCCTCTCCTCAGGCAACTCCAGTCCCCAATGCCCTCTCTCCACAGACGCCTCAGGTCAGTGCCTGCAAACAAAAATCCTGTGCCCTGGGTTTTTTGTTTTTAACAAAACAAACCAAAAAGTGCCTTTATCTCTGACTGTGTTTTATGGTCCAGAATGTGGTCTATCTTGATGAATACTCCTCGGGAACTTGAGAAGGTGATGTTGGATAAAGTAGGTGATAGATATCAGCTATTCAGTTGAACCATGTCCTAGTTGGATCTGTCCATTTATGTGTGATAAAGAGGTATCGAAGTCTTCTGACTATGATAATGGATTTTCTTCTATTACTCCTTGTAGTTCTGTCAGTTTTGCCTCCTATAGTTTGATGCTCTCTTCTTAGGTATGTGTACATCCAGGATTGTTATGTAATATTGGAGAATTGACATCTTTGTCAGAGTGAAATGCCTTTGTCCACAGTGACATTTCCTTGCTCTGAAATCTCTTTCTGAAATTAATACAGCTGTGCCTGCTTTCTTTTGATCACTGTTAGCATGGCATATCTTTCCCATTTCTTTGTTTTTAATGTAAATGTATCTTTTTAAAAAAATATTTTGTTATTGATTTCAGAGAGGGAGAGAGAGATAGAAATATCAATGATGATTGGATGCCTCCTACATGTCCCCTCACCCCCCTAGGGGATTGAGCCCACAACCTGGGCATGTGCCTTGACTGGAATCAAAACCTGGAACCCTTTAGTCTACAGGCTGGCACTCTATCCACTGAGCCAAACCAGCTAGGGCTAAAGTGTATTTCTTATAGACAGCATACAGTGTGGTTTTGTTTTTGATGGAGTATGACAATCTGTTTTAATTGGTGTGTTTAGGCCACTGGTATTTAAGTTGATTGTTGGATTAGTATTTGCCATATTTGCTACTGTATCCTCTTTGCCATTGCTTCTTCCAATTTTTGTCTTCTAATCATTTTCTGCCTTTTATGGTTTTAATTGAGCATCTCTCTATATAAAAGCCTAAGTGACCGCCTGACCATCTGACACGCACTGACGACCAGGAGGCAGATGCTCAACGCAGGAGCTGCCAAGCTGCTGTGACTTGGTAGCTGCGGTTCTCGGGTGACACACCTGGAACCAGAGAGGAGGGAGCCCGATTCTGGGGTGTGTCACCTGAGGACACCCTCTTACAATCTGGACCCCTCAGGGGATGTGGGAGAGCCGGTTTCAGCCCAATCCCTGCAGGCCAGGCTGAGGGACTCCACCGGTGCATGAATCTGTGCACCGAGCCTCTAGTTTTACATAATTCCATTTTTTTTTTAGCATGTCAGTTACCATTGGCCCTTGAACAGTGTGGATTTAACTGTACAGGTCCACTTATACATGGATTTTTTTTTCACTAAATACTGTAAATGTATTTTACAACTTTTTAAATACCATTTTCTCTACGGTATTATAAAAATACAGAATACAAAACATATATAATATAACAGTATATAACATAAAGAGTGTTGACTCTTTATGTTATTGATAAGGCTTCTGGTCAACAGTAGGCTATTAGTAGTTAGTTTTGGGGGAGTCAGGAGTTAATATGTGGATTTTGGGCTCTGTGGAGTGTTGGCTATCCTAACCCCAGCATTGTTCAAGGGTCAACTGTATATGCTTTTAAAAAACTTTTTTAACCCTAGAATTTTCAATATACGTTTACAACTATTCTAAATCCACTTTAACATTGCAGTACTTCAATGGTAGTAACAATACCTTTTAATACAAAATATTCTAATTCCTTCTCTGATCCATTTGCTAATATTATTTTGAACAAAATGTTATCCATTCAGTTTTAAATAAGAAAAATTAAAGTTTATTTTATCTTCATTTATTCCATAACTTGGCTATTGTAAATAATGCTGCAATGAACATAGGGGTGCATATGTCTTTTTGAATTAGTGTTATGGATTTCTTTGGATAAATATCCAAAAGTGGGATTACTGGGTCATATGGTAATTCTATTTTTAATTTTTTAAGGAAATTCTATATTATTTTTCACTAGGGGCCCACTGCACGAATTCGTGCACCTTGAAAGGAACTGTGGGCCGAGAGGCTGCGGTGGGCACAGGGGCGGATCTCGGCCCATCCTCTGCTCACCCGCCTGGCCCCTCCCACTGATGCCCTGGTCCCCTCTCTGCTAGTATCCCCGCTCCTGCCATGGCTGCTCCCATACACTGACGGCACTGGCCCCGCTTGCACCCGCTGAAGGCACAGAGTGATTGGGGCTGGTGCCAGCAGCGGGTGTGAGCGGAGGCTGCTACCCCAATCACCCTTCAGGAGCAGGGAGAGGTGGAGAAGCCCTAAGGGGCGATCGGGGCCAGCAGCCGCCACTCGCACCCGCTGACAGCGCCGAGCAATTGGGACCAGTGCTGGCAGTGAGTGTGAGTGGCAGCTCCGGTGCCAGCTGCAGATGTGAGCAGGGCTGTCGCCGGAGGGGGTGTAAGAGGCAGCTGCCAGCCCCAATTGCACCTCAGGAGCAGGGGGAGGTGGAGAAGCCCTGAGAGGCGATCAGGACCAGCAGCAGGTGGGAGCGGGCCGGCATGGACACCAGGTGCAAGCACCGGACCGGACCATGGTGCATGGGAGCAAACAATTTTCAATAATCACCAGAAGCTCGCCCCATGACAGTGACCAGTGCCCTGCCTTGGTCCGGCAACCCCACTCACCTGTTCCACTATCCCACTGTGGCAGACACCTCCATGTTCCGGGTGCACCCCCTGGTGGTCAGTGCACGTCATAGCAACCAGTTGTTCGGTTCTGCTGTTCAGTCTACAGTGGGGCCTTGACTTACGAGTTTAATTCGTTCCATGATGGAGCTCATAACTCAAATTACTCGTATGTCAAATCAAGAAGTGAATGAGTGAGACACGTTATGCTGGGCTGATGTTGTGGCGTTCACTGTGACGTTCGCTGCGCCAACTAGCGGTGGGGTATCTGAAGCTGGCTCGTAACTCAAATTTTAGCTCACAACTCAAAGAAAAAATCGGCCAAGAGATAGCTCATATCTCGAAAAACTCGTTAGTCGGGACACTCGTAAGTCAAGGCCCCACTGTATTTGCATATTCAGGTTTTATATATATATAGATGGTGGCTGTACCAATTTGTAATCTCACTTTTTCAGTAGTTCATGAGCACCTGGTGTTTGTTGATTTATTGATATCTATCCTGATAGGTGTGAGGTGGTATCTCATTGTGGTTTTGATTTGCATTTCCCTCTTGATTGGTGATGTTGAGCATCTTTTCATATGTCTGTTGGCCATCTATATGTCTTCTTTGGGAAAAAAGTCTATTCAGGTCCTCTGTTTTGTTTGTTTTTTGGTGCTCAGGTGTATATTTGGGGATTAACTCCATATTGGATGTATCACTTACGAATAAGTTCCTTTCCCATTTAGTGTGTTGTCTTTTGTTTTGTTAATGGTTTCCTTTGATCTGCAAAAACATTTTTAGTTTATTTTTTCTTTTGTTTTTCTTGCCTGAGGAAACATACTTAAAAAAATACTGCAAAGAGCGATGTCAAAGAGTTACTGCCTATGCTTTCTTCAAGGAGTTCTATGATTTCAGGTATTACATTGAAGTCTTTAATACATTTTTAGTTTATCCTTGTATATGTTGTAAGAAAGTGATCTAGTTTTGTTTTGTTTTTGTTTTTTTGCATGCATCTGTCGTTTTCCCAGTATCTTTTGTTGGAGAGACTAATCTCTTTTTTTTTTATTCTTTTTTTAAAAAATATTATAATAAGTATTACAAACGGTATTACATATGTGTCCTCCCCCCCCCCCCCCACCCTTGACAATCCCCTGCCCTCCCTTACCCCCCAGAGTCTTATGTCCATTAGTTATGCTTATATGCATGCATACAAGTCCTTCGGTTGATCTCTTACTCCCCTCCCTTCTGCCCCCCAACCCTCTCTGGCCTTCCCACTGCAGTTTGACAATCAGTTTGAGGCAGCTCTGCCTCTGTATCTATTATTGTTCAAAAGTTTATAATGGTCTCTATTATCCATGAATGAGTGAGATCATGTGGTATTTTTCCTTCATTGACTGGCTTATTTCACTTAGCATAATGCTCTCCAGTTCCATCCATGCTGTTGCAAATGGTAAGAGTTCCTTCTTTTTTACAGCAGCATAGTATTCCATCGTGTAGATGTACCACAGTTTTCTAATCCATTCATCTACTGATGGGCACTTAGGCTGTTTCCAGATCCTAGCTATGGTGAATTGTGCTGCTATGAACATATGGGTACATATATCCTTTCTGATTGGTGTTTCTGGTTTCTTGGGATATATTCCTAGAAGTGGGATCACAGGGTCAAATGGGAGTTCCATTTTCAGCTTTTTGAGGAAACTCCATACTGTCTTCCATAGTGGTTGCACCAGTCTGCATTCCCACCAGCAGTGCACAAGTGTTCCTTTTTTGGAGAGACTAATCTTATCCCCATTGTATTTTCTTGCCTCCATTGCCATAGATTACTGACCATATAAGTGTGGGTTTATTTCTGGGCTATTCTGTTCCATTGATCTATGTGTCTGTTTTTATGCCAATACCATGCTGTTTTGATTACTGTAGACTTATAATATCTTACCTAATAATAGACAAACATGTAAATTGACCATCCCTCTGCTATGCTCACCAGCCAATCAGGAGAGTATGCAAATTAACCCAACAAAGATGGCGGTTAATTTGCATACGTAGAAACGAAGCGAAGACTGAAGGCTCCAGCTGGAGCCACGAAGGCCTGGGTCCCGGGTGTTGGAGGAAAACCGGTACTGGCAGCCAGGGGAAGGGAAGGCCTATTGCACGAATCTTCGTGCAACGGGCCTCTAGTAGTTTAATATCAGGTAGCATGATATCCAACTTTGTCCTTCTTTCTCAAGATTTCTTAGGTTAGTCAAGGTCTTTTGAGGTTCCATATAATTTTTAGGATTATTTGTTATAGTTCTGTGAAAACGCCATTGGTATTTTGATAGGGATGGCATTGAAATTGATAGATTGCTTTGGGTAGTATGGACATTTTAACACATTGTGTACCGCATAGAAATCTCTAAGACATACGCCAGGGACCGCACGTTTTTGGGCAAACTGCACGTTATTTAAATCATCATAATGCACTTTAGGTGTTGTTTTTCAATAATTATAACATTTTTATTTACAAAAACAAACAAAGTTCCTAGTACTTTTTTAACGTATGGTACTGCATAAAACATTTTCCTCTATGAAGAGGGACCAAACAAAATTTACATAAGTATCTAGATTCGCTCCTTTTTCCATGGGCGTGAAAAACAAGGACACTCGTGAGCGGTCCTTAACAGATGGCGCGCAAAACACGAGAAAACTGAGCGGTACAAAATGTGTTAATTATGTTAATTCTTCCAATGAGCACAATTGGTTTCTGAATTTCTCTAATAGTGTTGTTACTAGTATATAAAAAGGCAACTGATTTCTGAATATTAATTTTATATCCTTTACTGATTAATTTGTTAGTTCTAATAGGTTTCTTTGGGTGGGTCCTTTAGGGTTCTCTATATATAGTATCATGTCATCTGAAGTTTTACTTCTTCCTTTCCAATTTTGATGCCTTTTGTATCTTTTTCTTGTCTGATTTCTATGACAAGGACTTCCAGTACTGTGTTGAATAAAAGTGGTGAAAGTGGACAACTCTGTCTTGTTCCTCTTCTTTTTTCTTTTCCCTTCCTTTTCTTAAAGAAGATGCTTTCTTTTGATACGATTTTTATTCTTCATTTTGTTTCTGTGGTGTATCATACTAATTGATTTGTGGATATTGAACCAGCCTTTCATCCCAGGAATAAATCCCACTTGATCATGGGGTATGGCTATCTTTTTAATTAATTGTGAAGTTGCTTTGCTAATATTTTGTTGAGGATTTTTGCATCTGTGTTCAGGGATATTGGCCTATAATTTATTTTTTTGTAGTGTCTTTGTCTAGTTTTGGTATCAGGGAAATGTGGGCCTCGTAAAGTGAATTTTGGAGCTTTCACTGTTCAGTTTTTTGGAACAGTTTGAGGAGGATAGGTATTAATTTTTATTTGAATGTTTGGTAAAATTCACCTGTGAAGCCATCTGGCCCAGGGATTTTGTCTGTTGGAAAGTGTTTTTGATTACTTATGTGATTTTGCTATTAGTTATTGGTCTGTTCAGTTTTTTTGTTTCTTCTTGACTCAGTCTTGGAAGATTGTATGTTTCTAGGAATTTATCCATTTCTTTCAGGTTGTTCATTTAGTTGGCATATATAATTGTGTATAGTATTACCTTATAATCCTTTGCTTTTTTGTGATGTTTATTGTCACTTTTTTTCATTTCTGATTTTATTTATTTGGGGCCCCCTTCCCTCTTTTTCTGGATGAGTTTGGCTAAAGGTATATCAATGCTGTTCATCTTTTCAAAGAACCTGCTCTTGGTTTCCTTGACCTTGTTTTGTTTTGTTTGTTTATCTAAACTATTGCATTTACTTCTGCTCTAAAATTATTGTTTCGTTCCTTCTACTCACTTTTAGGTTTTAAAGTTCTTTGTCTAGCTCCTTTAGGTGAAAGTTTAGATAGAATATTTGAGATTTTTCTTGTTTCTTGAGGTAGGCTTATATTACTATAAATTTCCTTCTCAGGACTCTTTGGCTGTATCCCATTTATTTTTGGGTCATTGTGTTTTTAGTTTTCTTCTTGTAATGGATTTCTAGTTTCATACCATTGTGATGAAAGAATGTGCTTGATGTGACGTCAGTCTCTAAATTTATTGAGACTTGTTTTGTAGCCAAATATGTGGTCTGTCCTGGAAAATGTTCCATGTGCACTTGAAAAGAATGTATGTTTTGCTTTTGGGTGAAATGTCCTAAATATATCAGTTAAATCCATTTGGCCTAATATGTCATTTAAGGCCACTGTTTCCTTGTTGATTTTCTTTCTTGATGAAGTATTTATTGATATGAATGGAGAAGTCCCCTATTATTATTATATTTCTGACAATCTCCTCCTTTCTGTCCATCAGTAATTGCTTTATGTATTTGTGCTCCTATGTTGGGTATGCAGATGTTTACAGGAGTTAAATTGTTGGATTGATCTCTTTATCAATGTTCTTTTTTGTCCCTTGTTATAGCCTTTGTTTTAAAGTCCATTTTGTCTGAAATAAGTAGTTACTCCAGCTTATTTTTTCATTTCTGTTTTTATGCAATATCATTTTTACTTTCATTCAGCCTGTGTGTGACTTTTGATCTGAAGAGGATCTCTTGTAGACAGTGTATGTACATTTCTTGTTTGTTGGTTTTTTTTAAGCCTATCCAGCCACTCTGTGTCTTTTGATTGGAGCATTTAATCCATTTACATTTAAAATGGTTATTGCCATTTTATTGTTTTCTGATTGTTTTTGTAGTTCTGTTTCTTTTTCTTATTCTCTTGCTCTCTTGTATGTATGTGACTTTCTGTAGTGTTGCTTTTGGATTCTTTTCTATTTCTTTTGTATATCCTTACAGAATTTTAGTTTGTGGTTACCATATGCTTCATATATACCCAGCTATGTTTGAATACATTCTAAAATCAATACAATTTTATTCACTCTTTATATGTTTATGTTTTTGACATTATTTTTACTTATTTTCTGTGTGCTTATGTATATCCCTTAATTTATTCTTGAAATTACCCATCGTCTTCCAACTTTTATCTTTCCTTTTTTAAATCTTTATTGTTGAGAGTATTACAGATGCCAGGCCCCCCCCCCCCCCCCCCCCCCCAATACACACACGCACACATTACCTCCTCTACCTGGTTCCCACCCCACTGCAGGCCTTCACCGCCCTATTGTCTGTGTCCATGGGTAATGCACATATGCATATAAATTCTTTGGTTAATCTCTATCCTCCTCCTCCCGCTCACCTTCCCTCTCAGATTCCTCAGTCTGTTCCATGTTTCCATGCTTCTGGTTCTATTTTTTTAAAAAAATATATTTTTATTGATTTCAGAGAGGGGAGAGGGAGAGAGAGAGATAGAAACATTAATGATGAGAGGGAATCTTTGATTGGCTGCCTCCTACACATCCCCTACTGGGGATCAAGCCCGCAACCCAGCAACCCCAGCACGTGCCCTTGACCAGAATCTAACCTGGGACCCTTTAGTCTCAAGCTGACGCTCTATCCACCGAGCCAAATGGCTAGGGCATTTCTGGTTCTCTTTTATTTGTCAATTTATTTTGTTCATTAGATTCCTTGTTCGGTTTTGTTTTGTTTTGGTTTTTTGATTTTTAAGTTCAATTGTTGATAGATATGTATTTATTGCCATTTTATTGTTCATGTTTTTTATCCTTTTTCTTACAAATACCCTTCAACATTTCATGTAATACTGGTTTGGTGGTAATGAACACCTTTAGCTTTTTCTTTTCTGAGAATATCTTTATCTGACCTTTAATTCTAAATGATAGCTTTGCTGGGTTGAGTAATCTTGGTTGTAAGTTCTTGTTTTTTTATCACTTTGAATATTTCTTGCCATTCCCTTTTGGCCTGCATAGTTTCTGTTCAGAAGTTAGCTGACAGTCCTATGGGTGCTTCTTTGTAGGTAACTAACTGCTTTTCTCTTGCTGCTTTTAAGATTCTCTCTTTGTCTTTAGCCTTTGGCATTTTAATTATGATGTGTCTTGGCGCCTCCTTGGGTTCCTCTTTTTTGGTTCTTTGCTTCCTGGACTTGCAAGTCTATTTCTTTCAACAGGTAGGGGAAGTTTTCTGTCATTATTTCTTCAAATAGGTTTTCAATATCTTGTTCTCTTTCTCCTCCTTCTGGCACCCCCATAATGCTAATGTTGGTATGCTTAAAGTTGTCCAGGTGGCTCCTTACACTATATTTTTGGGTTCTTTTTTCTTTTTGCTCTTTGGATTAGGTGTTTTGTGCTTCCTCATATTCCAAATTGTTGATTTGATTCTTGAAATCCTCTACTCTACTGTTGCATCCCTGTAAATAATTCTTTGTATCAGTTAGTACATGCTTAATTTCTGACTGGTCCTTTTTCATGTCTTTGACATTCTCATTAAGATCCTTGAAAATCTCACTAAGTCCCTTGAAGCTCTCATTACTAGTAAGTTCCTTGAGCATCCTTATAATCATAGTTTTGAACTCTGTATCTAATAGTTTGCTTGCTTCCATTTCATTTAGTTCTTTTTCTGGAGATTTCTTATGTTCTTTCATTTGGGACATGTTTCTTTGTTTCTGCATTTTGGCTACTTCTCTGTGTATGTTTCTATGTATTAAGTGGAGCTGCCATATCTCCTGGACTTGGTAGAGTGGCCTTGTATACTAGATGTCCTATAGGGCCCAGTGGCTCAGCCTCTCCTCATCTGAGCTGGGCACTCTATGTGTGCCTCTTTGTGGGCTGTGGGCACTGTCTTGTTGTAATTGAACCTTGATTGCTGTTGGTGTCACTGGGAGGAATTGACTTCCGAGCCCATTGGCTGTGAGGACCAGCTGGGAATACAGTGGAAGAGCAGCTGTGCAGGAGATACCCCTAAGGAGCAGGATTTGCTTCAGTGGGGCTTTGGTGCTCACTGAGTCTGCCCCTTGAGTGTGTCACTTGTGGATGTGTAGAGTTGTAATCTGGTGTGGTCTGAAGTTAGCCACTGCCTGGGGCCACCTGACAGGAACTACAGAGAGATCTGCAGTTCCCTCCTATCTGTATCAGGTTTAGAAGTGCCCAACTGAGGCCCAGTTGTAAAGCAAGGCAGGCTGGTGCTAGTTCTAGATCTTGGGCCTTTTATTGATAGGTTTGGGACACACTGACACCAGCTGCAGCTTGTTTGAGAGATTTCAGCAAAGTCTGAAGCCTGAGCCAGGACAGGCCATTCATATGAAAAAGCTGCTGCAAACAGATTGGGGTGGGGGTGGGGGTCAAATCACCAAGGCAGGGCCAATAGTGTGAGCCAGGCTGATGGAGACTCACATATGGTGCCTGTCAGTCAGCTCTTGGCAGGGGAGGTCTCAGTATAGGAGGAATGACTTCTACGAGCACTTTTGTCTGGGAGGTAGCTGCCCCCAAGTTCTTGCCCTGATGCCAGACAATTTAGTTCCTCTATGTATATTCCTGGATCTTTTCAGGCTGCTGCACCAGTGCTGGAGCTCAGAGGGAGTGAGTCTGACTAAGTCCTTGCACTGGCCCTTTAAGAGGAACTGCTGGGACTCTGTCAGCCTCCGTGTCACTCAGCCACAATCCCTGCTGGTTTTTACATCTTGAAGTTACAGGGACTTTTCTTCTCTGCACTGAATCCCTGGGCTGGGTGTCTGGTGTGGGGCTGGGACCCCTTGCTCCTCACAGGAGGCCTCCGCAGCCAAGATATCCTTCCTGATTAAAAGAACATCATGCCTCCGCCCCTCCTACCACTCAGTGTGCTTTCTTTATTTCTCTAGTTGTAGGACTTCCTTCCAGCTAGATTTCAGGTGATTCTGAATGATGCTTGTTCTGTATTTTAGTTGTAATTTTGATGTGGTTGTGGGAGTATATGAGTATCACATTTATCTATGCTGCCATCTTGGTTTCCTCCCTCCTTTTGCCTTTCAGTCTTTGTACTAGGTTTGTAATTGGCTAATCCAGTGCTTTTACTAAGTGTTGCCCTTTGTCGGAATTTTTTTCTTCCGTGTATATATGTATATTTTTTCATTGATTCTAAAGAGAGGGGTAGGAAGAGGGAAAGAGAGAGAAATATTTATGTGAGAGAGAAACATAAACCAGCCACCTCTCGTACAGGTCCCAAATGGGATAGAACCCAAAACCTGGGCATATGCCCTGACTGGACTTGAACCCACAAGAAAAATACATGATCTGAAATTTTTAAAAAATTACTAAATGTGATTAATATCAGATTAGACTCCATGGATAAAAAGTATCCAAAATGGAACAACACCACCACCAACAACAACAAAAAACAACTGGGAAAATGAATAGCCTCAGTGATCTGTTGGATACATAACATAAATGAAACTGGACTTCACGAAAGAGAGGACAGAGGCATAAACGAAAAAACAAATCTGAAACATATAACCGCAGAAATTTTCCAGATGTGGTAAGTATACAACTATACAGCTTACAAGATCAACATAACCAAAGTAAGATAAAAAACAAGAAAAACCGTGCCAAGGCACATCCTAATCAAATTTCTGAAAACCATTGATTAAGTATTTTTAAAGCAGCCGAAGAATAATAGATACTAAAAATAGAGAAACAGAAAATACTAATTCCAGATTTGTTGTCAGAAACCAGGTAAGCCAGAAAACAGTGCACTAAATCTTTGAGGTGCTGCTGGAAAAAAAAACCAAAGCATTCTACCTGTGAACTGAGCATACCATATTCAGCAAATACCTTACAACTGCACGACCCTTTGGTTCATGGGACGGCACTCCAGCCACCACTGAGCCACCCCAGCCAGGGCTTTTGTTTGTGTTTGTGTTTTAAATTGATTTTAGAGATAGAAGAAGGGAGAGAAATAGAGAGGTAGAAACATCCATTGGGGATAAACATTGATTGGCTACCTCCTGCATGCCCCCTACTGGGGATCGAATCCATCAAAGACATTCTTCATTTTTGTTAGATGCTTTTGATCTCTACCATGTCCTTTTGATTTTTTGTATGGTCTTTATCTCCTGTTCTTCATGCTGCCTACTTTTTCACTGGAGCCTTTACCATATTATTCATAGTTGCGTTAAATTTCTAGTCTGATAATTCCAACTTTGCCATATCTAAGTCTGCTTCAGATTCCTGCTCTGTCTCTTCAAACTGTGCCTTTTGCCTTTTAATATGCCTAACAATTAATTATTTGTAAGCCAGACATGATGTACTGGGTAAAGGAACTCCAGTGAATGGGCCTTTAGTGAGGTGGTGGTGAGGTGTAAGGGAAGGGGGAAGAGATACATTCTGTAATGCTGTGATTAGGTCTCTGTCTTTCAGTGAGTCTATCACTGGGCTGTGACCTTCACAAGTGCTTCTCTGTATCCTCTCCCTTATGTGAAACAGGACTGCATGGGGGCTAGAGAGCTGGGTATTTACCTGTCCTCAGCTCAGTTAGGCTGTGATAAAATAGTTTCTTTTGAGGGCAGGCCCAGTTTAGAACAGAATGTTATGGTATATTTCAAAGGGGGTACTTTTCCCCTCCCTCTGCTGGAAGCAGGAGGGGATTTTTCAATGATCTTCACTGTGAGAACCTGATAGAGAGATCCTGGAGATAAAACTCTCCCCTCCATCTCTCCCATGGCTGTATTTCTCTGGCGTTTTTACCTCTTAGACTTATACACTGAGCCTCCAGCAGTTGGTCAGGTACTATTTGTGATTTCCTCCCCCAGCACTGGTTCCTTGGAGGCTCTTCTGAATGAGTTGTGAATCTGTGTATTTGCTTGTCTGTTTCTCTAGTTTTGGGTCAGCAGTTTGCTCTGTGACCTCACTTCTTTGGCCAACCTATGAAGAGTTGTTGATTTTTCAGCTTGTTCAGCTCTTGTTAAGACAGAGTAACGACTTCCAAGCTCTTAACATACTGTACTGGAAACAAGAAGTTCTCTCTGTTCTTTTTAATTTCAAGAACTTTTGTTTTCCCTTTTCATAGCCTCTTGTTCCCATTTATGACTGTAGTATCTTCAGTTCCTTGAGAATACCAATTCTTTTATTCATCTTTGTAGTTCTTGGACCATTTTGTGAACAGTGGTGCTACTTGTTTCCATCTTTCTCAGTTCTACCACTGAGGTTATGTGACTGTTGATCATTGTCCATTCATACCTAAGAATTAAGAATGAATTATGAATGGCTTACCTTTTTCTTGAGTGGTCAATAGAAAATTGTTTCTGCCATGCTACTCTTCTAAATGGGAAAGTCAACCTTGTGGGGATGTGTGGGGCCAGGATAAGCTTTGTAGGATTCAGGGACAAGGATGTGTCTATTACGTTGGGGGCACACCAAATGCTAAACTCAGCTGCCCTTTCCTTGTATGTTCAGCATGGGAAGGGAGGGAAAGGATCCTGATGCCTGGTGCAGTGGTAGTAGAACTTGCTTTTGCATTTGTTATCTCCTCATTCTTACCTGCTGACACCCAGAGGCGATCCAGGGATGCTTCAGGTAGATTTGCCCTCCATCCATTCTGTGTCTTATCTTCGCCCCTGAGCTGCCCACTTCTTTGCATGCATGAAGACATGCAGGGTGAAAGTGGGTGAGCATGGCTCTCCCAGCTCATGGTCAAGGCTCACCATCTTTATCTGTGAATTAAAGCAGACAGTCTTACACAGACCAATTGGCCGTCTGTCTTCTTTTTCAGTTAACTTTTTAAAGTTGTAAATATAACAGTAGTACAGAAATTTTTGTTTACAAATGGTCACCTTAATCTAAGTCAAGGAGAAAAATAACTCAGAAGCCTTCTTCCTCCACTCAGGGGAACCTCTGTTCTGAGTTTATGGTGAAAAGTCCTTTGTTTTATTTGTATTGCTGATACTTACCAAGTAGTGTAAATTTTGATCTATATAGTAAGTACTGCTTTTGCTGTATTCCACATATTGGATAGATTGTGTTTTCATTTTTTAAAATTCAGAATATTGAATTTTCATTGTGATTTTGTGATTGAGCCATGGATTTTTTTAGAAGATTGTTTAATTTTCAACACTGGGGTCTTTCCAAATTTCTAGTTTAATTCTGATGTGGTCAAAGAACAAACATCATATGATTTCAAGTTGTTTTAAATGTATGTATTGAGAGTTTGCATTATGAGTAGCATATGGTGCATCTGAGTTAATGTCCCATGTGAACTTGGGGGGAAAAAATGTGTATTTAGCCATTATTGGGTTAGTACTCTATAAATGTCAACTAACTCAAGTTGACTGTGATGTTCATGTCTTCTATATCCTTTCTGATTTTCTATTCATTGTCATATTAATTACTGGGATGAAAGAGTTTAAACTCTCTAAGTATGGCATGTCAACTTTGTTGTAAATTTTGTCATTTTTTTGCCTTATGTATTTCAGTAGTTTGTAATTAGGTTCTAAACACATTAAAAATTGTTATGGCTTCTTGAATAATTGACCCTTTTATCATTTTTTGTTGTTGTTAATCCTCATTCAAGGATATTTTTTCTATCGATTTTCTAGAGAGATTAGAAGGGAGAGGGGGAAAGAAACATTGATGAGAGACATTGGTTGGTTGCCTCCCGCACGCTTCCCCACCAGGGTGGGGATTGAACTTGCGACCCTTCTGTGCGTGGGCTACTGCCCTAACCACTGGACCACCGGCCGGGGCTGGCCCTTTTTATCATTTTGAAATAACCTGAAGTTAATTTGTCTGATATTAATTCTCTTTTTAATATGGTCT
The DNA here is from genome assembly GCF_028538775.1 of Myotis yumanensis. Lineage (NCBI taxonomy): Eukaryota > Metazoa > Chordata > Mammalia > Chiroptera > Vespertilionidae > Myotis > Myotis yumanensis. The sequence goes on from NW_027223772.1 coordinate 13,491,845, forward strand.
CTTAATTGGTGCCTTTACCTATGTCCCTTTAATGTGTTATCGATGCTGGGGGTTTGAAAGGTATTTGCGCAATATGGTATGCTGAGTTCACAGACAGGATGCTTTGTTTTTTTCAGCAGCACCTTAAAGATTTAGTGCACTGACAACAAATCTGAAATTAGTATTTTCTGTTTCTCTGTTTTTAATATCTATTATTCTTTGGCTGCTTTAAAAATACTTTGTTGGTGGTTTTCAGAAATTTGATTAGGATGTGCCTTGGCACGGTTTTTCTTGTTTTTTTTATCTTATTTGGTTATGTTGATCTTGTAAGCTGTGTGGTTGTATACTTACCACATCTGGAAAGTTTTGCAGTTATATGTTTCAGATTTGTTTTTTTCATTCACCCCTCTGTACTCTCTCTTGTGGAGTCCAGTTTCATTTATGTTGTGTCCCACAGGTCACTGAGCTATTTATTTTCCCAGGGGTTTTTTTTGTTTTGTTTTGTTGGTGTTATTCCATTTTGGATACTTTTTATCCGTGGAGTCTAATCTGCTATAAATCACATTCAGTAATTTTTTAAAATTTCAGATCATGTATTTTTTCCCAGTTTTATTTTTCCCTGCTATTTTTCTATTTTAAGTGTTTGTGTCTTGTATTTTTTTCATTACAAATTATTTTTTATTTTTAGAGAGAGAGAAAGGAGAGAGAGAGACATCGAGTGAAAGAGAAACCTCAATCGGCTGTCTCCTGAATGCCCGGGGATCGAGCTCACAACGCAAGCCTGTGCCCTGACTGGGAAACAAACTGGCATCCTTTCAGTGCATGGGATGACATCCAGTCAACTGACCCTTACCAGCCAGAGCAAGTGTTTGTGTCTTTCAGATATTTGAGCATATTTATTATAGTTCTTTTCACCTCTTTGCTCACTAATTACACTATTTTGGTCATAACCTGCTTGGTTAAATGGTTACAGTTTGCCACTCTCTTGTCTGTCTAGTAGTTTTTCCTGGGGCATTAGACCTTTGAAATTTGTTGTGGAGTGTTCAGTTTTTGTTGCTGTCTGCTGGTTAATATTGGAGCTTGTTTTCGAAGGATGGATCTGTAGCAGCTCTTTTTCTTAGGGCTTCTACAGACTTCCTGTTAAGGGGCACCTTTTTTTGTGTTTTACTGACTTCTCCAAGTGTTCAGAGATGCAGGCAGATGGACTTTGAACAACAACCTCATGCCTTTGCAAGTTAATATCTTTCTTCTCCTCCTCCTCCTCCTCCTCCTCCTCCTCCTCCTCCTCCTTCCCCTTCCCCTTCCCCTTCCCCTTCCCCTTCTCCCTCTCCCTCTCCCTCTCCTTCTCCTTCTCCTTCTCCTTCTCCTTCTCCTTCTCCTTCCCCTTCCCCTTCCCCTTCCCCTTCCCCTTCCCCTTCCCCTTCCCCTTCCCCTTCCCCTCCTCCTCCTCCTCCTCCACCTCCCTCCTCCTCCCCCCTCCTCCCCCCTCCTCTCCCTCCTCCTTCCTCCCCCTCCTCCCTCCTCCTTCCTCCCCCTCCCCCCTCCCCTCCCCCTCCTCATCCCCTCCTGCTCCCCCTCCTCCCCCATCCTCCTCCTCTTTCTCCCCCTCATCCTCCCCCTCCCCCAGGGCACAAGTTAGTATCTTAAGGTTCCCCACCATGTTTGGAGCCCCCTCTGAGATCTCACTGCTAGCACTCTGTCCATAACTCCCAGCACCTCACCTTCCCCAGCTCCAATCTGACTCTTAAGGTAGGAAAACCACAGTGCTTTTCTTGGTTCCGTATAGCATCATCCACAATTGTTTGGAATGTAGCCCAGCTTGGTGTGGGACTCTGCCTGGCTTTCTGCTCTCTGGTTCTATATTCTTTCAATATCTGGGTCCAGGTGTTTCATATCTTCTGTCCTGATTTTTAGTTGTTGTGTGGCAGGAAGACAAATTCTGTAACTTTTAGTACTTTATGGTTAGGATTGTCACTGTAATTTGATTATTCTTGCCCACATGATTTTGGTTTTGTGTTTTATGGCTAATTTGGGGAGATGAACTGTTTGTTGTTCATCATTTTATCTTCTCAATCCCTTACATCTGCTTTTTGGAAGTTCAGTAAATGAATGGCTTTCTCATAATTGGCCATCTACAGTTTATTTTCATTTCATGCTTTATGTCATAGTTTTCAAAATTAATTTTTTTCTTGCGATTGAACTATTTTTTTAAATCCAATTTTCATTGTTAATTTTTTTCTTGCGATTGAACTATTTTTTTAAATCCAATTTTCATTGACTTATACTCACTTCTCTTTTAGGCCATGCTGGTGTATCTGCAAGCATGATGAAGAAAAGGACATCCCACAAGTAAGCAATTCTGAAACTTGCTTTTCAATAGCAGGCTGTGGCCTTTGGTTACGTGGAGTATGAGGTCAGTCTTGTGAGGCCCTCTCCCCTGAAGTGAGGAGATCTTCATGACACACAGCAGCCAGCCTCACATAACCTTACTGCACGCTGAATCATGGAGTGGGTCATATCCCTGACCATGCCCTTGGTCTTGGCCTGGCCTACGTGTGCCTAGGTCTGTCCTTCCAACCTGTAAAAGCCTCTGGGCTCTGCTTCCCCCTCCAGCGTGATGGGAGCTGGACTGGTAGGAGAGGCGTCACTCGTGGCAGGTTGCCATGAACCTCTCCCACTCTCTTTATAGAAGGGCTGCACTTCTGGCCTGCAGGTTGGGTCTTGGGTCTGCTGTACAGAAACCATAGCTTATGCTTGAGGGCCTGGCTAGCGCACTGCCTGGCACACTCACTGCTTTATAACATTTTCAGATGAATGAAGAGCTTGCAATTTAGAGAAAACATCTGCATGTTGAAAGATAATTAAATAGCCATGTATTTTTAGTGACACGTGTTATAAATCCTAAATTCTATAGGTACCAGACGACTGAAGCCACTTTTTCTCCCTCAAATTGTTTTATGTGTGTAATATAATATGTCCAAGGAGAAATTTGGGATACTATTATCTTAAAAATACTATCCACCTGTATTATATTATATTCAATAGATTTCACAAGTATCCACCACTACTGGCGGCTGCTACTACACCATGGAAACCGCTCTAACAAATCAGTTCTGATAGTATAAGTCTTAATCATAGATTCCTTGACCCCAGCACCCCCGGAGCCTCTCATAGCAGTTGTTTCCAAATTATTCCTATTGAAAGGCTTATGCCTTTGGTCACTGCCATAGTGGTTGAAGAATGCAAGAGGCCTCTGGGCTATTGTGGAAAGTCTGCATGAAAAACAATTCCTTTCAGTAATTATTGGTGATTAAAGCAAACCTGTCCATTTAAATGAACATGTGAGTATCTAATGTAAATGTCTGTGATATTCAGTTCATGAAATGACCTGGGAAGTTAAAATGTGAAGGTAAGTATGCTCTTGTGTCCCTGAGGTTTGATAAAGTTCTTCTAAATTTCATTTTATTTCCCATTACTGTCATGGCTCTGCCATATCCAGTGATCTGATAACTGGTGTAATATATCTCCACTCAGCATCATATTATTACCATAAATGGTAAACCATTTCTTGGCATAATAGAAGGTGATGATAAAAACTTAAATACAGTGGGGAATAAAAGAAATTACACATTAACTTTGCAAGACCAGAACAGTTCATGTAAAACAGATTTTGCTACTTAGGTTAAAATAAATGCCTTTGAGAATGTAATGTATATTTTGTTTTATCCATTTTTACATATTTCTGGATAGAGGTTTTCAGGCATTCATGGATCTGAGATCTTGGCCTGTTAGGAATGCATTTTGTGTGAGAGGTTTCATTTGCTTCATCCTAAGCTATGTTTGTTAACTCATGGCTTTAATATACTAGTTACCTTTTTCCCTTAAAGCACAAGGAATTAACATGTACTATTAGGTTTTTGCAAATCATATGTGTACGAGTTCAAAGGATTTTCGGTCCTGCGTGTTCTGTGACACGGGGAACTCCAGCCAGTGCTTTAATAGGAGATGTGCTTGTCTCACAGACTAGAAGAAGCCTGAACAGGCTACTCTGTAGCAAAAGGGAGAAGTTGAAATGTAAGGAAACGTTAACATTTTCCTGTCTTTCTAATCTCAATGCAAATAACAGAAACAAGGACCTAAATAAAATTCCCCATTTCACCAATGGTGGCAGTTAATAGTAGCCTTTGGAGTGGTAGGCGGGGCTATGCTGGTGGGGAGCTCCCTGCTCCGAAGCTGGCTGGCACCTTGGCTTTGCTGAGGGAACCAGGGCTGCGCAGTGGCGGGCTCAGCAGGCTGCTTTGTCTGCCTGGTGCTCCGTTTACTCATGGTTAAAATCAGTGTTGGATTAGAATCATGAATTTTCAGCTTTAGCATAGAGTCCTTTCTGCAGATGAAATGTTCGTAGAAAAGCAGAGCTGGAGCCTCACTCTCCCCTTCCTGCCACACTGTGGCTCGCCTCTGGCGGCCAGGTCTGTCTCCTGGCACATGTTAGCATAGGGCAGCGGTTCTCAACCTGTAGGTCGCGACCCCTTTGGGGCTCGAACGACCCTTTCACAGGGGTCGCCTAAGACCATCGGAAAACACATATATAATTACATATTGTTTTTGTGATTAATCACTATGCTTTAATTATGTTCAGTCATGAGGAACTGTATTAAAGGGTCGCGGCATTAGGAAGGTTGAGAACCACTGGCATAGGGCATCTGAGCAATAATCCCCTGTGCACCCGCTTCTGCTTGCTTGAGGGAGAGTCACAGGGACGCACGGCAGAGGAGTACAGCAGTCATTGTCCTGAGCACAGCAGTTCCTGTGCCGTGGGTGCCCGGGGGTTCAGGGAATCGGGTCTGAGGTGCTTAGAGCAGTGCCTGGGCACCCAGAAACCTTATGTAGCTGGGTTTTGTTTTTGTTTTTAAAGTAAATGGAAACAAAGTTACATGTGCCTTCCTGCAGGCCAGACTCCTCGCCACATTTTGGGGACAAGGTTGAGACAAGCCTTGCCTGACTTCCCAGGAGGTTGTTTGGGAAATGCGTTTGCATGGAAAGGACATCCTGAAGGGAAAGTACTATAGTTGGGGAGACTAAGGTGAATTTAGCTATAGAGGTTCTTTGTTTCAGTTTTCAAATGTAAGTCTCTCTGTTTCTTCCCTAATTTGAATAGTGGATAGTTTCCATTTCAGGGAACTGTTGGAAAGTATGACTGGGCGCTTTCGTCTGTTTGCTACTAACATACATCTGGAAAATGGTCAGCTGTTACTTTTGTACACTAATTTGACCTCTCTTTCCAGGGAATGTTTTTCTTCAAGACATAACACTAGTCACTGACAAAGATTGTCATCGTACTCCTCCCCCCTCATATACCTGCTATAGTTTCTTGTAGTTTTCATGGCATCCCTCTCAAGTTGGAACCATGAGCCCCTCTATGCATATAGAGGTTCCGTAACTTGTCCCAGGTCATACAACTAAGAAGTGACTGAGTGGAATTCAGAACAGGACAGTCTGATTCTAGAACTCATGTTCATTACCACACTTATTTCCCAAACATGTTTTGTTGTCTCATCTCTGAAAAATGTGTTATTTCAGTCATAAACAAACTAGATAACTGTTAGAGCAAATGTTTAAATCATTGTGCTGACAGTTTTAAATTGGTCAAAACATGTAATACTTTAAGTCAACTTGCAGTACCTTGGTTATACCAGTGAAAGTGAATACTCTGTTATTCACACCAGTGAAAGTGACTAGCCCTGTGGAAGACCCTGGGGCACTTGGACATCTCAGGTGTTTTCAGGTACACTGTGTAGACCCCAGGAATGAGAGAAACCGTAAGGATTGGGGTGGAACACTTGACTTCTTTCTCTCTCCTGTTTTTGTATTTGTCACTCAAAGCTGGGAATGATAATATTAGTATAGAATTTTTATCAGGCAACAGGTAATCAGAAAAGCAGGCTTTTTCCCTTTCTACTTGCTGATGTATATCTTGCAAAAGACCGTTGTTTTGATTTAATCAATATTTTCTTCTGAAATCTGCTGGAACAGAGTAAGGGAACTGCTTTTATATCACAGTACTAAATAGAATAAGGCAAGTGTGTCAATAATCTCTACATATAAAACCCTAATATGCAAATAGACCGAACAGCAGAACAACCGGTTGCTGTGACGTGTGCTGAACACCGGGGGGCGGGGGGGGGGCGCGCGGAACATGGTGGGCATTGGCCGTGGCGGGATGGTGGAGCAGGTGCGCCAGACCAAGGCGGGGTGCTGGTCATTGTCATCGGGGTGAGCCTCTGGTGGTTAATGAAAATTCTTTGCTCCTGTACACCACAGTCCCGCCCAGTGCTCGCACCTGGTGCCCACACCGGCCCCACTAGCACCTGCTGCTGGTGGCTCTGGAGCTGCCACTCACACCTGCTCCCGGCTCCTGACGCCAGCCCTGATCACTTGGCGCCATCAGCGGGTGCGAGAGGTGGCTGCCAGCTCCAGTTGCCCATCAGGGCTTCTCCACCTCCCCCTGCTCCTGAGGGGCAATCGGGGTTGGCATCCACCTCTTGCACCCACTGCCGGCAACAGAATTGCCGCTCACAGCCGCTGCTGGCACCCGGTATCAGTCCCAATCGCTCGGTGCTGTCAGTAGGTGCGAGCAGTGGCTGCTGGCCCCATTGGCCCCTGAGGGCTTCTCCACCTCCCCCTGCTCCTGAGGGGCGATTGGGGCAGCAGCCACCGCTTGCACCTGCTGCTGGCACCGGCCCAAATCGCTCCGCGCCATCAGCAAGTTTGGGTGGGGCCGGCGCTGTCAGCACATGGGAGCGGCAGTGGCAGGAGTGGGGCTGCTGGCAGACAGGACTGGGGGCCGCGGTGGGAGGAGCCAGGCCAGACTGAGGGACACCCCTCCATGCACGAATTTTGTTCACCGGGCCACCAGTCTATATATATAAAAGCCTGAGCGATAGGCTAGTAGCTATGACACACACTGACCACCAGGGGGCAGATGCTTAACGCAGGAGCTGCGGTCACTTGGCAGCTGCGTTTCTTGGGTGATGCACCCGGAACCAGAGAGGAGGGAGCCCAATTCTGGGGTGCGTCACCCGAGATCCACCCTCTTGCAATCCGGGATCCCTCAGGGGATGTCGGAGAGCCGGTTTCAGCCCGATCGCCACAGGCCAGGCTGAGGGACCCCACTGGTGCACGTGCACTGGTCCTCTAGTATATATATATCAAGAGGAACATAAATCAAAATTACCATATTTAAGGAGCCCCCGTTTTAAATGAAAAAGTTACTTTAAATCCTTAATCTCACATTTCTGCTTGTGCTGCTCTTTGATTGCATGGTCTAGAGGTGACCAAAGGGTGCTTGTGTTCTTTTCACACTTTCTTCCAGTAGTCTGACATGTTCTATTGTTTGCTTCTATAGAGACCATTTCAACTAAAGTGAGCTTTAATTTTTGTTAAAGTTTTTTTTGTTGCTTTAAAAATCTAAATTAGCAATTAAAATAAAATGTAAGGACTTGATTAATATATAATTTTTAACTTTCTAGTATGAACATTTTACTCTTGCCATTATCCAGGGATTGCAGCTGTTAATAATTGAATGCCTATTTTTAAAAGTCTTTTCTACATATCTGAATGGATAGTTGTGTGTATAAAGTTTTTCATGTGTTCACATTTTTTTCATTTGTAGGTATTTAAATGTCTTTAAATCCTTTTCTATGATTTTAATAGCTATGTAGTTATTTCATTTTAAAGATACACTCTTATTTATTGAATCAGTCGGACCTGTTGAACATTTTTATTTTCAGTTTCCCCTATTATGAACACTTGCCCAAAACATCACTAGCTATATCTTTGTGCTCATTCATTATTTTCTTTTGATAAATTTCCTAGATGTTGAATCACTGGGACAGCAGAGTGCCACATTGTTTACCAAAAGGGTTGTATCTATTCAATGAGCAGAGAGATAATAATATCTCACTATAATTTACGTTAAATTAACTCTTCAAAATTTGCAGTTTTTGTTATTATTAATATGGAAAGGTCATTTTACCAGCAGAGCAGAACACTGAGAAACTTCTGAAAGATACAACGCAAATGGGGACAGATTCATAGAAAAACTAAGCAGAGCTGAGAAACTCGCAGCCACTTTCTGTTGAAAACGAAAACCTCCAAAAAGTGGGTATTGATGCTAGACCAGTGGTTCTCAACCTGTGGGTCGCGACCCCTTGGGCGGTCGAACAACCCTTTCACAGGGGTCGCCTAAGACCATCCTGCATATCAGATATTTACATGACAATTCATAATAGTAGCAACATTACAGTTATGAAGTAGCAACAAAAATAATTTTATGGTTGGCTCACAACATGAGGAACTGTATTTAAAGGGCCAGAAGGTTGAGAACCACTGCGCTAGACCCTTACTGCCCAGGCCAGAGACAGTAAAGGCTGGCCATGCCTTCCAGAGTCACTCTAGACGAGAAACCCGTTGCTCTCGTCCCGCAGCAGGTGCTCACTTTACCTCCCTGACTTAGGGTCTCTGTGCTCACTCCTGGCTGCCCTATATCTGCCTGAACCACGGCTGCTTCATCAGAAACTGCACTTAATTCTCCAAGGCCTGGACCTCGACTTGTCCTGAAGTCATATACCACAGCCACAGATACAACTCTTATCTTGCCTTGCATTTTAAGTACGCGCATCAGGAGTCATCAGTTACCAAGGAACACTGGCAGCATGACAGGAAGTCATACATAGAACAGGAGAGCTAACCAGAAGTCAGCAGTGTGAAGAAAACCACCACTCAGGTGGTACCAGGCCCGCACAGAAGGCCAACCCAAGAATTCATAGAGGAAAGCAGAAAAGGAAGTGAACATTATCTTTAGGGATCGGGGGCATGTTCATTAAAAAAAAAGCAACTTCAAAATTAGATAAGGAAGCAGTCAATTTGTAGAAATTAAAAATACTATGTAAGATATTCAGGCTGAACTTCAAGTCTATCTGTTTTAACTAATTCAAGAAAAATTGAGGAGTGTTCTTGTTTTTTCAAATTTTTTAGTGAGAGAGGAAGGGTGAATGAGAGAGGGAGAAATATCGATGTGATAGCGAAACATCGATTGGCTGCCTCCTGCACACCCCCTACCGGGGATCAAGCCCCACAATCAGGCATGTGCCCTAGCCCCGAGAATCGAACTGACAACCTTGCAGTGCACAGGACGATAGCCAACCAACTGAACCACAGCAACTGAGCCAGGGCTTGCTGAGGAGTTCTTGATGAACAGTATGAAAGGGAAGTTCAGTCACAGTGGATAGATCTGGAAGTACTAGCATTCATTCATCTAATACGAGCTTCAAAAAGGGGGTGGAAGAGGAAAATAAATAATGAAGATGATTTTGCACAGGTTTCTGTAGTTTGACCAAGTGCTAGTGAGGGACCATTAAAAACATATCACAAGCCCTGGCCAGTGTGGCTAAGTTGGTTGAGTGTCCTCCCGTGCACCGAAAGGTTGCTGTTTCGATTCCTGGTCAGGTGCACTTGATACTTGTTAGGGGGGCCGGTAGGAGGCAGCTGATTGATGTCCTGCTCTCATATCGATGTTTCTCTCTCCCTCTCCCTCTCTCTCTAAAAATAAGTAAAAATGTTTTTAAAGTGTTTAAAAAACACATCACAAGTTCTGGTGGTAGCTCAGAATCCAGGAACAAAGAAAAATCTAAAAGCTGCTCAAAGAGATAAATGAGTTATTGTCAAAGGAGCGAGGATCAGATTGGCATCTGTTGTCTATGACTCTGGGAAATAGAAGAAAATGAAAGTAATTTTTCCAGTAATAGTGCTGAGGGGAAAAGGATGTGGAACCTGACTTGTGTACCTAGGTTATTCAGGGATGAGGGCAAAATAATACTTCGATGCGTGCAATAATACAGAGTTTACATTTATGAACACTATTTGATTCATCAGAGGATATATTGAAAGACAAAATAGAAGAAAATATGTGGAAACATTAAGGGAAAAGGAACAAAAATCCTTTTTTGTTTATTTTAAATAAGGCAATGGTTTAAAAAGTTCTTAAGATAGTAGTAAAAGGAAAAAAAACAATTTGGAACAAAAGTCTAAATTTCTGCAATGTGGTAAAAGTGGCCAGCTGATGTTACTATGAGCTAATGTGTTTGGTTTTTTAAATTTTCCTTTCTTCTTCTTCTTTTTTTTTTTTTTACTAAGAATTTTTTTGTTTGTTTTTAGTTGTGCTTGGTTTGGGAAAGGGAAAGTGTAGGTCAGTGATGGTGAACCTATGACACGCGTGTCAGAGGTGACACGTGAACTCATTTTTTTGGTTGATTTTTCTTTGTTAAATGGCATTTAAATATATAAAATATCAAAAATATAAGTCTTTGTTTTACTATGGTTGCAAATATCAAAAAATTTCTATATGTGACATGGCACCAGAGTTAAGTTAGGGTTTTTCAAAATGCTGACACGCCGAGCTCAAAAAGTTCGCCATCACTGGTGTAGGTTTTGATTTTAATTGTGGGTTTTTAGTAGAAAAATGTAAGTATAAATTTGATATTTTTGAAAGTTAGATAGAGGTCATTGCTATAAGATTAGAAATAAGAGCTGTAGATAAGGTTTATTTGGTGCAAAGAAACCTCATTCTAACTGTACAGATTAAAGGAAGAAAGGGATGAGGAAATGAAAGCAGACACAAAATAGCATGTTGGAACAGACCCAGGCATATTACTTACCACAGCAAAAATTAATTAAATTCCCTTAGAGAAAGTAAGGAAATAAAGTCTGTGCAAAAGAAAGGGTTGCATGTCATCAGAATGAAAGGATGCAGGAGCCACTTGAACAGAGATGCCCACTAGCCATGTTAGTCTCTGTACAGTTCAGAAGAGAGGGAAAGACAGCTGTGACCACTTTGAAGGTGAGTGGGAAGAAGATTTTTGTTCTGAAATGTGGTGACTGAAGGAATGTCTGTGTCCCTCTTCAAGAGCCAACCGCACAGAAGAATGCCACCAGTAAGTGCGGAAAGGATGAGCAACTGAACTGGAAACCGCTGCTCTGAGTTTACCAGTTGCACTTTTCTGCCCTCACTTGGCTAAGTTTATATTGATGTGGTTTTTTTTATTGATTTTTTATTTAATTTTATTTTGAGAGAGAGAGAGAGAGAAACAACAATGTGGAAGAGGAACATTGGTTGCCTCTGCATCCCGATCTAACCCACAACCTGGGTATATGCCCTGACTGGGAATTGAACCCTCCACCTTTTGTTGTTTGGGGTAATGCTCCAACCAACTGAACCACACCAGCCAGGACTAAGTTTATATGTTTTTGTTTGTTTGTTTTCTGAGTTTATATGGTTTTGTTTAGAAGCATGGTAACATAAATTTCATGTCTCTGAGTCTAGGATAGAATATCTTTTGGATTTTAGTCAGTGTTCTCCTAAGCAACAGAACCAGTGTTGTGTGCATGCCTGTGTGTACACAGAGAGAGTGCTTAGAGACCCCGAGAGTATGTGTACACAGAGCGAGTGCTTAGAGCCTTGAGAAGAGCTGATGTGCAGCTAGTGTTGGAAGGCAGAATTGCTTTTTTCAGGGAGAACAGTTTTTATGCCTTCAACTAATTGGACATGGCCCACCTGTATTATGGAGGAGTCTGCTGGTTTACATGTTGTTTTTCTACAAAAGTCCCTTAACGGTGGGGGGTGCGGGGGGGAGTAGAGGAGCAACCTGAGTACTGTGGCTCAGCCAAGTGGCACACTAAAATTCCCCATCATACTGGTGAAGATGCTGTATTTGCTTACAATTTTGGTCGTGAATTGCAAAATGGTGCATATGACTGAATGCCTTCCTCTGTAAGGTCGGGAACTCACCTCTGACTTGGCTGTGAAGAAAGCTTCATCTGTACCCAGCATGGATCACTAGGACTTTTTGCCTAAGATCAAAAGATAGGTAATTGGCTGTCTCTGATGAAATAGCCTATCTAATAATAGACAAACATGGTAATTGACCGTACCTTCGCTACACCTCCCATGGGAGAATCAGTGTGATATGCAAATTAACTGCCAACAAAGATGGCGGTTAATTTGCATACGCAGGCTCCAAGCAGTGGAGCGAAGCCTGACGTTTCTGGGGCCGGTGGAGCAGCAAGGCCTGACGTTTCCGGGGCCGGCGGAGCAGCGAGGCCTGACGGCTCCGGGGCTGGCGGAGCAGCGAGGCCTGACGGCTCCGGGGCCTGCTCCGGCCAGAACTCGGCCAGAGTGAAGGCCTGGGCCCCGGGTGCCAGAGGCAAACCGGTGCCAGCAGCCAGGGGAAAGGAAGGCCTATTGCATGAATCTCTGTGCAACAGGCCTCTGGTATACTCTATAAAATGCCTGTATTCCAAAGAAATGTAGTCACTGTCACCAGGCTTTTTCCACAGAGGGCCAGTTGGACGTAATGGCACATTCCCAGGGATTATGAAAAGGTCTTGAATTTCACTTTCTTTTGTTGTTTGAGTATTAATATTTTCAATTTACAGACTTGATAGTACTTCATTGTTTTTTTCTTCTCTTCCACGGAAGTTTACATGCAGAGTCTATTTATTTACTTATCCTCCTGGTGATACAGGTTGGTTCCTTCGGTGAACAGTTAGCCATTGTCTCTGCCCTTTCTCTCCGTTGAATGTAAGGGAGTCTGTTCCAGGTTACATGGAACTGTTTCTACTCTACAGTTCTTTCCTCCCCTTTAGAGTAGTGTGAGCTCTAGTGTCAGAGAAGATAACAGTTACATACTATTCTAGTTCTTTTGTTCCCAGGATTGTTCTGCAGTCAGATATACTCATAGCTCACTATTGGCCCCAGGCTGAATCTTTCCCAAGTGTTTCTTGAGTATCCAGCTCTGTCCTGCGACTTCTGTAGGAAGCATCTGTGAGATCAGTGTTCCCCAAAATCTCACCCATTCACAGCTTTGTCTGTGGCCTTTTACTTTTGAGGTCAGTGTAGAATTCTTGGCGTATAATAAAATCTTTGGCTACATTTTCTTTCCTGCGAACCTAAAGTTTTTTTATCCCCTTGTCTTGTGGCCGATAGTGTTGCTGTCACGTTCTGATTTTCTTTCCCTTACACATGTAATTCTTTTGCCTGGGTGCCCAAGAAATGTTTTCTTTAAGGTTCATTTGCTTTACTAGAATGTTTTAGTGTCTGTAGCTCTATGTGCATTTGTACATTTTAAATCTTTTATTTCAGGAAAATTTTCTTGAACTATTTCAGTATTCTGTTTCTTCGGTTTTAGTTTTGGGTAATTCTGTTAATATTGAAGTAGAAATTTCATACCTGTCACCATCTCTTAATTCTTACATTTTTTGCCTCATCTTTACGTCATCTATTTCCCTTATGTGCCCCACAGTGTCTATTTCTTTTTATATTCCTCAAGTTTAGTCATTTCTGAAAAGTTTTCAAGTGTTACTTGTTTCCTGACCCGTGCCTGGTTCTCCTCGTGCCTGGTGTAGCTGTCTTGTTGCTCTGATCAGGCCCTGTTTCATGGCCTCTGTGTGTGCCTAATGTTAGGGGGTCGTTTCCTCTCCCTTGTGAACATAGTTTGGGTCTGCCTCCATGGCCTGTTGGCGCATCATTCCGATTGTCACCCTGTGTTGGTTCCATCACAATCCTCTCCTTACTCCTGTACATGAGAGGGAGAGACGGTTCCAGGTCAGCTGCAGCTGTCTGTCTCTGCCTGTGGCATGCTTGAAAATAGAGCCTCTGAGTAGCCTTGATGAGACCTTTTGAGGGCTGCCTCCTTTGGGACTTGCCCTCAGCTTCTGAACCTCCTTTCCTGTGTCCTGTGGCCCCATCCTCCTCATTTAGGATGTTGTCCCCAGCAGTGCCTCCTCAGTGCAGGCTCTGCCTTCCTGGAAGGCAGCTTGCTGGGTGTTTGCAGAGCCTTGAGGGCTGGGGTGGCCCTGGTGTTTCCTGGTTTCCTCACACTCTGCATGGGACCTTGGGAACCTTTTTCCGTCTATTGAAGTTTCCTCTGCGGGCCCTCCAGATGGCGTCCGTCCCGACTGGCTTAGGTAAAACAGGCCTGATCGGGGCAATTCTGATGGTTTGCTGTAACCTGTTTCTCTGTTTCATTAAACACTAACATTTACCAAACTGGTCTATTTAAAATATATATAATTGTAGTTTTAAATATTACAGCCTATAATAAATTGGTTTCTGTAAAGTGTATTTGTGTTTATGCCAGTTGTTCCTAACTTTTATTCATGATATACCAAATAAGAGCTTTTGCCATAAAAGTGTGGGAGGGGCCCTGGCTGGTGTGGCTCAGGGGTTGAGCACTGACCCACAAACCAGGAGGTTGCTGGTTCAATTCCCTGGTCAGGACACATGCCCGGGTTTTGGCTCGATCCCCAGTAGGGGGTGTGCAGGATGAGGTCCTCTCTCATTGATATTTCTCTCTATCCCACTCTGTTCCCTCCTTTTTAAAAATCAATAAAAACATGTATTTTAAAAAAGTGTCGGAGGAGAATTCTTTTCTCTCTAAATTTTCTCATTCTTGGCATAGACTGTATTCAGGTGCCAGCTTGTATTCAGGCCAAGTTGTGCCCCCTTTGAGTATCGTTGGATATCTAGGTGAAACAAATATTTTTTTTCCTAATAACAAGAGCCAGGTGTATTATTTGTAAACATTGTATGTAGATTTTTCAATTGTTAATAATCCAGAAAGAATGTAGTTTGGTGTTGCCCCAATAATTTTTAATATGTGAGTACTTTTGACAAATGTGTTTAAGATTATATGCTTTCTAGAGAAGTAATGGTGGTATAATACATGGATATAAGCCCATCTGAAATGCAGTTTTAAGAATAAACTTAAATGTCTAGTTTATTTTTACTGTTTAAGCTGGGGGGTGGGGGTGCAAAATTATGTGAGCATTAGAATGGATGAAAATGAGTAGTTATACATTTCTTTATAATTTTTTTTTTAATGTGTTTTAATTTTTACTGAGTTTTTTTTTTAAAGAGAGGAAGGGAGAGAGAGAAACATCGATTGGCTGCTTCCTTCATGCACAGGCTCTCCTCTCCCCCACCACCACCACACGCACACACGTACACGCACATGATGGAGCCCTCAACCCTGGCATGTGCCCTGACCGGAATAGAGCCGGCAACCTCTCTGTCTGTGGAACAATGTCCAACCAACTGAACTACACCGGCCAGCGCTATACTTTTTTTGTTTGTTTGTTTACTAGAAATGCACTTATATTCTATAATGCTATATACAGGTGCCTCTTTCTTTGATTAACTGGGATAATTGTGAGTTGATTGTACTAGGAAACTTGGCTGAAAAACTGATGCTTAATATTGGGGCTTGAGTTGCTCCTGAGTAGTCGAAGTTTTTCTGCCTGTCCACACTTGGGGTGCACAAGAAGCTCCTACTGCCAGCCCACCGTGGACACACATGGTGGTAGAGAAGAGCCCCCTCTGTGAGCCACACTGCATGGCTGTGGGACTGCCTGAGTGGCACCATTAGCTAGCACAGTCCGGTGGTCTAGGGAGAGCATGCTAGCTAGCAGCAGTTGTGTTGGGTGCAGTAGTGCATACCTTTGAGCTGATACCTTACGTGTCTGTGTATGTGTGAATACAGAAAACACCGGAGCAGCGTGGGGCCGAGCAAGCCCGTGTCCCAGCCTCGGCGGAACATCGTAGGCTGCAGGATTCAGCATGGGTGGAAGGAGGGCAGTGGCCCTGTCACCCAGTGGAAAGGAACCGTTCTGGACCAGGTGCCTGTAAACCCTTCTTTGTATCTTATAAAATACGATGGATTTGACTGTGTTTATGGACTAGAACTTAATAAAGATGAAAGAGTTTCTGCGCTTGAAGTCCTCCCTGATAGAGTTGGTAAGTTCTCTTTACTATTTCTGCGTTTATAAGCTTTAAAGATAATTACTTAAATGGATGCTTTCTGATTATTCTTCTGTATTATTGGTATTTTTATTTTTATTGGAGGGCAAGCACTATCTATTTACATCAGTCACCTAATACCACAAAAATTGATCAGTGCATGGTCTAAATCTACAGTTCCAGGAACTGTGGGGGATATAAATACAGGGGTGGACAAAAGTAGGTTTATAGTTTGTATGGAAAAAGACATGCAGGTTATGATTATTACTGTGGCTTTATTAATATAAGAGAATGCCACTCATAACTAACTGTAAAAAAACAGACTTTGTTGTTTTTAATCCTCACCAGAGGATATGTTTTTATTAATTTTAGAAAGGGAGAGAAAAACATCGATGTGAGAAACATTGACTGGTTGCCTGCCATATTTGCCTTTACCAGGGATCAAATCCTAAACTCAGGTATGTGCCCTGCCTTTTGGTGTACAGGATGATGCCCAGGGCAAGACCAACAGATTTTTAAATATATATATATACATTTATTGATTTTTTTACAGAGAGGAAGGGAGAGGGATAGAGAGTTAGAAACATCGATGAGAGAGAAACATCGATCAGCTGCCTCCTGCACACTCCCTACTGGGGATGTGCCCGCAACCAAGGTACATGCCCTTGACTGGAATCAATCGAACCTGGGAGTCTTCAGTCCGCAGGCCGACACTCTATCCACTGAGCCAAACCGGTTAGGGCAAGACCAACAGATTTGACAGACTTTTGTTGTGGTAAGAAACACAACATAAAATTTACTATTTTAACTATTTTTAAGGTTACAGTTCAGTAGTGTTATGTATATTCATTCACATTGTTGTGACACAGATCTTTAGAACTTTTTCATCTTGTAAATCTATAATTCTATCTCCCTTGAACAACTTCCATTTTTTCCCTCCCCTTAACCGCTGGCACCCACCATTCTAGTTTCTGTGTCTATGAGTTTGATTATTTTACATACTTAATAAGTATTATACAGTATTTGTCTTTGTGACTGGCTTCTTTCTCTCAGGATAATGTCCTCAAGGTTCATTCATGTTGTAGCATGTGTTGGGCTGTCCTTTCTTTTCAAGGCTGAATACTGCTCCATTACATGTATAGACCGTGTTTTGTTTATCCGTGTGTGGACACTTGAGTTGCTTCAACCTTTTGGCTGTTGTGGTCCGTGCTGCTATGAACATGGGTGTACAAATATCCCTTTGGGAGCCTGCTTTCAGTTCTTTTGGGTGTATACCCAGAAGTGGACTTGCTGGGTCATATGGTACTTCTTTGTTTAATTTTCTGAGCAACATACATACAATTACTGCTTTCCATAGTGTTTGTAACATTTTACAGTCCCACCAACAGTGCACTAGCATTCCAGTTTGCCTACATTCTCACCAATGCTTGTTATTTTCTGTTGGTTTTGATTTGCATTTCTCTGATGATTAATGATTTTGAGCATCTTTCCTATGCTTTTTGACCATTGGTATGTAATTTTAGCAGAAATGTCTGTTCAAGTCCTTGCCCATTTTTTTTATCACGTTATTTGATTTTTTTTGTTTAGTTGTAGGAATTCTTTATATATTCTGGAGATAAATGAGTTTTAATTTAAATAACAGTATGACAAATTTGCTGATAATGATTTTAGATTCTACATTGCAATTAACCTTTAAGGAGCTACCACACGTTGAGATTTGATATAGTATGATAAAAGACTATCTAAAAGACTGTCAGGAATTATATGAAAAGATTAATAGATCAAAAGAATATATAACAGGAGGAATGCTAAAGCAGATATAAGAATCTAGCTGTCGACTTTTCTTACTAAGTTTTTGTTAGAAGATAGTTATTTTTCACTAAAAATATGTTTATATAGTTGGCCAGTGTGGCTCAGTTGGTTGAGCATGGTCCCATGTAGCAGGAGGTCTCAGGTTCAATTCCCAGTCAGGGCACATGCCCAGGTTGTGGGCTTAATAACCAGTAAAGGGATATGCAGGAGGCAGCCAATCCATGTTTCTTTCTCCTCAATGTTCTCTCCCCCCCGCCCTTCTTCTTCTCTCTGAAATCAATAAAAATATTTCACTAAAAAATGTTTATGTAGATATTTTTAAATAAATATTTTTAGATTTGTCATTTATAATTTCTACTAATTTCTTATAATTTCAATATCAGTAGTTGATATTGATGTCATCTATATAAACAAATGGCTCTTTGGGGTCCTCAAATTTTTAGGAATGTAAAGGAGTCCTGAGATCAAAAAGTTTGAGAACTTTTGATATGAAGAAATTTGTTAGATTTTGTTTTAAAATTATACACAGTGGGGAATTCTATGTACTTTTTATTAATTATCCTATAATTAAGCAAAGAAAACCACTTTATGTTTTTAGAATATCCTGATAAATTGGATAAGCAGTATCTCTACCAAGAAATTCTAATCTTTGTTCCTTTGAATTTTATTTAACTGAAAGAAAAGCACTCACGAGTAAAATAGGTTTGCTTATTTATTCTGAAGACATTTGTCTAAAACTGAGGAGAAACCTTAGAATCAGTGAGAACCTCTGCAATTCCCAGTGTTAAAGAAATGAAGCTTGTAATTTTTGTCTACCTCTTTAAAGAAGGTGGAGCAGGGCTGCAGAGGCTGACACACCAGTGGGGAGGCCATGCTGCTAACCACACAGGCCGCCCAGAACAGCCCGCTCTCTAGAATAATTAACTCATGCAACAAATAGGAACCACTGTGAGCTTGGTATTGGAAACACGATGGGAAAGCCTCTGCTTGCATCGTGGTAGGCTAAAAGCAAGTCAACAAACATGTAAAACAGGATAACTGTAGATGATGATAAATGCCATTAAGAAATAAAACCGGGTGAGGTGACTGGTGACTGTGGCTGGTGGGGCTGCTTTCCCCAGGGTGATCGTGGAGAGCCTCTGGGAGGAGACCTGCTCAGGAGCAGCCCCTGAAGGTGTGGGGGCAGCACATGGTCCAAATGAGGAGACCAGGGGGTGTTCCAGGAAAACAAAGGTGTCCATGTCGCTGAGGTGAAGGCAGTTAGGAGGGAGGTGACAATAGGGGTGAAGAGGGCCCAGAGGAAAAGTTGGCCCATGAGAAGCAGTTCATTATTCAAATTATGTGAAAGGAAAACATGGGTGCATTTTAAACAAATGAACATGCCGAGCCGGTATGGCTCAGTGGTTGAGCATCCACCTATTAACCAAGGGGTCAGGGTACATGCCCTGGGTTGCAGGCTGGATCCCCATTAGGGGGCATGCAGGAGGCAGCTAATAATGATTTTCTCTCATCATTGATGTTTCTAGCTCTCTGTCCCTCTCCCTTTCTCTCTGAAATCAACAAAAATACATTTTAAAAAACAACAGCCCTGGCCAGTTTGGCTCAATGGATAGAGCATCGGCCTGTGGACCTAAGGGTCCCCAGTTCGATTCCAGTCAAGGGCATCTACTTCGGTTGCAGGAGACAACTAATCGATGGGTTTCTCTCACATCAGTGTTTCTGTCTTTCCCTCTCCCTTCCACTCTATAAAAATCAATGGAAAAATAGCCTCAGATGAGGATTAATAAAAAGAAAAGAAACAACAACAACAAAAACCCAAATGAACAACACAATCCTAAAACTGCCACAAAGGTCACTCTGGTTGCTGTGGAAGTAGATTGAAGGAGCAAGAATAAAATAAAAACCTAAATAGGTTAATTTCTTAGTTTTAATAAATGGTCTGTGGTTATTTATGTAAGAGGTTAATATAAAGGGAAGGAAATCCTAGTTTAGATATAGCACCAAGAGAAGATGAGTTCAGAAAAATTTAGAGGAAAAAATATTCTCAAAATAACTGACTTGGGGCAATAAAATAGTTCTGATGGAATCAAATCTGGGCTAGGCCCAGCAACGTAAATTTTGGTGGTGGTTCTTAAAACCCACCAGAGGATTCTGATGCTGGCTAGCGTATCGTGTGGACACCATTTGAATAAGTTCAGTTTTCACAGTACATATTCAGTAAAACCCTTTACAGACCATGGTTTTCTTTTGTTTTTGTTCCTAGCAACATCTCGAATCAGCGATGCACACTTAGCCGACACGATGATTGGCAAAGCTGTAGAGCACATGTTTGAGACCGAGGATGGCTCTAAAGACGAATGGAGGGGAATGGTCTTGGCACGTGCCCCTATCATGAACACATGGTTTTACATCACCTATGAGAAAGACCCCGTCTTGTACATGTACCAGCTCTTAGATGATTATAAAGAAGGGGACCTTCGCATTATGCCTGATTCTAGTAAGTATGAATTGACAACTTTTATTTTTGATTATTCAAAAGTAATTTGAATTTTAGAGCAAGATACTTGCTAAACTATTTTGCAGATACATTTTTAATTTTAATTATTAGGGATAAGTCACACATAAGCATAGGTTGTGAAAGTTTTACCTCTTTGCCAAGAGTAATTTACTTTCTGTGGCTATTTCCCTGCTGTGGACTTGGGACTTTCATATGGATGATGTGGTATGGGGCCCTTTGCGACTGGCTTCTCTCACTCAGCACTGTTTTCAGGGCTCGTCTGTGTTATAGCATGTGTCAGCACTTCTCTCTTATTTATGGGCAAATACAGCTCCTTGTGTGCATAGACTCTATTTTGTTTGTTTGGTCATCTGTTGATGGACATTTGGATTGTCCTCTACCTTATTTACTATGAAGACAGAAGCTATAAATATTTGTGTGCGAGTTTCTGAATGGGTGGGTGTTTTCAGTTCTCTTGGGTATATATATAACTAGGAGCGGAATTGGTGGGTCATAGTGATCGCGCTCTGTTGAATTGTTTAGGGTACTGCCAGACTGATTTCAAATGACTGCACTGTTAATGCATTCTCATCAACAGTGTGTGAGGCTTCTGGATTCTCCAGCCCTCACCAACACTTCTTGTTATCTGACTTTTTTATGTCATTGCTTGTGAAGTGATATCTAATTTCCCTGATGACTAAAGATCTCAAGTATCTTTTCATTGTATGTCTTTGGAGAAATGTCTATGTCCTTTGTACTTTTTTCAACTGGCTGGCTGTTGTGGGTTGAAAGAGTCAATATTCTAGGTACAAGTCCTGTCAGCTACATGATTTACAGATACTTTGTCTCATTCTGTGGGTTCTTGTTCACTCTCTTGATGGTGGTCTGAAGTCCATTTTACCTTTGTTGCCTTTGTTGTGTGTGTCTTTGGTGTTGTATCTTGTAACCTCTTGACAAATCCAAGGCTACAATGACTTACCCTTCTGTTTTCTTTTAAGAGTCTTAAGTTTTATTTCTTAAGCTCTTCTATTGAGATCTTTGATATGTTTTGAGTTAATTTTTGTTTATAATGTAGCTTACGGGTTCAGCTTTATTCTTTTGCATGTGACAATACAATTATCTGAGCACCATTTAAAAGAAAACAAATACCAACACAATTCTTTTCCCTATTGAATGATTTTGGCACCCTTGTTGAAAATCAATTCATTATAGATGTATGGGTGTATTTGTGGACTTTCACTTCTTTTCCATTTGCTCATATGTCTGGTTACAATTGATTAAATTGTTTTGTGATAAGTTTTAAAGTCCAGAAGTGTGAATCTGTCACACACACACACACACACACACACACACACGATTGTTTTGCCTCTTCTGGGTCTCTTGAAATTTCATATGAATTTTGGAATCAGCTTATCAGTTTTTGCAAGGAAACCAGCTGGGACTCTGGAAGGGATCATGTTGAATCTCTAGGTCAGTTCAAGGAGAACTCCCGTCTTGACCCGTGAGCATAGGATGTTTTTCTATCTATTGAGATTTTTATTTTCTATCTACAGTGTCTTGTAGTTTTCAAAGTATAAGTTTTACACTATTTTCTGTTAGATTTCTTCTTAAGTTTTTTATTCTTTTTAATGGTATTGTGAATGGAATTAGCCTGTTCTTTTTAAGACTACTCCATATCCTTTCTTCACACATTGGAACCCTGGACAGACACAGACACGATGTTAGTAATATGACTGCATCTCTATTACCTTTATTTTTTTCTATTGATTTTTAGAGAGAGAGAAACAGAAACATGGATTTGTTGTTCCACTTACTTATGTATTCATTGGTTGATTCTTATATATGCCCTGACTGGGGATCAAATCCACAACCTTGGTGTTTAGGGATGACGCCCTAACCAACTGAGCTACCTGGCCAGGGCTTCTGTTCCCCATTTTTCAGTTCTTTCTGTGAACAAGCTAGTCAGTGAGCCTACTCACATGTTCATCAGGCCCTGACTTTCTACCTTCTAGATTGTTTTTTTAATGTTTGTGTACATTTGTTACAGATGTGTAATGGAAAGTATTCATATAGGCAGGAGTTACCATGAAAGCATTTCTCAAGAGCATTACTCCAACCTGTATGAAGTTATTTTTTTAAAAGAGATATATCCAGTCAAAGTAAGTGTTGTGGACTTGGATGATAGAAAGTGTGTGGTCATTTGCACATTACCCATCTCCTCTCCCATCCCAACCACTTCTCCATCCTGTCTTCTCTCTCCAGACTGTTAAGTACTTTTGCGAGTGGTATGGAAGCTTGCTTGCCATTAGAAACAGTGTTGATGCTCTGAGTCAGAGCTCTGCAGTGGCCTCTGTGAGTCCCTTGTTTCTTTGCTCATCTCACTGTAAAATGTCTGGGAACCATGCCTGTGGGATTCCTTTGTAAACATGAAGGGCCATGAAAGTGGTGGTATGATGCTGCTGCTTGAGGGAAAAGCATTTTTGAAGAGATTTCAGCTTTGGTTTCCTCTTCATTTATTTGTTTTAAAAAAAGTATTGATAAGATATGTGTGCTCAAACATTTTAGTTGTATTTTTTGTGTCTCTTAGTGCCAGAGATCAGAATAGGGTTTGGATCATGTTATTCAATAAGAGAATTTGTTGTATTCAGAGGCAAACTACTGTTAACATGATAATGATCCAGACCAGGATCCCTATAAGAATAGAATGGTACACTGCCAACCATTGTGCCGGGATGACCCGCTTAAGCCTGGATTGCCCTGAGAAGACCAGATGTCCGGTTGCCCTACCTGAAGGCCCTGCCCTCTGCTGGTACATGGGAGAAAGCGCCAGTTCTTCAGGACCTATAGAGGCTTCTAAAAATAGAATTGTTAACTCCTACCTTCACCTCCCCTTTTTTCTCTGTTACTTTGTTTCTTTGTTGTTGGTGGTGATGGTTTGCTCTCGTTACATGTGTATTCCTAGAACAGAGTTCCTGCTAGGTCATAGGGCCGTGTTCCTTCACACTTAAGTTTTCCTGGGGACCTTTTAAAAAAATACAGGTGCTTCAGCCATCCTGGGAGACTCAGTTGTAATTTGTCTGGGGATCATGTTCACTTAGCTTAGCACCTAATTTTAAAGCATAGGAAATCTTTTATATTGAATTTATTGGGGTAGCATTGGTTAATAAAACCATAGAGGTTTCAGGTTTACAATTCTTTAATACATCATCTGTAGAAATAAATCTCTTTTGTTTGTTTTTTTTTTTTTAATATATTTTATTGATTTTTCACAGAGAGGAAGGGAGAGAGACAGAGAGACAGAAACATCGATGAGAGAGAAACATCGATCAGCCGCCTCCTGCACATCTCCCACTGGGGATGTGCCTGCAACCCAGGTACATGCCCTTGACCGGAATCGAACCTGGGACCTTTCAGTCCGCAGGCCGACGCTCTATCCACTGAGCCAAACCGGTTTCGGCGGTCTCTTTTGTTTTGAAACTGGGTTGGGAAGACAATGTGTAATGCAGTGAAGTTGAGGATAAAGAAGCTTTAAGAGCAGAAGTACTTAGGCATTTTAAGTGTGTAGCATATTCTTAGTTATCCCTGTAGGCATTGTCTGCTTTGAAGTCCTATTTTAGAGTAACTCAGACTTATTTTTAAGAAGGCATATAATTATTTAGATTTTTTCTCCTTACCCCCTTTCTTCATTTAGTCCTTACCTCTTCAAGTAATTATAGCCGTAATTAAACATGAGCCAAGGGGATTTCTGGTGAGCACTCTTAAATTTGTTTACATGTCTAGATCTTGGGGATCAGCACACTGTTGTTGTAAGTGAAGTTTTGTTTATTTTTTGTTTTTAGTTTCAATCCTCACCCAAAAATGTGTTTTTGTTTTTATGGATTTAAGAGAGAGAGAAACATCGACTGGTTGCCTCCCGTACACATCCCAACCAGGGATTGAACCCACAACCATTTAGTGTATGGAACAATGTTCCAACCGACTGAGTCACCGGTCAGGGTAGTAAATGAAGTTTTACTGGCACACAGCCCCACCATTCATTTATGTATCATCTGTGGCTGCTCTCACACCACAAAGCAGAGCTGGGTAGTTCCTACAGAGACCACATGGCCTCAAGTCTGGCCCTTGAAGAAAAAATGTGCTGACTCTTGGTCTAGATAAGATAAACCAGGATATTAAAAATGTTTGTTAAAATAGATATGAGTTGGTATGTTTCTAAAAAATGGCTATAAATTATTTTTCTCCACTATTTACATATAGATGATTCACCTCCAGCAGAAAGGGAACCAGGAGAAGTTGTGGACAGCCTAGTAGGCAAACAAGTGGAATATGCCAAAGAAGATGGCTCTAAAAGGACTGGCATGGTCATTCATCAAGTAGAAGCCAAACCGTCTGTCTATTTCATCAAGTTTGATGATGATTTCCATATTTATGTCTACGATTTGGTGAAAACATCCTAGATGTCGTCATGAACTTTGCCAAATTTGTGGAACTATTAAATGTATAATTTGTAGACATAAAGACTTTCTGCTTTCCAGTTTAATGAAAGCTTAAATGTCCCTGCGAACCCACAATCTCTGCCAGCAGAACGGGTTTTGTTCTGAATAGTACAGATTTATGTGAACACAAAGCCTTTTGTGTAAGCAACTCCTTCCTCTTAAAAGAAGTCTGTCTGGAGGGGAGTTACAGGTAAAAGTTAAACTAGTATCATTGTCAATTAAAACTGTAATCAATTTTATCCATTTTCCCCTTCACTCTTAACATTCTCTTATTCTGCTGCCACAATGCAAGCATAGTTTGGTATTTTTGTTACTGCCTTTTTTTGAGATATATATGTATCAATATCTACCTATGTCTGTGTGTATACGTATATAATATATATATATGCACACACAGATCTTTGCGCGCGTGTACGTGAGTGTGCGCACACACACACTTTATTGGCAGTCCTTTCTTTGTGGATTGGATGGGGTTAAATCATTTTCTCCAGTTTAATAGGAGCGCTTGACCCAAGTCGGTCATATTTGACATATTAATGCTGCTGATTTAAAATTAAATTTGGGCACAGGAAGCACATAGGGATGCTCAGCTTGTTTCAAAGTCGAAAGTTCAGAGCACCTTTTCCAGTTTGGAGGCTTCAAACCATAAGTCCAAATATAAATCACTTCCCAACAGCTAATGACCCACATTAGAATTTTATAAGACAGTTAGAAATCTGGGTAAAAGGCTGCCTTTAAGTCTAAGCTTTGTAAATTCTTTTGTTTACATATTTTATCAAATCCTTTTTTTTTTTTTTTTTTTTTTTTTAAGCAAAGCCCAGGTGCTTGGTCCACACAGTGTAACGCCAGTGTATTTTGGACGCACGTTGGGTCCATTATTTGTACAAATCAGTAACCTGGATTTTGGTACACAGATTTAAAAGCAACAGCACATCACTCACCTGCGTGTATGTGGCGAGGTCCTGGAAGAACATAGTACTTTATATGAATAATGTAAGTTGAAGAATGATAATGTTGCCCTCGAACAAGTTCTCTGGGACACTTGCATTTTTATTGCTACTATTACTGATATATGATTATGGTCCAAAGGCTTTTTCCCCGGCTTTCCCCCACAAAGAATGTCTAGGCAAATACCAGCTACAATCTCCTGACATCTCTCGGGGTGCTGTATGTTCTTGCTTATAATGTGCTGCTCCTGTGGACACTGTTACACCAGGATCAGTGGCCCATGCTCTTCTGTTGGTGTGACTGATAGCGTCCCTTCGCCACAGAATCCTTCCCTGGCTTATTCCTTCAAGGTGGTTTTAACTAAAAAACTGATTGGTTTAGCAGCAATACACCCATGTGACACTTTGTTTTAGATAAGCCATGGCGGTTTGAAAGGTAGGATAAAGGCCTTACATGAAACTAGTCTCTTGGGGAGATTGGAAATCTTACCTAAGATTTGGGTAGAAGGCTAAACACTCTTGCTGTCAATCGACCTCCATCATGGCTGTCCTTGATGTCAGAGATTTTGTAGTTTAAAGGTCTCACGTGTGGTTTGCATGATGCCCACTTCGCTCCAGGAAGGCTGCGCCGAGTGCTGTTGGATGGTAACCCCGCACACCATATACGTACACACCACGTTTCCTACAGCGTATCCAGCGCCTCATCACAGCAGCCAAGGGCGAGCTTCTCCATGCAGTGAGTTACCTAGGTCTTAGGTACTCCTCCCATGTCTGAACTAGTGTCATCTGCACGCCTGTCCGCTGCTCTCCTGGTGGCTCTTGTAAGAGTGCCTGCATGTGAATCTAAGGCCAACCCCGGCTCCCCAAACCCAAGTGGACATGTGGCCCAGAGAGTGAGTGTGTCTGGCGCGTGCACTACACAAACAGCACAGTGACTTCGGGCTGAAAAACAAAGCTCGCTAGAAGTGTCCTGCTGAGGGTTGGGTCAGTGGAAACATTTCTAGCATTCCTTAATGACTTGCATTGTGCTATTTCCACAAGTACCTTTACCAGCTTCTCAGTACCACATGGTCTGCCACTCTTGATGAATGTGACAAGTGATTATTGTTATTATTTTAATTATTGTTCCATTTTTTGCCTTTAAGGGTGAAAGAAGGGGAAGGGTTTTTGTTGTTGTTTGTTTTCCATCTTTTTTTGTGTGTGTGTGGCTTATACCACACTTCCTGATGCTGTGACTAATTCTGCTCCCTAGCCAAATATATCAGGCTTCATTTTAGGCTCATGTTTCAGATCTGCATGCATTGCTTGCGTTTTCCTGGTATCTGAATGTTGGCTCCTTGTTCTAGGAATCCAACATTAATTTCCAAAATTATCATGGGACTTGTGACAACACAAGACATGAATCTGTATAAAATGTATTGGCCTTCCTCACTGACCTGCTATAGTATTATCGTGTCGTGTGTGCGTGTGTGATGTCTGGCTGCCATGTAAAGCTTCGAAGGAAAACCTTAAAGCAGACCATCCCTTTTTGCATGCTCTCTTCTAAGTAAAATGTCCAATGTAACTAATGAAAAGTGCATGTTAAAGATATTTAGGTTTTTTTTTGTTTGTTTTTTATCTTTGTTTTTACTTGTTTTCAGTTTTCTGTATATTTGCTTACTGTGCTGTTTTAGTGGTTGTAGGATAAAATGCACTGGTGAAGCAAATGTAGTGCCAACAGGAGGTGATTTTCCAGTTGTGTGTGTCATGCAGCATTTGAAGGGACTGTGCATCTTAGAACAATCACAGTGACCTCTAAACCAGATTTCATTTCTATTATTTTACGTGCCAAACCCCGAAGTGCATTGGGCTTGAATCTCTGAACGCTGTGGACCCATTGGAAGACTTTTGATTGTCACAAATTGTAGTGCCTGAAAACATTCTTAAGCTGATTGTCTTTAAAAAAAAAAAGAGAAAGTTATCTAAA
This sequence comes from Myotis yumanensis, assembly GCF_028538775.1. NCBI lineage: Eukaryota > Metazoa > Chordata > Mammalia > Chiroptera > Vespertilionidae > Myotis > Myotis yumanensis. The sequence continues at coordinate 13,519,395 of NW_027223772.1, forward strand.
GACAAAACAGAAACAAATAATTATGGTCGAAATGTCTGTGGTTCCTTGGAAATGCTGCGCTTTTTGTATTTTCCATCATTGTAGTGCAGTTTGAATGAATGTGTATAGTTCAGAGGTCTTCGTGTTCACATCTTAAAAGTAGGTAATGACCTCATCTTTCAAGCTTGAATTCATTTTTAATTTTATTTTATACAATGTGTAGACAGTTCCCTGTTCTCTGCATTTAGAAGTATAAACTATATAAATCTGTTAATTCTGTAAGTAATTTTTATAATTATGATGTAACTCTATCCTATCCTTAAAACATTTAAAATAAACCCTTTATGTGCAACTTTTGACTGTAAATTTTGTGCTCATGAGCAAAATGTGATGTGTAAAACCTGCTTCTAAAAAAAGTTTTTAAAGTTTTACTTTAAGATTTTAAGTGACCTTTTTTACCCCTTTCACCACGTGTAAATGTTAGATATACATAAAAACAAATAGAATTTTTATTTGAATGATAATATTTAATAATATCTGAAAGGAATGGGGGCATTAATCAGTATCCCAAATATATTATATACATACTTCCAAATATTAAAGTTTGTGATTTGCCATGAATAAGAAATTTTAATTTATCATAAAATTTTTAACTTGTTTAAATAGAATTAAATATGTATTTTATACTTTCATATCTATTCTTGCTTTGTATGCTGCTTATAATGCTTTATGAATACTTAAATAGCAATCTGTAAGATTCTCTAGTAAAAACATCTTCATTTCTCAGTGGTAAGGACAAAGAAATGTAGGTACTACTGTGACCTATATGTACTCTGTTTTACCCACCGGCGTAATTTTAATCAGTGAAGTGAAAAGTAGAGTTTATGATGTGCCTTTATTAGATTCGTTGTTTTTATGTTTCCTGGTTAAGTTTGACTTGTCTTGCACAGCCAAGGGGATGCAGGGCGGCCTCCCGGCCTTGGCGGGAGGCACTATAGACAATGTGGGGGGGAGATGAACCTGGAAGCGCAGGTGCTCACCCTGGGCCGGCCCTTAGTTGTAGTCTTGTGGTGACGGAGCTACAGTTCAGGAAACCTTTCTCCCAGAAACTAACACAGCAAGTGTAGTCTGAGTGTTGGTGGTTGCTGGCTGCTCTTTGTCAGGTCTCATCAGTCGGGTCTGTTGAGAGCAGTCCTCCCTCTTGGGGACTGCAGGGATGGCCCTGCCTTCTTGTTCCCTCTCAGTACTCAGCTCTGTGATCAGAACAGCACTCGCAGAGGCTCAGTAAGCACCTTGCCAAGTACTTTCCTCCATTATGTCATTGAATTCTTAATCCTGTGAGGAAGGCGAGACTTTCCTGTGTTGTGCAGGTGTGGGGAGGGGATGTTGAGTATGTTGTCCAGGATCACAGAGGCTGTCAGGACTCAGACCCTCAACGCTGCTGTGTCAAAGCCTCAAAGTTACATTACTGCAGTGGGATGATCGGAATAATCTATCGTCTAATTTCTGTGGATAGTTTTTGTGTAACCTTAAGTATAAGTTAATAGTAAAAACTTCTTTATTTCCAAATTGCCTAATAAAAAGTCATACTGGTATTAGTCACTAGAATGTAGGAATCTATGTCTCTGTATAGTAAGAATTAGAATCCAAAGTTATTTTTTTCCAGCAAAAATAAATATTTTATTTTGGAGAGAAGTCTGCTCAAGAGATTTAAATAATTTCCATTACAAGAATGTAGATAGCCCTAGCCAGTTTGGCTTAGTGGTTAGAGCATCAGTCTGCAGACTGAAGTTGTCCTGGGTTTGATTCTGGTTAAGGGCACATGTCCAGGTTGTGGGCTCCATCCCCAGTGGGGGGTGTACAGGAGGCAGCCAATTGATGATTCTCTCCCATCATTGATGTTTCTATCTCCCTTTCCCTTCCTCTCTGAAATCAATATATATATATATATATATATATATATATATATATATATATGAATGTAGATAATTTCTATTTCAAAGACACTTTCCATTGTCATTAAATTAATCCTATATAATAAAGAGCTAATATGCTAATTAGGCCAAACAGCAGAACGACCGTCCGACAACCTTCCGGATGAAGCCGGGGCTGTGAGGGCCGGCTGGGGCTGCGAGGGCCGAGCCCCTTGCACAAATTTTGTGCATTGAGCGTCTAGTATTCTTATAAAATGTGGATTTGTTTATGTCCATAGCACATATTTTCTTTTTTTTTTAAAATGTTTTGTTGATTTTAGAGAGAGAGGAAGGGAGAGGGATAGAGAAATAGAAACAACGATGTGAGAGAATCATCGATCAGCTGCCTCCTGCAACCCGGACATGTGCCCTGACCGGGAATCAAACCGGTGACCTCTTGGTGCACAGGCCAACACTCAATCACCGAGCCACACCAGCCAGGCCATAGCACAAAATTTTATACATAATTTTTATAGTAATTCGTTTGTTTTATGTCATGTATTTGTAAGTTTGTTTTTAGTCTTCTGTGTTTCAGAGAACTCAGTGAGTCTTTAAATTGTTTTGCCAGGCATTCTTAGATAGTCTCTGCCCTTATGCTGGCCTTAAAACTCTTTTAAGTTTTTGGTAACCAGTGGCAGATGGCTTTCGGGTATTGCCTTGGCACATCATTTTGCATAAATATGACATTGAATTCTTTCTGCTTCACTTTTACGTGAGGGCACTGGACCAAGTGGCGATGGTAACACTGAAGTATGGGTGGGCCCTTTCCAGGTATTTATTTTTTACATTGGTCGTTAATAGGTGAGCAAGCTGCCAGCCACATTGTAGGCACATTTCTGCCTCCACTTTCATCTTCCTCCATTGCTTTCATTTACGCTTGAAAATTCATGCTCTGGGGGAATGTAAGAGCTGGAAGTAACATGTGAACTACCTAAAGTCCTTCATAGGATGGACACATCCCTATAACTTTAAAATTCCGTGTCTTCATGTTGAATCCCCTGAAGCAGATTATGATGTGAAAAGGACAGAAGAGAGGTCTTTTAAAACCTTGATGTTAACATGAGTTATCAACAAATTGAGTTGAATTCAGCATTCTGAATTGCAAAATAGCTTTAAAGCTTTTGCCTTGAATTTGTCTTTTAATGAACGGATTTGCAAGAAATCTGGTAGTTACTCCCATGCTCTGTATACACACACCTGTGATAAGCTGTGGGCATTCCCACTAGAAAACCCAGAGAGGCCCCTGGTGACATGCTCTTTTCCTGAAAGTTGTTCCTGATTGTGGACTTGAGTTCACTGTGTCTGTTATTTACTAGGGACATCATTTTTACCATAGTGTTGCATTGAGTTGTCCTATAATACTATGGTAAGTAGTTCTAACCGCTGGGTGTGTGTCTTAATTTCCCTGGAATCTGATGTGTCACACTTGGAGAGGCAAGATTGTGGTCTTTTTAGAACAGCTCTGCAGGGGAAATAGAAGGTTAAAGACTCAAAAATGTGCCTGATCGACAGAGTTCATAGTCTGATCGCCCCACAACTGCAGGGACTGCCTCTGAGCAGTCCACGGGGGAGATAACACACCAGAGCCCAGGGAACTATGATGTCCGTTTGTTTAATTCACACACATAAAAATTTACAGAATGGCTCAGCCATCGTCATTGGCCCTATTTTTTGTTTGGTAATTGTATTTTTTAAAAGGGTCATGCTCTGATTAACTGCTTGTGGTAGACCACTGAAGAAGTGCTTTGTGATAAAATTCTACACACGTGTAACAACTTGGGCTGCTGTAACAAACAGCACATGGCTTCAACAGCAGACATTTACTCTTTCTGTTCTGGAGGCTGGAAATCCAAGGTCACGGTGTCAGCAGGGTTGGTTTCTCGTTAGGCCTCTCCTGGGCTTGTAGATCACTGTCTCCCTCCTGTGCCCTGACATGCCCTTCCCTCTGTGTGTGTCTGTCCTGGTCTCTCCTTTTTATAAGGACATAGTCTCTATTAAGGCCCACACTTAGGACCTCATTTTAGCTTAGTCACCTTTTTAAACACCCAGTCTCCAAATACAGGCACATCTGTCTATATATATAAAAGCATAAGTGACCGGCTGGTAGCTATGATGTGCACTGACCACCAGGGGACAGACACTCAACACAAGAGCTGCCAAGTGACAGCAACTTTGCTGAGTGCCCTCTCGCACTTTGGGGCCCTTCGGGGAATGTGGGACTGCTGGTTTCGGCCGATCCCCGCAGGCCAGGCCGAGGGACCCCGCCATTGCACAAATCCGTACACCAGGCCTCTAGTTTTGGTACAGAAGGGATAGCTCTACATAGTACACTAAAACGAATATCGAAAGGAGCCAGCTCCCTGAGTTCTAGATCTGTTTGCCCACTTCCTGCTGGTGTGGTCCAGTCAAATGATTGAGCCCTTCTCACTTGTTTTCCTTGTCTGTATATGGGGAGCATCCTGCCCTGTGACTCTCCAGTGCGATGCTGACGTGCGTGGTGCAGGCCTGAGCCTCCAGGCTGGCATCGAACCAGGACGCGGTGCCTTGTACAGATAGCAGCTTTGTTATTTAAGACCTTGCCATGTGTGCTTTGTTTTGTTTTTTTTTAATCTTTGAGATCACACTTTAGTTCCACATAGTTTCATTTATTATATAATGCCTGGAAGATTCTCGTTTTTATGTTTTTTCAGAAAACTAGCATCTGCATATATAACAATTGTAATAATAAGCACCCTTGAGATATTAGTGGGATGGTCCATCCACATTTTTTATTTTAGTGTAACTGAGGGCTAGACTGTAAGTCTAAGCTTTTTGAATAAAGGTACGTATCTGTTGATGTTTTCACATCATAGCGGTTACAAGCACTAACCTGCTTTTGTTTAGTGTTGCTGGACTTTGCAATGTCAGGCAATGGTCCGATTGGTAGTAATTTAAATAGCAGGTCTACTTTCAGAAAGAATTACTATCAAAGAGGGAAGCTGCCTTTATTATTAAGTATATTTTTTATTGGTTTCAGAGAGAGAGACAGACATCAATGATGAGAAAGAATCTTTGATCGGTTGCCTCCTGCACAACCCCTACTGGGGATCAAGTCCGTAATCCAGGCATGTGATTAGATCAGTGCTCAACCACTGAGCCACACGGGCCGGTTGGAAGCTGTATTTTAAAAAGGACAGTTATGCCCAATGAATTGTAGCTGTGTGTGCAGTGGGGGTAGTGATCGCTGCTTTCCACCCCTGGTAGGCCTTGGTGCACTGTGTTAAATCACTTCTTTGCCCTCTCCCATGATAATTTGAAATCGGTCCCTCCGTGGAGAAGTTTTAAAAGTAGATTATTATGGCTTTTTCGCAACGGGTTTGCTGCCAGAACACAGGTGTTGTGAAAACCACCATTAACTCAAACCCAAGATGGGAAAGGAAAAGACTCACATCAACATCGTCCTCATTGGTCATGTAGATTCCGGCAAGTCTACCACTGCTGGCCATCTGACCTACAAATGTGGGGCATCGACAAGAGAACCATCAAGAAATCTGCCGAGGCCGGTTTGGCTCAGTGGATGGGGCGTCGGCCTGTGGACTGGAGGGTCCCGGGTTCGGTTCCGGTCGGGGGCGTGTGCCTGGGTTGCGGGCACATCCCCAGTGGGAGATGTGCAGGAGGCAGCTGATCGATGTTTCTCTCTCATCGATGTTTCTGGCTCTCTATCTCTCTCCCTTCTTCTCTGTAAAAAAATCAATGAAATATATTTAAAAAAAAAAAAAAAGAAAAAAGAAATTTGAGAAGGAGGCTGCTGAGATGGGGAAGGGCTCCTTCAAGTATGCCTGGGTCTTGGATAAACTGAAAGCTGAACAGAAGCGAGGTGGAAATTCGAGACCGGCAAGTATGTGACCATCATTGATGCCCCAGGGCACAGAGACTTCATCAAAAACATGATTACAGGCACATCTCAGGCTGACTGTGCTGTCCTGATTGCTGCTGGTGGTGGTGGTGAATTTGAAGCAGGCATCTCCAAGAATGGGCAGACCCATGAGCATGCCCTCTGCCTACACACTGGGTGTGAAACAGCTGATTGTTGGTGTTAACAAAATGGATTCCACTGAGCCACCCTGTAGCCAGAAAAGATAGGAGGAAATTGTTAAAGAAGTCAGCACCTGCATTAATAAAATGGGCTACAACCCTGACACAGTAGCATTTGTGCCAATTTCTGGTTGGAATGGTGACAACATGCTGGACCAAGTGCTAATATGCCTTGGTTCAAGGGATGGAAGGTCACCCGTAAAGATGGCAATGCCAGTGGAACCACACTGCTTGAAGCTCTGGATTGCATCCTGCCACCAACTCGTCCAACTGACAAGCCCCTGCGTCTGCCCCTCCAGGATGTCTGCAAAATTGGTGGTATTGGTCCTGTCCCTGTGGGCCGAGTGGGGACTGGTCTTCTCAAACCTGGCAGGTGGTCGGTCAGCTTTGCTCCAGTCAACATTACAACGGAAGGGAAGCCTGTGGAAATGCACCATGAAGCTTTGAGTGAAGCTCTTCCTGGGGACAATGTGGGCTTCAACGTCAAGAACGTGTCTGTCAAAGATGCTCGCCGAGGCCATGTGGCTGGTGACAGCAAAAAGGACCCACCAGGGGAAGGAGCTGGCTTCACAGCTCAGGTGACTATCCTGAACCACCCAGGCCCGATCGGTGCTGGATGGTCACACAGCTCACACTGCTTGCAGATTTGCTGAGCTGAAGGAGAAGATTGATCGTCGTTCTGGGAAAAAGCTGGAAGATGGCCCCAAGTTTTTGGAATCTGGTGATGCTGCCATCGTTGATATGATTCCTGGCAAGCCCATGTGTGTTGAGAGCTTCTCTGACTACCTTCCTCTGGGCCTTTTGCTGTTCGTGACATGAGACAGACAGATGCTGTGGGTGTTAAGAAAGCAGTGGACAAGAAGGCAGCTGGAGCTGGCAAAGTCCCCAAGTCTGCCCAGAAAGCTCAGAGGCTAAATGAGTATTATCCCCAATACCTGCCGCCACCCAGCCTTAATCAGTGGTGGAAGAACCGTCTCAGAACTGTTTGTCTCAATTGGCCATTTAAGTTTAATAGAAAAGGCTGCTTAATGATTACAGTGCATCATCGTAAAACCTTCAGAAGAGGAGAATGTTTTGTGGACCATTTGGTTCTTTTGTGTGTGTGGCAGTTTTTAAGTTATTAGTTTTTAAAAATCAGTATTTTTTAATGGAAACAACATGACCAAAAATCTCACAGAATTTTGAGACCCATTAAAATAAAGTTTAATGAGAAAAAAAATAAAAGTAGATTATGTTTCTAGGAGGGTGCAGCTTACAGGCATTAAAATTCACTGTAGTTTTTGGACATCCCATCTTAAATTTCTGGTATGGATAGTAGCCTTGGTCCCACACTCTAAGAAGAGCCAGCTGCTTTATTTAAAGCCACAGAATCTCATTCAGGTTAACGTGAGCTCGAGAGAAATAACCAGCACGATTGCCAGGGGTGTGATGAAGGCCAGTGCAGCTGGGCCACTGCGTGTTTCTCCACGCGCCCGGGGAATGGAGGCTGTGGGTTCCGAGAGCGCGTTTGTGTCCTGAGAGAGCGAAGCTGCGGAGCTGCTGACAGCATTGATGACTCACCAGGTTCTGCTCACTGCCTGCTCCACAGAGGGCTCTGCTCCACCGCTGCCGCTTAGGTATCGTAATTCTCAGTGAAGCCAGAGTGGTGTTTGGCTTCTCGAGGACACAAAAAGTACAAAAAGTTGCGTTGTATTTTTAGTTTAGTCCTAATTCTCCCAGCTGACTAGCCGACAGCATGTTGGTCCTTTGGCGTCCACAGAGCTGCTGCTGCCCGCCTCTCCCAGAAGAGGTCAGGTCCTGGCCGGTCACGCTGCGTCTTCCATCCGCTGTCTCGGGTTTATGCGCGCACTGTCCTAGTTGGTCATGAATTGCAAGGTGAAGTTTCAAGTTGCTTCCCATTGCTACCCAAACCTTGTTCCTAGTGTCTATGTCTTCATAATCTAAAATATCCTAAAATTGTTTGTTTCATTTTCCTGTTTAAAAACAACTCTAGTTACAGCGTCAGGCTGGAGCAGGGTGGAATGCTGGGTGTGGTTTTGGGTAGACAGTCGTCGTAACTTTAATTGGGTGAATTACCCAGTTCAGTAAGGCTCTGTATTCCTATCTCTGCCATCAGTGGGCAAAGACCAGCTGCATATCTCAAACCAAGGTGGGGCTTTTTGTTTCTTTTGTTAATCCTCACCTGAGGATATTTTTTCCATTGTTTTTCAGAGATAGAGGGATGGAGGGAGGGAGAGAGAGCGAGACACTTTGATGTGACGGAGACACAGATTAGCTGCTTCCCTCATTCGCCCTGACTGGGGATGGGGAATGCCCTTGACCAGGAATCGAACCCACAACCCTTCAGTGTGTGGGTATTTTCATGTTTTCCTTATACTGTGGAGAGAATCCTGGTTTGTTTCTTAAATTGACTTGAAAGAGAAAGAGAGAGACATCAATTTGTTGTTTGTTTAATTTACGCATTAACTGCTTCTTGTATGTGCCCTGACCAGAGATGGAAGCCACAACCTTGACCTATCAGGACAACGAGCTACCTGGCCAGGGCAAGAGAATCCTAATTTTGACTTAATAGTCCCTTTTATAACCAACCATATTACCAATATTCCTTTGCTCTTTGTGAAATCATGATGTCTATAAGATAAAATTGTCATACCTTTATTAAGGATTCTTTTTAAGGACCATCTATATATATATAAAAGCTTAATATGCTGCTAATTGTCCCTCCAACCGTGGGACTGTTTGACCAGTTGCTGTGACGTGCACTGACCACCAGGGGGCAGACGCTTCGCCCAGTAGGTTAGCTTGTTGCTGGGGTCTGGCTTATCAGGACTGGGCGGAAAGGGCCGGACATGCCCTGGAGCCCTCCCTCGGCCCCTCCCAGGCCCTGATCGTGCACCGGTGGGGTCCCTGGGCCTGGCCTGCACCCTCTCACAATCTGGGACCCCTCGGGGGATGTCGCAGAGCCGGTTTCGCCCAATCCCACCAGTGCACGAAACCGTGCACCAGACCTCTAGTGTTAATATAATTTTGTGCTTTTTTTAAAAAATACATTTTTATTGATTTCGAGGAAAGGACAGGGAGAGATAGGAACATCAATGATGAGAGAGAATCATCGGTCAGCTGTCTCCTGCATGCCCCACACTGGGAGGTCGAGCCTGTAACCCAGGCATGTGCCTTGACCAGGAATTGAACCGTGACCTCCTGGTTCATAGGTTGATACTCAAACACTCGCTTTTCTTTTTATAATCTTTAAAGGGAAGACTTTAGGAATTTTGTTTCATGAAAATTGTTAGATGGTTAAGTCCTTGTTCACTGGCAAGTACTGTCTGGAGCAATCTTTTGCAAAAGTGCTGGATTTCTGAGCCTGAGAAAACAATCCCCACGAAGGGAAGGATGTGAGCACAGCACTGAGGAAGTGTCCAGGGGACTCAGCATTAGCACACACTCCCAGGGCAGAGTCTCTCCAGTTCGCTGCGTGTCCATCGTTGCCAGCACGGCTTCCGAGTGCCCGCAGCACATGAAGTCACCAGGCAGAGTCAGGATGAGCCTCCACTGTGCTACCCTCCACCAGGGCTCTCTGCCCGCTGCACAGCCTTTACCAAAGGCCAGGCCTGTGTCCCAGGCACCTAAATGTTGGTGCTGTCACCTGTCGTCACTGCTGTGAAGTCCAGGGAGCAGCCCAGGCCTCATGGCCAGTGGTCATGAATCCTATCAGCTGGACACTGAGATGGCACTCAGACCTCAGAAGTCAGGATGCCTCCTGGCCCCCAGGGACCCTGCTGCCCAGCCTTCCCTCAGGCTGTCTTCCACTGGGAGCAGTGAGAACTGCTTTCTTTGTTCTAAGATCTGTCTTGTAGCTGCCATCTCAGTTACACTCCTGTTGTAGATGTCACAGGCCCAGGAAGAAGGGCTTCACAGCCAAAGAGCCGCCCCAGTGCCCATGTGGCTGTGGCTGTGGCCGTGCTGGATTTGCAGCTTGAGGAGTTGGCCCTGCATTGCAGTTGGGAAGAGCGGTGTTTGGTTGCAGGGCCTGGTGGCAGTCAGGAGGTTGGCCGGCCAGCCCCGCCCCCTATGGGGGGGGCAATTGGGCAGGGCCTGCTGGGGGGAGGGGCCATGGGAGGTTGGCCAGCCAGCCCCACCCCTGATCGGGCCAGTTCACTGACCACAGTGGGTGTCATAACAACTGCTCATTCCAGTCGTTATGGCATTCCAGTCGCTAGCTTTATATATATATGGACTAGAGGCCCGGTACATGAAATTAGTGCATCGGGGGCCCTCAGCCCAGCCTGCACCCTCTCAAATCTGGGACCCCTTGTCGGAGGTCCGACTGCCGGTGTAGGCCCGATTCCTGCAGGATTGGGCCTAAACTGGCAGTTGGACAACCCTATTGCAATCCGAGACCACTGGCTCCTAACTGCTCGCCTGTCTGATCGCCCCTAACCACTTCTGCCTACCGACCTGATCACCTGTAACCACCTCTGCTAGCCTGATCGCACCCTAACTGCTCCCCCCTGTCGGCCTGATCGCCTCCTAACTGCTCTCTCCTGCCGGCCTGATCGCTCCCTAACTGCTCCCCCCCTGTCGGCCTGATCGCTCCCTAACTGCTCTCCCCTGTCGGCCTGATCGCCCCCTAACTGCTCTCTCCTGCCAGCCTGATTGCCCTTAACCGCCTCTGCCTCGGCCCCCACCACCGTGGCTTTGTCCGGAAGGACGTCCAGAAGATGTCCAGTCTAATTAGCATATTACCCTTTTATTAATATAGATAAGAGTCTTAAAAGACTAGAACTGTGGACATGATTAAAGCTGTTGTTTGGGGTTCTGTGACTGTGCTGTTCAGGTTGCTGAGATCATCAGCACATGGCATTCCTGTGTTTGTCATTCACAGCAGGGCTATGCTAGTTCCAGTGACCCTCATCTGCTGTCGGCCATTAGGAAGACTTTTGGTGGAAAACAGGCCTCACGCTTTCACATTCAAATGATGGTAATTTCATCAGAAACGAACTCAAGACTCTTTAGATTACTTCATTTTGGTCCTGGAAGGATACCCAGTAATAAGTTTTAAAACAAAACAAATAGACCCCTGACTGGTGTAGCCAAGTGGTTAGAGCATTGGCTCATACACCAAAGGGTTGCAGGTTTGATTCCCAGTAAAGGGCACCTACCTGGGTTGCAGGTTCAATCCCTGGCCCTGGTTGGGGTATGTGAGGAAGACAGCAATCTCTCTCCTTTCCACTCTCTCTAAAAATGAATGGGAAAATATCCTCAGGTGAGGATTAACAAAAACACACACACACACACCCCAAAAACAACAGAGAACCTGCAGGACAGGGAAATCCTTGTATCAAATGATTTTTGCCTGCAGGATGCTGTCTCATTCTCTCACACATTAATTTAACTTTGGGAAGTGGATTGATATTTTATAATTCTGGAAGATATTATTTATTACAAAAAACCAACTACTTTAAATAGGAACAAAATAATAGTATTTCAACACAATTCATTTGTCATGTACACTTGGAATTTCTCTGAATAATCACCTTAGCTGTGTGTTTGACAGAATTCATGTAAGAGGTTGGAACTTGGCCTACAAACCATCTGAATTACCACATAGGTGTCTGTGTGCACAGGGTCTGATGCTGAACACACCAGTGCTCACTTTCTAGATAGCTCAATTAATCTGATTACTGCACTGTGCTGCATAGGTAGAGGAGAGAGGTCTTAACATGCTTCAGGTTTTTAGAAGCTGAGAGAACTTGAATTGGTTTACTCCAACCTATGTTTTATATTAAATTCCTTGTTACCTTTTTGCAAAATCTATAATTGAATATTATACAGGAATTGATAAAATAAATTGAACATCACATCCTAAGAAGTGCTAAGCATAACACACTATATCCAAATTAATGGACACAGCTAAGCAGTGCTTAGAGGGAAATTTATAGCTGTAAAAACCTGTATTACAAAGATCTCAAATCAGTAGTCTAAGCTTCCATCTTAGCTAGAAAAAGAAGAGCAAAATAAATATAAATCAAACAGAAAAAGATTAATATGGAAATCAGTGAAATATAACAAAAACAATAGAGAAAAAATAATGAAACCAATAGTTGGGTCTTTGAAAAGATCAACACATTTGGCAAAGCTTTAATTACACCGACCAAGAAAGAAACACAAATCACTGTCAGGAATGAAAGGGGGGACATTACTACCAACCCTACAGAAATGAGAAGAATTGTAAAGAAATGCTATGATTTACTTAATTCCAACACCTGGGACAACTCAAGTGAAATGGACAAGTCTTAGACAAATGACGAAAACTTAGCCAAGAAGAATTAGAACATCTCAATAGATCTATAGCAAAGAAATTGACTAGAAAGTAGACTCTTCTTGTGAAATAAAGCCCAGGGCCTGATAGCTTCACTGGCAAATGCTACCAGACATGTAAAAAAGAAATGCCTTTTAAATATATAAAATAAATATCAAAAATATCAGTCTTTGTTTTACTATGGTTGCAAATATCAAAAAATTTCTATAATTTCTATATGTGACATGGCACCAGAGTTAAGTTAGGGTTTTTCAAAATGCTGACACCCCGAGCTCAAAAGGTTCACCATCACTGGCCTAGATCTTGCCTGTTTTGTTCGTTGCTATGTCCCCAGTAGTTACTGCAGTGTCCATTCCATATTGAGCACTTAATAAATATAAATTGATTAAGTGAATGAAAAACCTAATTGAAATACTGATGCTTTAAACTCATGGCTAGAGTATTTGCAGGTTGCATTAAATATGCTTGTATATTTCTTAATTGCTACTTTTTACAGAAATTAATTATTCAATATAAATACTAAAGTAGTGAAAAAAAAAAAAAAAAGAAATGCCAATGTGAGTCTTTCACAGACTCAGAAAATAGAAGAGGGTATACTTACCAGTTCTATGCTATGAGGTCTCTATTACCCTGACACCAAAGCCAGACAAAAACATCACAAGAATACTACAGACCAATTTCCCTTGACTGTAGATCCAAAAAACCTTCAACAAATCCAGTGACAAAATCAAGTCAGCAAGGTTGTAAGATAAGAGAGTTATGTATAAAAATTAATTGCATTTCTCTATATACAATAAATACAGCAATGAACTACCCAAAATAGAATTAATTCCACTCATAACAGCATCAAAAAGGTTAAAATATTTAGGGATAAATTTGATACAAGTGTAAGGTTGTACCCTGAAGCCTACAAATTAAAGGAGGTCTAAATACAGGGAGAGACTTTCCATGTCCATGGCTCAGAAGACTCATTAAGGTGGCAGTCCCTGTAAGAACCCCAGCAGGCGTTGCTGCTCCTAAAATTTTAATGGAAATGCAGAAGACTCAGAATAGCAAAAAGAATATTAAAAAATAAAAAAATTTGGAGAACTAATACTTCCTGATTTCAAAACTTACTGTGAATCAACAATAATCCAGATAGCATTGTACTGGGATGGGGATATATGTAGACTGATCTGTCTATCTACCTACCTACCTATCATCTATCTCAGTGATACAATTGAAAGTCCTGAAATTAATCTTTACATTTATGGTTAATTGGTTGGTTTTCCTCAGAGGTAGGAAAGTAATTCATTGGAAAAAAAGATTGCCCTTTCAACAAATGAGGCTGGAATAATTGGATATTCACATTTGAAAAGTTGAATTTATACCCTTCATCATAATGAACTGTAGGCCTAAATGTTAGAGCTGGAACTATAAAACTTAGAAGAAATCAGAGATGAGAATATTCATGACCAAGCTTTCTTATATACAACATCAAAACCACAATCCATAAAAAATAAAGTTGATAAATTAGACTTCATCAAAATTAAAATCTTTTGTTAAGAAAATGAAAAAAACCACAGACTGAGAGAAAATATTTGCAAATTATATTGATAAAGGATTGGTATCCAGAATATATAAAGGACTCTTTAACAAGAAGACAGTCCAAGTAAAAGTGCAAAAGATTTGAGTAGACTGCTCTGAAGAAGATATGCAAATGGCCCATAAACACACAAAGATGCTCAACATCCTTAGTCAATAAGGAAATGCAAATTACACCCGAGATACTACCTCCCACTCACCACCACGACTAATCCAAGAAACAGGCAGTGACAAATGTTGGTGAAGGTGTGGAAAAGCTGCTGCAACTCTTTGGATAACAGTTCAGTAGTTTCTTTAAAAGTTAAATATAAATTTACCATAAGACTAAGTTCTTAGGAATATACATATCAGAATTGAAAGGCAGTATGTCTGCAGAAAATGTAATATTATAGCAGCATTGTTCATAATAGCCCCAACTTCCACCAGCCAGTGAACGGCCAGCACAACGCTGTGTCCACACTGGGACACTGCTCAGGAAGAGGAATGAATGACACACGCAGCGTAAGGAACCTCAAACACACAAAAATGAAAGAAGCCAGATGAAAAACATTACACGTATGATTTAATCTACAGGAACTGTCCCATGGAAGGAAAATTAGACATGGAGAGTTGATTACTGTTGGCAGAGCAGGAAGGGGTATTCTTTAAGAAGAGGAAGAAGTAGAAGAAGAAAAAGAACAAAAATATGAACAATAAATGGCAATAAATACATACCTATCAACAATTGAATCTAAAAGTCAAAATAAACAAATAAGAAATCTAATGAACAGAATAAACTGGTGAATAAAATAGAATTAGAGGCATGGAAATGGAACAGACTGATGATTCTCAGAGGGAAGGGGGGTTGGGAGTGGGAAGAGATTAAACAAAGACCTTATATGCATATATGCATTACCTATGGTCACAGACAGTAGGGTGGTGAAGGCCTGGGGTAGGGCAGGGACCAGGTGGAGGGGGGTAATGAGGGGAATAAAAGAGGGACAAATGTAATAATCTCAACAATAAAGATTTAAAAAAATTAATAAATAAGAGAAAAACAAAGGAAAGCTGGTAGGAAGGAAAGGCAGGAAGATGAGGAAAGAGCTCCATGTGCTCACTGCTGGGTGGCTCTGGGCCCCGGCGGGAGGCCGCTGCGGGAGTCTGCTTGCCTGGGGACAGCAGTGCTTGCTGGGTCTGGGCTGTGAGGCCTGCAGGTGGCCTTTCCGATGCTGACTGAGATTCTGCCTGGAACTGAGGGAGGGGCTCAGTCCGGAAGAGGGGTGGCCCATGAGAAAGGCAGAACCGGAAGAGGCAGCAGGCAGACCAAAGAGGCAGTGTGACCAGCAAAGCAAAACACCACACACACACAGAGAAACCCCCCAAAAGAGCAGCTGAGTATGAAACCTTGTGCATTTTATGTTGACTCCCCATTGTTTGTTACCCAAAACCTTGTGCTTTAGGCTAAGGTAGCTGGGGATTAATTGTGTCTGCCATGCTCGGGGGCCTGGGAGCTCTTAGGGTGAGGACAAGTGGAGAGGAGGACTCAGGTCACCCAGGCTGAACGGAGACCCTTCCTGTCACTCCTGGGAGCCTCATGCAACAGGAAGGGCCCGAGAAGGCCCTTGAAGACTGCGGGGAGAAGGCCTCTAGACAGGAGGGAGGGAATGAGTCACCCTCCCCCGGGCGCCTTCGAGGAGCCCTGAGGGAGAAGTACACACACACACACACACACTCTCTCTCACACACACACACACACACACACACTCACACAACGAGTCAGGGCAGCCCCGGAGGAGGAGGAGGGGCCCCTGGTGAGTACACAGAGCTCTTTTTTTTTTTTTTTTTCACAGAGCTCTTTTCTCAGCCTCCACTGTGCTCCCCCGGGCGCCCTGGAGGAGAGGGAGGGCTGCCCCAGCGTCAGCCCTGGGGTGGCTCCCTAGGTGGGCTGCTCTCCTGGGAACAGACACCTGCCCCTCAGCTCACAGCGTTTACACAAATAATCGGATATTTCTCCCGTGGGTGGGTGGGTGGCACTAAAAGTTTTGGAATGTTTTCTCCACTCCGTTCACTGTTGTGATATAAGAAAAAAACGCCAAACAGATCAAAGTAGAGTTTTGATATTTAGAGTTTAGGGACATTCCATTCATCTTGCTTCTGAGATTTAGCAAAAGTCATGGGACTCCACATACAAGATTTACTAGTATACTGCTCACAGCCCCTCTTGGTTTTTCCCTCTGATTTCACTATACAGTGGCACCACAGTTCTCAAACTTAATTCATTCGGAAGGCTGCTGAGAAGTGATTTCTTCGAAAAATGAATCATTTTCCCCCATTAGAAAGAATGTAAATTGAATTAATCCATTCAAGACCCCCAGATAATTCCCTGTTTTAACTTTCTTTAATCTATAAATAAACACTTTAAAACAAAAATAATCCCTAGCTAGTTTGGCTCAGTGCATAGAGCATTGGCCCACGGACTGAAGGGCCCTGGGTTTGATTCCAGTCAAGGACACACACCTCGGCTGCAGGCTCGATTCCTGGCCCTGCTTGGGGCGCATGCGGGAGGCAACCCATGGATGTGCTCATCTGCTTCTCTCTCCCCCTCTTTCTCCCTTCCACTTTCTCTAGAAAAATAAACCAAAAAACTATTCACTAGTTTTGTGTTTTGTCTGCGTTTTAACACTTGCCTGAAGTGAAACACGGCACTGTCAATGAACAGATTTATCGCAGGGTTTGCTACTTCTTTGTCAGGGTGATATTTCTCAATAAAGCTGCATTTCTGCTCATTTCCCAGCATTCCCTTGATGAGTGAAGTAGGAATGGCCTCCTTCCCTCCTCCTCTGAAGAGACTCCTCAGCTGCTGCCTGTGGCTGCTCCTCTGAAGGTCCTGGAGCTCCTGGGTGGTCAGCTCAGTGCTGTGTCCTCACCAACTCCTCCCCATCGCCACCCACCTCCAGGCCATGGACTTGCCCAGGGACACAGTGTCCCCACAACAGACAGGCTCCCTCACAGCCCGCACAGGCTCTGTCAGCAACAGGCTCCGGCCACAGTTTCTTCTAGCTCAGCGGTTCTCAACCTGTGGGTCGCGACCCCTTTGGGGGTTGAACGACCCTTTCACAGGGGTCGCCTAAGACCATCGGAGAAAACATATATAATTACATATTGTTTTTGTGATTAATCACTATGTTTTAGTTATGTTCAATTTGTAACAATGAAATTGGGGGTCACCGAAACATGAGGAACTGTATTAAAGGGTCGCGGCATTAGGAAGGTTGAGAACCACTGTTCTAGCTGTTTGCGTGGTCCTGGAACACACTCGCCCATGCTCTATGAGCCTCACGCAAGTGAGGATGTTAAAACGCTCCTTCCAGGACCCCCTGAGGGTTAACTTAGTCTCACAGGTCACCTCACAACACCTCTGCCCTGGCCGGAGGGCCCAGCTGGTTGGAGTGTCGTCCCAAACACCAGAAGGCCTTGGGTTTGATTCCCAGTCAGGGCACATACCCAGGGTGTGTGTGTTTCTCTCACGTTGATGTTTCTCTCTTTCGCCTTTCCTCTCTCTCTGAAATTCAATAAAAACATATACATTTTTATTGAATAGAGAATATTCAACAATATACTGGGTGAGGAGAATAAAAAGAAAACCACCTCTGAAACAGGACCTTTGTGTGGAGTTAGAAACGACCTGCTGGCCCGTGGGCTGGGGCGGGAGCTGCAAGTGGGGAGGACCTCGCAGTGGGGAGCTGTGCTCCTCCAGCAGCTCTGCTCCCAGCCTGGGGGCGGGCAGCAGCCCCCGCCAGGACAGGAAGTGCCCCGAGGGCATTTGTGTTTCCCAGAGGTATGTCTTCACACATGGGGCAAACACTTCATGAATCCACTCAATAAAACACTGCCTGTTTCCCCAAGCTTTGCTAGGAGCCCTTCATGTCGAATTCAACTTGTTTTTCATGACATTGTTTTTCTTGAAAACGCGAGGGTTTCAGTAGATGCTTCCATTTGAAGTCCACTCCATCCCACACTGCAATCAGTCCAGCCTGCCCTCCGCTGGCTCATGTCCCGGCACTGACTCCTGCCGTGTGATGTCGGTCCTCTGGGCATTTTCTCCAGAAGAGGCCTGTCTCATCACAACTGAACACTCGTTGGGAACAAGTCCCCTGGCCCTTAGGGATTGTTCAGATTCCATCACGAAATTACCCGCAGCTGCTTTGTTAGAGCCGGCAGCCTCGTCGATGAAGGCCCTCTTTCTGGCATCTATCCAGGCCTAACGAGCCACGGAGCCACCATCAGCCCTTGTCCGGGTGTTCAGGGCAGGCTGCAGCATCTTTGCTTTTTCACATGTCACTGCCTCCGAAATGCTGTCACCTGCTGCTTGTTCTTCATCCAAATCAACAACAATTTCCTACCCCTTCAATTGCCTGTGATTGTTGTTTCGTGAGCACTTTCACAGCCTTAGCAACATCAGCACTCTTGATGGCCTCTTTGTGTTTTAAAAGTGTGCTAATGCCCTAACTGGTTTGGCTCAGTGGATAGGGCATCGGCCTGCGGACTGAAAGGTCCTGGTTCCATTCCGGTCAAGGGCATGTACCTTGGTTGTGGGCACATCCCCAGTAGGAGGTGTGCAGAAGGCAGCTGATCGATGTTTCTAACTCTCTATCCCTCTCCCTTCCTCTCTGTAAAAAATCAATAAAATATATTTAAAAATAAATAAAATAAAAAGTAGAAGAATCTGTCTTTAAAAAAATAAATAAAAGTGTGCTAATCATTGATTTCGCCACACCATACTCGGTAGCCAGATCAGACCTCGAACATCTCTATCATATTTGCAATTATTTCTTTTTTAAGTTCTATTGTTGTTCTCACAACTTTCCTTTTCACTTTGTTGCTATCACTAACCTTAGGAATCAATATGACTTACTGTACGTATCTATAATAATAAAAGCATAGTATGCTAATTAGACTAGACAGCCAAACGACCTTCCGGATGTCATTCTGGATGTCCTTCCAGATGAAGCCGCAGCAGCGGGGGCTGAGGCAGAGGCAGTTAGGGGTGATCAGGCAGGCAGGAGAGGGGTTAGGGATGATTAGGCAGGCAGGCGAGTGGTCAGGGGCAATGAGGCAGGCAGGCAGAGTGGCTAGCGGCAATGAGGCAGGCAGGGGTGATGAGGCAGGCAGGCAAGCAATTAGGACCCAGCGGTCCCAGATTGCAAGAGGGATGTCTGACTGCCAGCTTAGGTCCCATGGGATTGGGCCTAAACTGGCAGTCGGACATCCCCTGAAGGGTCCCGGATTGTGAGAGGGTGCAGGCTGGGCTGAGGGGACCCCCCATGCAAGAATTTCATGCACTGGGCCTCTAGTTTGATAATAATAAGTAGCAGCAAAAGCAAAAAATATTCACAGCACAATTTCCTGAGATGTTAACAATTTGAGGTTTAGTGGTGAACTGACCCATACTCATGCACTCTCTCCTTTGTTTGTCACCTGAGAGACATGTAACTGACCATACAGGTATCAGCACAAAAGGATTGTTGGGTTGAGAACTGAAGTTTTGTTTGACAACGGAGACATTTTCCGTGAACAACTTGACCGAGAACCAACTTGTTGGAGATGGGAGACTTTGGAGAATCGAGGTTTGCCTGTAAATTCCTACTCTTCTAAGATGACAGTGAATGGGGGCTTTGGTAGCGCTCTTCATGGGCCATCTGTCCGGCAACAGAATGTGAACTTAGCCCTGGCTCTGCCAAGTGCATAGTGTCCCAACGTGTCAGTCTCATGGTGCAGAGAGCGGAGGGGTCAACCTCGCTCCAGGTGTCTACCTCCACCCCCTCCGCAGCCCTGCCCCTCCCTCTTCAGAGCAAGCACAATGAATTGTCCTCATTCGCCTAGGGTTTTTGTTTGTTTGTGTGTGTGGGGGGGGGGGGGGGGGGAGGTTGGGGGCGGGGGGAGGGTGCAGACAGGGTGAGGTGCCTGCCCTCTGAGTCTGAGGGCAGGGGGTCATCCTGTCCTATTTCCATGTTTGATGTTTTGTTCATCATGAACTTTTGGGCATTAGTTTTGAGTTTTTATTTTTTAAAATATATTTTTATTTATTTCAGAGAGGAAGGGAGAGGGAGAGAGAGATAGAAACATCAATGATGAGAGAGAATCATTGATTGGCTGCCTCCTGCACGCCCCACCCTGGGGATGAGCCCACAACCCGGGCATGTGCATGTGCATGTGCCCTTGCCAGAAATCAAACCCAGGACCCATCAGCCCACAGGCCGACGCTCTATCCACTGAGCAAAACCGGCTAGGGCAATTTTGAGTTTTTAAAATATTGCATTAGTACCCCGGCCGGTGGCTCAGTTGGTTGGAGCATCCTCCCATACACTGAAAGGTGCGGTTTGGATCCCCTGTCTGGGCCTGTGAGCGGCAACCAATCCACTTCTCTCTCACCCTCTCTTTTGCTCTCTTTCTCTCTCCCCCTTCGTCTCTGAAAAATCAATAAAAAACCCTTGGGTGAGGATAAAATAAAACATTGCATTGGGATAGTATTTTTCTTGATCACTGAGTTATGGCTCCTTAAATTCTGTGCCCAGGCTCGTGTGCTTCCACCCCGGCTGGAAGCTGAGACTTTGCTCCCAGGCCTCACGGGTGCGGGACACTTCACCCTTCCGCTTCTTTAAGAAGCTGCCTCACAAGTACATCGTGATGTCAAATGTACTGTGAGTGCTGATTGCTGACGCTGGACTAATGGGAACATTGGGCTTCATTATACTATTTCTACTGTTATGTATTCTTGAATATTTTCATAATAAAAAATTAAAAATAAATAAAGATTTAAAAGAAGCAGCAGCAGCTCCCTCAATTGCAGGACTCCCAGGCCAGGCGCAGGATGTCCTGCAATCCCGGGAAAGAACGGCCTCCACCCCGCCCTTGCCCTCCGGACAGAACCTCCAGGGCCTGCTGGTCGGTGAACACCAGGCAGGTGGGGCGGGACCGAGCGCAGGGGGGGCGCCGCGAGGTGGAGCGGTGGGCAGGCGCAGGGGAGGGTCGGACAGGAGAGGAGCGCGTGGGCGGAGAGCGCGGAGACTGCGGGGCGCTGCGGGGATGGGAAGGGAGGGGAGAGGGGCGGGGCGGGGCGCGGCGGGGATGGGAAGGGAGGGGAGAGGGGCGGGGCGGGGCGCGGCGGGGCGCTGCGGGGATGGGAAGGGAGGGGAGAGGGGCGGGGCGCGGCGGGGATGGGAAGGGAGGGGAGAGGGGCGGGGCGGGGCGCGGCGGGGCGCTGCGGGGATGGGAAGGGAGGGGAGAGGGGCGGGGCGCGGCGGGGATGGGAAGGGAGGGGAGAGGGGCGGGGCGGGGCGGGGCGCGGCGGGGAGAGCGCTAGGGCTCTAACGGGGCCACTCGCTGCCGGAGGCGCGTCGCGGAGCTGCTGCGGTGGCCGCTGGAGCCGCAGGCGTCCGAGTTGACCCGCCTCCTCCCCAGTGCGGACGCTGCTGCCCCAGTCGCCGGCCGCGGCCGGTGTTGATGCCCGGGAGGGTCTTGCGCCACCACCGCACGGAACGGGGAGAAAAGAAGTGACCACCCGCCGCAAGCGACCGCCCGCGCCCTCCCCGCCAGCCATGGTGGACGTGCTGGGCGGGCGGCGCCTGCTGGCCCCCGGCGGCGCCTGGGTGGAGGCCGAGGCGGCGCTGCAGAACAAGGTGGTGGCGCTGTACTTCGCGTCGGGCCGCTGCGCGCCCAGCCGCGACTTCACGCCGCTGCTCTGCGACTTCTACGCGGAGCTGGTGGAACAGGCGCGCCCGCCCGCGCCCCTGGCCGTGGTCCTCGTGTCCACCGACGGCAGCGCCCCGGAGATGGAAGGGTTCCTGCGGCAGCTGCCCGGCGCCTGGCTGGCGCTCCCCTTCCACGACCCCTACCGGCAGTGAGTGTGGCCGCGGGGTTCGCCGGCGCCCCGCATCTCCCGCCGCCCCCCCCCCCCCACCACCCCGCGTCCCGCCCTCCTGTCCCTGCAGCCAGGAGCCCCGGCCCGGGTCCACGTCGTTTGGCGCAGGTTCCCAGCGAGGCTGGAGCGGTTCGGGGACCGGGGCGGTCGCTCCCGGAGTCCGGACGCTCCGGCTGCAGAGCCTGCCTCTCTCCGAGCTGCGCGGTGCTGCGGGGCGCGGAGCCCCACCTCACGGGGGGACTGAGTGTGAAGGGAGGGGACTCGGGAAGTCCCTCTGTCAGAACCGGAGCCGAGGGGTGGCTGCCCAGGCCAGCGGTGCGGGGCCCGGCTCGGAGCCCGGGAGGGGAGAGCCCAGGTTCATTTTTACTGCGCGTGACTGGCATGTCCTCGCCGGCAGCGCGGTCCTGCACCAGCTGTGGGACCGGGTGCCGGCACCCGCGGAGGAGAGGCCAGGGGTGACACAAACCCCTGCCTTGAAGCATCTCGCGTTCTTGTTTAGAGACGTGACAGCGCGGACGCTCAGCTTTGCTGGGTTTCAGAGTTTGTGAGTCAACTAGAAATTGGCCGTAGTTCTCCCCTGGCTGCGCACGGGCACCGCAGCGGGGTTGGGGGGTGGGGGGTGCTTACGGGAAGAAGGAGGAGGGGGAGGGAGGACTTGAGGGTGGGTTGGCAGAGGGAACGTGGCTCGGGCCCTCGCGTGGGCATCTTGGCGGTCCCTGTGGTGTAAGCTCCAGGCTTGGGTTAAATCGGCTTCACGGAGTGCATTACCCGGCCCCTCGGCGGGCGCACGGGAGGTTTCTGGGCTTTGTTTACAGAGCACCTGTGCATTTCCCTGGGGATTATGGTTTCCCTGTGGCATGAACCCTCCCAAATTAATTGTCCTCAAAGGGCATTCTTTCTGGGCAATTAAAAATGGAAGCTACCTTTGCAAGTCCCCTGGAAGTGTGATTCTTTCTCCAACACCTGCTTTCATGACGGGAGGGGGAGGTGAGCCGGGCAAGCCCACTTCTCTCACAGCAGGAGTAGCGACAGACGTCAAAGATAAGTCCAACTGACCGGACTCACTCGGCAAAGGGATGCATTTTAGCATCATGGCTAGTGCCGGTGGTAAAATGCCTTTTGATTTGCTTAGTATTCAAGTTACGCACAGCTTTTGAAATAACACAGTTTTGAAAGTGACAATTTCCTAGCTGGTTTGTCTCAGTGGATAGAGCATAGGCCTGCGGCCTGAAGGGTCCCGGGTTTGATTCCGGTCAAGGGCACATGCCCGGGCTTTGGGCTTGATCCCCAGTGTGGGTGTGTGCAGGAGGCAACCAATCACTGATTCTCTCTCATCATTGATGTTTCTCTCCCTCTCCCGCCCCCTTCTTCTCTGAAATCAATAAAAATATATTAAAGAAATAAAGACTGTAGGGAGCATCCAGGCAGCAGGGGGGAAGGTCCTACTGTGTTCAGAACATAGCACTCTGCTTGGTGCTACGGGGCTGGGGGGGTAACCTCCGGGCCCCTGGGTCATGGCGAGGGCCCTGGCCTGTCTTCCCTCGGTGACTCTTATTGGTGGGGTGTTCTCTGTGTCCCCATGTTGCTGATGGAAGTGGAGCTCTTGGGGTGCCGCACGAACAAGAACTTCTGAGGCCTCCACCGGGGGTGAGGTATGGTAGGAAGCTTTATTGATGATGTAACATTAAGGGAGTTCCCCACCGAGGTGCCATCTCCCTCTGCGCTGGAAGAAGTCCATATTCAGGTCTGGTCCAGCATCTGGCTGGCTTAGCCTGTGTTCCCAGCTGCAGGCCATTGCCTGTGGGGTCTGCGGCCACATGCCAGGCAGGCTAGCTCGGGTCACGGAACAAGCCAGTGCCAGGAAGCAGGAGCGAAGCAAGAGGAGAGAGAGAGAGAGAGAGAGAGAGAGAGAGAGAGAGAGAGAGAGGATTCCTTTGTCTGTGGTTTTTAACCAGGAGCTTATCCAATGAATCCTTCAGGATTTTGTGCACTTGCAGTGGCTCCACCCCCTCTAGCCAGTTATCCTTTTCCAGGTTAGACTGACAGGCCAGCGCCTTCCCTAGGTCACCCCGACTTCACTGCCCATGCATCCCTTTCCCCCTTGTTGGGCCCTTTCCCGCAGTGATCTGCAGGGAGTGGACGAGGGAGCGTGAAGTTGCATTTTGCTGGCGAAGCTGCCCAGATAACCGTGCTTACAATGTCTGGCCTCCCTTTTGCTGTCTTCCTATTTGTAATATGAACTGGTTAGTTACGATGGTAACAGCCGTCCATTGGTGACTGCTGATGGTGAGTCGTGGGAGGAAGAGAGGAACCCACCACAGAGCCCCCACAGGTCCCGTTGGCATGGCTGGAGGGCGCCACCGCCAAGGCCCCGGCAGAAGGAAAATGCCCAGGTGCTCACCTTGTCCTCAGAGCTCCTTAGACCTTGGCTTTGCAGTGCAGCCCCGGCAAAACCAGTGCGAGTGCCCCTCCTCTGCCTGGACAGGGACGTGCTTACTGGCATCCCTCAGCCGCAGGCGGTGTGGGCAAGAGGAGGGGTGACCTCCCAGGCCTGGCTTGGGGCAGCACCACTGACCGGCCACCCTGTCTGGCTTACTTCCCTGTGTTGTGGGCCCAGGAAGAAGTAACAACACATTTGCCAGCAGGCGTTCCTGTGGCGTGTGCCCTGCAGGTGAGACCTGCTCAGTGCTGATGTCACACGCGTTTTGTGATTGTTCCTTGACCACACTCACGCTCACTTGGGCTCAGGAGTATTCCCTCCTTGACCCCCCCCCCCCCACCTGCTCTGGTTCTCACCACTGCCCCGCCCACGGCCCCATGGATGGAGCACCTTGGCCTCCAGGTCACCAGTTGAGACGGATGGAGAACCAGCCGGCCATGGCTCATGTCCCGGGTAGAGAACAGCCCCAGCAGAGCCCTCAGAACCATGGGTGAGTCAGTGCATGGGCCAGGCTGCTCGACTGTGGCCTCTCCACCTGAGGGCCCAGCTCCTTCTGGACTTCCTGACCCAGCGCATCCGTCAGGCCCCGAACCTGCTGAGTCTGTGGCTCTCCAGTCCTTTCCTGTCTTTCTGATAATTTCTACTTCAGTTAGGTCCTGGACTGCTAGAATAGTCTAATCGGCCCCCCAGCCAACAAGGCACAGGCTGTTCTCTCTGGGCACAGCTCAGCATCCAGAGGGGATGGAGCTGAGTCCAGGGAGAAGGTATGGCTCCTGTGCGGCTCCAAGGTTACAGTTGTCCCCAGGCAGAGGCTGCCAGCGTGAGGATGTGAGGGCCACACTGTGACTCTTTCAAGATAAACTGGAGAAACAAAATGTCCATCCCAAACCTCCTCCTTGCTCCTCAAAGCCCAGTTTACTGTGTCAGAGCTTGGTTTAATGTTGCCAGTGATGAAAACAGCAGCAGCAAATCGAAGGGAAACACATATCCGCTTAGCTGGCGGGAGCTGGTCTGGAGGAGGGAGCCCCTGCGGGTGCAGCTCCAGGCTCCGCCTGCGCTGTCTGCTTCAGGCCCAGGCTGTGGGGGTGGGGGGGAGGTGGGGGGGTGGAGAGGGTGGGGGGGTGGGTGGAGGTGGGAGGGTGGGGGGGGTGGGGTGGGGGGTGAGGGGAGTGGGGGGGCGGCCCCATCCAGCCCCTCCTAGTGATAAGAGTGACTGTGGTGTCTTGGCTGCGCATCCTTCCACCTTCCTCTTTCCTCGTGCTCCACAGGGTGGCACTGGTTCTGAGTCTGCTTGTGTCTCCAGTTTGGGATTGTAGTATGCTCCATAGTGCTCTGTGTTCATTATTTTGTAGCCTGCATTGCTGTTTCACATACACTCTATGGCTATTTAGTTTTTAAGCTCATTCCAAACAATTACTTTCTGTTGGCTTCCAGTTGCAACGCCATATTATGGTCTGATGAAGTGGTCCGTGCACACTGATTATTTGACATTTAGTGAGACTCCCTGTGGCCAGAGCAGGGCTGGCTTGTCCCTGTGTCAAGGTGTTTGAAGTGGGAGTAGGTGCCTTGTGTGTGTGTTCCTGCCCCGGGGAGAGCAGTCGGGCCTGGTGCTGGAAACAGTCGGGACCTGGATGGAGATGTCCGGGGAAGATTTGCTAACACGAGGTCACGTGCATTTCCCCTTCCACTCAGGTCCACATCCTGAGGGTGACAGATGAGGGAAAGCAGATTGCTGTTGGCGGAGGCTCTTGTGGGCACTGGAGGGGATGGCCACCAGCCGCCCTGTCCTGAGGGCAGAACCTGGGCAGGGTGTGGGGAGATTTGCAAAACGAAGGAGGAGGCTCCTTTCCCTAAATAAATGCAAACCATTGTGTGAAAGGCCTCTTATGGGGTCACATGGCGGTGAAGTAGCCAAGAACAGTTTCATCCACAGGTTGTCAGCAGGCCCTTGAGTGGGAGGGGCAGAAAGCCGAGTAAGCTTTACCTTTACTTCGGACTCCTAGAATTTTAACTGTCACCATTCTATCCACCTGGTATGTTCATCCTCTGGAGATGTGGAGAGGAGTTTGAATGTACTGGGGTTGTGTGAGGCTTGGAGTTGCACTGCGCGGCACAATAGCCATCCTCGTTCCTTAGATTTAAATGAAATGAACTGAGATGAAAGCCACAGCAGCCACGTTGTGAGGGCTCCTCTGCCCCTCGTGTCTGGGCCCTGGTCGTGGGCAGCACGGGCCCGAGCAGCCCAGCTGCTGACGCTCTGGGACAGGCTGGCGGAGGGCGAGGACGACGCAAGAAGGCAGGAGGCTCCCGGGGCACCTGGCGGGCGTGGCCGGGAGGGAGTTGGCTGGGGGCACAGCTTCCCCGCCCGCTGACCCTGGCCTGCCCCCTTCTCTCCGCAGTGAGCTGAGGACCAGGTACCGCGTCACAGCCACCCCCAAGCTTGTGATCCTGAAGCCCAGTGGGGAGGTCATCACCGACAAAGGGCGCAAGCAGATCCGGGAGCGGGGCCCGGCCTGCTTCCAAAGCTGGGTGGAGGCCGCCCAAGTCTTTCAGAACTTCTCCGGGTGAGGCGCGCTCTGCGGGGACCCGGGCAGGAGTGGGGCCCGGCGCTGCGGCCAGCACTTGGGGAGAAGGGGATGGGGTGCAGCGGAAGCGCGCGGTGTCCCCGCCCCAGCCCGGCCCGGCTCCCGCGGCCTCCAGCTGTTCCCACTTCTTAGCGCCGCTTCCTCCACCGGCGCCGCTGCTGGCTCCGCGCTGCCCGAAACCTGTGCGGAACCTGTGCGGAGCCGGCTCTCCCCGCGATGCAGGAGGCGGTGTATGTCCTGGATCTCACCGCGCGGCTCTGTCTTCACCGCCGCAGCTGCCTCTCAGCTGTGCGGGGCTGCGCGGGGCTGCGCGGGGCTGTGCGGGGCTGTGCGGGGCTGTGCACGGGCTGTGCGGGGCTGTGCGGGGCTGTGCACGGGCTGTGCGGGGCTGTGCGGGGCTGTGCGGGGCTGTGCACGGGCTGTGCGGGGCTGCGCGGGGCTGTGCCGGGCTGTGCGGGGCTGTGCGGGGCTGTGCCGGGCTGTGCGGGGCTGTGCGGGGCTGTGCGGGGCTGTGCCGGGCTGTGCGGGGCTGTGCGGGGCTGTGCCGGGCTGTGCGGGGCTGTGCGGGGCTGTGCGGGGCTGTGCCGGGCTGTGCGGGGCTGTGCCGGGCTGTGCGGGGCTGCGCGGGGCTGTGCACGGGCTGCGCGGGGCTGTGCGGGGCTGTGCGGGGCTGTGCCGGGCTGTGCGGGGCTGTGCGGGGCTGTGCGGGGCTGTGCGGGGCTGTGCGGGCTGTGCGGGGCTGTGCGGGGCTGTGCACGGGCTGCGCGGGGCTGCGCGGGGCTGCGCGGGGCTGTGCGGGGCTGTGCACGGGCTGCGCGGGGCTGTGCGGGCTGCGCGGGGCTGCGCGGGGCTGTGCACGGGCTGCGCGGGGCTGTGCGGGGCTGTGCGGGGCTGTGCCGGGCTGTGCGGGGCTGTGCGGGGCTGTGCGGGGCTGTGCACGGGCTGTGCGGGGCTGTGCGGGGCTGCGCGGGGCTGTGCGGGGCTGTGCGGGCTGTGCGGGGCTGTGCGGGGCTGTGCGGGGCTGTGCACGGGCTGCGCGGGGCTGCGCGGGGCTGCGCGGGGCTGTGCGGGGCTGTGCACGGGCTGCGCGGGGCTGTGCGGGCTGCGCGGGGCTGCGCGGGGCTGCGCTCCGGCTCCTCCCGCGACCACGCCCCCAGGAGGAGCACTGCGCCTGGGCCCCGAAGGGTGCTTTTCTTTGTGATGTTTTCTTCTGTTTCTGTGCTCACATTTATTTTTAATGAATAATAGGATCATCATGTCCTAGAAAGTAGTGACAGTGTCAAGGCTGTGTAGTCCCGTCGTCAAGACCAAACCTCGCCGGCTCCGGCTCCGAAAGGACGCGGAGCCCCCGCAGGTCTGAAGCGCAGGAGGCGCCTGGCTGGGAGCAGTGGGTTCGAGCCTCCGCTCGGCTCGGGTCAGAGCACATACAAGAAGCGACCCATGGGTGCGGAAGTAAGGGGAGCAACACCTCTCTCTCTCTCTCTCTCTCTCTCTCTCTCTCTCTCCCCCCCTCCCTTCTTCCCTCCCACTCCTGTCCTCTCTCTCTCCATCAGTAAATTAAAAATAATAATAAAGCTCATATAAACTCTGTTTCTTAAAGAAAGAAAAGAGCACAAGGGGAGCCACAGGTTCCGGTTTGTTTGCAGCAGGTCCTGCCCGCCTCGCTGGGCAGCTTGCCCCGTGGCCGGGCCGCCAGACCTTCCCTCCTTTCCAGCTGCACTGTGAGGGGGGGGGGGGGGGAGGGCAGGTGAGGTACCCACACCCGCCCCCCCCCCCCCCCGCCCCCCGACCAGTCCCCTCCGCGCCCCACTGCGCTGGTCCTGGTCCGGGCTGGGAAGGGGAGCGAGCTGTGCGCAGGACCCAGGGACGCCCCAGCTCCCTGGCGGCCTGGAGAGCGCGGGGGGGGGGGGGGGGGGGGGGGGGCGGGGGCGGGGGAAAGGCTTTGGCCCAGAGGTGAGGGCTGGGCCCTGAGGGGAAGGCCGCGCTGTTGGCTTAACCAAAAGGGGGGGGGGGGGGCGGGGGGGCGGCTCCATGCTGTCACTTGGACCTCCCACCTGTCCTCTATCCCCTCAGGGGACCACCGCTTTGGGGACCAGGATTGACTAAAGACGTAGCTGATGGAGTTAATCTGGTCACCATTTGCCCCAGAAATAAAGCACGTAGGAGTGCAGTTCTTTTCCTGAAACAATATTCACTTAATTGTGGTATTTTTTGCAGCGTTACTGAGATGTAACTAACATTGGGTAAGTTTAGGTGCAGCTGTTGGTTCGGTGCATGTATAAATGACAGATGAGGGCCACACGGCTCAGCGAACGCTCCATCCCGTCATGTGGTCACCGTATCTGTTTTTGGATAAGAACACTTAAGATCTAATGATGATATATACACACACATATATTTTTGGTTAATCCTCACCCAAGGATTTTTTTCCATTTTTTTAGAGGGAGTAGAGGGAAGGAGGGAGGGAGGGAGAGAGAGGGCAGTGGGGAGAGACACTGATGTGAGAGAGATGCATGGATTGGTTGCCTCCTGCAGGCGCCCAAGGCAGGCCAGGATTGAACCTGCAACCCAGGTATATACTCTTGACTGGGAATCAAGCCCTCAGCCCTTCAGTGCCAGGGCTGGTGCTGTAACCACTGAGCATACTGGCCAGGGCTAATTATGGTATTTTTAACCACACATTCTCTGGGGGAGGGAGTTGTCTCTTGTAGATGGAAAGTCCACAAACCGTGTGTGTGTGTGTGTGTGTGTGTGTGTGCACGCGTGCACGCATGTGTAAAACCACAGCCACAGGCTTCTTAAAGACTGGATGCATCCTTCCTGATAAACATGCTCGTAGCTGCCACACGGGAGCCCAAGGCCCATGCCGCACGGGGCTGGAGGGACTGTGCTGGTGAGCAGGCACCTGCAGGGCGGGAGGCCTGGGCGGAGCCTCTGCACAGCCACCCCAGCCCTGCTGGCACGTGCCTTCTCCCCCAGGGCCGGCCCAGGCCGAGAGGGAGATGTGTCACCGACATTATTGTTAACAGAATACATTTCCTTTAATAACATCCCTGACAAATAATTTTTCTTAACTTCAGGCAGAGTGTATTCAGCTTTCTTTCAGCGGACGATGGCACTGGTGTCCATGCTAAAGTGCCTTTTGCCCTTGTATTGCAGTAGCAAACCATGGTGGGCAGCGAGGGGAAAGCCGTCTTCCGGAGGTAAGCCCTGTGGGTGTTTCAGCACTGACGCCCGGAGGCCTCCGATTGCCATCTTCACCTACAGCCTGAGGCTCTTGCCCTCCTGCCCCCCCCCCCTACGGCCCTCAGTGCAGTGGGGAGCTTGGGACACGCGTGTGGCTGTGTGTCAGCTCAGGCTGCAGCACGAAACACCAGGAACACTGATCTCTCACAGCTCTGGAGGCTGAAGGGTCGATCCCAGGGAGGGCTCTTTCCTGCTCGCAGATGGCCACCTTCCCCATGTGTCCTCATGCGGAGAGAGAGCCTGGCGTCTAACCAGGGCTCTAACCCCATCACCGGCCCCGCCTCAGGGCCCCGTCTAACTGCCCGTACACGGGGCAGGGCTCTAACGTGAATGTTAGGGGCTCCCGAACATTCAGAGCAGGGCTGTCGCCCCACCCAGACCCCGAGTCTCCCAGTGGGAGGAGCCGAGGTCTCAGGACTTCAGGACCAGGCCCCAGGGGTAAGCCAGTTGGTTCCCATTCCCGGTGCTGGTGGGGCCACCGTGTGGGGGCTGTTTGTGGAGCTTCCAAACCATTTCTTCTTGTTTCCTTCTTTGTTCTTCACTTAAAAGACCATTTGAATGTCTTCGTCAGGGAGGGAGACTACGTATGTGTTCCAGCTGTCCGTGGCCGCGAAGAGTGCAGGTTAAGCTTGCAGAGCCACAGGTTATCCGAGTCGTAAACTGACAAAATGCTTTAGAAGCGGTTTTCTGCGTTGAACGTGGGTTTCTAGTCCTCACAGTGTCTGCGGCTCAGCGTTGTTTCTGCAGCGTCTCCCTGTCTGTGGGGAATGAGAGAACAATGTGGGAGCTCTGGAGAAGCTGCCCTGACTCAGACCTAGAGGGGCCGTAGCCCCAGGGTAGGCGGGCGTGAATGTTAGCTCTACAGTCCTGGCTGACATGACGCCGCCCCACTCCACTGCTGTCCCCTGGCGTGGTCGCCCAGAAGACATCCCGGTTGGCAACAGTAATTAAGAGAATCCCAGTGATGACTTGCATTGTTTGGAAAACAACTGAGAAGATCCAGTCCATAACCCGACCACACATCTCACATCCCCTGCTCCGCTCCCCAGCCCCCCAAACCTCTGTGCACCCCGAGGCCAGCCACACAGCTCTGCTCCAGCCCCTCCCTGAACGCCTCATCGCGTCGCAGCAGGTGTTAGCGCTCTGGTTCCCTTTGCGTGTCCCCTGGCCTCACTCAGGCCCTGGGTGACCCAGAGGGCTGGGGAGGTGGCCCATCGACAGGGTGAAGGGCACCTTCTCTTCTGGCTGCAGAGTGACAGGGAGAAGGCTGGCTAGGGACACGGCAGACACGGCTCCTTCATGTGTCATATGAAAGGTTTCTTTTTTTAAAAAATATATATTTTATTGATTTTTTTACAGAGAGGAAGGGAGAGGGATAGAGAGTTAGAAACATTGATGAGAGAGAAACATCGACCAGCTGCCTCCTGCACACTCCCCACTGGGGATGTGCCCGCAACCAAGGTACATGCCCTTGACCAGAATCGAACCCGGGACCCTTGAGTCCGCAGGCCGACGCTCTATCCACTGAGCCAAACTGGTTAGGGCATATGAAAGGTTTCTTACTATTCCAGGTAAATAGAAACCTCTGGGGTCAGGGCTCCGTGGTTCAGGGCCAGCTGCCTCAGTGATTAGGCATAAATCATTTTTCTACATCCTTTACTCCCCTCGCTTCTCTTTCTGAAACAGAAAAGCATTTACTCTATTCTCCTTCCTTACACATGTGTCGTGACTTCACCTGTTATGAATAATCATCTCCAGCTCGGGGAGAAGTGCACTGCATGAATGCCAGGTTTTGGATATTCATTCGACAGCACCCGGTGCTCGTTGAGCCGTGGTCCGGCAGCTTCCCACGGGACGTGAAGGGTCTGTGATGATGGAGCGTGGACCCCAGGCTGGGCGCCGGCTGGAGAGGAGAGTGGGGCTGGCGGATCCGCGGGACGGCTGCGTGGCTGCCGCAGTACAGGCCCTTCCACGGGGGTGTCAGTGTCCCTTTCCTGCGAGCAGGTCTGAGGCTATTCCCAGGGGTGATTACTTCTCCGTGGTGAGAGCGCGCTGTCGGCTGTGAGAAGAGCCCTCCTCATTTAGGGACGATTGTGCCTCACCTTCTCTCAGCACAGCCTGCCCACAGCCTCCCCACGCAGCTCGCACACCTGGCCTCCTTACCTTGTCCGCTTGCAGCGTGTGAGGCCAGCACGGGGCTCTCCTGGGGACCAACGGAACCAGCGGCTGGAATAGAGGCCAGGCCCCAGGAAGAGGGGCGTGGTGACGGCTGGCCCGGCACCGATGGTGTGGGAGGGAGAGGTTGTGAGGCTTCTGGGTCACAGGGGACAGTTTTAACTGTGCAAACGTCTGTACAGGTTGCTGTCTTGTTTGTAAGTTTCCCCTGACAAGGCCGAGCACTCCTCCTCCCTGTCCCAGCTTCTAAAGGAACCAAGGAACCTCAGCCGTGAGGGCAGCCTGCCCCCGCCCCCCCCTCCCCGCCCCCGGGCTCTCCCGGCAGCCCTGGAGTCTCAGTAAGTCAGTGCCATTGGCAGAGGTCGGGCCCTGGAGGCCCTGCGTCAGGGGTGCTGGAGCACAAGCGGGGAGGTGCTGATGAGACACCCCCCCAAGCATGTAAACAGACGATCCTTGCTGTCAAGTTCATCCCAGTTACAGTCTCCACTGCCTTCAACTGTTCCTCCCACTTCCTGGTGTCAGGTGGGCAATGCCCAGCCATAGCCCCGGGCAGCCTGGGGCGTAATCCAGCTCTGGGAGCTTGGCCTTGACCCTGACTGGCCACGGCGGTTACAGATGTGCTTCCAACCCTCACCCTACCCAGAGCGCTGCGCTGAAAACAGGAAACAAATAGCAGTCTCCCCTGCACTCATGAACCTCTGAGTCAGAGAGGAACATAATCCCAGGAGGGTCAGCTCGTCTTTCTGTGTTCTGAGCGAGTCTCTCCTCCACATTTCAGGAAATACGGTCAGCATGCTGTCTGCCCCTCCCTCACGGCCCTCCCCCCCACCCCCCCATTGAGATGAATTTTGAGAATTGTTCATTGGGAGGATGGTGGTGTGTCTTTCTCCTGCCAAGACTTCTCAGGACTTGGTCCAACCGGGAGGAGATGGCAGGTCACTCAGGTCACAGGGCCCTGCCTTCTCCCTCAGCTCCCAGCACCTGTCTCAGTCAGCGGGGCCGTGTAACAAAGCACCACAAATCTACTCTCTCACAGCCTGGGTCTGAGAGCCTGAGCTCAAGTTGTCGGCAGGGTTGGCTTTGCCCGAGGGCTCGCTCCTGGGCGTGTCAGGGCTGCTTTCTCTCTGTGTCTGCACAGCCTTTCTTCTGTGCAGGCCGGTGTCCAAAGCAGACAGGTTGGAGAGGGCCCACCCTAGTGACCTCCTTTCACCGTTGTTACCGTGTAAAGGGCCTGTCTCCAAACACAGTCACACGCTGAGGTCTGGGGGCGAAGGCCTCAGCATATGAACTGCGGGAGGGTTACAACTCAGCCCACAACTCGCCCAGCACTCAGCCTCCTGGAAGCTCTCCGTGGGCAGACAGACCCAGCTGCCTGCACCTGCTTTCTCAGCACCCGCTCTCCTGGCCCGCCTTCCCGAGGTGCCTGCAGGACGGGGTCAGGGCGCGCGGGCTGTCCCCAGCCTGTGGTGTGGCCGGCAGGTGACAGGGCAAGTGCTTCTACCCTCGGAAGCAGCAGCTCCCTGGAGACAGGAGGCTGGTTCTGGGCAAACCCAGGCTGCTGAGCTCTGCTGAGACCTCAGAGAGGCCCCGGAGACCCTCCTGGAGCCGCAGAGCTTCCACCCTCCACGCCCGCCAGCCTCCCCAGCAACAACCACAGCAATAGGAATGCCAAGGGCCTGCTGGTTCCCCAGCTCTGGGCCTCGGCTCTGCCCCCCACCCCCCGCCCGCTCTCCTGGCCACGCGCGTGCCCCAGGCCAAGCGAAGCCTCCATGTTGCAGGTGTGATCAAGTAAGTCTTGGGAACCAAGAGCTTTGGCTGATGGGACGGTAGTGTTTGCGTCCGGAGGTCTCTAATGCCTTTGGAGGCGAAGCCAACCAAGCTGGGCCTGGAGAGGGAGCTGGGGAACCTGCCCAGGAACCATCATTCCCAGAAGCCGGCGGAGCTGGCAGAAGCTGCGCAGACAGGGAGCCTGCAGGCGTAATTGCAGGGTCTCCCTGTTCTTCACCATCAGGAAACGAGAATGCAAATCTCTGCACTGTAGTTTATTGATTTTTTTAATATATATATTTTTATTGATTTCAGAGAGGAAGGGAGAGGGAGAGAAAGAAACATCAATGATGAGAGAGAATCATTGAGTGGCTGCCTCCTGCAAGCCCCCTGCTGGGGATTGAGCCCACAACTCGGACATGTGCCCTTGACTGGAATCGAACCTGGGACCCTTCAGTCTTCAGGCTGATGCTCCACTGAGCCAAACCAGCTAGGGCTCTGAGCTGTAGTTTAAACCTTTCCCAGTAAGTTCTGGCCTCCGCGAAGATGCTTTGAAAAGGCCTGGCCAACTCCACACCGCAGCCCCCCCTGGACCAGTGGGCCGGACGCATCTCCCCGCAGCTCCGGCTCGCTGCCCCGCACCCTCCTCCCCGTGGGGATGAACCTCCGGCGCTGGGCCACCTGCCACCTGCCTGGCTCCAGCTTCCCGAGGGCCCCACACCAGAAGTGTTTGCTGCAAAGGCCCCGAGGCGGGGTGAGCCCTGGATCACCGTGGAGCCCTCGGGAAGGGCTGGCGGGGTGGAGGGCAGGAAGGAATTGCCTTCCTTTGTTAGAAAAGGCTCAGGCTAGCTCAGGAATTGCTTAAACACGGCCCCCAGAGCACACAGCAGCGGGGTGGCCACTGGGGGCCCTGCGCTGAACGAAGGGCACAAAGCACAGAGTGAGAGATGAGTGGGGATGCAGCACTGCACGCACGTCGTTGGAAATATACGCACGCGTAGCCCAGGAACGCGTGCACAGTCTGCAGGCCAGACCTCCGGACTGAGGCCCTGGCGCCGAGGGGGTGTGGGCACACCAAGGAGCATAAATACGGGAGCAAATAAAGCAGCGACGGCCTCACATTGACCGATGATGGCAATGCGCCCTGGATGCTGCCCAAAGAATGCAAAGCCCATCCAACCAACCCAAGTGCGAGCCCAGCCACACCCAGCAGAACCGCGCACACGGGCACAGCGATGCCCAGTGCCGAGCGGCCCCGCTGCTGGGAGCTCGGCCAGTGGTCACTGCGGGGACAGGTTGGATGATTCACTGAAGCTGACCATTTCCAACCCGGTGGGCCAGGAGCCCCACAGTTTATCTCCGCAGAGCCTGTGCCACCAAACCCCGAGCTACACGCACCGTTCGTAACAGCCCCGAAGCAGGAGCAGCTGGGGCCCAGCGCGGGGAGGTCGTCGGGAGTGGGTTCCCCAGCGAGGACCGGCAAGTGCCCGCGGCCACGGAGCTGATCTCAGCGATGAGCGTGGAGTGAAAAGCACGCAATGGCGTTTGCATCTAAAGTACAACAACCGGTGAAGTCCATCCGTGAAGGAGTGACTGCCCCGGGGGCGGGGGCAGGGCGCACAGGGGTGCCAGGGTGCTGGGTACACCGTGTGGGCACTTGGTGAAAACCTGACAAGCTATTCCTTTTGCTTAACCTTCAATAAAAAGTGAGAAAGTAAGAGAAAAAGGAAAAGTGCCAACCAGTCTAAATTGTAGCAGGGCAATAAGAGAAATACAAACTATAGAACAGACAGCAGAGGGAATGTGGCTTATTGACAACATATTAGAATGACTCAGACTGAGGGCTTTGCACATGGGGGGTTGGGGCCGGAAAACAGAGGTAGACGGCCGGGTGCCTGCTGGCGGCACCGCACACAGATGCACATGCCGCACTCACGCACATGGCAACGCCCTGCCCCAGCCGGCCTGGAGCTCGTGTTTTCCCTTCACAGCACTGTGGCCAGTTGCTGAGTGTTTGCACACTGAGCTCTCCCATCTCCCATTGCTCAAGCCAAAAGTCTGGGACCACCTCCAATTCCCGCTTTCCGTGGCTTCCCCACCTGGCTCCTCAGGGCTCCCCCCTCCCCCCTCCCCCCCCCTGTCCTCCCCTCCCCCTCCCCCAGGCCCCTTGCCTGTCACTTGGTCAGTCCCTGTCATCCCCCCGCTGGGCTCCTGGTATCCACTCCATACCTCCTGGAACGTGTGGTCCCGCGGCAACTAGAAGGGTCCTTTTCATGCTGAAATCTGACCTGTTATTTCCCTGCTTCTCAGCACCTCAGACTAAGCCCACATCTTTCTCTTGTCACCAGCCTGCGGCTCTCCTGTTCCTCTGTGCCCCACTCTCCACCCCAGCCACACCCTCCTTCCTCCCTCCCTGGGGTGTCCTTCTCTACCTCTTTGCAACACTCACGCTCCCAATGACTCAGGCCCCAACCACCAGCTCCTCAGACGCCCCTTCCCTGACCAGCCTGTTCCACACGGCACCTCACTCCCACGCGCTTGATTTCACCAAAGCCTTTCTTTGATGTTATCTGTCTATCTATCTATCTGATCTATCAATCATCAATAATCTAGATATCTGTCAATCATCTATCATCTATCTATCTATCTATCTATCTATCTATCTATCTATTTGTCTATATTTACCTATTGCTGGACAGGAAAAAAATTTCTTCTCCCCTTCTAGGTTCTGCTGGCTAGATTAAGAGATAAGTTGATGCGAGACAGATGAACTGGAGAAAATAAAGTTTAATTTATGTATGTAGGGAGGTCTCATAGACATGGGACCTAAAGAAATGACCAAAGCAGGCAGCTCTTATACTTTTTTGACAAAGAGGCAATAAATGTGTGAAGAACTGACAAGACCAAGAAACGTGGGTGTGGGCACTAGTTGGTGAGGAAACTAAGCGAGTCCAGTCTTCTAGGCTCTGGGCTCCCCGACTCTGGAGAGAACGAGGCTCTACCTCTGGGCTGAGTGGGCGCCGGGCACCTGGGCGCCTGCTTTCAGGGGACGGAGAGGGGGTCAGAGTGTTCTTGGCCGCTGTTTCTCAGGTGAGTCTGATTCAAATAGCCAATACACTGTAGTGCAGCGGTTCTCAACCTGTGTGTCTCGACCCCTTTGGGGGTCAAACAACCCTTTCACAGGGGTCGCCTAAGACCATCGGAAAACACATATATAATTACATATTGTTTTTGTGATTAATCACTATGCTTTAATTATGTTCAATTTGTAACAATGAAATTGGGGGTCACCACAACATGAGGAACTGTATTAAAGAGTCGTGGCATTAGGAAGGTTGAGAACCACTGCTGTAATGGAATACTTTGGGGCAGCAAATTTTGCTTCCTTACACTATCTATCTAATCTATCAATCATCAAAAATCTATATGTCTATCAATCACCTAGCACATCTGTCACATACACCTATATGCTATCTAACCTATCATCTGTGCACCATCTTCCTCCCAGACAGAATGTCACCTCCCCGAGAGCAGAAATTCCATTCGTGTCTGGTTCGTGGAACTGGTGCCTAGCAGATGCTGTGTAAGCACCTGTTGACTCGCTGAATTCTTTCTAATGTCTATGTCTGTTCCTGTGTGGACACGCTGTACACCATTCTGTCCAGGCCTACACTGATGGACTTGACGCCAGTTTTTAACTGTTCCTACATGTGCCTTGCGGCATTTTTGATGGAATATAAGGAGTTTGTCAATGATTGATAAGAGTAAAAGGATGACTAGCCTCTATTTTTCCAAGTGGTGTGCCGCCGTCCATCATGAGTCGGGAATTACCTTTCCCTGCTGCATTCGTAAGGGCGTTGGGCTGTGAAGTAAATACCGACCCAGCGGGGAGCTAGTCCCAGCAGGTGCTCTCCTTCCGGATGCTCTGTGCTCCCCAGTGCAGGGCAGGACCAGCCTGAGGCCAGCGAGGTGTCCAGGCTCAGAGTTCAAGGTGACCCTCACTCCAGGACCCTGAGCACAGCTCCTCTTGCCTCGCCTGGCCCCAGCCCTGTCCTGGTGTGGTCATTTCCGGTGTGACCACAGGTGGTCACTGTCGGTGTGGGGCAGCCTCCTCCAGGGGGACCCGGGAAATGACTTGCTTGTAAGTTGGAGATGACCAGGTTCATGGAAACGCACACCAACCAGGCACCATGCAATGCAACTCTTGAAGCAGCTGGGTTCCAGCGATGCTTCAGTTGAATTTGCCCATGGAAGGAAATGGCTGCCTGTGGCTGCCAGCTGCCCTATGACACAGAGAACTCACCCTGAGTTCCATCGCCCTGGCCCCGACTTGGTCACATGGCTGCGCCTGAGCATGAGGGCGTCTGTGACATCCCTGCCGGCCAGGCGGTGCCCAGCTCTGACCTGGGGGCAGGCAGGACGGAGGCCTGTGGCTGTCCTGAGAGGGCCCTGGGTGGTCAGCAGTGAGCCACGAGCCGAGACTTGAAGAATTGTCTTCGTCTGTTTCTTTCCATATTTATGTATATTTGGGTATGTTTTTGGTCTTACACTCACTCATCTATCCTATGAAACTGCTTTACTTCCTGTGTTATTATAACGTGTTTTAATACCTGATAGAGCTCAGCTTCCCTTGTTTTCTCTATTTTTTTGGAATTTTCTTGGGTAGTCTCATAATTTACTTTTTCCACAATAAGCTGAGCTTCAGTATCTTGTTCAAAAGATTATCTTGGTGGCCTGGCTGGGAGGCTCAGTTATTTGGAACATCATCCTGACATGCCAAGGTTTCCGGTTCGATTCCCGGTCAGGGCACATACACCAATCAATCAAGGAATGCCTCAATAGGTGGAACAACAAATTGATGTCTCCTCTTTCTCTCTCTCTGAATCAGTAATAATAATAATAAAAAGATTATCTTATTATCCTTGCGCCCTCCCTCTGGGGAGCAGACCTGCGCCCTCCTCTTCCCTTTCCCCTTCTTCCTCTTCTCCCGCCTCAAGCCTACGTCTCCTGAACAGTCAGGGTCCCACAGACTTGCAGCCAGGAGAGCAGTGAGCAGCGGCAGCGCATCCCGGCTCACCCCGAACCTGTCCCTGAGAATCCCTTTTCTCTCACTTCCCAGAGGCCCAAGGCAGCCTAGCCTGCCTCTCCTGTTGCTTCTACGCTAAGCCCGTCCTTGTTTTACTGTCCCAGCTTTAATAAACCTATAAAAAAGGTGATCCGGTTGCCTTGCCCTGAGTCCACATTTAATTATCACGTTTATGAGAACTGGCCCGGCTGCCTCCCCAAGCTTCCCCCTCGATGAGGGTGAGAGCGCTGGCCTCGCTGTGGCTCCCTTCCCTGCGTGCCCAGGCCCTGCTTTCACCTTTCCTATCTTCCCTGCATCCTTGTTGCTGCTCCCCTTGTAAGGCCCCCCTCCCCCCCACTCCCCAGCTGGCTTTCATTCATGTACAGAAAAGCAGCTCCTCCAGCACGCGCCTGTCCCAGCCACCTCCTGGCTTCTCTGGGGCTTTGGTCCGGCGTGTGGCTGCACCAGCTCCCGGCGACATGCCTTCGCCTCCTGCACAATTCTCCTC
Organism: Myotis yumanensis; assembly: GCF_028538775.1. Lineage (NCBI taxonomy): Eukaryota > Metazoa > Chordata > Mammalia > Chiroptera > Vespertilionidae > Myotis > Myotis yumanensis. Next base: position 13,559,013 of record NW_027223772.1, read on the forward strand.
TCTTGCCTTATTCGACAGGTCATGATAGCAGAGACACGATGAGCATGTTTCTGGTGTTTGACGATCCAGTTGGGTCTTATTTTTGGTTTAAGGTCTGGGGGAGGAAACGGGGTATCTGTAATACTTTCAGCAATAAAGGTAAATAAAAAATCATTGATTTATGCACATAAGTGGGTGCGTCGTACGGTGTGTGAATTACATCTTAAGAAACCTGTTAAAAAATAAAAATAAACCAAACCTCATTGTCCCTCATGTGCTCTCTAGCGCTCCCGGGGTGAGGTGGCCGAGCTCTAACTCAGGGCCTGTGGGCCCAGGGGCAGGGGGAGAAATCAGCCCAACCGCTGCCTGTTGTTTGAGTGTGATAACCGAGGGACTGGGTGCCGGGAGGGAGGTTTGGGGCCGTGGCTTCCATAAACAGTTATTCGGGGCGGGGCCTCCGAGAAGAGGGTCTTTACTGGTCTGAATGGGGAAGGACCAGTCCGGTGTGGACGCCACCCTCCCTCCAAGGTCCTCAAGGACAGTGACTTCGTGGGCAGATGGAAGACACCAGCTCCAGAAACAAGAAAAGACAAGACAAGTGAAGCCTTTAGAGAGCACCTCACATAGCACCCAATGCCAGTCTCTCCGAGGATGGGCGAGTGCGGGCGGCTTGTCCCGCTCCTGGGTCCCCGCTGCCCCTTTCACCGCGAGGCCGGGGTGGGGTCACCACCCACCTCACTTCAGTGTTTCATCTCACCCAGGCCCCCAAGCCCACAGCGTGGGTGTCCAGGTGGAAGCTGCCCTAGGAACAGGAAGCGAAGTGAGTTGGGAGTTTGGGGGTGCCTTTGACCTTTGTCAGGGTACTTGGTAGTGAATTTCCACCGAAGTGGCAATTTTAGCAGATGCAGTGTTCTCTGAAGGAAGGAGAGAGGGACCGTGGTTCAGCTGCTGGACGCTGCTGCTGAGTTTTCCAGGAGGAAGAGGCTGAGAGGGAGGAGGGAGAGGAGGAGGAGGAGGGGGAGGAGGGGGAGGAGGGGGAGGAGGGGGAGGAGAGGGAGGAGGGGGAGGAGGGGGAGGAGGGGGAGGAGGGGGAGGAGGGGGAGGAGGGGGAGGAGGGGGAGGAGGGGGAGGAGAGGGAGGAGGGGGAGGAGGGGGAGGAGGGGGAGGAGAGGGAGGAGGGGGAGGAGAGGGCGGAGAAGGAGTCTTCCAGAAGGACTTTGTGTGCCGTAAACAACAGGACAGGGCAGGCTGACCCTCAGCTACACGGAAGGTTCCATTAAAAGGGATCACCCCCCCGCGCCCCCAGCTCCCCTGCTGGCTCCGAGCTCCAACTGGACTGCCGTAGCTGAGTCCTAGGCACCGGGGCTCCACGTAGGGAAGGGTTGGAGCCAGGGCTGCTCTGGTGTTGGTGGAGGTCAGCTTCCCTGTGGACTCCTCCTCTTTACCTAATGGTTCTTCATGAAAATCACCGATACAACGACAGGTCTGTGCTTTCCGTGTGAGCTCACAACTCTCTATTGTGTATGAAATCAGATATAGTCACACAAATAAGAAGGTAGGTTGTTTTCCAGAGGAAGTCGCTGCTGCATGAGGCCCGGAAAGCGTGCCCACAGGGCCACCTTGGCACTCCTGGCAGCCTCGCCAACCTAAAAACCAGAGCTGGGGCCTAAGGGGCAAACGCCGGTGGCATCCTGGCAGTTTGGGGTCAGTTTCAAAATGATTTTGTCACTTGAGGACGGAGTCCTAACCCCAAGGGGGTGGGGCCCATGAGCGGGCGGCGATGCTGTGAGCAAGGCCAGTGGCTCTGTGGTCCCGCGAGGCCCCATCCCCGGCCTCAGCCGCCAGCCTGAGGTAGACACTGGTGTGCAGTGATGGAGGGAGGGAACAGTCGTGCCAGTTAGTGAATAAATAAGTAAGCAAAGGTGTGCGCGGCCCCTCAACCCCAGACCCTGCCTTCGGGAGGAGGAGCAGCCCAGCCCGAGGCACCCCAGGCCCTGCGCCGCTAGCTCACAGCCGAAACACAGTTACCGTGGGACTGAGCCCGAGCTTGGTCTGGGGAGAGGCTGAGCCCCTCTGAGCCCGTGTGAGTGGCAGCCCTGGACACTCGGGGGCCTTCTTTCCACAGGCCTCGGTCCGTCCCCTGGAAGGGAGCCGCAGGGAAACCGTGCAAAGCCATTCTGGGGCCAAAGGCCACAGCACGGCCAACGGGACCCATCGGCCTCGCGCTGAGCCGCAGACTGGCCCGAGGGGCTGTGTGCCCCGCAGACGCCAGGTGGTGTTGCTGCATCTGGCCATTGGGCTCTGGAGGCCCAGAGCAGGCAGCGGCGGGAGCCGTGGCCCCCCTGGGGGGCGGCCGGAGGCCAGAGGCACCGGGCTCGCCTGGACCCTCGGGGAGCAGGGAGCCAAAGCAGAGGAGGTGCGTCTCTGTTCTCGTGGTTCCCGGAGCAGAGGCAGCGCCCAGAGCTGCGCAGGCTCAGGGCGGAGGAATCCGCGCTGGTGACAGGTGCACCTGCACCCTCTCCCAGGCGGTGGCGGTGAGCCAGGAAGTGTCCTACCTTTTGAAAAAATGCAACAACAACAACAAAAAGCGCGGAAGTGCAAAACTAACCGATCAAGGAGGTGAGTCTTCCTCCCGGCCTCCCCTCCCGGGCACGCCGCCTGGGCACACCTGCCTCTGTCTTGAGTTCTGGAGACATGGCGGGGGGGGGGGGGGGGGGTGGGGGGGGTGGGGGGGGGTGGGGGGGTGGGGGGGCGGGGGAAGGGGGGGCAAAGGCGCGGAGCGCCGGCCAGCCGGCCCCGTGGCATTGATTGCAGGCTTTCCTTTGCCCGGAACGGTAGCTGTGAAGGGGAAGAGAGTGGTTAGAGCCTCTGCGGTCAGAGGGAAGAGGGTTTGGTCATTTCAGGAGCTTGACGCGCTGGCTTTCGGATGTAACATCGGGGCTTCTTCGAGATCCTCCACCAGCAGGGGGCCCGGGACTCCAGGGAGGACAAACCAGGAGGAGTGTTGCCAAGTGAGGAAGTGACCAGACCGAATCCTGGGCCGGCTTTCCCCTCCGCTCCGGGCCGCCGGGAGCCCGGGCTCAGAGCTCCCGCGAGCGCCCTCTAGCGGCCGGGAGTGCGGCCCGCGGGTTGCCGCCGCTGTGACATTTTGACCCTTTCCCACTTAATTTCCTCTGTGTGTATTCCTAGAGGTGGGATTCTTAGGTTAGAGATTTTAAAGGATTTTTAATATTCTTGATACACACTGTTAAAATCTGATTCCAGACCCGTTGCTCTGACTCAACAATTTCAACAGCAGGTGAGCTGATACCCTCAAGGGGAGCTGGGGACAGGACTCTGGCTGGCACTCCAGGCTCTCTCCAGTGTCCAGGGCTGTCCCGGAGTACACCGAGTGCATCAGGGGTGAGCTCCAGGAAGGAGGTGATGCTGCCAGGCATGGCCTCTGGAAGTGGGGGGCTGTAGGGGTGTGCAGGGGTTTGAGGGGTTCAGCGGCCAGAAGCCTTGGGAGAAAGGTGGAGCTGTGGAGCCTCAGGGAGCGCATATCTGCGGAAGCTAGCTGTTGTGACTGTGACATCGGACTGGGTGGCCACAGGTTCCTAGGACCAGACACAAGTAGTGGGTGGCTCCTGTGGGGGTTAGGGCAGTAAGAGCCTGTCATGTGCATAAATTTGGGTGAGAAATTTGCAGTCAGAGGTACCTTCTTCCCCCTCTACCTAATGTTTTGTTTTGTTTTCTCCGACTTTTACAAATATTTTATCTTTGTCCTTGGTCTTAAGCAATTGTATGGTTTTCCTTATGTTTCTTGTATTTGGAATTTATCAAGTTTCTTACATCTGTGGGTTTTATTAAATTGGGAAAAATTTTATTTATCATTTCTTCAAATACGTTTTCTGTCCTCCTCACTCCTTTCCTCATCAGGAACTCCAGTTAACGTATGGTAGGCCTTTTGAAGTTGTCCTAAAGCTTACTGGTTCCTTCTGATTTCATCCTTTATTATTATTTCTCCCCATTTTCAATTTGAAGGGTTTTTATTGCTGTTGTTTACAAAGCCACTGATCTTTTCTGCTGTAGTGTATAATCTGCTATTAATTTTATTGTTTATTTTTTCCCTCAGACATTGTAGTTTTTATGTTCAAAAGTTTGAGTTAGGTGGTTTGAAAAATAATTTCCCTGTCTTAAGACATATAAAATATATTTAAAATAACTGTTTTAATGTTTTTCTTTGCTAATTCTCTCATCTGGGTTTTTTTTAAGTATGTTTTTGTTGATTTCAGAGAGGTAGGGAGAGGGAGAGAGAGATAGAAACATCAATGACGAGAGAGAATCATTGGTCGGCTGCCTCCTGCACGCCCCACACTAGGGATCGAGCCCACAACCCAAGCATGTGCCCTGACTGGGAATTGAACCGTGATCTCCTAGGTCAGTGATGGCGAACCTATGACACGCGTGTCAGAGGTGACACGCAAACTCATTTTTTTGGCTGATTTTTCTTTGTTAAATGGCATTTAAATATATAAAATAAATATCAAAAATATGTCTTTGTTTTACTATGGTTGCAAATATCAAAAAATTTCTATATGTGACACGGCACCAGAGTTAAGTTAGGGTTTTTGAAAATGCTGACACGCTGAGCTCAAAAGGTTTGCCATCACTGGCCTAGTTCATAGGTCGATGCTCAGCCACTGAGCCACACGGTCATGGAGTGGTATTTTTGATTGGAACTTCTCCTCATTCTGGGTTGTATTAGCTTCTTTGAATATCAAATAATTTTTGGTTGAATGTCAGATTTTGTGAATTTTACCTTGTTTGGTGCTGGATATTTCTGTATTTCTATAAATATTCTTGAACTTTGTTCTGGGACACAGTTAAGTTTCATGGAAACATCTTGATTCTTTCTAGTCTTTATGATTTGTTTTTTAAGCTTTGCGACCACAGCAGTTCTGTCTAGGATTTGTTACTCTCCACCACTGAGGCAAGCTTTCTCCGCACCCCGCCTGTGCTGCTGTGAACTGGGGTGTGTGGGCATTCGGTCTGGCGGGGAACACGCAGTAGCCCTGCTCTGCTGACACTGGGACTGTCCTTTTTAGTCCTCTCATTGGCCTGGGCAGTGTCCTCCTACACAGCGATGGAGACTCCTGCGCCACCCTCTGCAGATCTCGAAGTCTCTGTGTCGCCCTCTCCTATCTTGTGAACTCTAGCCATCTTCGACACCCCCGCCCCCTGACTCTCAGCTCTGTCTCCTCAACTCAGGGACTTCCCTGGGTTCCTCCTGTCCCCTCATGGTCTGGTAACTTGCTCAGGTCTGTGAGCCGGGCAATTGGAGGACGCATTTCTCAGGTACACTGTCACTCGTTGCCTGTGTTCAGTGCAGACAGGCTTTGCAGGGAATGTGTAAGTGATAAGACGAGACAATGCCAGACTCAGTTCTGTCTGTTTCAAGGACCCACAGCTACAACCTCCACACCCAGCGAGAGCATATTTTTAAAAAGAGAAATGGGATGAACACATCTCGGTAGAAGTCATTGCTTTCGGCCATGAATTTCAACCTCCTTATGCCTTGGAACTCACCTTGGATTTTTGCAAACAGGACAGAAACCAGACGGAACAACGTTTCCTGAATATGAGTGGGTGCCCTTGGCAGCAGGAGCTATCTGACGGGCCTGCATCGGGGTGGCAAAGTCGGCAGTTCCTGTAGAACCTTGGTGGCCTCACTGGGTGGCAAAAGGCATGATCTCCATGCCAGGACTGGCTAAGACCCAGAACCCCCCACAATCTTCTATGTTCTAGATCAGCGGTTCTCAACCTGTGGGTCGCGACCCCTTTGGCGGTCGAATGATCCTTTCACAGGGGTCGCCTAAGACCATCCTGCATATCAGATATTTACATTATGATTCATAACAGTAGCAACGTTACAGTTATGAAGTAGCAACGAAAATAATTTTATGGTTGGGTCACAACATGAGGAACTGTATTTAAAGGGCCAGAAGGTTGAGAACCACTGTTCTAGATGGAGTGTGAGGTCTGTTTCGTGGTCTCAGAAGACTTGATCCAATCCCTGAAGGTTTGTAACCACAACCATTTCCACCTGGATGCCGACAGGTGAGTGATTGAGTGACTTTTCTCAGTGTCCCCAGGAGTGCTGCCTAGTGAGTGCCATTGCAGACGGAGCAGAGAGAAGCTCACTCACCACTCTGCTGGCTGCCCTAGACCAGTGGTCGCAAACTCATTAGTCAGCAGAGCCAAACATCAACAGTACAACGACTGAAATTTCTTTTGAGAGCCAAATCTTTTAAACTCAAACTATATAGGTAGGTACATTGTTATTAACTTAATTAGGGTGCTCCTAAGCTGGCCTTTGCTAAAAACGTTCTCAATCTGAAGGGTCAACCTCAGCGAACGTACCCCCACTTCTTCAAAATAGACTCGCCCAAGCCGAAAACCGACTTCTGTGCATGGGCCACGAAGTTTTAATCGCCCGCACGTGGTATTTTGTGGAAGAGCCACACTCAAGGGGCCAAAGAGCCACATGTGGCTTGCGAGCCGCGGTTTGCCGACCACTTCTCTAGAGCATCGGGCTTTCATCTACCAGGAGTCCTGGTGAGAAGGCCCCTGAGGGTCCCAGCTAAGCTGGCTCCTGGTGGGAGCCCACAGGCGAATGTGGGCTGTAGCTCCTCCTGGGAAGAACCTTAGGGACATTTGAACTGAATGGGCACAAAACCTCAACGCCATGACCCGGTGACATGGCCTGGCCGCCTCCAGCCCAGGCTCCATGTCTCTCGCTCCTATCCCACCCTCCTGAGTCCCGGACGATCCTGCCGGCAGGCAGAGCCCCAGGGTCCTCTAGGGAAGGGCCTCCCCAGGGGCAGGTCAGGCTGCAGTTACTGGAATGCGAATGTGAACCTTCTCGTTTCCAGGATGTGCTCACACCCCCCACCCAGCTCGAACCCAGGCACCATAAGTGGTAACTTGGCCTAAACATCTTTACCTACGAGGGTTCTTTCCCCGCTGCTGTGGTGGGATTGCCATTTTCAGCAGCTGGAAGAAATTCAGAATTTATTTCTCTCAGAGGGAAATCACAGTGAGGCAAGTGGTTACTGGAAGGTGATTCCCTCCACCCCCCACATATATGGATCCTTGAACAAATGACCACAGTTAATGATAGTTAAAGTGATTATTCTATGCTGTCAGATGCATTCAGGGGAGCAGATAGACCTAGAGATGTAGAGATCTCGTGTCCATTTTTATTCTATATCTTTACAGCTTTGAGGCATAATGCAAATGGCCCCGGGAACTAGCCAGCAGCAACCGAATGCAGTTCCCGCTGGGAGATTTATCTGCCGTTGGAAGTAAATTGTAGCTGATGTCCGGGCTGAGCTGACGCAGAGCATGTGCGCTCAGCAATCAGATCCCGCTAAATATAGACTCGAGGAGCAGTCAGGGCAAAACACCCAGGCCGGCCGTGAGCTGCCCCTGGTTTGTCACGTGCTTTTTCAGAGAGTGGTTGACTTTTCCTGGCACCAAGCTTCTTAGAGACAAAGCGGGCGCCATCCGGCGGGTCCTGGAGGGAAACTCCACCTGCTGTGAGAATATAGCCCCGGTTGCATCTGCGTTTATAGAATGTCAGGACAAAGTTATATTTTGTACAAAGAGCACTTCCTCCTTGCCTCACAGCATGCCATGCTGCAGGAGATGTCACCTCGATTATAGCGACGCACCTTCCTGTGACGCACGCGGATCCTTCTGACACCTGGAGAAGCCGCGCCAGGCTTCCTTCTGGGAAGAAAGGCCTCAGGCCGGTGATGGTTATCGGAACCGGAGAGGCTCAGGCTGGGGAATCTGGCCCAAACCTCCTGGGCCTCCCACTCAGGGCTGAGCCCGCCCAGGCCCTGCAGGAGGAGGGCTTACGCTGTGCCCCGCAGGCTCCTCTGGGAAAACGCTTTCTTGCATCTAGCAGAGCTCCTCATGCTGACATTTGTGAATTTTTAAAATTCTGTCTTTTTCAATCGAGGCATAATTGACATAACATTACACTAGCTTCAGGTTCAGTGTAACGATTTGTATTTGTATGTATTTATTCTGTTTTTAACTCATAACTTGAGAGCCGGGCCCTCGCGCTGCGAGGAGGCTTAGCAGCCAGCTGTGCACTTGGAGGCAGCAGTGTGGGCCCAGCGAGGCCGTGGCCCCCAGAGCGTCTGCAGACAGAGCCTGGTCGCTTGTGCCTGGACACCATTGACTTCCTCACAAGGGCTTTGTTTGAAGATATATTCAAACCCCTTCTTATCCTCCATTTTTAAGTTGAGTTGATTCTTTAGCCTTTCCCAAATTTCCCGAACTTCAGGTATGTTCTTCCTGTTCTCTCCTCGCTCTCTGTGTGCAGATGGAATTGTGGTGCCTGTCTGGTTTCAGAAGCAATAGCAGGCTCTGCTGCTGCGGCTGAGCAGGCGCTGTGTGGACGTGTCCTCAGTAATCCTCAGTCACATGGGAATATCACATGGGCTCCTAATGCACTATGTGTCAGACAGGGGTGCACTCACTGAGGCCACAGAGAAGAACGCTACAGCCCACCTTTCAAGCACCTGGGAGTTGTGAGGACTTACTGCTATGCTGGATGGTTGACCATAGCTAGGTATGAGGTATGGGATGCATGCGTGTGTGTGTGGGGCGGGGGGGGGGGGGGAGGCACTGGGGCATAAGGAAGGGTGTCATGATATATATGGGGTTTTAAGAGAAATTTTAGGGTAAGTTTTTACAAAAAGTGGGTTTCTTTGGTTGGGTCTAGAAGAAGGCACTATCTGGCAGATAAGTGGAGCCTCCCAGTACTCAGCAATGTTTAAGCACAAAGAGAATGCTTTGGTGTCATTTATGTGTGTGTGTGTGTGTGTGTGTGTGTGTACGTGTGTGTGTGTGTACGTGTGTGTGTACGTGTGCCCATCACATAGGTACATCTACATATCTTGTTATTTGGAGTAACAAGACCACAATAGTTTTGGAAAGATCACTTTGGTTGTAATGTGGAGAATGAATTGAAGGGAGAAGAAGAGTAAAGTCCACTTAGGAGACTAGAGTAATAGTCCAGGAAAGAGATGATGAAGACTTGGACTAGGGCAGAGCTGCAGCAGGACAATAGCCCACAGGACTAGTGGCCCCTTGGGTACTGAGTACTGAGGAAGAGGACATGGCCAGCAGACTCCCAGGGTGGTTTGGATGACTGGGTTGGACTGCTTGAGAAAGACGTGCAGAGAGCAGTCAGACAGCTCCAGTGTGTGTGTGTGGTGGCTGGGGGTGGTGAAGGGATTGAGCAAAGAAGAAAAAAAAGAAGAGAGTACTCATGGACATGGACAACAGGGTGGTGATTTTGGAGGGGGGAGGAGGTTGGGTGAAGGTGGAAGAGGTCACAGAGGGGATAAGAGATGGTAGAATAAGTAAATATATATATAAACTAATAAATTAATGAAATAATAGGGTTGTAGTTTTTTTCTTTAATATGTCAAGGGACCTACGCAGAGTAGAAGGTTTGGAGTGGAAGATGAGAAATCCAGTTTTAACCATGTTGAACTTGAACCTCCTGAGAATACCCAGGTTGCACTGTCCAGTGAGCAGACAGATACCTGGTCTGGAGAGTAAGCCTGGGAGGAAACATGAGAGGTGGTAGCTAAGCCAGAGAGGATGACTGCATCAGGGCGACCGTAGGGAGTGAGGACATAGGGCACTTCTCCAGGGTAGATAAAAAGGGGACACGGGTGGGACACTGAAGAGAAATGCCTGGACAGGCAAGAGGATAACTAGCAGCACATGGTCAGCAGGACCTCATGTCCTCAAGGGCTCAAATAAGGGAAAGACTAAAATCTATTAATAAAATTCTGCAATGAACATATAATTAGTGATCTTACAGCAATTTATTGGTGGAGTAGAAAGTATGGAATCCTAACCCAGCTGGTGTGGCTCAGTGGTTGAGTATTGACCTATGAACCAGGAGGTCATGGTTTGATTCTCGGTCAGGGCACATGCCCAAGTTGTGGGCATGATCCCCAGTGTGGGGTGTGCAGGAGGCAGCCGATCAATGATTCTCATTGATGTTTCTATCTCTCTCTCCCTTTCCCTTTCTCTCCGAGATCAATAAAAATATATCTTTAAAAAAGTATTGAATCCTAAATGCAACTCATTGAGGAGTGAGTTTCTTCTTAATGTACTAGAGGCCTGGTGCACGAATTTGTGCATGGGTGGGGTCCCTCAGCCTGGCCGGCAATAGGGGCCAATGGGGTCCTGCCAGCCCGGGGGAGGGACCGCGGGAGGTTGGCTGGCTGCAGGAGGTTGGCTGTGGGAGTGCACTGACCACCATGGGGCAGCTCCTGCATTGAGCTTAGGCTTTTATATACATATATATAACTTTGATTTTTATTTATTAAACCAGCCTTCCATTCCAGGGGTTCACCTCACTTGGTCATAGGATATAATCCTTTGAATATGATCCTGGCTCATATTATCTAATTTGATTATCTAAATTATGTAATCAACAAATTATTTAATTTGTTGGCACACAAATTTGCTAATATTTTGTTGAGTGTTTTCTTTATTTTTTTTAAAAAATATATTTTATTGATTGTTTTACAGAGAGGAAGGGAGAGGGATAGAGAGTTAGAAACATCGATGAGAGAAACATTGATCAACTGCCTCCTGCACACCTCCTACTGGGGATGTGCCCACAACCAAGGTACATGCCCTTGACCGGAATCGAACCTGGGACTCTTCAGTCCGCAGGCCAATGCTCTATCCACTGAGCTAAACTGGTTAGGGCTTGTTGAGTGTTTTTACAACTATATTCTGAAGGCATATTATTCTGTAGTTTCTTTTCTTGTGATGTCTTTGTCTGTTTTTATTATCATGATAATGCTGACCTCAGAATGAGTTAAACAGTGTTCCTTCTTCTTCTACTGTTTTGAAAGAGTTTGAGAAGGATTGTTATTAATTCTTCTTTAAAAATTTGGTAGAATTTGATTTGCCAGTCCGGTGTGGCTCAGTGGTTGAGTGTTGTCCCATGCACCAGGAGGTCACCACTTAGATTCCCAGTCAGGGCACATGACAGGGTTGCGGGCTCGATCCCCCCGTAGTGGGTGTGCAGGAGGCAGCCCATTGATGATTCTCTCTCATCCATGTTTCTATCTCTCTTTTCCCTTTCTCTCTCTATCCTATACTAATAAAAGAAAAACATGCAAATTGACCATACTTTTCTACACCTTAAGCCACGCCCACCAGCCAATCAGAGCGACTATATGCAAATTAACCCAACCAAGATGGTGGCTGGCAGCCACGGAGCTGGAGCGAGCAGGAGGCTTGCTTGCTCCAGTGATGGAGGAAGCCAAGGTTCCCCGCCTGCCGTGGCCCGACTCTGAGCTCCACTGAAAGCAACAAAGTTTCAATTATAGAAGGTAAATAAATCCCAGAATAAAAAAAAAAAAAAAGAGAAAAAGGAGAGGCTGGGAGCTTACGTCGCCAGGGTGCTTGGCCAGCCTGAAAACGGCCCTCAGCCCCTCACCCAAACTGGCCAGGCACCCCAGTGGGGACCCCCCACCCTAAAGGGGGTGTGGTCAGCCTGAAAACAGCCATCAGCCCATCACCCAGGCTGGGCAAACCTCCATGGGGTGAGGGTCCCCACTGGGGTGGACATCCTCTGAGGGGTCCCACACTGCAAGAGGGCATAGGCCGGGCTGAGGGACCCTCCAAGTGCACAAATTTTTGCGCACCGGGCCTCTAGTAAAATCAATAAAAACATTAAATTTGGCAGAATTCACCAGTGAAACGATCTAATTCTGGGCTTTCCTTTATTGAGAGTTTTTGGATGGCTAATCAATTTATTTACTTCTTATAGGTACACTCAGATTTTTTATTTCTTGTTGAGTCAATTTTAGCAGTTTGTGCATTTCTAGAAATTTGTCCATTTCATATAAATTAATGAATTTGTTGGCACACAATTGTTCATAGTATTCTCTTATAATACTTTCTATTTCTGTAAGGTCAGTAGTAACATCATCTTCTTCATTACTGATTGTAGTAATTCGAGTCTATTCTCTTTTTTTCTTGGTCACCATACCCAGCCTCCAAGTAGATTATATCACACAGGCCAAAGTAAAATGAGTCCATCAAAAAAATTTGTCTGTTGCTAGCTGTACTAGAACAGCTGTACTCAAAGTTTTTGGTCTCAGGCCTCTTTTACATTCTTTTTTTTTTAAAAATATATTTTATTGATTTTTTTACAGAGAGGAAAGGAGAGAGATAGAGAGCTAGAAACATCGATGAGAGAGAAACATCGATCAGCTGCCTCCTGTACATCTCCCACTGGGGATGTGCCCGCAACCCAGGCACATGCCCTTGACCGGAATCAAACCCGGGACCCTTCAGTCCGCAGGCTGACGCTTCATCAACTGAGCCAAACCAGTTTCGGCCTCTTTTACATTCTTAACCATTATTGAGGATCCTACAGATCTTATTTAAGTAGATTATAACTATTGATATTATCATTTTAGAAATTAAAACAAAGAAACCTTTAATGCCTACCTTAGTAGAAAACAGCTGGATTCTCATATCATTCTTCACTCAATCTGGAGTGACGTAACTCATCATGTAGCCTCTGGAACATTCCATCACAGGCTCATAATAGAATGAAAGTGAAAAAGGCAATTAGCCCCTTAGTGTTATCATGAAGACATTTTTGACTTCATGAACTTCTTGAAAGGATCCTGGCGACCCAGGGGTCACTAGATCACATCCTGAGTACTGAGAAATACACTGTCCTGTAATTTTGGTGACACACCTCGGGGAAAACTATAAGTTGGAAGTGGTAGTTCTAAGCCTCTGAGAGGTCGTTCTACAAAGCCCCCGTCATCCTCACGGAAGCCCTGGGACAGTCCCCCAAGCCACTGAAGTCCAGGCAACATGCCAGTAACGCAATTATTCGGGTAGTTCAAGTGTTTCTCCTTGTGTTCCAAATTCACAATATTCCTCTTCATGTTGTCTCTGCAGGTATTAGTAAGAGGTAAAATAATTGGGAGGACAGAGGACTAGAGAAAGGACACGGAAGGAAGGAAGGACAGAGGGAAGGCGGCTGGACTTAGTTCCGAGGCCTCGCGGGTCTGGAGTTGTTCGTGGTCCGTGGGGAGGTGGCCCCATGCGCAGGCTCAGGTTCCGAGAGGGTTTCGGAGCCCGGGGTGGGACAGTGGCCTCTGTGGGTTTCACACACTTTCCACGCCCTGACCCACCCTGCGGGGTTATTAGGAGAATGTAAAGCCACATTTTCCACCATGTGCCTGTTTATCGTCAGGGTTTTCATGTGGCTCAAAATATTTTTCCAGTGATTTTCACAGAAAATAAAAACCTATTTATTAAGAAGTTAACTACTGATCAAAATGATAATGCAAAGTCTTGTGATACCTATTTTATACATCAACACCTTTATTGGAATAAGAATCCATCAGCGTTTTCTTTTCACCATGTCTTGATCCCCAGCCCAGCTTGCAGGAAGGTTCTGGAAAAGCCCCGGCGTGGGCCCCAGCCACCAGCCGCCCCTGGGCATGGCTGCATTCTCATGGTCATCTCCCTCTCAGCGAGCCTCTATGGAATGAAGATGATGTCGCGATCAACGTTACTCTCAAACTTTTAAAATGCAACCTGATTTTATTTTACATTAAAATTATATGTATGTTTTCTGGTTCTAAAACTGCTGCATATTTCTTTTACCAGGTTGGATAATATAGGACATTAATCTAGGTAAACCTACTACCGCCCGGCATAGCATTTTAGTGTGTGTTCTTCCAATTATTTTTCTAAGCCGATATGTGTCCCGTGTGTACAGCATACATTTACATTACACGACCTTCAAACAAACCGAGCATTAACCGAAAGTCTCGCTGAGCCCCGGCATCCCTTCGGAGCGTCTCGGTGAGGAGCTTTTTCTTGCAGGAGAGGAGCTGCCAGGTCCCTCTGAGGTCAGGAGAGTGAGGGGTGACCCTAGTACTGCTCCTGGGACTCCAGCCCCCGGGACCTCTTCCCTGCAGGGAGGAGCAGGTGCCCGGAGGCAACGGCGTGGAGGCCCAGTGAGTCAGGGAAGGGCACCTGGGCATTGGTGATGCCCAGCCAGAGGAGGGGGTCCCACCCCACCCCAGCTGTTCACAGGAGCCGCAGGGCTGGGCACTCAGCCTCAGAGAACCGTGGGGTTCGAGAGCACGAGCAGCCAGGAAGGAGGGCCAGAGAGAGGTGGGCTGCGCATATACCCCTTTGGGTGCCCTCCCCTTTGTAAAGGCTGAAGGAGCTTGTAGAGAGGGGAGAAAAGAGCAAGTGGGCAACTGGGGAATGTCTGTGTGTGCAGGTGCACATGTGTGCACATGTGTCCGTGTGCCCTTGTGTGTGCCTGCATGTGTGTGTGCATGAGCGTGTGTGTGTGTGTATGTGTGTGTATGTGTCTGTGTGTGTATCATGAGGAACTGGCCCACATGAGTATGGAAGCTGAGAAGTTCCACAATCTGCCAGTCCAAGTCCGAAGGCCTGGGAATGAGGAGGCTGAAGGTGTCAGTCTTAGTCGGAGGGCGACCACGTCCCAGCTCCCCAGTCAGGCAGACGGAGAGGGCGCGGACCCCCGCCCCCGCCTCTGCTCCTTCAGGCCTCAGTGGGTTGGAGGCGCCCACGCACGTTGGGGCGGGCGATATGCTCTACTCAGTCTTCAGATCGATGTTAATTTCATCGGGCAGCCCCTCGCAGACACACGAGAAATAATGTTTAGCTAAATACCTGGGCGCCTGCGGTCGGTCAGGTTGACACTAAAATAAGCCATCGCACCCCAGCCGGCCGGAGATTGCCGCAGCCTGCCGCTCCTGCTGCCCTGTCCGCCCGGAACGGGGTCCCCGTCATCTGAGCCACCCGTTGGGGAGGGGGGCCCATGTGGACCTTGCCTGGAGTGGAACCCGAAGGGCGAGAGGCGAGCCCTGGCTGCAGTGTCCTCAGAGGCTCCGTGTCCTCAGAACCAAACCCAAGCTCTTCCCAGGCTCCTCATGCTCCGCAGCTCCGCGGCCGCCTGGCTGCCCACTGGCCCCGTCGGAGGGGCAGAGCCGCTGTCCGCCTTCTCTCAGCAGTGAGCGCTGGGGATTTGTCTCCCGGGAACACGCTTTCTCCCGCCTCACTGGCTAATTCCCACGCATCCCCAGAACTGGCCTTCCGTGCGTTCCTTCTCCAGGAGCTTGTCTGTGACGGCCCCCCTCCCGGTCAGGTGGCCCCCTGTGTGCCCTGGGGCACCCGAGAGGCTCTCTCAGCTTAGTCTGCCCGACCAGCGATAAACTTTGGATAAGCCCTTTGCTTCAGTGGGCTTTCGGATTCTTTATCTGGGATCTGAGAAGTCTGGACTGTATGATGTGACCTTCTCTTGTTTGAGAACGACATGATTCTCCAAACCCTTCTACAAACTGGTTAACCAGCTTGTAACTTCTGCTCGTCGGGGAAGTGCACAGCGAGAGGAAGACGCTGACCTTCATATCCACCTTGAACCTTCTTCCAGCTCTCTGCCGCGGAGGGAGTGGCTTCTGCACGGGCCTGGCCACGGTCACATGACTAGAGGCTCCGTGGCCTGCTCCACAGGACCCGGACCGGAGCTAGGAAATACGCCATCACTTCTGTGCCCAGGTGCTCATCTCTTTTCGAGCTCAGAGTGCATGTGGTGGGATTAAGCAGCTGCTTCGAAGGGAAATCAACGCTCTAGAAACCAAAGCTGCTCGAATCCAGGCCCCCAGCCCAGCGCATCAGGCTCCATAGACCTCTGCTATTGAGCCACTTTTCAGTCCAGCGAGGAATGGGTTGGGATTCCACATATACTCCAGGAAGGAGAAAGACCACCAGTAGCCTGCCATTGAATAACCGAAACAGAATTTTGTTTAAATTCACTGTTTTGTTATAGCTCCATCCAGGAGCTAAACCGTCCCAGGCTGAAAACTACAGCAATGGAAGAGCACGGGGTACCGCTAACCCCCTCAGCTGGACCTTTGTAACTTCCTCCAGAGCACGCCACTGTCTTCCCACAGCGGGTGGGGGTGACTGAGGTGAAGTTCAGAGGGGCTGGCGTGGGGCCTCCTCCTCAGCCCCCTGAGCACCTCTTCCACCCAAACTGTTTTGTTGTTGTATTATTTTTAAACATTTTCTGTTTTGAAATATTTTTAGATTTACAAAAATTTGCAAAAAAAGAGCACAGCAATGTTATTGTGTTTGCTTCTCTCGTCCCCTCTCCTGTGTGTGTGAAAGAGAGAGAGAGAGAGAGAGAGAGAATGAGAGAGAGACTTTTTCTTAAAGTTTTTGAGAATAGGTTGTAGATATGATGCCCTCTTACATCTAGGCATTTGTTATGTATATCTTAAAACCAAGAATGTTTCTTTTATAATTATAGATAGACAATTCTATTATCTAATCTACGGATCTTATTCAAATGTTGCCAATTCTCCCACTACTGTTCTTTTTCTTTTCTTTATTATTATTTTTACATGTTTTTATTGATTTTTCTTTGAGAGAAAGAGAGAGAATGAATGAATCATGGATGCAAGAGAGAAACGGATGAGTTGAGTTGCCCCCTGTACTCACCCTGGGCTTGTTCCCTGACCGGGAATTGAACCGGTGACCTTTTGGTGCACAGAACCACACTCAACCAACTGAGCCACACCTGCCAAGTAATGTTCTTTTTCTGATCCAGGATCCCATCCAAGATCCCGCCTTGCATTTAGTCCCTCAGTCTACGTAGCTTCCTCTAGTTCAGGATAGTTCCTCAGCTCTCGCTCCTTAATCTTTCGTGATTTTGACACATTTGAAGGGCAGTGTTCAGTTATTTTGTTGAATATCCTTTAATTCAGGTTTGTGATGCTGAAAGTTCATGCATTTCAGCAGAACTACAACAGAAGGGATGTTTTTAGGAGGCACGTGATGTTAGTTGGCCCAGTCCTGGTGATGGAGGTTTGGTCACTTGGTGAAGGTGACATCCAGGTTCTCCACTGTTGCGTTACCATTTCCCCCTCTGTCATCAGTAAGAATCTAGTGAGGCAGACCTCTCAGACCATGCAAATATGTTGCTTCTCACCACACTTTCCCCGTTGTACATGTATGTGTGACACCTTCTTTATCTGTCCCTCCATTTACAGACACTGGGGTGGTCTCCATACCTTGGCTATTATGAATAATGCTGCAACTCACACAGGAGTTCAGATATACAATTTGCAAATGTTTTCTCCCATCCAGTAGGTTTATTTTCCATTTTGTTGATGGTTTTCTTTGTCATGCAGAAGCTTTAAAATTTGATGTAGTCCAGCTTGTTTATATTTGTTTTTCTTGCCTTTGCCTTTTGGTGTCAAATCCAAAAATTATTGTCAAGGAGCTTGCTCCCTATATTTTATTCTAGGAGATTCGTAGTTTAGATCTTATGCTCAAGTCTTTAGTACATTTTGGGTGGATTTTTTTGTGTATGGTGTAATATGGAGGTTTGATTCATTCTTTTGCATGTGGCTGTCTACTTTTTCAATGTCATTTATTGAAGATACTGTCTTTTCCCCATTGTATATTCTTGTTTCCTTTGTCATGTATTAACTGACCATATATAAATGGGTTTATTTCTAGGTTCTCTATTCTGTTTCATTGACCCATGTGTCTGTTTTATGACAATACCATACTGTTTTGATTACTGTAGCTTTGTAATCTACTTTGAAATCAGGAATTGTGATGCATCCAGCTTTGTTCTTTCTCTAGATTGCTTTAGCCCCTGGGGTATCTTGTGGTTCTCTACAATTGTTGCACATTTTTGTTCTTTTTTTTTAAAAATATATTTTATTGATATTTTACAGAGAGGAAGGGAGAGAGATAGAGTTAGAAACATCGATGAGAGAGAAACATCGACCAGCTGCCTCCTGCACATCTCCCACTGGGGATGTGCCCGCAACCCAGGTACATGCCCTTGACCGGAATCGAACCTGGGACCCTTCAGTCCGCAGGCCGATGCTCCATCCACTGAGCCAAACCGGTTTCGGCCACATTTTTGTTCTTATCCTGGGAGAAATAATAATACTTTAAGGGCTTTAAGCAAGCTCATATTTTCAGAAAAGCCATTCTAGCTTCAACATGGAAAACAGCTTGCATAGGGTTTCAGGATGGAAGGGGGCAAATAAGTTAGGAAACTAGGGTACATTTCTGAGGGAGAAATGAGCTTGGTTTGTTCCAGGTGGGCACGAGATGAAAAGGGGGGGTAGGTAACCTGAGACAACCGGAAGATTCTTGACCCCTCTTGTCTGTTTCCTATCAGACCAATCACCAAGTCCATGTAAACCCCTTTCTAAGGGGAATATTATTTCCATATGGTAAATGCACTTCTCATGATATATTCATAAATATATTTTCTTCTTAGAGTTCTGAACATTGCACACAGTACCTTAGAAAGGTAAGTTATTTATTGACTTGCTTTGGCAAGAATTCTAGCAACTCTCTTTCTGATATTTGCACAAGAATTCCCCTGAAACACTCAGTAATGAAAAACCTCATTCTAAAGGCTTAGTTGCTCTGAGACCTTAGTGTGCATCAGGATCACCTTAGGAGCTTGTTCAAACTCAGATTACTGGGCCCAACCTCCACCATTTCTGGTTCAGTAGGTGTAAGGTGGGCCTAGGACTCTTACCTCTATCAAGTTCCCAGACGATGCTGATGGTGATGGGCAGGGCAGTTCCACTGAGCCAGGCCCGGGGAGACAGGCAGGCAGCAGGGCCTGGAGCCTCTGAGAATTCGCTGGCGAGGCTCAAACTAGAGAGATCCTACACTTCACGCTTTTATTTTATTTTATTTTGTGTTTTTTTTTTCCATCTCCATTTATTCCCTCTATACTCTCTTGTACCTCTACCCCCTGCCCCTTGCCACAATCACCACACTGCTGTCCATGGCTTCGCTCTTTATGTAATTCATTTTCACCTCTGTGTTGTGTGGCTCAAGATAACAAAAGGTCATTTGGGGAGACACCAGTTACCCGAATGTCAGTCAAAAGGGTATTTTCTTATTATGGCCAAAATATAGCCAAAGCATCCAATAGTTTGAACCAAGGTGAATATTTGAGAGTATCTGACCTATTATCTGAGGCCTATAGTGATGCTTATTTAATGAATATTCATCTGAAACCTAGAAGAGAAACAACAGTTCACATTGTTTATGCATGCTGCCACTGCCTGAGGCACCTGGGCTGTCTCCCCTCCCAGGGCATAAGTCACTGTGTGTCTTGAATGCATGGAGAGATGATAGCTCATGGTCACTGAAGATGGACTGAGTGGACTTTCTGAGGGAGGACTGGCCTGGCATCTCCTTGGAAGCACAGGTAGCAGAACCCCCACTCATGATGCTATACGGCAGTTACAGGGCATCCTGGATATCGGTGCCCAGCCCTGGGGCAGTCAGAGTCCCTCTGCTGGTCACCCCGGCCGAGGCTCATCTGTGTGTGTCAACTGGCCATCCATCGGACAAGCATTCGCTGAGCAACCAGGGTGAGCAGAAGTGTCCAGGTGTGTGTGACACTCCAGTGAGCAAAACAGGGAAAGACGGCTTTCCTCTCTCAAGGACATGGGTAGTTCTGATGCAGGGACACATACCATCCTATATAATAAAGAGGTAATATGCAAATTGACCCTCACACCCTCACAAATGGCTGCCTATGACCAGGCTGGCAGGGGGGTTAGTGAGGGACGACCAAACGACTAAACAAGCAGGCTGCGTGGGGTGACCAGGCTGGCAGGGGGGTTAGTGAGGGATGACCAAGCGACTGAATAAGCAGGCTGCGTGGGGTGACCAGGCCTGCAGGGGGGTTAGTGAGGGATGACCAAATGACTAAACAGCAGGGTGTGTGGGGTGACCAGGCCGGGGGGGGGGGCCATGAGGGGTGATTAGGCTGGCTGGGGGGGGGGGAGTAAGAGGCGACCAGGCTGGCAGGGGGGCAGTTAGGGGCAACCAGGCTGGCAGGAGTGGCAGTTAGGGGCGACCAGGTAGGCAGGCAGGTGAGTAATTAGGAGCCAGTGGTTCTTATTGGGCCTAAACCGGCAGTCGGACATCCCCCATTTTATTCAGATGACAAGAGGATCCAGATTGGAGGGGGTACTGGCTGGGCTGAGGGGACCCCACCGTGCATGAATTTTGTTCACCAGGCTTCTAGTCATGTCATAATTGCTCTCCACATGCCAAGATGCCAAAGACCTGGGAAGGATCTGTTAGACTAACCAGCAGGGGGCAGCCTACCCTGTGGGCTTACCCTGGACTTGTCCGGCAGCCAGGACCCCTGCCTTCTACTATGTGTTGATGGCAGCCACCCCTCGGGCCCTGGAGAATTTTGCCAAGTGTAGCGCCTACGGCTGGGTGTCTGTCCTCATACAAGGAAACACCAGAGGGCCCAGGAAAGGGGAGCATGCGTACGGCCTCCAAAGGACAGTGCCCTGCCTCACTCCCTGCTGTCTGTCCTCTCCACAGCGAGGGGAGCTCCAGTCTCGGCTGATGGTGGGGCAGCTCTTCAACAACTAACTCCCCAGCCCTGGGATCCGGGTGGGGTGAGGGAGGGCCCAAAGGCTAGTGGAAAGCAAGAGCCAGAGATAAGCAATCATTCTCTTCAACTATTTTTAATCTTATCATTGGCTGCTATTTTAAACATCCCTAAGTTTGGATAGTTACTCAGAGAAACAGTAAACATTTTTCAACTCTTTAAGATCTGATTGAAGATTCTGAATCAAGCTTTAAAACTAAAGTAACTCAAAGGAGGTCAAAGTCAGAAAATTCAGTGGAGATCTTAATTAGACAAGGATGACCTCAGGCCTGGACGATCCTGAACAAGCGATTTGCCAACAAGTGCAGTAAAATAAAGGAGACCAATTAGCAACAGCTGGCTGCCTGGGGACACACGGCCCAGTGAGTTTGCTCATTCCCTCAGCGAGGCAAGCTGCCCTCCTGGGGAGGCTGCCCAGTGCTGTCTTTAACCTTCTTTTGATAAGAGCGACCTTAGTTTTGCATTGCTTGGACATCTCCGTGTGGACAGGGCAACTTTTCCCATTCTATTTTAGTTTACAAAGTGCATTGGTTTTGAATTTCCTGGAACCAATTTTTGATGTAACCATATTTTATTCAGATGACAAGCTGTGCCGATTTTAAACATTTATGGAGCTGTTTTTCCAAGGAAAAGCCCCAGCTGGAAAGAAAAACAAAAACTGCATTTGATGAGATTCAAGTGGCAGTTTTTTTTCTTCTCCTTTTTTTAAAAAAAATATTTTATTGATTTTTTACAGAGAAGAAGGGAGAGGGACAGAGAGTTAGAAACGTCGATGAGAGAGAAACATCGATCAGCTGCCTCCTGCTCACCTCCTACTGGGGATGTGCCTGAAACCAAGGTACATGCCCTTGACTGGGAATCGAACCTGGGACCCTTCATTCTGCAGGTCGACGCTCTATCCACTGAGCCAAACCAGTCAGGGCTAAGTGGCAGTGTTCTTACCCAGAACGGTCGTTGCGAGTCCACGGATGAAATGATATTTGGCCAATTTCTGTTCACCTCAGAGGAAGAGGACATTTTCTGAGGAATCAGAGAACGCCTGATATGAGCGATGAGGAAAGAGCCAATAGATAAAGTTTTCCATTTGCCCATGTAAACACATACACACACACACACACACACACACACGTGTATTTAAACCAATACATTAATGAGTCACACCATAATGCTGCTTTTCAGAATTTTTCTTTTTCTTTTTTGCTTGTCTTCTCCCCTTATCCCTCCCAAGACGCCTCCTTGCCTCCTGCACAGATGTGACAGGAAACCTCGATCCGTTCCATTACACGCCTGTGCATGGACATGCCGCATGTTTCCTGACGGCTGTGGGTGGGTGACCAGCATGCATTTGACCATCCCTCTGCTAATAGACATTTATTTGAGGTCACATTTTTATCACCATAAACAATGTTTCTATGAATGCTATGTCCTCACAGTTTTCAAAAGACTTCATTTTTCTAAAGAGCAGTTTTAGGTTCACAACAAAAGTAAGAAGGTGTAGGGATTTGCCAGATACTCCCTCCCCCTCCCCCACATGTCCAGTCTTCCCACTATCCCCCCCACCCCCCCTGCAGCTGACAGTCCCTGGCCCTGCACTGACACGCCATCGCTGCCGGAGTCCGGGTTCCCTCAGGCTCCCTCTTGCTGTTGGACATCTTACTTAGGGATTTTGACAAATGGGTAACATCATGTATCCATCACTAGAATGCTCTAAAGATCCTCCTATTCACTCCACCCCAACCCTGGCAACCGCTGATCTTTTTACTGTCTCTAGGTTTTGTCTTTTCCAGAATGTCATTGAGTTGAAATCATAAGGCCCTTGTATTTTGATTTCTATGGGGTAAATGATGGTAGATATAGAAGTTTGGGGTTTAATTTTCAATCCCTTTTTGAGAACCACTGCTCTAAGGTTTGACGGTCTGTCTCTGGATCTACACAATGGAATACTATGCAGCTGTAAAAAAGAACAACATAAACTATGTTGTTCTTAGTTTATGTTGTTCTTTTTTACAGCTGCATAGTATTCTACTGTGTAGATGTACCACAGTTTTCTAATCCACTCGCCTGCTGATGGGCACTTAGGCTGATTCCAAATCTTAGCTATTGTAAATTGCGCTGCTATTAACAAGGGTGCATATGTCCTTTCTGATTGGTGTTTCTGGTTTCTTGGGATATATTCCTAGAAGTGGGATCACTGGGTCAAACGGGAGTTCCATTTTTAATTTTTTGAGGAAACTCCATACTGTTTTCCACAGTGGCTGCACCAGTCTGCATTCCCACCAGCAGTGCACGAGGGTTCCTTTTTCTCCACATCCTCACGAGCAGTTGTCCTTTGTCGATTTGTTGATGACAGCCATTCTGACAGGTGT
Organism: Myotis yumanensis; assembly: GCF_028538775.1. NCBI lineage: Eukaryota > Metazoa > Chordata > Mammalia > Chiroptera > Vespertilionidae > Myotis > Myotis yumanensis. The sequence continues at coordinate 13,581,930 of NW_027223772.1, forward strand.
GAGATGGTACATCATTGTCATTTAAAAAATATATATTTTTATTGATTTCAGAGAGGAAAGGAGAAGGAGATAGAAACATCAATGATGAGAGAGAATCATTGATTGGCTGCCTCCTGCACGCCCCACACTGGGGATTAAGCCTGCAACCTGGGTATGTGCCCTTGGCCAGAATTGAACCTGGGACCCTTCAATCCACAGGCCGAGGCTGTATCCATTGAGCCAAACTGGCTAGGCCAGTGGTCGGCAAACTTCGGCCCCTTGAGTGTGGCTCTTCCACAAAATGCCACGTGTGGGCGCGCACGTACAGTACGATTGAAAGTTCGTGGCCACACTCAAGGGGCCAAACAGCCACATGTGGCTCGAGAGCCGCAGTTTGCCGACCACTGGGCTAGACTCATTGTCATTTTTATTTGCATCTCTCGGATGATTAGTGATTTTGAGCATTTTTTTCATGTCTCTTGGCCTTCTGCTTTTGAAAGTGTCTATTTAGGCCTTTGCCCATTTTTTGATTGGATTGTTTGTCTTCCTTTTGTTAAGTTGTATGAGTTCCCTGTAAAGTTTGGAGATTAACCCTTAATTGAATATATCATTGGCAATTATGTTCTCCCATGCAGTGGGCTTTCTTGTTGTTTTGTTGATGGTTTCTTTTGCTGTACAGAAGCCTTTTATTTTGATATAGTCCATTTGTTTATTTTCTCCTTAGTTTCCATCATCTTGGGAGATGTATTGGTAAACATATTGCTTCGGGAGATGTCTGAGATTTTGCTGCGTGTGGTTTCTTATAAGATTTTTATGGTTTCACATCTTACATTTCTGTATGGTGTAAGTTGGTGGTCTACTTTCATTTTTTGCATGTATCTGTCCAATTTTCTCAACATCATTTATTGAAGAGACTGTCTTGATCCCATTGTATGCTCTTGCCCCCTTTGTCAAATATTAATAGAGCATAATGGCTTGGGTCAATTTCTTGGTTCTCTGTTCTGTTCCATTGGTCTACAGTATATGCCTGTTCTTGTGCGAGTGCCAGGCTGTTTTGTTTTGTTTTTTAAATTCTTTTTTGTTTGTTTGTTAATCCTCACCTGAGGATATTTTTCCATTGATTTTTTAGAAAGAGTGGAAGGGAGAAGGAGAGACAGAGGCAAACATCGATGTGAGGAAGACACATTGATTGGTTTCTTCCTGCACGCACCCTGACCAGGGCCAGGGAACAGGCATTCAAGGTACATGCCCTTGATGGGAATCGAACCAGGGACCCTTCAGTCCTAGGGTCGATGCTCTATCCACTGAGCCAAACCAGCTAGGGCATTTAAAAATTTTCTTTATTTGTGAAAGTATTATATGTCTCCTTTTCCCTGCATTGACTTCTTCCTGGCTGCTCCCACCTCCCGGCACGTGCCCTCACCCCCCTACTGTCTGTGTCCATTGGTTATGTTTATATGCATGCCTACAAGTCCTTTGGTTGATCTCTTATCCCTCCTCCTCCCATCCTACCCTGCCTTCCCTCTGAGGATTAACGGTTTGTTCGATGCTTCTATGTCTCTGGATCTATTTTTGTTCATCAGTTTATGTTGTTCATTATATTCCACAAATGAGTGAGCTCATGTGATACTCATCTTTCTCCAACTGACTTATTTTTCTTAGCATAATGCTCTCCAGGTCCATCCATGCTGTTGCGAATGATAAGAGTTCTTTCTTTTACAGCAGTGTAGTATTCCATTGTATAGAGGTAAGCACAGTTTTTAAATCCACTCATCTACTGATGGGCACTTAGGCTGTTTCCAAATCTTAGCTATTATAGATTGTGTTCTTTATTTGTGCTATTTCATTCTTTATTTCTACTTTCATAGTTACTATATCTTTTTGAATGCTGTTGAACATCTTTACCATCATTAGTCTGAACTCTATATCAGATAAATTTCTTATCTCCATTTCATTTATCTCTTCTTCTGGAGAATTCTCTAGTTCTTTCATTTGAGGGTTGTTCCTTTTGGGTTTGTGACTATGGTTTGTGACTATGTATTAGATAGATCTGCTACACCTCTCAATCTCTAGTGCAGGACAGTATCAAATGCTGTTTCTGCCTAATTAGATCAGGCAAAGACTCAAAGCCTCCAGAAACTGCCTCTGTCTACAGAATAATAGGATTTTGTCTTGAATTACCCTCAGGCAATTGTTCACAGCTGTGGCAAAAGTTTGTTTTAACAGGGTGGGGCAATTGCTTCTGCCTGGAGGCTAATTGTTATTCTTAGTTTCTTAATGGGCCTGAGAAACTCTGCACTTCAGGATAAGGTGTTTTCCAAGAGGGTGGGTCAACTGTCTTCCCACCAGGCAAGGTCACCTGTATAACAAATGTCTTTGTGAGAAAGATGACCTCTACAGCATGAAGGAATGACTCAGGACAGGAAACCAGGGTGTCTGCCTCCTGAGCTCTAATCTCAGACACCCTGATCCTGGTTTCTGCTCACACAGTTTCAATCCACTTTGTCCTTCCTCTGCTGGAGCACAAGGTGGGTGGCTCCACAGAGAATTTTGTGCGTTGGCCCATTAAGAAGGTGCCTGAATTTCCAGCCATCTCTCCCTGGTAGACAGCAACTCTGCTGCTTATCACTGCTAGATGTTATGTGGCTACCCTTCTCAGTTCTGGTGCTCTCTGCTGGGGAGCTGAGTTTGGGGTTTAGACCCCAGAGTTCTTAGTGGCAACTCCCCACACACAGTTGAGACATCTCTCTGGAAATTTGGTTGCTGTCTGTGGGCGTCCACCAGCCTTTCTAGGCCTCTGCCCCTCCTACCAGTCTTTATGTGGTCTCCACTTTCGGTCCTCAGTTATCAGAGTTCTCTCTAGCAAGTCTTTTTATGATTATTCAGGAAGTTTTTCTGTATTTTAGTTGTAATTCTAGTTTGGTCCTGGGAGCATGTCTGTGTAGCATCCATTTACTCCACCGCCATTTTTAATCTCTTGCTGGGAGTTTTTTGATTATTGCTCTAATTTCATCAATTGTTATTGGCTACTCAGGTTTTCTGATTCTTCCTGATTCAGTTTTGGAAGATTATATTTTTCTAGGAATGTGTCCATTTCACCCACATTGTCCAGCTTGTTGGCATATAGTTGTTTATAGTATTTTCTTATAATCCTTTGTATTTCTGTGATGTCAGTTGTTACTTCACTGCTTCTCTTTATGATTTTATTTATTTGGGTCATCTCTCTTTGTTTCTTGATGAGTCTGGCTTTAGATTCATCAATCTTGTTTATATTTTCAAAGAACCAGCTCTTGGTTTCATTGATCTTTTGTACTTTTTTTTTTCTTTTTAGTCTCTATGTCACTTATTTTTGCTCTAATCTTTATTATTTCCTTTCTTCTGCTTACTCTGGGCTTTACTTCTTGTTTTCTTACTAATTCTTTAAGTAGTAGGGTTAAATACTTTATTATTAATTTTTCTTGTTTTTTGAGGTAGGCCTGTAGAGCTATAAACTTCCCTCTCAGGACTGCTTTTGCTGTGCCCCAGAGATTTGGGGTTGTTGTGTGTTCATTTTCATTTGTTTCCAGGAAGTTTTTGATTTCTTTCTTGCTCTCATTGGTAACCCATTCATTGTTTAATAACATGCTATTTATCCTCCATGTGTTTGAATGTTTTTGGGTGTTTTTACTGTAGTTGATTTCTAATTTCATTTCATTGTGATCTGAGAAGATGCCTGATATGATTTCAATCTTCTTGAACTTGTGAAGACTTCTTTTGTGTCCTAACATGTGGTCTATCTTTGAGAATGACCCCTGTGCACTTCAGAACAATGTATATTCAGCAGCTTTGGGGTGAAATGTTCTATAAATGTCAATTAAATCCATATGATCCAGTGTGTCTTTTAGAGTCACTATTTCCTTGTTAATTTTTTGTCTGGAAGATCTATCCAGTAAAGTCAGTGGGGGGTTAATCCTACCAGACCGCTGTACTGATTTTTCGGTAATTTCCGAATCTGCCGCTATACCGCTGTACCTAATTTTTGGTACTTTGCCTAGACCTATTTTCTACAATGTCTCCAAGTTCCATCTTATTCTAACCACTTGTTTGCATGTAACTAACATTTTTCTATATTATGTTGGTTTTTTCTTTAAAATGCTCAGGAGCCCAGGTATAGGGGACAGTTAGGTTCAGGGCCTCAGGTCTGGTAGGGTTAAAATTCCTACTATGACTGTATTGCTGTTGATCTCTTCCTTCAAGTCCCACAGAAGTTTTTAAAAAAATATGTTTAGGTGCTCCTATATTGGGTTCATATATGTTTATCAGGGTTATATACTCTTGTTGGATCAATCCCTTTAGTATTATATAGTGACCTTTATTGTCTCTTATGATGGCCTTCATTTTGAAGTATATTTTATCAGATATGAGTATTGCTAACCCAGATTTTCTTTCATTTCCATTTGCATGGAAATTTATTTTTTTATCCCTTCACTCTCATCCTGTGTGAGTCTTTTGTTCTGAGGTTTGTCTCTTCTAGACATCACATATTTGGGTCACATTTATATCCATTGAACTACCCTATATCTTTTGATTGGAACATTTAATCCATTTACATTAAGGTTATTATTGTAAGTTACTTATTTATTGCCATTTTAATTCTTTATGCCTATGTTTCTATCTCTCTCTACTCCTTCTCATTACAGCATTTTAGCATTTCTTGCAGTGCTGGTTTGGTGGTATAAACTCCTTTAGCCTTTCTGTCAGGGAAGCTCTTTATTTAACCATCTATTTATCTATTTTGAATGATAGCCTTGCTGGATATAGTAATCTTGGTTTCAGATCTTTGCTTTTCATTACCTTGAATATTTCATGTCAGTCCCTTCTGTCCTGTAGAGTTTCTTAAAAAAAATAAAATAAAAAAATATATATATATATAAAATTGATTTCAGAGAGGAAGGGAGAGAAAAGGATAGAAACATCAATGATGAGAGAGTCACACCCCACACTGGGGATCCAACCTGCAACCCAGACGTGTCCTGACTGGAAATCGAACCATGACTTCTTGGTCCATAGGTCGATGCCCAATCACTGAGCCATCATGGCCTGGCTGACCTGTAAAATTTCTGATGGGACATCAGCTGGCAGCCTATGGGAGCTCCTTTGAAGGTAACAAATTGCTTTTCTCTTGCTGCCTTTAAGATTCTTGGTCTTTAATTTTGGGTATTTTAATTATGATATGTCTGGGTGTGAACCTGTTTGGGTTCTTTTTGCTTGGGACTCTCTGTGCCTCCTGAATTTGTGTGACTTTTTTCTTCACCAGGTAAGGTAAGTTTTCTACAATTACCTCCAAACAGCTTCTCTATCCCTTGCTCATTTTCTTTCCCTTTTGGCACTTTTTTAATGTTGTGAATATTGTAATGTTTCATGTTTTCCCACAGCTCCCTTGAACTGTCCTTCTGTTTTGATCAGATCCTTGGATTGCCCTAATCTGCTGTGTATTCCTTCCAATGTGTGCTTTATTAGTGCTATGTCATTCTTCATGGTTATTATATCTTTTCTCATAGTGTGAGGGAATGACTCAGCATAGAAGTTACTGAGCACACACTGGGTCAGGCACAGACCCTGTATCTTCCCTGAATTGTTTCCTTTGACTCTCATCGTCATTGTTATGAGGTGACCTACAATTTAGCCCCAGTTTGTGGTAAGAAACTGAGACCTACAGGGATTAACTCACTTTTCCAAGGTTAATATACCAATAGTACCAACCACTGGGTGTTTTAGTATTAACCAAAGCTAGATGCATTGCATAAGGAGCAAATTTGCAATACTAATGAGAAAAGAAGACTCTGCTAACATGGCTAGTTCATTTATTAAGGTATAATTTTTGCTTTGGGCCTACATTTTTCCTCTTCTGTCCCCTAAAGGCCTTGTCTCAGGGCAATTCTCAGGACAGAAATGAGTTGTAAAGATGCTCTGATTTCCTGGTGTGTGTGTGTGTATGTGTGTGAGCGTGTGTGCATGTGTGTGGAGGGTGTGTATGTGTGCCTGTGGTATGTGTGTGTATGTGTGCCTGTGGTGTGTGTGTGTGTGTGTGCCTGTGGTGTGTGTGTGTGTGTGTGTGCCTGTGGTGTGTGTGTGTCTGTGGTGTGTGTGTGTGTGTGTGTGTGTGTATGTGTGTGTGTGTTTGAAGCAACACTGTTTGGGACATTTTGAGACAAGCTTTCCCAGGAAGGAGACTGTAGGCACAGAGGAGGGAGGAGGAAGGAGGAAGGGCTCTTGGGTCCACAGCAGAAGCTCTGACCCAGCAGGGGAAGCCCAGGTGCTGTGGGAGAAGCCCTGGGGGTGGCCAGGTGCCTCACCAGCCTTCAGGGAATTGCCATGCGCCTCTGCGAGCAGTGAGTGGTGTGTTCTGACGAGCAGGACTTCAAAGACCGGTCTGCTCAGCATTAGCCCCAGGATGAGCATGTGGCCCGTAGAGCGCCGGGGGAGGTTTCTATGAGGAGGGAGATTGATTTTCCACCAGCAGTGCACTGGGGACTTCGACTCAGAGTTCATTTGATTTTGGAAGAGTAAGGAGACATTTCTTGCATCCCACGTTAATGTTTGCAAGCTCATTTTTACTACCTAGAAAGAGCATATCATAGGCAGTTACAAATGTATGCAAGGTATGAACCCACAAAAGATGCAGAGGAACCAAATACTTCCAGTTTGGAGAGCAAATGGACAGTGGATACCAGACCACTAGGCAATGGACGCTTGATGGGAGCTTTGCATCTGGTTCCTATTAACCAAATTGGAGGCAAACGCGTTCCAGGGTCCTGCCAGTTAATTTAAAAAGCAATTTGAATTTCACAGGCCTCAGCTGAAGTTTGGTTTTGGGGATCCCATAGGCATGAAACCACAAGAAACTCTAATGAACTAGACAGGCTCGCAATTTACTCCCGATATTGTGCAAGCAGTAATACCACGTCTCGGAATATTTGGAAATAGATAACAGTTATTCGTAATCCTACTCCCAAATACAGCTTGGAGCATTTTATCAGACATTCGCTCAGCGTTCTTCCTGTGAAAATGAGAAGAATGTTACGTACATCTGCATATGTTTATGTTAACATAATAAACAGTGGGAAATGTGTGCACTCTGTCACTTCACAATATACTGTTCATGTTCTCACGGGCATTCTTTTCTTTGGGTGTAGATCCCAGTTTCCTTAACTAGTCCCCTTGGCAGGTCACTCGGAGGCTGTAGGTCAAGCATGTCAAACTCAAAGGCTAACACGGGCCAAATAAACAAGGTTGAAGTTTATGTGGGCCACAAAAAAACCAAAAGCTTCAATTTTCATAGAAACGTAGGTTTATTTTGATAGAGACATGCTGAATACAAAGGGCTGAAATAAATGAGTCATTGTTAACATAAAATAGAATATTTTAATAAAAATTAATATTTTTTCTTGAACATTAATTTACCATACACTGAGTAACTGCACAAATTAATAATCGTAACACAAGTAAACCTATTTTTCTTGTTCTCTGAAAACGAAATATTTCCTTTTGTGCACACCAAACAAGTCAGTCTAAGACTAATGTGGCAAACAGCTGCTAAAATATTCACTGCTAGTATTAGTGGAGGGAAATGAATACTACACGATTATAGTAATCAGTCATTAGAAAACGTTGTAGTTCGTTATTAGTAATTATGTATAACAGGATATTGTAAAAATTAAGTTATGAAATTTTTATCAAAATGTTTCTTACGTACCGTTATATTGGCTGGGCCACAAAAATATTCATTGTGGGCCGCAAGTTTGACATGCTTGGTGTAGAAGTTTTGCTGCGGGAAATAATGACATGGACACACCTTCGTGTAGAAAGCCACCTGCAGGAGCAGGGCAGGTCGTTCCACCATCCGCCTTCCGGACGGGCTGCACCAGTTCCACTCCACATGCCTGCACCCCACACCCTCAGGGAGTTGGCCGTTCTCCTTATTTTCCAGACAGTTGGCAAAAATAGTATATCAGTGTTCTAAATTACATTTTAAAATCACTAATGATTTTGAACATTTTCTCCTGTTGTTTTTTAAAATATATTTTTATTGATTTCAGAGGGGAAGGGAGAGGGAGAGAGAATATCAATGATGAGAGAGAATCACTGATCGGCTGCCTCCTGCACACCCCACGCCGGGGATTAAGCCTGTAACCCTGGCAGATGCCCTGACCAGGAATTGAGCCGTGACCTCCTGGTTCACAGGTCGCTGCCCAACCACTGAGCCAGCGGGCCGGGCTCTCCTGTGTATTAACAAGCTGTTTGGCCGCTGTTGTGAGTGTATTTTGGTCACAGCGGGCTTGTGCATCTTAGTCTCTACATTTGATGTACAAAGAAATCTCTGACGCCCATTTCCCGGGAACTGATCTTGGACTCTCACGAAATGGGAAAGGACACTTAAGATTGTCAAGGACTGGCATCTGCTGTGCAGAACAGCCTCCCAGCCTTGCTCAGCTGCTCTGAGCTCACGTCCCGGCTTTCCTCCCTGGCAGTGGCCTCCTGGGCGCTGTTTCTGGCTCTGGAGCGTCCCCTGGGCCATCTTAGGAACTAAGTTCCCACACAAAAGATGGCTCATGTGCCACTGTTTTCGATACTCATTTTTAACTTAACAGTATAACCAGCAAGGAAGAGAAACAACCCCAGCCGAGCTGTTGGAAGGCTCCTTAAGAAACTAAGATTTCTGCCGGGCCAGAGTGGCTCAGTGGTTGAGCATCAACCTATGAACCATGAGGTTATGGTTCGATTCCCCATCAAGGGCACATGCCCTGGTTGTGGGCTTGATCCCCATTGGAGGGTGTGCGGGAGGCAGCCGATCAATGATTCTCTCTCATCATTGATGTTTCTATCTCTCTCTCTCTCTCTCTCTCCCTTCCTCTCTGAAATAAATTAAAAAATATTAAAAAAAGAAAAAATGAAACTGGGATTTCTAAGGTCTATTAGAAAAGGACTGTAGACTGATGGATGGAAGCTTTGCATCTGGTTCCTATTATCCAAATTGGATGGGATGACTCTCGGTGTCTGAGTGGTTGCCACCTCCTGCAGTCCCTGACACACAGCTTCCCCGAGCTGGGCAGTTTCCGCTGTCAGTTTGGTTGGGCTACAATCCCGATTATTTAATCAAACCCTTAGTAGGCACAGCTGTGCAGGCATGATGCAGTTGTGACTGAAGGAGGGAGAATTATCCTGGATGACCTGGGTGGGCCTGATCCAATCAGTTGGAGGGAAGGGCCCAAGAGAAGAGCTGCGGTTTCCCTGAGGAAGAAGAAACTCGGCCGCAAGTGGCCTGCCCCCTGGGTTGCAAACTCTCCCAGTCAGACCTCCAAATTGCATAAATCAATTCCTTGCGACAAACCTTTTCATGTTTGCCTCCTGCTGGTTCTGTGTCACGGGTCAAACCCTGGCTGAAACACAGCCCAGCACCCTTGCCATTTGCCTCTCCTTCCCTCTCTGCGCCTCCCCCATTCCACTCTGAAGGAATGTTCTGTATCCCATTCTCCAGTTTTTCCTGGAGCCACTGGGGCAGACACAGCACGGAGAAGTCAGTTCCTAATAAGAAACCACAAACCAGGTGCACCTTAAACTTTCCTACCCGTCTCCCTCCCACTCACCACTTCATTATGGAAGTTTCCAAAGTGCAGAAAGTTTTAAAATGTTATAGTAAACACCTGTCCAGTCTAGATTCTACCAATAACATGTGATTAACTTAGCTCATTCATCTGTATGTATCCACCCATGTATCCTACACATCCATCGACCCATCTTATTTCCTGATGCATTTCAAAGCAACATGCAGGCTTTTCTCCCAAGTACTTCAGCATGTACATCATTAGTTAGAATTTAATATTTGTGTATAGCTCTTCTATTGAGGAAAATTTCATACCATGAAATGAAGTTTAAGTGCACCATTCAACGAGTTTTGACAAGTGTATCCGCCTGTGTGACCAGACCTTCATTGGTAGGACATTTGCAACATCCCAAAGGCCCCCCTCCCTCCCCAACCCGTGTTCCTTCCCAGCAGACCCTTTTCTCACCCCACCAGAAGCAGTCACTGATCTGGCTTTTCCCCTCCATTGATGTGGGTTTGCTCATTTGGGAAATCTGTAAATATGAAATCATGGATTGTGGACTCCTGTGTCTGGCTACTTCATTTATGTAATGTTTTTGAGATTCATCATGTTGCTGAGTGTACCAGGTGTTTGCTCCATTTTGCATTTACGAAGCATTTCATTGGATGAATGTGCCACTGTTGTTTACTACAGTGATGGCGAACCTATGACACGCAAACTCATTTTCTGGGTCGATTTTCCTTTGTTAAATGGCATTTAAATATATAAAATAAATATCAAAAATATAAGTCTTTGTTTTACTATGGTTGCAAATATCAAAAAATTTCTATATGTGACACGGCACTAGAGTTAAGTTAGGGTTTTTCAAAATGCTGACACGCCGAGCTCAAAAGGTTCGCCACCACTGGTCTAGTACATTCTCCTATTGATGGATATCTGGGTTGTGTGGGGCTATTATGACTAATGCTGCTATGAACTCTCTGTATGAGTCTTGTTGTGATACATGCTTTTCATGTTTCTTAGGTTAATGTCTAGGATTGAAATGCATGTGCCCTACCGTAGGTTTTGGTTAGGTTTATATGAAGCCACCAGGCCTTTTCTCAAAGTGGTTGCACTCTTACACTTCCGCCAGCAGTGCTTGGGGCTTCGACTGCTCTGTATCCTCACCGACATTTTATATTGTCTGCCTTCCATTTTTGGCCATTCTGGGGGGTGTGTAGTAATACCTCACTGTAGTTTTAACGTACACTTCCTTGATGACTCCTGATGTGGAGCCCTTTTTCCCGGTAACACTGTCTTTTGATCATGTGTTTACAAATCCCTCATTATATCCCCCACATCTCTGTGGGGGATGGGGATGACCTGATCAAGAGTTACTTCTATCTTAAGTGGTGCCTTTTAAAAGCCTAGGTGGGGAGTCTGGGGACAAAAGCTCTCATACAAATGCCAAATTCCCAATAGAAGTGGCTTTAACCAAGGATAATGGAGTCCAGGTCTTAAATTTGGTGACAAAAAGATGAGTAAGGGAGCCAAGAGGATCACCGGGGTCAGTGAGGGTCAAGGGGGCCAGTGAGGGTCCTGGAAACCAATGGGGTCATGGGGGTCAGTGAGGACCAGGGTAACTTGGTTGGGCTACAGTCCCTGAAGTTTCTGGTGTCTTATATTTCTCCGTGCATTAGCAGTAGGTTGTGTAGGGATGTCTTGGGCTAGACTAACTATTCAGGATAGTTTTCCATTAGGGAAATATATTTTTTCTTATGAATTAGTATGTGATATTCATGTAATAAAATATTGAACATTTTTGCTGTTGTTCTTACTGTAAACATTTCCCCCAGTCTATTATTAAAGACTAGAGGCCTGGTGCATGAAATTTGTGCACTGGGTGTGGGGAGGGTGTCCCTCAGCCCAGCCTGTGCCCTCTCACAGTCCGGGACCCTTTGGGGAATGTCTGCCTGCTGGCTTATAACCAAATTGTTTTGACTGGAGAAAGACTGGAAATTTCCAGTGCCCCTTATAAAAGAGGCCTCAGGAAACCCCTCCCCCATCCACCATGTGAGGACACAGTGTGTGAACCAGGAAGAGAGCTCTCCCAGACACTGCACCTGCCAGCACCTTGATCATGGACACCCAGTCCCTAGAACTGTGAGGAAAGAAATTTCCATTGTTTAAGCTGCCCAGCGGAGGCTAGTGCTGGAAGCTCAGCGATCTAAGACAGGGAGAGCCTCAGCTTTAGTGACGGAGCGAGGAAGTGAGCGTCACCTGGGGCTGTCATAACAAGATAAGCCAGAGCAGATGGCTTGCACAACGTGCATTTCTTTCTCATAGTTTTGGATGCCCATGTCCCTGTCCCTGATGTGAGGTGGCCTAAGCGCTGGGCCGGCCAGACGTCCAGGGCCGAGGAGTTGGTGGACAGGACCCCGGCTCCTTTGCCCTCGGAGGATGGCCCTTCGCTGTTCCCCAGGGAAACAGCCCCCAGTGCCCGCGTGACCCTGCTTCCTTCCCTCCCCTGCTCACTTCCTGCCTCCCTCACCTGCTGCTGGGTCACCTCCCAATTCCTGTACCAGGTCAGCATTGGGGGACCCAACCAGGACACCCACAATTTAGATTCAGAAATTATCAAGATTTCACCAGACTTGCTTCATCTCTTCTTTTTTTTTCCTGGAGTATCTACACTAATAAAAGAGAAACATGGTAATTAGTGTACGACCGCTACCCTTTTCATTGGCTAATCAGTGAGTATATGCAAATTAACTGTCAGCCAAGATGGCGGTTAATTTGCATATATCCGCTGGGAGCCTAGCAAGCCAGGCGGCTGAAAACAAGCTGGGCGGCGGAGGTGGGAGCAAAACAAGCCAGCCGGGCGGCTGAGGGAGGTGGGAATGAACAACCTGGGCCCGGGCTGAGGGAGGCAGAACGAAACAAGCCGGACTTCCCCTGTGGGGTCCCAGATTGCAAGAGGGCACAGGCCGGCCTGAGGGACACCCCTTTCCCCGAGTGCACAAATTGTTGTGCACCGGGCCTCTAGTTCTAAAATAAACCCCAGGCTTCTTGAAATTATATTGCATTTATGGATCCGCTCCAGGGGAAAAACAGAAGCGCCTCCTTCCATTGCTCCCACACTCGTTGGCACGGTTTTGTCCCCCCAACCCCTCCTGCTCCACCCGAAATCCCAGATTCCCAATTACACGTATACCATCTGGGGACAAAATGGGGACAAGCCAATCCATTTATCACTGTTTTTCTTTTCTTTTCTTTTTTAAAAAATATATTTTATTGATTTTTTACAGAGAGGAAAGGAGGGGGATAGAGAGTCAGAAACATCGATGAGAGAGAAACATCGACCAGCTGCCTCCTGCACACCCCCCACTGGGGATGTGCCTGCAACCAAGGTACATGCCCTTGACCGGAATCAAACCCGGGACCTTTCAGTCCGCAGGCCGACGCTCCATCCACTGAGCCAAACCGGTTATGGCCACTGTTTTCTTTTAATGAACAAACCTCGGGCTTCAAGTTGTGGGGTGTGTGTGGGGAGCAAGAGTCCCTTTAAAAAGACAGGTGTCTCATTAGACAAGACATAAGGACTACAAGGCCTGGTCCCCCGCAAGCCAGCCCACACTGTGCTGTCAAAGGCGGCGTTGGCTCTGTGGTTGCTTTCGTTGCTTTCAAGGCCACGGTTTTGTGAAGGCTGCTCCGCTCAGTGCCCGTCAGTGAGGGTGTGCAGCATCTCACCACCTTCACATGCGGTTCCCGGAAGTGAGGGTGGAGGGGCAGCTTTCTGTTTCTTCAACAGGTTTCTTCCAGCAGCGGCAGGTTTCCTGAGAAAGGCGGGTTCTTTGCATTCTGCCCCGAGACTTGCTTTTGCTGCTTTGGTGGGAGAGAGATCAGCGTGCATGTAGGCCTCCTGCCACTTTGATGAAAGGAAAGGACAAGCTTCCCGTCAGCCTTATTCTCCGGATTATGGGTGGGAACACGGGGGATTGGACCTGCTCAGGGAGCCGCTGAGGCCGCTGGGGAGCGCGGAAAAGCAGGCAGGTGCGCGCCCTTGATTTCCACCAGCAACAAGGGAGGAAGACAGAGAGGGAAAGTGGGTGTGCTTCCTATCCCCACTTTACAGCTGGAGAAACTGAGGCCAGGACCTCTGGATGGGGACCGTCAGGTCCGGGTGCAGGGCCAGGCTCCTGCTCACCTCGCCGCACCTAGGGAGGGCTCTGTGCAGCCTGACTGGGGCCGCGGTGTTTGGGGACCTCTGTCCCTTGGTGGGCGGCTGTGGTTGGTGCTTCCCCTGCAGGGGCTTCTTGCAGAGATGCCGGTGGAGCTGGAGCGGGAGTGAGGGCTGTGGTGTGTGCAGTTCTCTGCTGGGTTAAGCCTCTCTCTAATTCAGGGGTCTTCAAACTACGGCCTGCGGGCCACATGCAAATACAAATATTGTATTTGTTCCCGTTTTGTTTTTTTTACTTCAAAATAAGATATGTGCAGTGTGCATAGGAATTTGTTCATAGTTTTTTTTAAACTATAGTCCGGCCCTCCAACGGTCTGAGGGACAGTGAACTGGCCCCTGCTTAAAAAGTTTGAGGACCCCTGCATTTGTTCACATAGTCAACAGTGCAGCTTGGAAGAACAGAGGAGGGGCTGTGAGGCCTACCGGGGGCACCCCAAGTGGCGGGTGGGGTGTCTGGAAGCTGCCCCATGGGAAAGGCTGTGGGCCCAGCGCTGCCCTGGGCCCTGATGCACAGAGCGCCCCCAGGGCAGCTGCCCCCCAGCGCTGCCCCGGGCCCTGGGCCGCCCTCCTGCGTGGGACCAGGTGTTCCTGGCCTGCGTGGGTCCTGGGGAAAGCCAGGCCCAAGCCTAAGGGTTGGACCAAGATGTGAGCAAACAAGAGGGAGAAAACAACAGAGGCCAATTTAAATAAAAAACAGGTTCTGTTACATCAGTTGTTATTCAAAACTAGAAGTTAGCTCTTTGGAAACAAAGCACAACTTAGTATGAGAAGAAATGAGCTAAAGCAGGCCTCCCGTACAACGCAGAGAAGCGAGCACCTCGTCTGAGCAGCCCCAGCGCTCTGACTGCCCCTGCCCGAGGCCATCGCCATCGGGGAAGACCTGACCGGGACCGGGGACCAGGGGAGGGGCCTGAAGCGCCTGCGCAGCAGCAGCACCAGGGTCCCCAAGTCACAGTGGTGGGTCTGTCCCATTCGCTGTTCTGCAGATGCAAACGTGTCACTTGGTGAACTGCCACTCTGCCATCTTTCGGGGCTCACTCCACTAGACTGACAGAGGCCCCCTATTAGGGGCTGGATTGTACCCCCTCAAAATCCACGTGACAGTGTTTGGAGATGGGCCTTTACAGAGATGATTTAGGCAAAATGAGGTCGAGAGGGTGGCCCAAATCCTACCTGACAGGTGTGCTTATACAAAGAGGGGGTTGGGGCACATACAGGCAGAGGGGTGACCATGTGGGGACCCCAAGGAGAGAGGCCTGGGAGAACAGTCCTGCTGGCACCATGACGTTCAGCGTTCACCCTCCAGACTGAGAGAACTGCCTGTCTGTGCTGAGTCTGTGTGTCTGTGTGTCTGTGCTGGCCCCGGAGCTGATGGGTCACTGTCCAGCCAAGGCCGCCTTGAGCCAGCGTCGCCTTCTCTGCCGAGCAGCGGCCGGGCTCAGCACTCCTGGACTGCACTGACCTGCCTGTGGCCAGCCACCCTGCCTGTCACCAGCGTACTTTTTATTGTTCTCTTTTTCCTGGCCGTGGGCCCCTAATTAGGTCAGGCAAAGACTCAAAGCCTCCAGAGTCCCACCACTGCCTGCAGTCTGATTATATTCAGTCTTGATTAGCCACAGGCTATCAGCCACAGGGTGGGACAATTGCTTCTGCTGGAAGGCTCTTAATGGGCCTCAGAAACTCCACAGGGTGGGGCAAAGGGTTTTCCAATAGGGCCGGACAACTGCCCTCCTCCATGTAAATGCTGCCTTGATGGTAAAGGTCTGCAGGAGAAAGATGTCCTCTGCAGTGTGAGGGAATGAGCTAGCACAGGAAACCTAGGTATCTATCTTCTGAGGTCTAACCCCTGAGCCTCCAACTCTGGTTTCTGCTCACACAGCTCCAGTGCACTCTGCCCTCCTTCTGCTGGAGCCCAAGATGAGTGGCTGCACACAAAATTTTGTGTGTTGTCCATTTAAGAGGGTGCCTGCATTTCCAGCCATGTCTCCCTGGCAGACAGCAACCCTGCTGCTTTTCACAGCCAGATGTTATATGGCCACCTTCCTCAGATATGGTGCTCTTGGCTGGGGAGCCCTGCTTGGGGTTTAGACCCCTGAGTTCTCAGTGGGAACAGCTGAGATATCCCTCCCCAACTTCTGTGGGAGCTCGGCCAGCCCTTCGGTGCCTCCACCCTTCTTATCAGTCTCTACCTGGTCTTCTCTTTCCGTCCTTGGTTATAAGGCTTCTCTCCAGCTGGTCTTCAATTGATTATTCAGGATGGTTTTTCTGTATTTTAGTTGTAATTCCAGTTTGGTCCTGGGAGCGTGTCAGTGTAGCTTCCACGTACTCCTCTGTCATTTTGGAATTTCTTTTTTGGATCCTTTTTTTTTTAACTGCACACAAGTTACCAAGAGAGTACAGCAGCAGATCCCTGTTGGACATACGGAAGTTTCTGGATTGCCTTTGCCTCTTGTGTCCTGTAGACCTAGCGCTTCAGCTGTTTGCCTTGAATGCCCACCCCTGTCCTCTCAGAGAGGCCTGGTCTCAGGAGTTGCATCCATGGGCCATCAAAACACTCATATGACTCAATTTGCTGTGGAGAAGTGGACTGACTGAACATTCCATTTTATCTCCAGCAGCGAGGGCAGAGTCTGTCACAGAGCCCTGGTTGTACAAAGCACTGGTTTTAGAGGGAGCTGGTACTTAGCTCCATAATCGCCACCAGGTCTCTGCCAATCTTTGAAACTGGGTAATTTTTTAAATCTCACCCAAAGTATTCTACAGAGCGTTACACAGAGTTCTCATCCAACACATTTGCCACCAAAGTCCCTTCAAAGTAGAAATTCTGGAGCTGTCACTAAATGGCAGGTGCCAAATTATCAGAATCCCATCCATCGATTGATCCATTATCCATCCAGTCATCCATCCATCCATCCATCCATCCACCCATTTATTAAGTACATAGGAAGACCTCAGCCCCGAGCTACAATAATAACATGGTACAATAATAGCACAGTAGACATGTGGGATCTATCTGTTACCAAGTGTACATTCTAGGAGACAAAGAGATGTAATGCAGAATGTGCAGTGCCTGTGAGGAGAGTGCAGGGAGGAGGCAACCACTAAGCTGAGTCCCTGAGCATAAGAAGGAGATTTCCAGATCAACAGCTGAGTGAGCACAATCTACTTCAGGTAAGAGCAGCACATGCAGTGCTCAGAGGAAGGGAGAGTTGCCTCTAATATGGCATCATTGGGGCATGAAGGCAGTGTCCTAGGTACCTTCCCAAACAAAGATTTGAAAGCAAATGGTTTTTTGGGGGCAGGTGTGATTCCAGGAAGCACCGGGAGGGGTGCAGAAGTGAAACAAGGAAGGAAATGCTGTTGTGGGCTGTGGGGGCCTGTTGGGACCCTTTGAGTGGCTGTTCCCTGGGGTGCGGGAAGCTAGGAAGAGGTCACAGAAGTGATATCTCGATGACACTTCTGGCCTGCCCTGCATGTGGGTCACTGTTCCTGAGCAGAGACTGCCAGGGCTGGCGTTCATGTTGGAAGCTGTTATAGGCCAGTGCCCAGGGGGACAGGGAATGGGGTCACTGCTAGTAACTACTACAGCCAGTTCCCCTCTCCCCATCCCTCTGTTTACTTCCTATCTAGCGCTTATCAGTGTTACGGTTCTTTACTTACTTACTGTTATTTATCTTGATCATTGCTAACTCACAGCACCCTACATAGTACTGGGTATAGTTACATGCTGGAAGGGTATGTGCAACGGCCCGACATGTTGCTGACACCCCACTACCTGACAGTGCACCCCTAGTCGTGACCTGTGCTCTCACCCGCAGTTGACCGGCTCTGCATGGCTTCCTGTGATCCCGGGTTCATCTTCTTACTTCTCCCTGAGCTGCCAGACAGGCCCGTGGCAGGGATCCTGGGTGCCCAGGCCCCAGGTGACTCCTGTACTTCCGCAGCTGCCACCATCTGGGCTTGCTGTCTCTACCCTCTTCTGACATCTTGTGCGGTATCTCCGGACCCTTCCCAAGTCCTTAGCCTAGAGAAACCTTTCAAATGAAAGCACTGTAAGCAAATGCCCGTTTTTGTTGTTGTGTCTGACCCCATTACACGCGGCCATGGCCTTGTGCTCCCAGATTTCCTGCTTGATGACACTGTGACCTCTCCAGGAAGGTAGCCAGGCAGCAACTAAATTCTCCTGGGCAGCGGAGTGGAGATTTCTCTGCTCCTTGGAGGAAGGTGACCCGGCAGCTGACAGCACCCCCAGCCAGGGATTCTCTGATGGCAGAGGGAGAGGGAGCTGGTCCTCGTGGGGAGACTTGCTGGCCAGCTGGAGAGCCCCCGCCCCTGCCCCCGCCCCCTTGCTGGCAGACTTCTGGAGGAGCAGTCACCTCAGGTGGCCACTCAGAGGCTTCTAGGTGACAGATACTCCTGTTCTCCTGCAGAAGGCAAGGCCACCTTGGGCGAGCATGTCCTTGCATTTGTTCTCTCCACGACTCATGCCATTCCTGCTCCCCCCTCTCTCATTCCCGGGGATTCCACTGTGGACCTGAGCCTCAGCTTCTCTCCCTGGGAACTTGGGCGAGCTCCTGCTGCCGACCTTGGTCGTGAGGGGTTCTTGAGTGGGACCCTTTGTAAGCAGAGCGTGGGATCCACATGTCCTTCTGCGACAGATGGGTCGTCATGTTGCGGTTACCGTTGAGTATTATTGATCAAGAGAGTTTCAAACCCTTCCAAGAAGAGGAGCTGCATGTCTTTTAGGTCAGAAGAGTGACCACCTACAATTTCCCAGAGAATTCACGTGCTTTCTATGTTGATACGTGCATTTCAATGAATAATATGGAGAAGGCTATCACATTTCTTTCCAAATAAATGGAAGGAAAGCTGTGGGGGACATTCCGAGCAGCTCCGGGGAAAGTGATGGAAGTGGGCACATGCAGCCCTCTGCCCTCCCAGTGTATACATTTACTTTGCTCCATTTGTTGCTTAGTTGCTCTGACAGGGTAGGGGACATGCTGAGGCTAAGCCCTCTGTAGTCACACCCACCGGTGCACAGACACACTGGCTCAGTGGTGTAGGACTGCTGTGACTAAAAGTAGGACTT
The DNA here is from genome assembly GCF_028538775.1 of Myotis yumanensis. Lineage (NCBI taxonomy): Eukaryota > Metazoa > Chordata > Mammalia > Chiroptera > Vespertilionidae > Myotis > Myotis yumanensis. Next base: position 13,600,801 of record NW_027223772.1, read on the forward strand.
GTAATTACACGCTGCTAGCAGTGCGTTTGACAGGAAATAAAGGGAAGCTGGAAGCTTTGATTGAGTCTGTCTCCGTCTGTAGGGGAAGATAGCTGCCAAACGTGGACCATTCTCAAAAAGAAAGCAAGTGAGTCCCCATCCGCACCCTGAGGTAGGCGGCCTCCTACAGGCTCCACTCCCCGTCTGCACACCCGTGCGCTCCGTCCCCCTGAGAGCAGACCTCTGATTCCTTCTAAAAATTGAGCACAGCTGCTGTGAGGTTAGGCTACAAGGACTGGGACGTCCATCCTACTGGCATTTCCGGTCTGGCTTTTGTGCATATTTATCCTGAGGAAGGGGCCATCTGTCAAGAAACGTAGGGTGTCCTGAAGTCAGCTGCTGCGGAGAGCGAGGGCCTGGGACAAGCAGATTTCAAGAAGCTGAATTTTGCTGACAGGCAGCCACGTGAGCAAGCTCGGACGTAGCTCACTCCCCACGAAGGCCCCGGAGGAGGCCGAGCCCCTGTTGTCACCTGCCTGCAGTTCTGTGAGAGATCTTGAAGCAGAGAACCCACCCCCAGATTCCTGACCACAAAAGCTGTGAGATGAGAAACGGGCACGTTTAAGCTGCTACTAATAAAATGTAGGGCACTTTTTTACAGAAGTAGATAAATAAGACACACCCAAGGGCCTCAAAATTTCATGATGTAATAGAAAAATACCAAGCAAGTGGACAAACAACTCTATGACCTAGATGCTGGATGGCCATCCTGAAACATGGCAGAGACAACTGGGTAACTGCAAGCAACATCATGCCACCCACAGCTCATCACATAGCTTGACGCCCTGGTTGTGTGAATTTTCATGGAAGATTTTGCCTATTGGGCTGACTTCCTACTATTTCTGTAAATTAACTGTAAATAAATAGTTTGCTGGGCCTGATTTTTTCCTCTCATTTTAACTTAACCCTGTTATGCTATATACCAAGTGTATTCTTCAACGGGATACTTGAACTGAACACAACATTTACGGACGTGAACTTGCATAGTGAGGGAAACAGATACTTGGACTTTTGAGAACTTGGTTTGGATGTGCCTCTCTTCCCAGATCTGGTAGCAAATCAAGAAAATGTACCATTCTGATTTCCTTACACGTGGCACAACCTTTTTGTTGTGACGCAAAGCCAGCACAGAGCTCTGAAGGGAAGTGGTGTCGCTGTCGCCTGCATTTTATTGCTCTAACCCTTTTTGGATGAATTGATGTCATTTGTATAAAAATACCGCAGTTGAAAACAAACATTTCCCAGCCCTGAGCAGAGTGCTCCTGGCCGGAATGACGCTGCCCTTCTCCCATTGTCCCGAGAAGCAGTGAGCAGGGGAGAGCAGTTCCCGAGGGCCTTCCACCTCAGCACCCGGGGGGCGGGGGGCATTTTGGACTACTAAGGACGTATCCTGGGGCTTCCTTTGAGAGCAGGCTGTGCAGCAGCACCACATCACCACCACTGGCTGCCTGTGGTGCCTTCAGATCGTGGCATCCAAACTCCCCGAGGGCAAGTCTCCCAGGTTGAGGTCCATTCACACATCACCCCCTGAGCAGTTTGCCTCCACTCTGATTTGACAACCAAGAATAGCAATGGCTGTAACCCAACGAATACATCCATAATTATATTATTTATTATGCATGTTGTTCACAGGTTTTTCTGAGAATTCGTATTTCTTCTTTAGGGGCAAGGGTAGTGTGTTTCTCTATCATTTTGAATTAGTATTTCAAACAAAAAAAAAAACAATAAACAAAAAATTGGAATATACTTTCAGTGAAGAAGATACCGAAGTCTCTTTATAAAATGATATTTTAGGTCTTTTACAAAGTTTCTAAGAATCCCGTGTTCCATGCCCACGAGGCAGAGGTCTGCCTGTGCTGCTGGCTGCAGGAGTGCGTCTGGGGGGCCCCCTGCAGGAACTGGGTTCCCTCCGACTGAAATCATTGCGTGGCTGGAGGATGGCTTTCACATTATAGCTTTAAAAACTTAAAAATCTAAGTCATTGCCATTTAATAGTTAAGTAAACAGATATAGGTAAACAAAGATCAATGTTCAGCACAGTTCTCCCTAGTGTTTCGTTCTTCACTTGGTTCACGTTTGGTTTGCAGAATCAATGTCTACTCTAAGGAATTTGCCTTCTGATTTGCCGTGTGCAAGTTTTGTAAGATTTGTCATGAAGAAGACATGTGGGTAATGGAAAAACACGGGCTTCCACGTCACCAGACCTGGAACGCAGTACTCGACTCCCCTATCTGTGAAATGGGACAGTACCGCCTTCCTCCACGTTCCTGGGGCCTCAATGGAGGCCCAGCCTTTGCGAGGTCACCTCTGACCTTGCCATGCTTTTGTTTTGGTGGTAAAAACCACTTTTAAGAGAATAGGGCAGCATTGTTGGTCACACGCCTAACGTTGCACAGCAGATCTCTAGAATGTGTCCACCCTGCACGGCTGAAACTCTGCAACCCACTGAACAACAGTGTCCCTTCCCCCAAGCCCCTGGCAACCACCATTCCACTCTCTGCTTTACGAGCCTGAGTATTACTCTAAGTGCCTCAGATGAGTGGAAGCTTGCAGGATTTGTCCTTTTGTGACTGGTTTATTTCATTTGACATAATACCTCAAGTTCATCCCTGTTGTAGCAAGTGGCAATATTCCCTTCCTTTTTAAGGCTGAATAATATTCCATTGCATGTCCACCCCACATTTTGTTTACCCACTCACCCATAGAGGGACACCTGTGTTGCTTCCCCATCTTGCCTGTTGTGAATGAGGGAGCTAAGAACATGGGCATGCAACTATCTCTTTGAGACCCTGGTTTCAATTCTCTTGGATAAAATGCCCAGCTTTGTCTTACTTTTAAATTTCATAGTCTTCTGAACATGATTTCATGATAGAATCTCCTCTAATGCTTTTTAAAAAAGTCTCTCCTGAACTGAGTGTGACCGGAGGTCAGGGCCTGTGTCTTACGCATCTCTGTGTCCCCAGCACCGAGTGGTGGTCAGTACAGAACATTGCATGCCTGACAAGTTGGGCCAAGAAAATACTCAATCGATGAATGTACTAGGTGTACCGGTTAATAATGCGGATTGTTTTCAATAGATGGAGTTACACATGTGTTGATATACATAAATGGAGATCTGGGCACAGAGGAGGCATTGAATGCATATAACGTCTTCTCCTTCTACAACCTAGGATCGTGAATACAGGATTGCAACAAATACAATACATAGGCATCTTCACTAATGTGTTCTCCACAACTTTTAGGCTACAGAGACCTCCTGTGTCTGAATATGAGGGTTTAAAACATAGCAAACCATATTCTGGTAAAAAGACCACTTCAGTTTACAGGTTGCATGATGACTATCTTTAAATCTCAGCACTTCAGTAGGATAGTAAACAAGGGGGAAGCAGTTAGAACAATAATGTTTAGTTAAAGCAAGACCGGCCACGCGCTGAAGTGGGCTGTGCCTACGACCGGGAGGGAGCTCCTGGCAGCGCCTCTCCCACACAGCACAGGCGGGTGTCCCAGTGTGGACGTCCTCAGAGAGCTGGGACTCTGCTTCTCCGTCTCGGTCATTCCCTCACCCACGCCCCAGGCAAACGTCTGTGCAGCACCGCCCACACATTTTCCCAGCCTCTGTGCCTGCGTAACCTTCAATGTCAGGGGATGTCCAGATGCTTTCCAGATGTCTTATGAAACAGGACTTGATTTCTTGTTTGAATGGAATCCGAGTCAGGTCTTTGAGAGAAGGCAGCCCCGTCACCCTGCTGCGTCCGTTTCCCCGCCTTTGGGGGCGTAGGTAACGTGGCACTGCCTGGCACACCGTCAGGCGCTCTGCTGCTGGGGGGTTGGTTCCAAACGGCGTAGCTTGTCCTGAATTAGCTGTGGCTTCCACCACATGCAATTAACAGAGAGCAGCCCTGGTCTCCATCTGCCCAGAAGCATGGCAGAGACCAACGAGCCTTTGTCAGTTACAGCCTTGAAACTAGGGAACTGCCTGGCCTTTGCTGGTGGCGCAGAGCACATGGCGAAGCCCGGTGGGTGCCTCCCGGACAACGGAGGCCCCCGAGGACCCAGGCTGGTAGCTTTTGTAGCACCCTGTTAGTAAACATTCTAGAAGCTGGCGTGGACTTACACGTGACAAAGTGGCTTTCCTGTCTCACCCGATGCTCACCATATCCTTAGGAAGCAGGTTCCGATCTGGGGAATTAAGTGATGCAGCTTGCACTCTTTCCATACTTGACTGTGTGTAGTGTTCGGGCCCAATGCCACCACCAGGGCAGCCTGTTTGTGACGAGAGCAAGACCTTTGGCTCGAAACAGACCCAGCTCCAGTCCCTGTTAACTGCTCGGTGGCTCTGTCACTCTGGCACTTTCTTAATCTCTCTCTGCTTTAACTTCCTCATCTACAAGTTTGAAATAGAACAGTGAATCTGCAGGGTTTTTTGACTTAGAAATGAAATAACATCCATCAAGTGCCTGCCCGCCCTGGGGACTTACCGGTGCTGGCTCCCTGCTGCCCAACAGGCGGAGCCAGGACCGTGGGTCCCCTGGCCGAGCCCATTCCTCCGGAAGCATTGGCCCCAGTGAGGCCACTATTGGGCACTACCCACTGGGGCTGAGGGTCTTCATCCCAAAGTGGGAGCCAGGGTGGCCCGTTGCTTCTGGGAGACACCGTGGGAATGAGGACAACTGCCCGCCACAGACCTGGCACTGATGTCCCGACGCCATCCGCACTGGGAGCCGGACAGACACGGTGCCTCTGCCGAGTTCCGGGTGACAGCTGTTCCCCACGCGGGCAGAGGAGCATCGTCATGAAGGTCAGAACCGGAAAAGAAGATCTGCACGTGTCTGGGCACGCGTGGGAAGTGTCCAGACGGAGAAGCTGCTCAGCTGGATGCCGTGGGCCTGGGTGGCCATCCCGTGGAACCCGCCTGATCTGCCCGTCCAGCCCACGCCCGTGGGGGCAGAGCTCCCTTGCTGCGTGACCCCTCAGCGAATGTCCTTCCTTAGGTGCGGGGTGAGATCAGCGACTCCTTCTGCTGGCCTGAAGCCTAGGGTGCTTCCAGAACACGGGAGGTGCTGCGAAGCCCACAGATCAGAAGGCGACTGCCATGGGAAAGCCAGTGAGGTGCGGCTCAGGACTGGCCAGGGAGTAACTGCAGCGGGCGTTGGGCATGGGGTCGTCCTCGTTGTCTGGTATCTGTCCCCGGGTGGCGGGGCGGGTGGACAGCGGACCAGCGTGCGGGAGCTGCAGAGGAGGCGGGTGTGGGCTCGGATGAGCCGGTTTGACATGAGGGTGTTTCCAGGCAGAGCCACGGCCTCTCCTTTCTCTGGAACTGGCTGTCCTGGGAGGGGCAGGCCGTCCAGAGTCAGAAAGGCTCCGGATGTGGAGGCGTCAGAAATACAGGAAAGAAAAGACATGGTCAACGCACTGGCCAAGCCTTTATGTCATTTTTGCAGAACCCTCCAGGGTAGGTTAGGTCGCCTTGCCATTGTCACACTGGGGCTTCGTAAGAATCAGATCATCTGAGGGCATTCCACTGGGGCTTTCTGGGGCACACGTGGCTGGTTTAAGGGTTCCACATGGGGCTGACTGAGGAGCCAACACCGTAGGGGTCCTTCTGGGAGGGAGGCTCAGCGAGCAGTGCGGTGGGGCCTGGTGGCAGATTCTGATGTTTTAGATTTCATTGAGTTTTGGTCAAAGCAGTGAGCTATAGAAAACATGTCACATGCAATCTGATTCCAGAAGCATGTGTGTGTCTGTTTTATGAAGATATTAAATTATTTTTAAACTAAGATTTTTCTCCAAAAGTCTCATGACTTTGTTAATCCAGAGCTGACTTTTAATTTTTCTTTTTTTTTTTAAAGCAGAAGAGCAATGACGGGACCTGAATAGTAAATATTTTAAAATATTAATTAGGTACAACTCAAATAATCAAAAAGTATTCAAGAAAACCAGACAGTTTTTTTCTCCTCATCTGGGATTAATACTGTCTGGGGCTTTACCCTCAGTGTCAAGTTGGAGTTTCCCGTGCGGCCGGGCTGCCGTGCGGTTACAAGCAAGTCTGCTCTCTCCTCATCGCAGGGCCCCGAGGCTCACACCAATCACAGCAGCGCACAGTCTTCTCAGGTGACACACAGCCAAGGGTCCGGGAGCTAGGGTTCTTGGGATAGGACAGGAACAAAGGGTGAAATGTGAAATTCAGAATTACACTCCTTGTGTTTATCAAAATTCTTTATATATTTTTAAAAGAGAATTTAAAAAATCGACTAGACAATTAATTTTATAATAAAAACTCCTTAAAATTAATTATTTTGACCAGACTGACAGAAACCTCTGAATCAAATTTGACTTTTAAATTGTATCGTCTCTAAAACTTCCAAGATATGGATTAGTTAAGTAATAATCGCCACGATGCCACCTGAAAACGCAGAGCAAGGACCAACACACTCTCCGAGCTGGAGAAATCTGTCCTCGTTCTTGCTCCACATACTCTTCTGCTGGAACCAACTTGCCTCCCTCCCCTCCTCTACTTTCCTCCAACCAAGAAACATTTATCGAGCACCCACTACATGCCAGGGCCTCATTGCATTAGGAGTTGGGGCTACAGCATTAAACAAGGCGAACACAAGTCCTGACCGCATGTAACTTGGAGTCAGGGGAGAGAAAGATAATGGTGCAAGCAGTTTCAGTCTATTCACCACAGTAGGTGTCAGGGGTAGGACAGTACATTGTTCAAACTAGGGAATACACGGGCATTATCTGTTGTGGACTTTTTGGAACTCAAGTTATTGCTCTTCAATGGCCAGTGACTTAATATGGCCCCATAGAGGGAAGTCCTGTTCTTTTGTGAAATATTTAAAAAGAAAGACCTGAACCACTGGACACGATAAGGGAGTGTGTATCCCTGGTTTGCTGGCACCATGCTACCACCATGAAGGGAGAGGAAGTGAAAGGGGAAGTGGGCTGTGCTGAGAGAGGGCAGGCATGGCGTTAAATCACTGGGAGGGTTGGGGCTGATGTGAATTAGGGGGAGAGGAAGAGATGCCTCCCTGGGTTCCAGCCTGGGTAGGTGACGGTGCCATTCACTGATAACTGAATACAGGAGATAATTAGGATTGGACAAAACAAAGTGGATTCTTTTGGGGATGTTTCAATTGGGGTGCTTATCAGACATTCCAGAGGACATGCATAGGTGGTTCTGGAGCTCATGAGAGCTCTTCCTCAAGGATAGACTTGGGTTGGCAGTCACTAGCATATATGCTGATAGTTCAAGCAGAGAGCAGGCGAGGAGCCTAGGAGAGGGAGAAGATAAGCAGCGAGGAGCCTAGGAGAGGGAGAAGATAAGCAGCGCTGTGAGATGAAACGTATGAAGCACTGCACTTAGGGAACAAGAAGGAGGAAGAGGCACTCCGAAGAAGATGGAGATAAAGAAAAACAGGAAGATGCCATATCATGGAAGGAAAGAGATGCTTCAAGAAGAAGGAAGTGGCCGGTGGGCCGCGTGCTGAAGATGGTTGAGGAGGACAAGAACCCCGCGCCTGCTGAGCTGGGAGTGTGGACACGCGGGTGTTGCTGGCAGAGATGGTGGAGGAAATGTGGAAGTCAAGGTTCTAACTCCTTCCCTCCCTTCCTCCCTTCCTCTTTTCTCCCCTCCCACCCTACTCCTATCTTTCATCCCACTTGTCTTTATTAAACACTTGCTGTGTGTCAGCCATATATTAACATTGTGGGGAAGGTAGAGAATAATCAAGTAAACCAATACATGTGCTTATGATCCTATGGCAACTCTCAAATGCTTTTAAGGTAGAGAAGACACATTCACATTCTCTTATGTTCATTGTGCTTCATCTCACAATGCTGTTATCTTCTCCCCTGCGGACTTTCCTTAGGATACCTCACCTCCTCTCTGGCTTTATCTATCGGCATATATCGGAAAACCAAACACTTCTGAAACGCATTTGGTGGCAAAAACTATAGTAACGTACTGTATTACCCTCTTAAATTCTGGAAGCTTCTGAATTCTTAAAAAAAAAAATCTTTATGGTTGAAAGTAGGCCCCTTTCTGTCCCATTGACCCCTTCTAGCCTGCCCTGCCCCTGCCCCCCACCCCAGGTCTTCACCACACTATCGTCTGTACCCATGGGTTATGCTTTTCTATCTATATAAAAGCCCAAGTGACCATCACAACCGAAACAACCAAGTGGATGACCAAACAGGCTGCATGGAGCCACCAGGCTGGCAGGGGGGTTAGTGAGGGACGATCAAATGACTGAACAAGCAGGCTGTGTGGGGCAACCAGGCCAGTGTGGGGGGACAAGTGGGGGAAACCAGGCCAGCAGGGGGCCACCAGGCTGGCAGGGGCCCAGTGAGGGGCAACCAAATGACCGAGCAGCAGGCTGCATGGGGTGACCAGGCTGGCAGGCAGAGGCAGTTAGGGGTGACCAGGGTGGCAGGGGGGGCAGTTGGGGGTGATCAGGCCTTCGGGGGGGGAGGAGTTAGGGATGACCAGGCAAGCAGGCAGGTGAGCAATTAGGAGCCAGCGGTCCAGGCTTGTGAGAGGGATGTCCAACTGCCGGTTTAGGCCCGATCCCCGGAGATCGGGCCTAAACCGGCAGTCGGACATCCCCCGAGGCGTCCCGGATTGGAGAGGGTGCAGGCTGGGCTGAGGGGATCCCCCCAACCCCTTTGCATGAATTTTGTGCACCGGGCCTCTAGTCTATACTAATAAAAGCCTAGGTGGTCCTCATACCCTTGTGCATGATGTTGTCACAAGATGGCAGCCACAAGATGTCCACCACAAGATGGCCATGACAAGATGGCCACGCGCACAGTGGAGGCGAGGCCCAGTGGCCACTCTGCACGGTGAGGCCTGGGGGTCCCATGGCTCCACACAGTGCAAAGGAGGCTGGTCCCAGTGTCTCCATCACTTTGTGTGGAGGAGGTGGGTCCCAGCCGAGGAGGCGGGTTGTGGCAAGGGAGGGCAGTTGTGGGTGATCAGGCTGGCAGGGGAGTGCAGTTGTGGGCAATCGGGTTGGCAGGGGAGGGCAGTTGGGGGTGATCAGGCTGGCAGGGGAGGGCAGTTGGGGGCAATCGGGCCAGCAGGGGAGGGCAGTTGGGGGCGATCGGGATGACAGGGGAGCAGTTAGGTGTCAATCAGGCTGGCAGACAGAAGTGGTTAGGGGCAATCAGGCAGGCAGGCAGGGGAGTGGTTAGGAGCCAGCGGTCTTGAATTGTGAGAGGGATGTTCGACTGCCGGATCAGGCCTAAACCAGCAGTCAGACATTCCCTGAGGGGTCCCAGATTGGAGAGGGTGCAGGCTGAGGGACACATCCCCTGTGCATGAATTTCGTGCACTGGGCCTCTATATGCATATAAGTTCTTTGGTTGATCTCTTCCCACTCAATCAGCCACCCCCACCTTCCCTTTGAGATACTACAGTTTGTTCTATGCTTCTATGTCTCTGGATCTATTTTGTTCATCAGTTTACTTTGTTCATTAGATTCCACATATAAGTGAAATCATGTGATACTTGTCTTTCTTCGACTGACTTATTTCACTTAGCATAATATTCTCCAGGTACCTTCATGCTGTCTCAAAGGGTAAGAGATTCTTCTTTTATATTGCTGCATAGTATTCCATGGTATAAATGACCACAGGGTTTTAATCTACTCATCTACTGATGGGTACTTGGGCTGTTTCCAGATCTTAGCTATTGTCAATTGTGTTGCTATGAACATAGGGGTGCATACATTCTTTCTGATTGGTGTTTCTGGTTTCTTAGGATATAATAGTATTTCTAGAAGTGGGATCACTGGGTAAAATGGCAGTTCTGTATTTACTTTTTTGAGGAAATTCCATACTATTTTCCATAATGGCTGTACCAGTCTGCATTCCCACCATCAGTGTTATTAGAGTTCCCTTTTCTCCACATCCTCGCCAGCACTTGTCATTTGTTGATTTGTTGATGGTGGCCATTCTGACAGATGTGAGGTGATACTCATTGTCATTTTAATTTGCATCTCTTTGATAATCATCTCGTGGGTGCCACAGCTGAATTTTGAGGGTGCACACATGCCAAAAGAACTTGCTTATTTTCTGCTAGTATTGCCAAGTTATAGGAAACATGGATTCTGTGCCTATTAAAAGAAAATAAAATCTTTACTGTTCTAAGACTTTTATGTGACATAAAAATGTCATTCCATTGTCTTCTGTTTCCATTGTCTGTCCTGAGAAATCAGCTATGTGTCTTACTGTTGCCCCTTTGAAGTTTATATGTCTTTTAATTTTTTTTTCTGGCTACTCTGAAGTCTCTTCTCTTTGTTGTTGGTTTTCTGTAGTTTACCCTCATGTTCCCTAGATATGGTTTTCTGTGTATTTCACCTGCTTGGGGTTCACTGAACTTCTTGAATTCATGGGTATCATCAGTTTTGAGAAACTGTCTTCAAATACAGCTTCCATCACAAGAGAAATGCTTTAGAATTGTACCCAACTTTTCCAACAAGACAGCAGCAGGATAAGGCTGCTACAAATAGACTGGTAGAGCCAGAAGAAGAAGTTTTCATAGCCATCTGCCAGCACTGCTTTCTCCCAAATTATTAACCTCCTTTCTTTTTCTCTTTTCTATTCATCTCTTGAACACACAAATTCTGCTAGAATACATCTTCCAGTGCAAAGCTTTCCAAAGTGAAAGTCAAATGCCAGCATTCTACTAAAGGCGAGGCTTCCTACGCAGGACCCGCCCATCCTGCCCTGCCAGCTTCCAAGAGAGACCAGGCTTGGGCTTTGCTGGGAACAGACACAGGAGTTCTCACATCAGCAGCTACACTCTTGGCTTTTGTTACACTTGCTTTAAAGATTTTGAAGCTAACCTTAAGCTCATCTCCATGTTACACAACTTTGAGAGCTAGAGTGAGTCCAAAATTACTTGTTTATTATCTCTAGAATGTTCTTTCCATTCTAAAGTCCCTCCTAGTGTGACAGTGACCATTCTCGCTGTCCAGGTCAACACTTAAAAATATTCATAGACAAGCAGTGATCTCTGGTTCCAGTCAGGGAGCATGGCCATGACTTAGTGCTACTCAACACTTGACAAAAGCTAAGTGGAGAATGAGGATGTGGTTCAGCTTTTCTCCTAGTCACTGAATCTTGGAAGTGGCATCCATTCCTTTTGCTGTATTTTATTCATTAGAAGCAAGTCACTAAGTCCAGTCTATACCCAAGGGCAGAGGATCCCCCAGGGCATGGGTAGCAGGATACACAGGTCAGTGGAGCCATCGTGGCGTTGCCCAGCACACCTAATACACAAAGCGAGTTGGCTCTGCCAAAAATCCTGTGGTAGCTGCAGTTCCTGAGGTGGCTGGGAAGGGCATGCAGCTACGGTGCCACGGCTTACCCGCTAGCCTTAGCTGGAGAAGCTCCATTCCCATTTGTGCCTTTCTAGAAAGAAGAAAATAGATTCCTCTTACTTTTATCTTTTCTTTGTCCCATACAAACTTATCCATAAAGTGTGAAACGGGAAACTCACCAGAGTAAAGTACAATCCAGGACTTGCTCCCTGATTAGTCTACATTAGGCTATAGCTGCACTGAAATGGATAGAAACAGCGAGAATGGTTAGCACTCATGACTGCAGGTCAAGAGCTGCTCAGAGAACTTATTTGATTAACTTATTTATCCCTAAAACACCCTGTGCACTTGTCGCTCTCAGGTCACCGAGGCTGCACAGGGAGGAGGGCTGGGAGCCTCGCTGGGGGCCTGTGTGTGGCCCCCGACCCCTGTGCGCAGGCAGGTAACTGCTGGAACCGGCACCGCCTTCTGCCTCACAGCGCCCGGCACAGCACCACCTGAAACAGCTTTTGTCGACAACTTCAGGCAATACATAGCGCTGCAAGAGAAAGGGCAGAAGCAGCAGTAACAAGTTGAAATATTTTTAACGTGTTTTGGTATTTCATGAATTTGATGATATGAGGAGATTTTGTGTTGTTTATTTTACTTTGTCCCCTAAGTAGTCCTTTTGGAACAGGGACATTAAAAAAAAAAGTAAGCTCCTTTGGACACAATATTCTGGTGTAGGAGGATTTTTCCAGAAAGTTTTCAAACTCATTTTTTTTTCCTTCTGAAAAATATAAACAAGAAGAGCTGCTGGGAATGGACCTCCTTTGGAAAGTTCTGCCCTCCGTGGTCTGTCTGTACAGGGTGACCGACTTTCTCTTATCTTGCTCTGTTTCATTCATCTTAGCAGCTGTCATTATATTTTTGGGATCCAGTCAGGTAATTTCCAGCCGAAGGAGTGAGAGTGAGACGGGCTGCTGTGGGTTCAGAAACCCCCTTCCATCGGGGCCAGCCGGGGGGCCCACAGTGTCTTCTGAGGGTTCCCAGGAAAGCGGTCACTCTTGGGTAGAAAGTTGGAGAAATGCATGTGCCCATGGCTAACTCCAAATTTCTACAACCCAGTAGCCTTGACTCCTTTCCCAGCCCAGATTCGAAACCAATAACCGTTCAGATGACTTCAGTGTGGTCTGGAAGGAAATGCATGCTTCCTTGTTGAGTATTCGCCTGAACGTTTTCCAGAAAAGAATGTCTCAGAAAGATCTAGGTCTTCGATAACAGCACCGCGTGGGCTCAATTATTCCAAAACCCGGTTTTGCCCTTTGGGTTGGGAGCACCAGGATTTTCTGGCATTTGCACAGTCTGAGCTTTTAGACAAATGTTTCTCCTACACAGTATTACGTTTTTACGTATCCCACTGCACCCCACCCAATCCAAATGTTGTAATGTCTGCTTTATTAATGGTGAGTGATTTCTGCTAATTATCCCTTCTATTACAGCTCCAACCATAACTTGGAGGAAACCAAACCAAACTTGTCCCTCTCTGACTAGCATGAGAGCACACAGCCTCGTCAGAACCCAAGCGGCCCCTTTACCGGTGAGCCCCAGCTCTCTGCCCTCCTTCCTGAGGCAGGGGGCGTATTGTCCACGGGGCACTTTCTTCAAGGGGCTTAAGGAAGCTCATTGTATCAGGGACCAGACAGGCACTTGACCTGGGGCGCCTCAGGCCAGGCAGCCCGGCCTTCCTGCGATGACTCACTTGTCTGAGTCGCATCTTTCTGTTCTGATGGCAGCACCCCAGGGGGCTCGAGGGCCAGCCTGTCTGAAGCACTATCCCCCTCCTACCCACCTTGGCCTTTCCCCCACTCCCACCTCTTAGTGGTGCTCTATGTGGAAAGGAATCTGCTAAAATCTTTTTTAAAAAGTAGATTCTCACTGTGCTTTGAAAAGTGACCTTGTGAATCATGAGAAGAAAAATAACAGAGAGACACACCTCTAAGAAGGGTCCTGATGGCTCACTGGGCGCAAATAAAAAAAAGCAGAGCTTAGCACTCATTTCTGCACCGGGGCCTCTCACACAAACTGCACTTTGTGGAGAAGCTCAGCGCCGGACCGCCTGGCTGCCTCTGTCCCAGGAAACTGCCCTCTGCACTCTTTCTGCCTTCGGAGCCAGCCCTTACAAAGGTTTCCTGGAATCCCATTTCAACCAATAGGACTGAAGCTTTCCCATCCTATCGGAACAGTTCTGACCAATCAGAGTGGCTCAATTCTGATCAAGCGGACAGTGTCTTTGGACCAATTACATTGTGAGGATTCACACCCTCATTTACATGAGACAGACCAATCAGGGACCAGGGACAGGGACTTCTGTCCCTGTAAGCCAGCTCCCTTTTGGCTGGGGAAGCATTTTCCAACAGAGACTGTGTCCTTTGCGTTCCTGTCTCTGATGGCCACACAGTCCAGCTGTTCCACAGCAGTGCTGCTCTTAGTCAGGCTGTGCTATCATTGAGCTGCTTTCACCGAATAAACTCATCACACCCCAAACCCTGTTGGCATTGAATTGGTGCTAAGGACCTTCCATTGACACCCTTAATGTCTGCACGTCCCAGTTTACAAAGCAGAGTAATCCCCACCCAAACTAGTGAAGTCAAGGTCAACCCCTCCTTGAGGAATAAGGAGAACTGTCCAGAGATGTGTCCCTTGGGTGTGGCAAAGACATCGATGGCACACAAGCCATCCCACTGCACTGCAAGCCGTGCTCAGGAGGCAGAACTCACTGGCCCAGGGTGGGCCACCGCTGCTGAGGCCTTGCTGCTCCTGTGTCTGTGGGTCTCGCTCCAGCGCTGCCTCTGCCCTCACTCCTGCCTGTGCCCTCCCCACCGCGGCCAGGCCCAGGGTCCCGCACTCAGGCCTCTGGCCATCCCACGAGGGAGGGGGAGGCGTGGCAGCTCTGGGACCTATTCTTGTGCCAGAGGTGAAGGGCCAGAGAGAAGGAATGGGGCACTGGGGGCAGAGCCAGGACACAGAACTAGCTATATAAATGCCAACTTATGTAAGAAAGTTTGTAGCGTGAGAAAGAAGTCGCAGCAGATTACATATTTTTGAAAGTTGACCAATGCCATATATGTCACAATATCTTAAAAGAGCATATTTTTAATAAGTTGACACTGTGAGCTGTTTCAGGAGTTTTACTGCATGGCTGGCAACTTGCATGTTTCCTCTGGAGCTGCCTGCTTCCCCCTCCCGTTAGCGTTAGCGGGGAGATGCGCTGGGACCGCGGGGAGATGCGCTGGGACCGCGGGGAGATGCGCTGGGACCGCGGGGAGATGCGCTGGGACCGCGGGGAGATGCGCTGGGACCCCGAGGAGATGCGCTGGGATTGCAGGGAGATGCGCTGGGACCCTGGGGAGATGCACTGGGACCGAGGGGAGATGCACTGGGACCCCGCAGGCAGCTCTTTGCGGAACTGCTCCTGTGTTTTGCCCGACAAAGCAGTTGTAAGTTCCATTGCACGTGGTTTTCACCAAAATGGGAGGAAATGCATGTTACATCTGTAATAAAAGGTACTGCATGTTAAACATTGTCCTGATGAGGGAACCTGTCTCTTTTGATGAGGCATCAGTGGGAGCTGCGTGTAGGTCAGAAGTGCAGCAGCCGGAGTTTGCAGAGGCGGCCGCTCGTTCTGCTCTGGCCTTTCACACCCGTTTCTTCCCGCTGCTCCCTCACAGCTCTGCAGAGAGCGACCCACCTCTTGTCAAGGCGCCAGGGCCGGGCACAGCGTGGTCATCCCAGCACCGAATGCTCAGCAGTAAGCTAGCCACACGGAGGTGACTGAAACCACAACAACATTGTCCCCGAGGCTCCAATTAAGCAGCTCCCAAGTCACTTCCCGTCGGCTGGACCCCTGACCACAGCTACTGGACGCCCTCCCACCCGGGGGCAGCGAGCTGGAGCCTGGGAGAGCTGTCAGAACTGGTTACCATGACAATAACCTTCCTTCCCAATCTTAGGGAAGCATGACCTTGTGAACACATTGCTTGTGTAAATGTCCTGGCTCCACAACCTTGCCCAGGGGGACCTGGTGGCCTGAGGGACACGCTGGACAGTGTCATTGGTGGGGTCGGTGTCTCCCCACCATGTTGAAGCCCTAACCTGCAGCACCTCGGAATGGGATTGTGTCCCCAAAGAGCCTTTGAACGCTAATTAGGGTTAAGTGAGGTCCTTATGAGAAGAGATTAGGCCACACACACCGCCCGAGGGAAGCCCATGTGAGGACATGGGGAGAAGATGGCCAACGGCAAGCCCAGGAGAGAGGCCTGGGAGAGACCCGCCCCACCGCACCATGAGTAGACGTCCACCCTCCAGGACTGTGGACGGATGCCTGTGGTTTAAGCCATGAGGCTGTGGTGGTTGTGATGGCAGCAGAGCTAACACCCAGTGGGCAACCTGGGTGTGACCGCAGAGCTGCAGGTTGGAGAGGTAGTGATGGTGGAGTGTGGTGCCTCAGAAGTGTGCACTGAGTGGCTACTGTCCACACTGTCCCAGTGCCAGCCACTGAGCAGATGCAAGACCGAAGAACCACTGCCTCCCGATTCGACGTATGGTGTGGCGGGAGGACATAGAGACACGCAGAGCAATAGCACCATTTCAAGTAAAATGTGTTTGCAGCACATTGACAACCCTAGAGTGCAGGCCGGAAAGCACCTGGCCATGAAGGCTCTGTATGCTGGTGCCAGGACACCTCTTCAGGCCTGAGGGCTGGAGGAAGGCGAGGACCCACATCCCTGAGCGACTGTCCATGGGTCCTTTCCACCTGTTTGTCACCAGCATCTGCAGGACAAGGAGCTGTGGAGCCGTTTTTCATGCTGGGCATGGAGATAAGTGAAGCGTTTGTTAAACTAGGTTCAGACACAGCGAAACTGGTAGTTTTCTGAGACCTGGCACAGTGAGGATAGTAATTTTGCTGTAGCCTCAGGTTCATATAAAACTGCTCATTTTTCCTCTTTCATGATCAGAAACACAGTTTTAGTGCCAAAAGCCATTCAAATGCTAACCTCAGGGATGTGGTAGGCGACGTGGATTATGGTTTCATGGGACTTCAGGGGTCTTTTTCAAGAATAATGATTTCTTTTAGGAAAAAAATGACAAATTGAGTTTACCACAAGTGTTTTTTGTTCTTTTATTAGGTACTTTCCATAGTCTTCACATTTTATTTACTAAACATGGCTGCTTTTTATTATCAGAGTAAAACTAAGTTTAAATGAAAAGGGTGTTAGATTGGATAAATAGGAGACATACCTGTTTGGCCATTCGTTACTTTCAAAATTCTATCTGGGTGGTTTGAATTTTATATAATGCAATAAAGCAACATACTCGTGCTTTTGTACACTTTTCTGTAATGTAATAGAGAGTAATGAAAGTAAAACAAACAAAACAAAACAACTAGACTCTTAACTAGTAGGAAACTACTAATTATCAATTCTATCTGGACAAAGCAGCCTTTTGTTTGAGTTTAGACAATTTAAAAGAGCAATACAGTTTTCTTTGTTGTTGTTCTTTTAGGAAAAGGGTGGATAGAAACACGGGCCCTACAGATCCTCCTTCAGAGGCCGGGCACAGTGGCCCGGGTGGCGCTGTTTGCCCGGCTGAGGGCTTTGCTGGTCCAGGAGCCGCAGGTTTGATTTGTTTTCAAACCTGCCCCATGGAGACAAGGAGGCCCTCTCCTCTCGGTGTTCCAAAGTCACATGTGTCTTAGGAAGGAAGCAGAGCCGCTTCGGGCGGGTTTTGCAAACTGATCGAAGCTTTGCAATTTAATTTTTCTTCAAAGCTGTTGCAAGCCTTAATTGTAATGTTTTATACATGCTTTCCTATTCAATGGGGAAACCGCGCCAGGCAAAAGTCACTTCTGAATTCAGGTCTGGCCTTTTCAGGGATCAAGACCTTAAAGTGACAGCCGCCGGTTGCATTACTTTCAGGTCAGCTGAGCGGGTGTGGCTGACTCCCCCGGGACCCCCAGGGACTTAGGGGGTCGCTTCACAAAGCGACGGCAGTGTATACACTGCCAGCACAGGTCCCTGAGATTGCCAGCGGCCCACGGCCACCAGCTGTGTCCCTGCTTGCTTGCATCCCTCTGGATATTCTTTATACTGCACTGTGCTGACTGATAAGAGAAATTGTACAGAAACATATTTCTAACAAATCAAGTAGGAGTTGCCCATGTTTCCGTGTCACAGAAGAATGCAGTGAAGGGAGGAAATCGAGGCTCAGACCTAAGGTTTGGAAGAGCCTGCTGAGCCTGCGCAGCCGTCAAGGACTCCAGCGTGGTGCTCGCATTCCAGCGCCGCCCAGCCCCCGCACATCTGGTCTCCATCAGGCCGCAGAGCTACATAAATACACGTATGGTTTATAGGGTGAGGAGGCCCTATCGACACAGCCCGGACTTGGTTCTGTCGGCTCTGCAGAGGGGCCCTGGAGGCTGCCTGACAGCCCAGGCCGCACCCCCCTGAGGGATGGGGCTCTCTGTTCCCATCGAGCAGTGGGGCAGGAATCTATCTGTCTGCTAGGTGTCTGTCTGTCCCAGCTGCCTGCAATCAGGTTGAACAACCGATGCCCAGCTTTTCAGTAGAAGCGATCTCACTCACATGTGGAATCTAAGTAACAAAATAAACCGATGAATGGAGTGGATCCAGAGACATGGAAGCAGGGAACAGAGTGTGGAATCTCTGAGGGGAGGAGGGGGAGGGTACGTAGGTGGGAAGTAATCAACCAAGGACCTTGTATGCATATATGTATGACCCATGAACACAGACAATGGGGTGGTGAGGGCCTGGGGTGGGGGCAGGGGGCAGGGGCGGGCTGGAGGAGGTCAATGGGGGAAAAAGGGGAATATCTGTAATACTTTCAACAATAAAGAATTATATATATACTAGAGGCCCGGTGCACAAAAATTTGTGATCTCGGGGGGGTCCCTCAGCCTGGCCTGTGCCCTCTTGCAGTCTGGGACCCCTCTGGGGATGACCACCTGCTGACTTGTGGCTGAGCAGAGCTCCCCCTGTGGGAGCGCACTGACCACCAGGGGGCAGCTCCTGCATTGAGTGTCTGACCCCTGGTGGTCAGTGTGTGTCATAGTGACCAGTCATTCCCAGTCTTTCTGCTGTTAGGGTCAATTTGTATATTATCCTTTTATTATATAGGATAGAGGCCTGGTTGGGTTCTTGGTTGGGTTAATTTGCATATAGTCGCTCTGGTGCATGGGTGGGGGCTGGCAGGTTTGCCCTGAAGGGTGTCCCAGATCAGGGTGGGAGTCCCGCTGGGGTGCCTGGCCAGCCTGGGTGAGGGGCTGATGGCTGTTTGCAGGCTGGTCACACCTCCTTCAGGGTGGGGGTCCCCACTGGGGTGCCTGGCCAGTCTGGGTGAGGGGCTGAGAGCCATTTTCAGGCTGGCCAAGCCCCCCTGGTAAAGGAAGCTCCCAGCCTCTCCTTTTTTCTTTTTTTTTATTCTGGGATTTATTTACCTTCTATAATTGAAACTTTGTAGCCTGGAGTGGAGCTCAGAGCCGGCCAGGGTGGGCGGGAGGGAAGCTTGGCTTCCTCCATCGCCAGGGGCAACCCAAGGCTCCAGCTCCATGGCCACGGCCAGCTGAAAGCAGGTATCTGGGGTTTATTTACCTTCTATAATTGAAACTTTGTTGCTTTGAGTGGAGCTCAGAGCCGGCCGGCAGGCGGGAAGCTTGGCTTCCTCCATCATTGGGGCAACCAAGCCTCCTGGTTGCTCCAGCTCCATGGCTGCCAGCCGCCATCTTGGTTGGGTTAATTTGCATATAGTCGCTCTGATTGGCTGGTGGGCATGGCTTAAGGCGTAGCAAAGGTACAGTCAATTTGCATATTTGTCTTTTATTAGTGTGTATATATATATATATATATATATATGTATATATATATATATAAAGAAGTGATGCCGGTGGCATTCCAAAAGTTAGAGAAGAACAAAATGCTTTAATGATTCTGTGGGCCTCACCCATCCACCTGTCCGTACATTTGTCCGTCTGTCTGTCCGTCTGCTCATCCACTCACCCACCCATCCCACCCATGCACTCACCATCTTCTCATCCACCCACCTGGTCAATGAGCACAAGCTCTTGGCACAGGGAACCTGGCATGAGCTGGCCCTTGTGCCACATCCAGCGTGAGAGGGTGACATTCATCATTCCAGGTGCCGAATCTGGCTGCTCCAAGGGGGTGTCACGGGAGACGCCTCCTCCCGGGGAGGCCAGAAGAGGCTTCCGAGTGTGGAGGACGTGCCGTGGGCCGCCTGGGTGGCTGCTGTGTGTCTGGAGGTGTCTGCAGGATGGGGTCCCAGCACACGCGGGGCCGGGCTGGGGCCTGCCAGGAGAGAGAGTGAGTGGGAGGCATCTTGGCCCCACCCTGGTTTAGAGGGAGGGCTGAAGGCCGTGAGGTCAGCTGACTGTCCCAGGTGAGCGGGTCCCACCCTCAGGCTAGCACCCCTTCTGCCCTCAGCGCAGTGGGTTCCACGGCTCAGCCCCAGCGGGCACTGTGGGTGGCAGTCTGAGGGCTGGACAAGCCTGTGCTTCTCTCTTCCTGCCCAAAGGCTCACCAGAGGGGCAGCCTTCATCAGTGTCCCCTGGGGCCTGCGGGGGTGGGGGTCGTGGGGGTTGGCTGTGCTTGCTCTGGGGGTCATGGGGGGTTGACTGTGCTTGTTCTGGGGGTCGTGGGGGGCTTGGCTGTGCTTGCTCTGGGGGTCATGGGGGTTGGCTGTGCTTGTTCTGGGGGTCATGGGGGTTGGCTGTGCTTGTTCTGGGGGTCAGGAGGGTTGGCTGTGCTTGTTCTGGGGGTCATGGGGGGTTGGCTGTGCTTGCTTTGGGGGTCATGGGGGGTTGACTGTGCTTGTTCTGGGGGTCGTGGGGGGCTTGGCTGTGCTTGCTCTGGGGGTCATGGGGGTTGGCTGTGCTTGTTCTGGGGGTCATGGGGGTTGGCTGTGCTTGTTCTGGGGGTCATGAGGGGTTGATTGTGCTTGTTCTGGGGGTCATGAGGGGTTGATTATGCTTGTTCTGGGGGTTGTGGGGGGTTGGTTATGCTTGTTCTGGGGGTCGTGGGGGCTTGGCTGTGCTTGCTCTGGGGGTAGTGGGGACCAGCTGGGCAACGAGTCCCTGTGACTGTCCGGCGCTGAGCGTGTCCTCTGCCGGGTCTGTGAAGTGGGTGCCGAGGGTGAGCGCTATGGGAGTGGGACCCAGGAGGCTCTGCTCCCCGGGGAGGAGCAGGAGCAGCCGGGCCTCCTCCCAGTTCTTTCTCCTCATTCACAGGGCAGCTTTCATGAACATGCCTTTTAACCCACCAAACTCTCTCTCTCTCCTCCCCCTCCTCCTTCTCCTGCTCCTCCTCCTCGTCCTCCCCCTCTCGTCCTCCCCCTCTCGGCCTCTACATCCTGTAAACGTCCACATTCTCTACGTCCTCTGGCCTTTCTAGAACTGCAGAGACTTTCATGAAAAGGAGCCCCATGCTTCCTTCATTAGTTTGGACTCACCCCACCTCTGGGTAAATGCCAATTATTTCCCTGCAAAGGAAAGACACGGACATAGCCTTTGCTTCAGCCCAGCCCTTGTTTTGTATCTGGATGCTGGCGGTCAGCTTTGTCTTTTTTTCACGGCATCGTTTGGGTCGACTTTCCACATCTCCCTGTCGCACCCCACATGCCGCTGTTGGTCAGCTCTGCCTCAGGGCCGCGTCCTGGCTGTGCAGGGCCGGGGTTTCTCCACTGGCCCAGCTGGCACGCGTGGGGCTTCCTGAGAGACGCTGCTCAGGCTGAGCTCGTGGCTGCTGTGCACACCTTCTGAGAGCGCAGGGGCCTCGCCCACGAAGGCTCTCCCACTTGCTCTGCCTACAGGACCAACCAGGGAGAGAAGGAAGGAGAGAGAAAAGAAAACCGAGGCTTGACCCAGGCCCCAGGCAGGGACACTCGTCAGAGGGTGTGCAGGCGGCCTTACGAGGGAGCCCCGTGGAGAAGAGGTTTGAGGCAGCGTTTGGCCAGCAGTGCTCCAGTCAAGTTCACAGCAGTTCCACCGTCACCACCAGCAATGACCTGGGCAGTGGGTCAGGGCTTCTGCATCCCAGGGGTCAGCATTTGCTCCCGTTTATTGAGAGATAAGCGACACACAGCCCTGCACCATCATAACTTACATCTACCGTGAAAGGATGACCTCGGGAAGCTCAGGCACAGAGGTCAGCAATGTGTTAAAGGGCGGCTCAAACCACCACTCTGGTACTTACTGTCATCGCCAGTCCCCAAGAGAAAGGACAGTTCACTTGATGCCCCGCATTGTAGGAAGCTCATCATCTCGGAATGAGGAGTGATCTGTAAGTAGATAAATGTGTCTGTGAAAAGCTAATACGCTGCTCATATTTTTCTGGTGTTATTATGGAGGCGTAGAAATTCATTACTGCCCTGGCCTGGACCACTCGCCTCGAGCCAAGCGTGTCAGAGGGTCCCAAGTTCAGTGCTAATTCCAGTCGCTGGCCAGCTGCTGATGGGGCGCTGCGTGGAGAAGGGCTTGGAAGTGGGGCCCAGGCTGCTCCTTGCTCATGAGCAACATTTGACAAGGACAATGTGGTGACTTCCAGACTGTTCACAGGTCCTCTCTGCTCCCTCGTGGGGCGGTGGGATCTGCTCCCCTCCCCTCAAAGCGGGGCCGGAGCAACCGGCTCCTGACGGGCAGACCGTGGCCTTGGACAGGGACACGCAGCCGCTTCCTGGGGGTTGGCACCGAGAAGCCAGCCTGAGGGGGTGTCCGCACTGAGAAGGGAGGAGCCCCATCCAGTCCCGAGGCAGCGCTCAGGCTGACCTGGTAGAGGCTGCAATGCCCTTTCCGGCGGCTCAGCCCCTCGTGCGCCGTCCCCTCTCTGCGGCGACCCTGCCCTCTGGGAGGTGCTCCCGGTGGCACGAGATGACTCCTGTGGGTGTTTGCCTACTCGGTCAAAGGTCAGACCGGTGCTGTGCCGGGTGCTGCTTGCGGGAGACGCCGAGGCAGAGGCCTGCGGCCAGGGTGCAGGGCGGACGGTCAGACATGAGCCATCCGGGTGATGTGATGTGGGGAATCGGGCAGTGGCTGAGGTCGACACCGGAGAGTGTGCATCTGGGTGCCTTCCTACCACATTCGGCAGGTCTGTTGAGGGCTGGGAGGGTGGGGCCCTGCCTCTGGGGTGCCCACCTGGGCAAGGGCACAGAGGCCGGCGGCTGAGCGGTGCGGTCAGGGTAGGGACGGTCAGGAGGCTGAGCCCAGGGCAGAGCAGGCTGTAGAGAGGCTGCCAGGGCCGGGAGAGGGGCTGCGGAGTCCGGGGGCACCCCACCTCCCCCCGCTGGACTCCCACCCCCACCCAGGGCTCTGAGAAGAGGGCTGACAGGCTGCCAAAGGAAGAGCCCGAGTGCATTCAGCATTTGTTGGCGGGTGGACATTGAACATCTTAGTCCAAATTTCTTTCTGATTTTATTTTTCCCATCACCACTTACCCCCTGATGCCCTCTTCCCCCACTCCCCACCCCCGTCCCCTGCCCCCCATAGTCCAGCTTGCAAAGCCCTCCCAGCCTGAGCCCGCCGCCCACCCTGATGGCCTGGCCTGGCCCCTGAGCGGCAGCCCCTGAGCCCAATCGTGCGGCAGCTGTGGGGTGAGGACTGGAGGCCCCCAGTGCCCAAGCTCACTCCTGAGTCCCCTGGCCCTTCTGATGGAGATAGGGGCCAAGACGGCACCTCCCAGCCCTCTTCCTTCAGCTCATGCTCAGGTCTGAGGTCAAAGGTCACTTCTTTAGGGCTTTCCTCCTGAATGCCCCCGAGTACACATCCCAAATTAAACTGTAACTTTAAAGTTAGTGTTATATTTAACCATTCCCTCTTGCTATCTCAGCTCTAAGGAGATGCCTGGTGCGTTGGAGGAGCTCAGTCCGGAAGGGCCCGGAGCGTTCTCTGCTTGCACCCAGTAGAGCACGCTCCCTGCTCAGTGAGGGGCCGGCTGCCCCGTGCAGACCCCTTCGTCTCTGTGTCCCAGCACCTGTGTGGCACAGCGCTGGTGGCCCCAGCAGACGCTCCTGAGGACATCAGTGGTGTCCTAGCCTTGGCGGCCAGAAGAGAGATCACCGCAAACCCAGTGCTGGAAACACCAACGACATCATTCTGCCCACGGCCCTGCCCTCTGCACACAGCCAGGGTGGGGAAACTGGTCCCTACTCCCCGGCTCAGCTCAGGCTGCCAAGGAGGTGGGGGGGGGGGCGCGCGCGGGGGGGGGGGGGGGGGGGGGGCGGCGGCATCCAGATGTTGGGCTGTCTGTCAGGTCAGAACAACTGGCCTGAGTCTTGCGCTTCCTCATGCTGCCACAAGGGCTGGTTCCAATGTGAGTGTGGAGACAAATGGGGGGAGAGGGGAGAGGGAGGGAGAGGTAGAGGGAGGGGAGAGACAAGGAGAGGGAGAGGGAGAGGAGAGAGAGGGGGTGGAGGGGAGAGACAGGGAGTTGAGGAGGGAGAGGAGAGGGAGATGAAGAGGGAGAGGGGAGAGAGGGAGAGGAAGAGGGAGAGCAGAGAGAGGGAAAAGGAGGGGGGAAAGAGAGAGAGGGAGGGGAGAGAGAGGTGGGAGGGATGAACTCAGTGGCATTAAGTACATTCAGATTGTTGTATGACCATCACCACCAACTTCTCCAAAACCCTTTCCTCTTCCCAAACTGAAAGTCTGTGTCCATTAGACACTAGTTTCCTGGTTCCTTGGCCTCGGCCTCCCCTGGAGCAGGGAGCAGGGAGCAGGGAGCAGGGAGCTGGGAGGTTCTGGAAACAGAGTGGGATGGGGCTGGAGGTGCCACTCTGGACAAGTTGTGAGATGCGAGCTGCCTCACAGGACCCTTGCCCAGAGGTCCTTCCCGCAGTGGGTCCTGCTGTCTTACGGGGCAGAATGAGGACGCAGGGGCCCTCGCTCTTGGTGCCACGGCCATGCTGGGCTCTGAGGACTTTATGCTCAGGCATTCCATTGTGTGAAAGAAGGTAATGTCTACACCCTCCTGGCTATAACACTCGCTGGTTCTCTTTTTCCATCCCCTCCCAAACCGCAGCAAATCCTGGAAGTAGCTTTTGCTCTTAATTTCCGATCCTGGAGCCTGAGGCCCCTCTCTCATTGAGAACCATCTTCAGAGGTTTGTGTTCATTAAAACACTTAAAGCAAAGATTCGGGGCGGTTGCTGTGGCCTCTGGAACCGTGCACGCATTTCCGATGTGCGCTGTGGGTCACCTCCTCTGCCTGGCGAGGTGTGTGCGGGCGAGAGCCTCACCGTCCCTGGGAAGCTTGCTGTGACCGGTGGCCAGTGGCCCGAGCTGTCCTGGGAGGAGAGACCCTGCAGGTCCCCGGGGCGCGAGGCCCCAGTGCGTCACTCCCGCCTCCCGGGCAATCGCTCTCCTTTCAGGAGCCACCGAGTAAGAAGGGACCGTCTTCCTGCTTTATGTCCAATGGTCCCCGTGTGCCAAAATTCAGATGAAAATACCTTCTTTTAGAAATAAACATCAAGCTTTCCTTAAAACAAATTAACCACGCTGTAAAATCGTTAACTTACGAAAAAGCGCATTAATGTGAAGAGACATAACATGTTGAACATGACTCATTTCTGAATCAAATACCTTTCCTGCTGAAAACCAGCCCAGAGGCAGCCGCCACAGAGAGAAAAAGAGAGTGAAAATGTTCACCTTACAATCGGTGCCCCCCTGCCCCCTGACTTTCTTTGAAAGAGATAAGAGGACTTTGCTTAAACGTTTGTACTTTTCATGCTCAGAGTCTCGGTGACCCAGCTTCCTGTTCTGTATTTATTTTTCTAAAGGGAGCCCTCCGTGCAGCTGGGGATGAGACCGGAGTAGGGGCCGGAGCTGGGAGAGCAGATTTATTACCCGCGGCTGGAGGGGGCCCGCCCCGCCCTGAAGGGCAACTGAGGGAGGAGATGAATGAAGGAGCCTGTGGGAAGACACGCGCTTTCCAGGTTGGGGACTGCCTCTCAGAACCTGACCTCCTGAGGACCGGCCTGAAATGATGCTGCAGGAAACCCAGGCCAGCCCTCAGGCATCATTGCCCTGAATTGTAAACCCGCCCTGGAGGGGATCCCCCCATGGCCTCCGCACCCTGCCTGGCTTCAACCTCGGCCTGTGGACCGCCCTGGGTCTGAGAGGCAGAGTGAGGGGGCTGGGACGGCTGGTAAAAGGTCGATGTTCTTAAGTCCCCTGGATCAGGAAACATAAACATTGCAAAATAAGAACGTTTTTTAAAAAGATGGTTTCCGTCATTTTCCCAGCTGTCCGAGTTAATGGGCTGTTTCTCTGAGAACTGGCGAGATTAGCCGTAAGAGGAGACACAGATGGCCAAGTGTGACCCAGGGGACCAAGCTGGGCCCCGCCAGCAGCTGCTTCCTGATTCACTTTTCTTCTTCAGTAAACACTGCTGGGAGCTGCTGGGCTGGGAGCAGAGCTGGGCCCAGGAAACCCTTTGAAGTGCAAGGAGAAGACTGCGTGGAGACGTCAGTGAATGCAAAACCAGATCCAGAGCCTTCTGCAACCCCCTGAACTCCAGGGTTTAAAACTAAGCAGGACAGCAAGCCCGTGGCTGCGGCGAGAGTCTGGGATTTCTTGTGGGAAGACCCCAAACGCGGCCTCCATCTCACCTCATTCTTGGCCAAGTATTGTGTGTCCAAGGAGTAGGTGGTTTATTTGGGACCAGTATTAATGGGAACATTTGCATTCCTGGTTTCCATAATTACAGGTCCAGCTCTCCCTACAAGCCTGGATGTTGAAACATTCCCACGCAGGGATTGAAATCTAAATATGAAAAGGGATCTCAAAGCGCCTGGGAACCAGGCCATCGACAGGAGTGAATGGGGTGGCTCCCTGCAGGCCCATCCGCTGCTGGGAAGTGGAAAGCGAGGTCCCTGCAAAACCGCACTGGCTCCAGTGAAGGCGGGCGTCCGAGCTCGCTGTGACCCAGACCGGCCCGGCCCCGTCTGCAGACCTGATTCAGGCGCAGTTCATCTCCAGGCAATGTGTGCACGGAAGCAGGGCAGCCTGGGCTTTGAGACTGGATGGGCCAGGAGCTGGTGGACTTAGTAATCCCTGGGGGTCGGAGTGCCAGGTGGCACCTGCAAACCCGGGGGCTGCAGAGAGCGTGGCACACATGGGTGCAGAGCACCTCATAAGTACCACGCAGCCAGCACCCGGCGATGGTGGCCCTCCTGTGGCTTCCATCCCCTGTATCCAATGGGGCATCAGATATAACCGAGCATAAACGTGCAGAGAACAGCACAATTTCCTGCTCTTTATGTTGCCTTCTTGTATTGGAGTCCCCGGAGCATTTTCTTATTCCCAAATCTGCTGTGAAATATCAATGAACCATCCTACTATCCAGGGGCCACGGCGCCTCTGCCAGCCCCGAGGCGCGGAGACTTATCCTGCTTCAGCAGGCAGCCTAGAGCCCCAGCGCTGGGCAGTGCAGGGGCGCCCACGGACACACAGCAGCGCATCTGCCAGCCGAGGACCTCCCATGGTAGAAGGATCCTAATTCCGTGATCGCAGTACTTCCATTTTCCTTATGCCGACAGTCATGTCTAACGACTTGATCTGCCCACATGAAAGAAGCAGCCCAGGCCCTTCCTAAATGCTCACGCTCTCTCTCACCTCCACACCCACTCTCATCTTTATACCCATTGCACATCCAGCTTTGGATTCTGTGTGGAAGGCCAAGAAGGCAGCCCCCACCCACCTCATTCCTTGCCCTGGTGAGTGGGCCCTGAGACCAGGAAGGTGCTCTGGTTCTCCACTCAGGGAAATATTGGGGAGCTGCTTCAGCAGAGCATGAGGGAGAGGAAGGTGATGCCCCACGGATGCCTTCATCCACGAAGGTGTCTGTGGGCTTGAACCACTGCCCCTGTGCCTGTGTGCAATGCCGACAGAGATGGGCAGGCAGCACCAACCCTGCTTCTCTGCTTCACTGGCCTAACTTGTGTGTGGTCAGGTGTGTCACCCCAATTGCCTAGCGTGGCCAGTGGGAAAGGAGCAAGACCTCTGAGGGGCAGCTCTAGGGTCTGCAGAAATGGCAAGCCAGATCCATAGGGGAAACTGGTGCCCATAAAAGCTCAACACTGATTCAAGCATCAATCCTGGCAAAACAGTTCCAACAAATACAAAACTGGGAAAAATAGGTATCTCTCCCCTCAAAATGCAAACCACCACAAGAAGCCCATTTCAACAATTTGTAGTCATTTATAGAACAGAGTTTCCATTTCAATGAAACTCATGGGATATAGGATTTGGGGTGGAGGGAGGGCTTTTAATTTTGAAATAATCACAGATTCACAGGAAGTTACAAACACAGTATAGAGGTGTCCATGGACCCTTCACCTCACTTCCCTCCAAGGCTCTATCTTATGAAACCTGTCACACCACACTGTATGGTCTCAAAACCAGGAAGCTGACATGGGTACAATGTATGTGTCCAGTCCTAACTATTCCATTCCCAGTGGATTCCTGTGACACCATCGCCATCAAGACACAGGGCTGAAGCCACCAGAGACCTCGTGCTGCCTTTGTCATTACACCTGCCATTCTCACCCCCACCCCATCCCGATACCACCAGCCTGCTCTCCATCTCTATCATTTTGTCATTTGAGAATGTTTTTTAAATGGAATGATACAGTGTGTAATGGTTTGCCCAGCACAATGTCCTTGAGATCTCTCCACACTGTGTGACAACATTTCATTTCTTTTTACCGTGAAGTAGTATTCGGTGGTCTGGATGTACCACAGTTGTTTACTCAACGCTTCTTAAGTTTGTTTCCGGTTTTGGGTTAGCACAAATAAAGCTGTTATAATATGCATGTTGAGGTTTCACTGTGGAGATTAATTTTCATTTCCCTGGGATTAATGCCCTGGTGTGGGATTGATAAATTGTATGGTAAGTGTGTTTAGGTTTTTAAGAAACTGCCATACTAGTTTCCAGGGTGGCTATACTATTTTATACCCACACCAGCAGTGTACGAGAAACTGAATATCTCCCCATCCTTATCGGCATTTGGTATTTTCACAAATTTTGAAATATTTTTTAAAAATATAGTTTTATTGATTTCAGAGAGGAAGGGAGAGGGAGAGAGATATAAAAACATCAATGATGAGAGAGAATCATTGATCTGCTGCCTCCTGCATGCCCCACACTGGGGATCGAGCCAGCAACCCAGGCATGTGTCCTGACAGGGAATTGAACCATGACCTCCTGGTTCATAGATCGATGCTCAACCATTGAGCAACACTGGCCAGGATTCACTAATTTTTATTTTAGCTGTTATATAGGTAATATATACATGAAATACTATCTTTCCATCCTTTTCATCTGGGCTTTCTCAAACCAAAAGTCTTTCTTGTTGATGAGGTTCAACTCACTGTTTTTCTGTCTTTGATGGATCATGCTTTTGATGTCCTGTCTATTCACCAACCCTGGGCCCTAAAGATCTTCCCTTATGGTTCTTTTTAAAAAGTTTCATAGCTTTATGTTTTACATGTCAATCTATGACCTATTTTGAATTGATTTTATATAGCATGTGAGGTTTAGATAAAATTAAAAAAAATTTTTTTGGTCTATGGATATCCAATTGCTCCAGCACCATTTGCTGAAGACCAGGAAATAGACTTTTATAAAATTGTTTTAATGTCATTTTATGTATGACTACATATGTGGAATTACATTTCTTTGAGGTAGGTTTTGGCAGTGACTGTTTCCTTTGGGAAGACTTTAGACCCTAAAATGCAGACATGAGGTCTTGTGCCTCTGCCTCCTGGGCCGACCCCCCTTAAGGACAGGGTCTGCCCCTGGGGCCATGGTTCGGTGGGTGGTGGGTGACCCTGCCCACTGTGGGCAGCATGTTGGTGGGATGGCTGTCTGAGGCTGGTTGGTGCCCCAATGAAAGCTCACCCTGTGCTCAGTGCCACCACACAGGGCTCAGAACCTGCCTGACATATGGAGGGGGTGCCCCTAGGACACGTCTGAGGCAGGGGTTCCAGTGGCTGACATTTGACGCACGTTTGGCCGTGTCCCCAGAGAGTGGAACCATTTTTAAAATAAACACACTGAGGGGTGAATTGATGGCTAACAGTTGAAACTTTGTTTGTTTGGATCTTTTCCAGTATACGGCTTAAGTTTATAAGGTAGCGCCTCCCACTGCATTCTTTATAAGGAGATTTAACTTCAGTTCACTTTTTCTCTTTAACCAACAAGAATGGTGCTCGCTCCTGCTGTGAGGCACTGGGGGCGGGTGCTCATTGTGTGCTTGGGCTTGGTCGATGGAAAGTATCAAGAACAGGGGCTTCCTTCCCTGTCCCCCCAGGCTCTCCGGCTCTCACCTCCGAGGGTGAGGTCCTCTTGGCCACATACATGTTGATCTGATTACTCAGCCCAGTTATTTTGTTTTGACATTTCTGCCCTTTGGGGCATGTAGTCTTCTCCTGGGAACTGAATTAGATGAGCTTCAGAGTAGGGCTCTGGGGACCTGCATTCGGCCTCTTGACTCCACCTGATGTCCACGTTAGGCCCCAGCGGAACATACAGGGGAGACCTGGAGCACCATCCCTGCTTGGGGTGCGGACACGGGTACAAGACCTCAGAGAGGACCTTCCGGACTATGCTGACACTGGAGTCTCCTCAGCAAGTCACTCGGCTAACATTCAGAGCATGCGTGCACTCTGCCTTGCCCTGCCAGGGAACACTGGGGGATAACAAGGAGCAGTGTGAAACCTTACCCCGTTCCGCCCGTCGCCCCAGCGCTCGCTGCAGCCAGGGAATAGCATGGATGCCTATGACTCCTCTGACTGTGGGATCACAAGGACACTGCAAACGGACTTTTCCCATCTCCTAATCCCCCTTTACAGCCTCAACACCTCACAGAGGACTGAGAGCCTAGGGGACCTTTAATGTGTGGTTCTGAATGTTTAAGTACCAAAACAAGTGGAATAAGTGAATATTGCAGGATGTCAGAGGAGGACAGGCAAGCCTGCATGGAGCAGGGACACTCCCATGGGTCTTGAAGGGAGCGTGCGATGCAATGCTCAGTCCCCTTTTCCTTGGAGCCCTTGCAAGCTACCCGAGGCCTCTTCACAGTGCTGGCCCTGGATGATAGGATACGTGAGCCAACACTCAGGGGTTAAATAGCAGAAAGCCTGCTGGTATAAAATGAGTTCCATATTTAGGATGAAACCTGAGTTGATACATCCCAGGCTCCATTCCCTGGGAAAATAAAGAGAAGAGTGGATTCCATCTGGTGGTGCCGGACAAGGTCCCCCAGAGGGAGGCCAGCGCAGAGAGAGGGGATGGGGGTGCACAGAGAAGTCCTCACCGCGACTTTCAAGCTTGCAGCTCCAAATCCAGAGCAGATGGAAAGTGTTAAGTTGCGTTTCTGCGCTGGATTATAAATGGAAGTAATCAGCACCAGGTAGCCTTGGCATTTCCTGAAATCTCCATGGCAGCCTCAGTGGGCGCATTAAACATTCCACTGCAAAGAACCGCAGCAGACCCTGCTGTTTGGGGAATTAAAATAAAAGTCAGAGATTGGTAGAGTGGATTAAAAAAAATGACCCACCTTGACCAAGGGGGATTTTTTCCGGGGATACAAGGCTGGTAAAATATTCACAAATCAATAAATGTGATGTATCACATAAACAAAATGAAGGGTAAAAATCACATGATCATATCAACAGATGCAGAAAAAGCATTCAACAAAATCCAGCACCCATTTTTCAAAAATATATATTTTTATTGATTTCAGAGAGGAAGAGAGAGAGAGAGAGATACAACAATGATGAGACAGAATCATTGATCGGCTGCCTCCTGCACACCCCTACTGGGGATCGAGCTCACAACCCAGACATGTGCCCTGACAGGGAATCAAACCATGACCTCCTTGTTCATAGGTTGATGCTCAACCACTGAGCCACTGCGGCTGGGCCCAGCACCCATAAAAAAAAGTATATTTTTAAAAATATGTTTTTATTGTTTTCAGACAAAGGAAGGGAGAGGGAGAGGGGTAGAAACATCAATGATGAGAAAGAATCATTCATAGACTGCCTTCTACACACCCCACACTGGGGATCAAGTCAGCAACCTGGGCATGTGCCCTGACTAGGAATTGAACAGTGACCTTCTGGTTCAAAGGTCGATGTTCAACCACTGAGCAACATCAGCTGGGCATGTGCCCTGACTGTGAATTGAACCATAACCTCTTGGTTCATAGGCTGATGCTCAACCACCGACCAGTACTGGCCAGGCCCAGCGGCCATTTTTTAAATTATTATTACTAGTGACCCAACGCTCAAAATTGTGCAAGACCTGGGACCCCCGAGTCCCTCCAGTGCCACGGGACTCCCCCAAGTCCCGGAGCACTGTGGGACCCAGAGTCAAGGCCCTGCCCACCCGCACGCGCCTCACCACGCATGCAGCCCTGCCCACCTGTGCACGCAGCCTCCTGGTGACCAGTCCTTTGGTCGTTACAGTGTTACGACCACTGGGTTTTTATTATATAGATAGGAAGTGAGGAAAAAACAAGTGCTTTCCCAGCATGATATCTGGATGCTATACTATTCCCTCCTTGATGTCCACAGTATACTTTCATATTCTCTCTCTTTTTAAAATTTATCTTTATTGTTAAAGTATTACAAATGTCTTTTTTTTTTTAATCCCCGTTGACTCCTTAAACACTACACCTGCCCTCCCAGGCCTTTACCAGACTATTGTTTGTGTCCATGGGCTATGCATATATGCACATAAGTTCCACAATTAAACTCTCCCCACCCACTACCCGACCCTCGACTTCCTCCTGAGATCCTTCAGTCTGTTCTATGCTCCTATGTCTCTGGATCTATTTTGTTCATCAGTGTACTTTCTTCATTAGATTCCACATATGAGTGAGATCATGTGATACCTGGTTTTCCCTGACTGGTTTCTTTCACTTAGTATAATGTTCTCTAGGTCCCTCCATGCTGTCTGGAAGGGTAAGAGATCCTTCTTTTTTACAGCTGCATAGTATTCCATGCTGTAAATGTACCACAGCTTTTTTATCCACTCATCTACTGATGGGCACTTGGGCCATTTCAAGATCTTAGCTATTGTAAATTGCACTGCTATGAACATAGGGGTGCATACATTCTTTCTGGTAGGTGTTTCAGGTTTCTTAGGATATATTCCTAGAAATGGGATCACTGGGTCAAATGGCAGTTACATATTTAATTTTTTGAGGCAACTCAATACTGTTTTCCACAGTGGCTGCACCAGTCTGCATTCCTACCAGCTGTGTACTAGGGTTCCCTTTTCTCCACATCCTCGCCAGCACTTGTCATTTGTTGATGGTAGCCATTCTGACAGGTATAAGGTGATCCTTCATTGTCATTTTAATTTGCATCTCTCTGAGGATCAATGACTTTGAGCATTTTTTCATATGTCTCTTGACCATCTGTATGTCCAATTTAGAGAAGTTCTATGGATATCAAAAATGTTGCCCTGGCCAGTTTGGCTCAGTGGATAGAGCGTCAGCCTGCGGACTGAAGGGTCCCAGGTTCGATTCTGGCCAAGGGCATGTACCTTGGTTGCGGGCACGTCCCCAGTAGGAGGTGTGCAAGAGGCAGCTGATCGATGTTTCTCTCCCATCGATGTTTCTAACTCTCTATCCCTCCCCCTTCCTCTCTGTAATAAAATATATTTTAAAAAATGTAATGTATTTGTGATTATAGAATCACGCAGAGCAGTTTCCTCACAAATCACCAGTGCCCATATGTCCAAACTCCTCTCTCCCCTTGATTCCTTGTTAGTCACTGATCTTTATCATCTTTATGGTTTTGCCTTTTCCAGAATATCTTATAATTGGAATTATGCAGCATGTAGCTTTATGAGACTAGCTCCTATCATTTAGCATTATGCATTTAAGATTTGTCTATATCTTTTTGGGACTTAATAACTCATTTCTTTTTAGCGTTGACTAATATTCCATTTTATGGATGTGCCAGAGTTTGTCATTCCATTTACCTATTGAAGGACATCTTGGCTGCTTCCTTTTTGGTGATTATAAATAAATATTCACATGCAGGTTTCATAAAAATGTAAATTTTCAAATCCATTGAGTGAAATCGTGTAGATCAATGCATGCAGTCGATCCTATGCATCTATGGACTCCGTCCTGCTGATCGAGAACAGTTCAGTTTTCATTGAAAAAAATCTGCATATGAGTGGACCAGTGTGGTTCAAGCCCATGTTGTTCAGAGGTCACCGGTACTTGCTTACTATTTCAGGAGTATTTTTGTTGATTCTTTGGCATTTTCCACATAGATAATCATGTTATTTGCAAAAAGTCATTTCTTTCTCTTCCTTTTCAATCTGTATATTCTTTATCTCCTTTTTTGGTCTTCTGTTGAATGCAGTATTAATAGAGGACATCCTTATCTTGTTCCTGATCTTTTGGGGGGGGGGAAAGTCCAGTTTTCATAATTAAACATGATATTAGCTATAGTTTTTTTCTCTATATTTTTGTGTTAATATCTTTGGTTTCAGTTCTAATATTTATTATATCTTCCTTTCCCCTTGAGTTAGACTTTAGTTATTCTTCTTTCTCTGGGTTTCTAAGCTGGAAGCTCAGGGTATTGATTTTCCATTTCCCTTGTTCCTAATATGTGTTTAATGCTATAAAAGCCTTCTAAGCACTGATTTCACTGCATCCCACACAGTTTGATATGCTGTATTTTCATTTCCTCAAAATATTTTTAAACTTCTCTTGAAATTTTGTCTTTTACTATGAATTATTTAGAAGTATGTTCTTTAATTTCCAAATATTGGGGATTTGCCATATTCTTTTCTGTTACTGATTTCTAATTTAATTCCACTCTTATCTGAAAACATACTTTATATGAATTCTATTTTAAATTAGTTAAAGTGTGTCTTATGGCTCAGAATGTGTTCTATTTTTGTGACTATTCCATCTTCAGAGAACAAATAATAAAGTGGTAGGCATAACTCCTAATGAATGAATAATTACCTTAAATATAAATGGTCTAAATGCATTCATTAAAAGGTAGAGATAGGTACGATAGATTTTAAAACACACAACCCAAGTAGGTAATGCTTACAAGAAGTTCACTTTAAATTCAATGGCTTAGGTAGGTTGAAAATAAAAAGTATAGCTTCCAAATATTAATGAAAAAGCAGGAGTGATTATGTTACTATCTAATAATGTAGACTTCAGAGCTAAGAAAGTGACTAAAGGCAAAGAGGGACGTAATGTGATGATAAAAGGATCAATCCATCAGAAAGACATAACAAAACTAACTGAAGACACAAAAAACAACAAAGTCTCAAAATAATAAAAATGATAGTGCTAAAGGAGAAATGGATATATCCACAATTATGGACATAATTATTGACTGCAAACTTTAAGACCCCTCAACCTCCAATAATTAACAGAACTATTAGATAGAAAATTAGTAGGAATATAGAAGATCTGAAGAACCACTCAACCAATAGAATCTAATTGGAATTTCTAGAACATTCCACACACAATATCAGAATACACAATTTTTTAAGCACTTGTGGAACATTTGCCAAGATTGGCTATATCCTGGATCATAAAACAAACAAAAACATTTTAAAAACTGAAATCATAGTGTTCTCTGACTACAATAGAATTAAATTAGAGGTCAATAGTAGACAATCTCTAAATACTTGGAAATGAAACAACACATTTCTAAATAATCCATGGGTCAAAGAATAAGTCTCAATACAAATTCAAAAATATATAGAACTGAATGATTAGTAAAAATGAAAATAGAAATTATCAAACCTACATAGAATGCAACTAAAGAAGTACCAAGAGGGAAATTTATAGCAATAAATGCTTACATCAGAAATGGGGAAAGATCCCAAAACAATAATCTATTTCAAGAAATTAAAAAGAACAAATAAACCCAAAACAGACAGAAGAAAAGAAACAATAAAGTTACTTTGAAATTGAGAAGAGATGAATAATAAAGAAAATATATGAAACAAAAACTGGTTCCTTAAAAAAAATCAATAAAATTAAGCTTAACAAAAATAAAAAGAGGAGACACAAATCATCAATGTCAAGAATGAAATATGTCACTACAGGTCCTGACGTCATTAAAAGAGTACTATGAATAACTTTATGCTTATACATTTCATAACTTAAAGAAATGAATCAATTATTCAAAAACCACACTACCAAAACTCAACTGAAATGAAATAGATAATCTGAATAGTCCTGTTCAACTAAAGGATTAAATTTATGGTTTAAAATCTCCTGAAAATAAAATTACCCTTAAATGGGTAATTTTTCTGGGGCAAAGAGTCTCAGATTCTGACTGTAGCTTTTCCCATGTAAGCTAAGGAAATGGGGCTTCCAGTTGACCACATTTTGCACTGATGAGTGAATTTCATTCATAAACATAGTGATGGATGTCTACAGAGATATGAAAGCCATAATTCACATTTCCGTTTATAGTAACAGTTTCCCCTCCTGCCCTATTTATCTACACTGTGTAAATAGGACATGCTATTTTTAATTTCATTTTTTTCTCAATGATAATTTAGCAGATTTTTCATCACCCACTGTCTTCATTCTACACACGACTTTTCTGTGGCACTTTCTCTAACTCCTCTTCAGGCAAAAATAAATGCTCCCTTTTCCAGGTCTCCAGAGCACGAAGTGTAGTGTGAGAATTACTTGTTTTCAGGACGCCCTTCCTTACCTTGAATCTCCTTGTGCCAAAGGGACAATGTCTTAGTCATGAGCCTTTGTGGCCCTCGTACAGGCCCGATGTCTGGGCCCTGGCGGGACCTCTATAATTTTTGCTGACTGGAAATTCAAATCAAGAAAATTGCTTGGGAGTAAACCACTGAGAATAAAAGGTGTCATTGTCTCATGATCTTCACCAAATTGGCTACAGACTATCAGCAAATCAAATGAATAGCATGCTTCTCACAATCGATTTGGGAGTAAAGGGTCCCGATCTCCATGACAATAAAAATGTTTGTTTTGAGAGGTCAATGAAAGATTGTGTGAGTAGATTTACCCCCAGTAGGATAAAAGTGATTGACTTTATGCAAATTGTGACTGCTGAGCTTATATAAAACCTTACTCATCTCTGCACAGAAAACTCCGCCTTCATATTGCTGATAGATGTCGCTGTTTTTGTGGGTAGGAGAAGAGTGAATGTGAGTTTGGCTAGGCTAGAAATGGACCTGTGGTATTGAAATATCGATCCTACCTTATTTATTCATTTCCAAGTAATTTGGGGGATTATATGTAGTCATGTGCACAACTCATTATTGGTTGTGTAAGTGTCCTGCATTCACTTGACAGACAGATCTTCATTGGCTTCAATTTGCAGACACTTCTCATAGGAGGGTCTCTTGGGGATTGAATTATTTAATCATCAGCTCTCGACCTCTGCACTTTAAGGCTCCAAAGGCATATGGTGGCTCCTAACCGTCAGCTGGGGTTCCCAGTGTTTGACCTGGGGAGCCTGAGGAAGCCTGGAAGGAGGTGCTGAGAGGGCCATTTGCAGATGGAAGAGCCGTGTGCAATCAGAGAATCCTCTTCCGTTATTCTATCTCCCCATGTGACCTTCCCCATACAAAGGAGGGGTCCTCCTTTTGCTTCCCATCCTTGAGGTAATCACCCCAGGTCTATACTCTATGCATAGGCTTGCAGAAAACACAGATATAAATAAATGCAACCCTTTTGGAGAATTTTTCTTCCCCCCAATTTTTTTTGTCACTTACAAAAGGAGGTGACCACTTATTGTTAAGCCTTTGGGTGTCTGGATGAAGAAATGCCACAGGCCTTTGGCTGTATACTTGATTGACTATGTTTAGACTTCCATCTCAGGAGCAAAGCCTTAGCTCTATAGTTACTGCAACAGAGATTTCTTGCTTAAATGGCTTGATGAGTATTCTTGACAAAGGAAGCTTCCTACTTTAAAAGGCTGTGACCACTGACAGCTACCAGCTCATCACTCACTGTGAAGACACCTGAGGCCTGAGGACAGCCAGCAAGAGGGAGGGGAGGACAGAGACTTGCAGGAGCCTGGCGTCCTTCTCCAGGCAGGTTCTATGGAGAGCGGAGTCCCAGGCAGCCTAGCAGGGACCCCTTGCACTGAGAAGTTGGAGCAGGGCGGCCGGCTCCTGCCTCACTGGTCAGCCCCCCTGGGCACTGAGCTGGATGCTCTAGTTCCCCTTCAGATACCAGAACCAGGAAGACAAGAAAAGAAGAAAAGGTGAATGAGGAGCACATTGCAGAGGAAGCACAGAGTTCTGCAGAGACCACGTGCTGGGTCGGATAGCTGGGCAGCTCTGTGGAGGGGTGGCCTTCTCTTGTGCCTTCTCCTGTGCCTTCTCCTGTGCCTTCTCCTGTGCCTTCCTTCTCTGGTGCCTTCTCCTGTGCCTTCTCCCGTGCCTTCTCCCGTGCCTTCTCCCGTGCCTTCTCCTGTGCCTTCTCCTGTGCCTTCCTTCTCTGGTGCCTTCTCCTGTGCCTTCTCCCATGCCTTCTCCTGTGCCTTCCTTCTCTGGTGCCTTCTCCTGTGCCTTCTCCCATGCCTTCTCCTGTGCCTTCCTTCTCTGGTGCCTTCTCCTGTGCCTTCTCCCATGCCTTCTCCTGTGCCTTCCTTCTCTGGTGCCTTCTCCTGTGCCTTCTCCTGTGCCACAGGCTGGAAAGGGTGGTGAGAGGATGGCAATGGGCTGAGTCCTCAGGCACATATGGTGCTCCTGCGGGCATACTGTGCACAGGTACAGTAAGTGTTGCCAATTATATTACTGCCTTTGTTTTTAAATGTGTATTAGCTCATTTCACTCCAGGACCCTTCCCCACCCTCCTCCCTTCTGTTCCTGTATAACCCACTTACTTTCCCCGACGAAGGGACTTGGCAGATGGGTCAGGGTTACTAATTAGCTGCCCTTAAGATCAGGAGGTAGCCTGCATCGCTCAGCCTGGGCGGGCCCAGTGTCATCAAGGATGCTCTTCAAAGCAGAGAGCTCTGAGCCCTGCAGGGTGTGTCTCACTGTTGACTAGAAGTTGGAGGGCCCTGTGGAAAGAGTGTGGAGACTGCTCCTCCCTGAGCCGTGGGTGTGGAAGAGGACCCAGAGCCCAGCCAGACACAGACCCAGCTGAGCCTTGAGACCCAGAGTGGAGGACCTGGCGGTGCTGCTCAGACTTCGTGATGAAGGCTGAGATCAGAAATCTCCGTGATGTGGGCTTGGTAAGAGCAGGGATGCAAGTGCGATGGAGTTCACCCTGGAAGGCACGCACGCCCAGGAGGCCACCTCAGCTCAGAGGAGGGGCGGAGAGTAAGACAGCCTCATGTGTCACGGGACAGGAAGAAGAAGTGCATCGTGGCTTTTGAAAATAAAATGTAAGTAATATTGGTTGGCTTCTTCTTTTTAAAAGCCTTACATTTATGTGTCTTAAGAAAGCATGATAATATAGCCTAGAAAATTTAAATCTTCAACAAAAAGTTAAAAAGAGTAAAAAACAAATTGCACAGAGGACGGGAAAAAACACTATAGCCACCCCTCTCTTTTCCTTGCACATACTATTTGTTTAATCAGTCTTACTATAAACCCTAATTGCCACTGTTAGCTGGTCCTGTTGCTGTTTAAACAGTAGCATTTATGTAACAGAACAATACAAAATACAAAATAATATATAACTTCAAATACAGGCCTGTATTTTATAGGGTGTTAAAGTCATAAGACACATGAAAAACTATTGATTACATGCTGCAGGGGGTTTTGGTCTGATATGGCTGTGTCCCAGGGCTGCTCTCTGAAAAGTTAGTCGCCTGCTCTTAGTGTGACCTCCGAACCTGGGGAGAGGAGGAGGCTGAGCAGAGCTGCCTGGCTTGGGGGCGGCGAGGAGGAGGAGGAGGAGGAGGAGGAGGAGGAGGAGGAGGAGGAGGAAGAGGAGGAGGAGGAGGAGGAGGAGGAGGAGGAGGAGGAGGAGGAGGAAGAGGAGGAGGAGGAGGAGGAGGAGGAGGAGGAAGAGGAGGAGGAGGAGGAGGAGGAGGAGGAGGAGGAGGAGGGCCTCTGAGAAGGGCCAGGAGATGGGGCAGAAGGAGAGGTGTGCGCAGGTCCCTGGGCACTGGGCTAAGGAGCACCTTGCAGGCATGTTGGGAGATGGAAGGAGCTGGCTCCGGGGAGGGGTGGGGGCAGAACGGAAGCTGGGGACTCATTCCGTGCTGGTGATTCATTACGAGAGCAGCCAATGCCATTAGGAAAGAATACCATCTGCAAAGCCCGCTGCCTGGAGGAAGTACAGATGTTGAGGTTAGTGAACAGAGGCGGCAGAGCACGCTCTCCTGCTGGTGCCGTGGAGCGTGGGACCTGCACAGCATGGATGCACTGCTGTGGGGAAGGCAGGGGCTCTTCTGAGGAAGGGACGGTCTGGAGGAGCCAGGGGAAAGTTGCTTTTCTCACTCAGGTTTCTCTGCCGCAGACATTACAGAAATAGCCCTGGTTGCTGACGAAAGGCAGGCGTGGACGCGGGAACACTCACACCCCTGCAGGGACGGACCTGGTAACAGCCCTGCAGGCCAGCGGACAGGCCAGGCCGAGGCCTGGGTCTCCGCCAGCGGGATACATAAACCTCCGTCCTCACAGGTCTTCCTAGTGCATCTGTGTTGGCTGATGCCTCAAGGAGGGGGGCTGAGGCGAGTCTGAAGTCACCTGGGTCCCCTCCCACACCGCTGGGCCCTGCCTGCCTCCTATGGCTCAGGAGGGCCCTGGTCAGGGACCTGGTGGGGCATAGGGGACAGAGCCAGGTGACCTGTGTGCATCTGTGAAAGAGTGGCTATGTGTTATATACATATATGTGTGCACACTACATGTACATACACCATACAAGTGCATGTCAACTGTAAGCATGACAGTGCGTTGGCAGTTTCATGTGGGATGTACATGTGTTACCCTTTCCATTGCACCCCCTCCACACTGCAGTCTGTCCTCCATTCCCTTGCAACCATTCTCAAGGGCGGTGTCCTGGGTGCTGACTGTAGCAGGACACGCAGGCGGTGACGGTGCCCGGCCCTGGCCCTCACGGGCTGTCCCTGGTCCTCACAGACTGTCCGGTGGCCGACCGCGGGTGGCAAGTCTCTGGCTGGTCCCTCTTCCGATGCGCAGCCTGCCCTGTCCTCCAGCCCTTGCGTGGCCCACGGCGGTGGGGCTGCTGGGCTTCCAGACCTGGCGCTGAAGCCTCGGAGCCAACTTCGCGGAGGCAGGGCCCCGGAAGGGAACAGGCAGCAAGTGGATGGAGCACAGGGCGGCTGGGCATCTGAGGGAAGAAGCGGGCGGGAAACCCGAGCCCTTGGAGAGGGGAGCGGAGCGCGTCCAGGAGAAAGGGCGCTGGTGCGTGTGCTGTGGGAATGTGTGTCCTTGGGGACACAATACAATTGATAAAGCATCAGGGAAAACCCTTGGGCTTCTTGATTCAAGAACTTATTTTTTAAAGTAATTTTTATTATAATTGTACAGAAAGAAAAGGCCTACTTTTGAGAAGCATTCTTAACGTGACAGCCACTTCCCGTCTTCTGAGACGGTTTAGGCACAGCAGGGGCTCATGCTTTTCTTTCTCTGGTTCTCTCTCTTAGGGTTTTGAGACTGTCTTTAAACATTTTTTATTAAAAAAGTTTTATTGGTTGATTGGTTTTAGGCAGAGAGAGAGAGAGAGAGAGAGAGAGAGAGATGGATTTGTGTCCCTCCTT
Source organism: Myotis yumanensis (assembly GCF_028538775.1). Classification (NCBI taxonomy): domain Eukaryota; kingdom Metazoa; phylum Chordata; class Mammalia; order Chiroptera; family Vespertilionidae; genus Myotis; species Myotis yumanensis. Next base: position 13,641,963 of record NW_027223772.1, read on the forward strand.
ACTGATGCATTCATTGGTTGAGTCTCCTATGTGCCTGACTGGGATCAAACCCACAACCCTGACGTGTCGACACTAACCCGCCGAGCTCCTGGCAAGGAAGGCTGTCTGTTAACAAGGCCACAGCGACTCCCAGGCCCTGTGTGCCTTTTCACTGTTTCCCCTCCAGGTTCTGGGCCACAGCCCTCGGAGCCTCACGTGATGGAATGCAGGTCATTATGCAGAGAATACTGAGCACAGGTCCCAAGAGGCAAAATCCGAGACCGGAAGGTAAAAAGAGGAGCAGCCAAAAAACCCAGAAGGCAAGTTCAACCGGATGGACAGTCATTTCCTGTTCCTGAAATTTCCTTTAGGGTCTGCTGCCCAGCCAGCTGAGTCGGGAGAAGCTGGGAGGAAGAGCATGGCGGGGTCAGGGGCTGAGCTGGCCGCTCACAGTGGGGATGGGAGGCCTCGCGGCCTTGTCTTCAAGCCTGTGATGGAGAGGCCTGTGTCGGCCGTGCTTCAACCTTGCAGACAAGGAGAAGGGGTGGGGGTGGGCAGGAACAGGGGGGCTGGTGGGCGGTGGTGTGTGCATGTGTGTGGCTGTGAGAGTGCGTATATGTGAGCGAAAGTGTGTGTGAGAACGTGTAAAAATGTGAAAGGGTGTGTGAGTGTATGAATGTGAGTGTGTGGATGTTTTTGAGCATCTGAGTACACTGGTGTGTGAAAATGAGAAGTGTATGCACGTGTGTGTGTGCATAATGGTGTGTGTGAGAATGTATGAGTGTGCATGTAAACGTAAGCATGTATCAGAGTTTGAGTGTGTCAAGAGAGCATGTGTGTATGTAAGTGTATGAGTGCATGAATGTACGTGTGTGCATGTGATTGTGTGTAGGTGTATAAATAGAAAATTATACATTTACAGTGTATTGCTGGCAGGTGTGGCTCAGTTGGTTGAAGTGTCATCCCATGTACCAAGTGGTTGTGATTTGATTGTGATTTGATTCCCAGTCGGACACATACCGAGGTGTCAGGTTCGATCCCAGTGGGGGAGTGTGTGGAATGTAACTGCTAGATAGTTCTCTCTCTCTCTCCCTTCTCCTGTCTCTAAATAAGCAGTAAAACAGCCCTAGCCAGTTTGGCTCAGTGGCTAGAGCGTTGGCCTGAGGACTGAAGGGTCTCAGGTTCACTTCTGGTCAAGGGCACATGCCTGGGTTGTAGACTCGATCCCCAGTACAGGAGGCAGCCAATCAATGGTTCTCTCTCATTGTTGATGTTTCTAGCTCTCTCTCCCTCTCCCTTCCTCTCTGAAATCAATAAAAATATATTTAAAAATCAGTAAAACATATCCTCAGATGAGGATTAAAAAATAAATGAAAAGACTATGTTTAAAAAACATAATCAAAGTACCATTATTACATCTAAAAGTTACCAATAATTTCTTAATACCATCAACATCTAGTCAGTACTCAACGTGAAGACAGTGACTGGAGAGCAAGCGACCAGGAGTGAGTGGCAATCACACAGCCCCCGGGTTCCAGAGGGCCAGGGAGCCAACGGCCCCCGGAGCCCAAGGCTGCAGGTGCCCGGAAATAAACAAAAAAAAGGCGCTTTTGCAGACAGGTTGGCCGGAGGTAGAACACAGCTCTGTAATGAGACAGCTGTGTGTGTCCCACATGCTACTAGGATTACTGGACATATTTCACGAAAATCATTAGTGGGAGGATTCTTGAAAATGTGTACAGACGGAGATGTCTGGTTAATGAGTCAGCCCTCCCTCATTTGAGCGGCTCTGTACCCGGGATTCTGTTATCAGGAGGGGAGCCCAAGGCGTCGTCCCTGCCTGCAGGGGCGCACACTCCCATGGGCTGTGCTGTGCCCCGGGGGGAGACTGTGGCCGAGATGCTTGGAAGTCAAGCAAGTCAGTCACATGAACAGTACTATGGCTACGTCCTTCCTCCTTACCTCCAGATCTTGCTTAAGAAACTAAACAAAGGAAAAGATACCAACACTTGAAATCAAGAAAATAAGCGCCACGGCTCAGAGGTGACAGGAAGGGGCCGCCTGTGAGAAAGCTCTGAGCCAGGCCTGGCACGCAGCTCCTAAGCAGCCAACGCACACTCAGCCAGCCCTCAGGGCGCCGTGGTCCTGTCCTCACCACCCACCACCCACCTGGTGCCCGGAGCTCGGGATGTGGGCAGACAGGATGAGAGTAAGAGTGGGTGCTGTTTCTACTGCCCCAGGACTAAGGAGAAAGCCGGCCCTAGGATCACCGCAAATACTTCTGAGTGCTGTGCTGAGCGTGGCCTCCCTTCCCAGCACTTGACTGCAGCTGCTCGGTGGAACACAACCTCCTCTTCACCCAGGGGCTCCCTGCCTCGGCTCCTTCCAGCCAGCGCTGACCACTGGCCGGTCCCGTAGGATAAGTTCAAGTCTGTTGCCATGGTCAGGCCTCCATCCAAACAGGACAACAGTGGCAGATTCTGTATCTCCCCCAAGTTCATTTGCATGTCTGAGCTACATTTAAAGCCTCTGAACCTAAACTCCGTTGTACGTGTTGGTGTGCATTCTCTCTCCCTCTAATGTGACCTTTGGCCTGTGGGGGGAGGTGTCTTTGGAAAGTCCAGTGAAGCCCTGTCCTTACTGTTGACTTATCTCCAACTGGCACTGGTGACGCGTTTCAGAGAAGCGGAGGCGCCGGAGCAGAGGCCTCGGGGCTGCAGTGAGCAGAGTGCAGGACACAGCATGTGGGGAAGCACAGCGCTGTCAGCCAGTTCCCTCCTCCTCTGAACCCACCAGGGCCTGGCTCAGCTCTAAGGGCCGCGCGAATGCGAGTCGGCGCCTGGGTGCAGAGTGGCTTCGTTTAGAATGCGAATTCGGAGGTCCTGCCCAGACTAATGAAGCATTGTTTTAAAAATCAAAAAAGAATTTCTATGCAATTAGTCCGTATGAGACTTTCAGGGCTGGCTGTGGTCTTCCTAGCGATCGTTTCACAGTCTGTGCTGTTAATCCGAGCTGACGGTAATGGCGGGTCTCTCTGTGTGCTTCCCGAGCTGGTTAGTGAGTGGAGCTCCCCTGACTTACAACATGTGGGGAAGGGCTGGTAATGTTTCTACCCTGACTTACAGCATGTGGGGAAGGGCTGGTAATGTTTCTACCCTGACTTACAGCATGTGGGGAAGGGCTGGTAATGCTTCTACCCTGACTTACAGCATGTGGGGAAGGGCTGGTAATGTTTCTACCCTGACTTACAGCATGTGGGGAAGGGCTGGCGATGTGTCGGGCACTGTTTCACCTCGCTTACATCTGCTCCTCTGTTTTCTCCACTTTTCTCTCCTCTTCCCTCCATCTGGGCTTACAAGGCTGTTGAATCAGTAATGCCAGCCTTGCTCAGTGCTGTTTTGATAGCAAGTCATTTGCATGTGGCCCATTTTGTCATCATCATAAAAGACAGGAATGCCTGTGAAAGGAGACCGCTGCCCATGCACTCTGCCAGGTGCTGCACGGAGCACGGACGGTGGGGTGGGCGGGAGTGGGATCTCCGGAGCCTGTTCCAGCCATGAAACAGTGTATGTCGCCAACACCAGGGCTGGCCCTGTGCTCCAATGTGGGCCTTCAGTGACCGGCAGGCACATGAGGCAGGTTACTTACAAGTGGACAGCTGGTCGGCCGGAGGAGTGGTCTTTAACCAGGAATCCCAGACCGCCCGTCCTCCGAGTCTTACATTAATGAGAAGTGATTTTTGGTGACCAAGTGTAAGCTAGAATATTCAATGGTTTATGAGCCCCAAGTCCTATTTCAACCAATTTTTTTTTTCTGGAAAAATTGAGAATGCTAAAGAATTGATTATCTGTGACGTGACAATACTTTTTTGGGTTGTTTTCTAGAGAACAAGAATAACATTGCTGAAGGGTTTGTCAGAGATTTCTTATGTTGTTTTGTCTAAAAAATAGAGGGTTGAGATTAAAGAAGCCTTTACTAGTTATATCTTGGAGGATTTGAGCATCAAAATAAATGATGGTAAAGGATTACAACCCCTTGAGTGAAATGGGCACCCAGGAGTCCACGCCGACACAAGCAAATGAGTGGGGGGAGGAGGGCTCCCCCTAGAGCAGAGAGCTGACTGATGCCTGTGAAAGGAGTGCTGGGAGTGGGCACTGCCTGTGGGAAGTGTTGTAAGGGGGCGATTTGGGCAGGAGTCAGCACTAGGTGCTGTGCTGGTGGGTGGAACGCGATGGGGAAAGGATGTGAGTTGTAGTCTCAGAAGAGCTTCCACACAATCCTGCTCAATCGCAAATGAGGAACCGTGACTTCGCAGTGGGGGCGACACTGTGCGGTGAGAAGCGCTGACTGTGTGCACTGAGCAGAGTCACTCCTGTGGCGGAGGCCTGTCCTGCCCATCACACCTCATTCTTTCTATGGTTACCAAGAACACAAGAGACGAAGAAAACTGGAAAGACATGGCAACTACATGCAATGCTTGATCCTGGGCAGAGTCATGGCCCAGAAAGGAAACAGAGGCTGCATTGGGAAAGTTGGCAACATTTGAATGGGATCTGCGGGCCAGGTGCTAAGGTATGGGTGAGGATTTCCTGGTCAGGAGGGTAGTAGTGTTTATGCATGGACAGTCTTTGGGGGAAAGCACACCGGAACATTGAGGTGTTTCTGCAGCTTGTTCACAAGTAGTTCCAAAAAAGACCAATGGTTTAATGATCACAGGAAGATAGACCGTATGATAGAGAGAATGTGCTAACCCTTAAACCACTTCCAGGAGATATGGAAATCTTTTATACTGTTCTGGCAACTTTTCTGTAAGTTTGATATATTTTAAAATTGATCACTAAAAGGAAAGTGGAGAAATTCCAGAAGAAATAGTATCCTGGTAAAATAGTATTCAACTAGTCAAAAATTAATTAGCTCTCAGCATACTCTACACTCTCAGGCGAATTATAGTGGAAATATCCAACAAGTAGGAATGATAGTCATTCAGTTTTAAATCAGGAGGCACAATGATAAGACCTCCATCACCACAGTGGAGCAGTGCCTACTCTCCAAGAATTTCCCAGGGACACCCAAAGATTGTAACTCCTTTATTTAATCTCTTTTTAATTTTTAAAAGAAGATTCCTGCCCTGGCCAGTTTGGCTCAGCAGTTAGAGCGTTGGCCCGTGGTCTGAAGGGTCATAGGTTCGATTCCCACTCAAGAGTATGTGCCTGGGTTGCAGGCTTGATCCCTGGGATGGGTGCAGGAGGCAACCAATCGATGTATCTCTCTCACATCGATTTTCTCTCTCTCTCTCTCTCCTTTCTCTCTCTCTCTCTCTCTCTCTCTCTCTCTCTCTCTCTCTCTCTCCTACTCTTTCTTAAAAAAGTCAGTGGAAAGAATATCCTCAGGTAAGGATTTAAAAAAAAAAAAAAGATGCTTTCATTTTGAACTTCCCTAATATTTTTTTCCAAAAATACTAAAAAGTAAAAAACACAATGAAAATCGAACTCTGGCCATTGTTAGTATTTTTGGTCCATTTCCGCCCACATTTTCTAAAGATGACTTTCATTTTGTCTGAGGCGAATCTAATCATATTATGTACACTTTGGTCCTCAGGCCTTGCTCCTATGATCTCTAGTCTTTTCCCACGTTGCCACATGACAACCTTGGTGGCTAGCAGTGCTGCAGCCTGTAGGGCACCTGCTCTGCGCAGTCAGCCCTGCGGATGGCAGCCCCTAATCTCCCGGAGCCCCGGCCCGGGTGGGGCTCTGCGTTCTCCGTGCTCCGGGACAGTCCTCCTCTCCCTCCTCCCATCCTGCCGGCGCACTGCTCTCTGCGGGAAGCCTTTGTGCTTACTATACTTGGGATGATTTCTGTCTCCTACCCTGACCTCTGATCACACACTCCCACCAGCACTGTGGGATGTGGGGGAAGGGGGTACCCGTGGGCTGCTCTTTGCCAGTCTGATGGGTGGAAAATGGCCCATTAGTGCCATTTCGACTTTCCTCCTGCTGAGCATCGTTTCATCTGTATAGACCACTGGGTCTTCCTCTTTAATACACATATGTCTTTATGTTTTGGCATATTAGACGAGTCAGGCTAATTAACCCTACCTACTGTGACAAAAACCCTAAATCTTAGTAACTTGACATCATAAAAGATTTTGCTCACTGCATGTCTGATGTGATCTGCAGGCTTTGTTCCACCAAGTGACTCAGCCGCTGGCTCAGAGTGACACTGAGTTCCTGTGCACAGCCCCGGAGGCCCTGCGCCAAGCGCAGTGGCCTTTTGAGGACGAGCTCTCTGCTCCGCAGGTGCCGATGATGTGACACCCAGGAAGCGCATCCGGTCCCTGTCATTGGCCACACGTGAGACGTGTGGGGAGCAATGTGGGTGCTCATCTTGGACATGGATGGCTTTTGAAGCCTGCATCTTGTTCTTCGGACTGTTCTGGTCTTCGATTGCTATGCAGCAAACACCCCAAAGGTTGGTAGTTTAAGCAGAAACCCTTTATTTAGCTTACAGATAGGCAATGTGGGCGGGGCGCAGCGGCACCAGCCGGGGTGGCTCACGTGGAGCGGAAGGACCCACTTCCAAAGGGCTCAGGCACAGGGCTGGCAGGTGGGCTCCCCCGGGGTCTCCCCAGGATGTCAGGCTTCCTCAGGGCAGGTGGCTGAGTTCCCTGGGCAAACGTCCCACAAGAACCAGGTACAAACACATCCCCCTCAATGGCCTCGCCATGGAGCACCCAGAATGGCAGTCCCCCCCCCCCCCCCACCCCACGTCCCAGGCCCACCACAGGGGACTGAGCCCAGACCCCGTCCCTTGAAGGCAGGTGTATGGGTCACATGGCACAAGAGCACGTGGGGTGGGGGCAGTGCTGCGTCCAGCTTGGAAAATGCCATCGCCACAGAGGCACAGCCGTCCACGTTTCTGTCGCTGCTCTTATTGCTCCCATTAACGTTTCTTTGACAACGTGATTACCGCAGAAGCTTCTTGTATCTTCGCTTCCAGTCGGGTCCGCACCCCAGTGCTGTTCCCAGAGCGGTTTCTCTTCCCTGAATGGAGATGCACATCTTCCTTTCACTGTTTCTCACCTCGTGCCTCCTGCTCTCAGCTTTCCCGCGGCTGCCTGGGGCTCGCCGGCTCCGTGGGCCGCAGGTCTGACAACCTGTTGCCATTGCTTTTGCTCTGGAAGCCTCTTGGCTGTTCTGACCCTGCGTGCCTGGAATTCGTGGATTTTTTTTTTTTTTTTTAGCATTTTTTGTTTTTTGTTCATCGTTACCTGAGGATACTTTTACCATTGCTTTTTAGTGGAAGGGAGTGAGGGAGGCGGCGGGGGAGAGAAAAACATCAATGTGAGAGAGACACATTGACTGGTTACCTCCCACATGCGCTCCGACGGGGATGTGTGTTGGGGGGGGCGGGGAGCGAACCCACAACCAGGTACAAGCCCTTGATCAAAAATGGGACCGGGACCCTTTAGTGCACAGACCAATGCTCTAACCACTGAGTACCAGCCAGGGCTGTTTATCCTTACTGACTTGTAGGACTAGTTCATTTAGTTCACCTGCTCTGTGATCATCTCAGAACCAGCAGGCACAGAGTCACAAGGCACTGAGCCCACAAGGGGGGGCGGCCAGCTGGAAGGAGGGAATGCCCGTCTGTGGGCTGCCTGGGCAGAAGGCCCGTCCCCTGTCACCTGGCCACCCCTAGAGTCTGTGTTTCTGTTAATGGACAGACGCGTCTGGGCGAGCAAGGGCAGAAGCTCCCTTGACTTCGCTCCTTTGAGTCTAACAGAGAGGTGCTGCCTGACAGGCCGTCGGCAAGGGCAGGGGTGGGACTCCATGGGCAACTGTACTGGTCAGTACTCAGGACAGGGCTTCTTCCACAGGGAGCGCCTCCCAAAGGTTCGCTCATGAGTCTGCGTGGTGTCTCCAGGCAGCACTTGACAACGACTCCGAAGACCTCAGGAGTAGGCAGTCAGTGGCAAGCACACCTTCTGTCAGGAGCCCACTTGCTCCTTCACCCGGGCCTGCAGGAGCAGGCTAAGCGCCCTTACTGAGGCCCACCTGCCTCTGGGGTGGCCACTGGCAGCAGGGCCGCAGCCTCCCAGCGTCAGGGCTTGTAGGAGACACGCATAGGCATTCATCCCTCTACTAGACTTACAGGTGCCAAGCCGGTCCTCGTGTCTGCTCCAATAAACACAGCTTCGCAAGGCAGCCTCCACACCTCACGGGGTCGGGCTGGGCTGATGCGCTGACATTTGGGGTCTTGCTGACTCTGAAGGGACTGCCCCTCCCAGAGTGAGCCAAGTTTAGAGAGTGAGCCACTCATCAGCCAGCACGATGCTCTTCACATACAAACCAACCAACACAGAGCCCACACTGCCCCACCTCCCCTACAGCTCTCACACCTGGGTCACCGTCTCTCTAGCCACTCCAGGGCCAGGTACCAGACGGGTACCAGCCCCTGTGCCCCGAACCCGCTGGAATGACTCACACGGGCCAATCCTGGGCCTGCCCACCCTGCCTCGCCCATCCTTCCCTCGGGAAGCACAGTAAAGGCTCTTGCCCAGGTCCCCCCGCCCCTGCCTCCTGACGGATGCTGGTGCCTCCCTGCGTGGCCCTGCTGCCTGAGGAGTGTCCGGCCCTCTCGGGAATGGTACGGAACCAATGACCTTTTCGCTGGCAGTCACATCCTGACCCGCTGACCTCACTGTCCCTCCGATTTTCACTGGGACACTATCATTTTGAACACGGTGCAGTGACCATTGACCTCACACAGATTTCAACTTCCAGCCACACTTCCTGGGAGCGGCTCATAGGTTCACATGGCAAAATTCTCCATCAAGTGGGAAGCTGTGGCTCTTTCCATGTCTCCACGACCCAAGAGATACACATCAGCCCAGAGTTTGGATAAGGAGTTGTTTATTATTCTTGGAAGCACAAGGAGAGAGGAGGCAAGCCTCGCACCAGGGTGCTTGTCCCTGGAGAGCTGTGAGCATGGCCCTGGCCCCCGAGAAGGCCGCCTGGTGAACAGAGCAGCTGCCCTTCTGAGCGGCCATGGGCCCAGCAGGGACGGCAGGAGGCAGGCAGCTGTGCCGGGACCGGGTAGGGATACATCCCCCTGGCCCTAAACAGTTCAAAACTCACTCAATCCCCGGGTCACGGGGCTCTCCTTGACTTGCCCCAGTTTGGAAAGATAAGATTTAAGAGGATAAAGTTCAAATAGGAGCCAGCCAGTCCTGTCAGCTTCATCTCCGCACATATTTAAGACAACAACCAACATGAACTTGTATGAACTGCCAGGAACAGAACCCAAATGAAGTTTCCCCTCCTTGATCCCATTCATTTTTCTTTGTTAGCACTCAGTACATTTTGCATCTTTATTACCCGATCTCTAAACAATGTCAAATTCCAAACACAAGCTTCCACAGTGCATTTCAGAAGCTGTTGACTTGGGAGCAACACCAGAAAACAATGAATTAAATGCAGATAAATTGGTCCTAAGTTGCTTGCTTGCTGCCATGTTATGGGCTCAGAGAGGTAGGGTGAATTTTATGAATCTTGAAGAACAGTCTTGTGTCACTTTAATTAACCAGAGCACGATGGTGAAACAAAGCATGAGCGGGGTTTTCCACGCCTGGCATCCTTGGGGGCGCCAGGACAGCCAGGAGCCAGCGCTGTGGGAACAGGGCTCCCCGCAGCCCACCTCCACCACCGCCTGCCTGGGTCAGAGAGCTCGAGATGCTGTGGAAACTCAACTGAAAACCACAGCAACACCACAGGCCCTCCCTTCTGCCCTTCGGGGAAAGAAATCTGCACACAAAGGCAGCCGAGTGCCGTTTGCCCACTTTGCCCACCGGCTGGCACACCTCTCCCAGGGTGGTCTCCCAGCGAAGACAAGCAGGACAGGTTGCTCTCCAAGTCCCGATGCCTCTGCACCCACACTGCTTAGCTCTCTCCCAGCCTCCCAGTGGCCTTAACCGGAGTCTAATGTATTTGGGAGTGTTAGTTTCCAAGCTATAAAAGGAGACTTTCGATCCCACGTTGCAGCCAGGAGTCTACACAAGGACACGATTGATTCTATTGGTGTTTTATCCTTTTTTCCCCTTCTTCCCCCCTGCTTTTGAACCTGGAATATAGATAAGATGTTTGGAGGGGAAGCAGTCATTTGAGATGATGAGAAAAATCTGAGGATAAATGAGATGAGAGAACCCTGAGGGTGAAGGCCAGGTCCAAAAATGAAGAGATCTTGAGGAGGAGGCCATGAATGAGGGGACCCTGACAGTGAGGGCCAAGGATGAGGGGATCTTGATAGTGGGGGCCAAGGATGAGGGGATCTTCATAGTGGGGACCAAGGATGAGGGGACCCTGACAGTGGGGGCCATGCCCAAGGATGAGGGGACCCTGACAGTGGGGGCCATGCCCAAGGATGAGGGGACCCTGAGGTGGGCTCTCAGAGGGCAGGGGATAATGTCAGCCATGCATGGGGGCACTGAGGCACTATGGAATCCTTGCGCCAGACCCGGGCTGCCTTCTGAGAAGTTCAGGTTGTTTGGGTGAAACAAGCCTCTAATGAATGATACTCAGCCTGTGTGATAACAGCCTGGGCCCTCACTGGCCCCGCCCCACCCGCCCACCTGCCCACCCGCCCAAATACAGACACAGCTGGGCTCATCCTGTCAGAACTGGGCTTCAGACCTGTGTTCACTCAGTTTTCTCTTCTCTCTCTCTCTCTCTCTCTCTCTCTTTATGAAAAGTGACGCTTTGGGGGTGGCAACCCATTCTTAACACATTGCGGACCAGTTTTATTGCTAGCTTTACCCAGTGGCCAGATAAGTTTCTATTGAACGAGTACAAAAACGTTTTACATGTTTTAAAATTGAAATTAAATACCCATTGCATTTTGAAGTTATTTATTGCATGTTCTTACAAGCTAATATCTTTTTAAAGAGTCCTCATGATTGGCCACAAGCCTTAGAACAGAAAACACGAGAATTCTTGTGATCCGTCTGCATTAAGTAAGAAACTGTGTTGGTAAATAAATGCTTATTGTCTCCTAAACCAGCTGCACTTTGCACCCATCACTGCCTTCCTTTATCCCTGCCCCTGGATGGCCTCCTGCGGGGCCTCTCTGACACTATGAGCATCTCAGGCTCAACATAGGCACACCTCCGCCGAAAGCCCCTGAGCTGCCCAGGCAGGACCCGCCTCTTCCTCTGGGCTTTCCATGGCTCCACCAAAGGCCCACACCGGGGAGTGGCCGCTACCTGCTGGTCGCCCTCGGGTGGGCTGGGACGGTCAGGAGCAGTGTTGGTCAGCCAGCCTCCACCCAACGCCTGGCTCTCCAACCAATGCTTGTTAAATGAACAACTGAGTGGTTGTCGAACGCACGTCAATTTTAGCTGGATGGCTATGTTGTGACATTATAAAGTATTTTGTTAGATACCCGAAGAAAACCCAAACCCTGCCCTGGCCCAATGAGAGGGCACAGTAGACAATGCCAATGCCACATGCAGCTGAGTGACTGAGCCTTGGAGCGAGACTAGCTGCAGTCAGCCCACCGACGAGTGACACTCAGAGCTGCTTTAAGCCACTCGGTTCTGGAATGGTGTGTTGCAGAGCAGATACTTGATGCAAGGTTTTTTCTCCCTAATTCTATCTTCCCCCACTAACGGGCACCCTGAGCACTCCGTGTGCCCTGGAAGGGAGCACAGAGACCAAAGAACTGAATGGGGTACCAGCCCTGGCCCGGCGGGTCCCTGCAGAGTGACGGGCCAGGCCCAGCCATCACTCCGGAGGCGGCAGAGTGTCAGCCTCTCTGGGCCTCCATCTCCTCTGTTCCGAGCAGCCTGAGCGAGCACAGTGGGTTGTCAGGTTGTGCTTTGAGAAATGGGGTCTCCAGCATGGCACTGTGGGGGCAAGGCCCAGAACAGCCCTGTCACCTGGGCTGGGAGACCCTCACTTTCTGCTGGAGAAACTGCTCCTCTGTGGGTTTCATATATTGGGCCTCCTCAGAAAGCTTTATCAAATGTCACTGTGGTCCGGCCAGCGTGGTTCAGTTGTTGAGCATCAACCTATGAACCAGGAGGTCACAGTTTGATGTCCGCTCAGGGACATGCCCAGGTTGTGGGCTCAATCCCCAGTGCAGGGCTTGCAGGAGGCAGCCAATCAATGATTGTCTCTCAGCATTGTTGTTTCTCTCTCTCTCCCTTTCCCTTCCTCTCTGAAATCAATAAAAATATATTTAAAAAATAAATAAATAAAATAAAATAAAATGTCATTGTCTTCGTCTCTCTGAAGGTACATACAGACTCTTAGAAAGCATCTGTGGGGCCCTGTGAAAATTCCAGCAGGCATCTTACTTCTTTTAAACTCTTGATGGAATTATCCTGGTTATGTCAAATTTTCAAAAGTCTGTGGGTTATTTTAAGTCTCAGAACACAGCCTACACTCAGTAATTTGTGTTTCCAATTCATTTTAAATACACCTTGATGCAAAGGTCAGACTTCCCCTCCCTCCCCCAGAAGGCACCCTTGGGCGGCTGGCCAGCATGCAGCCTTGACCTCCTCCCCCCCATTGCCCAGGGGGGACAGAATGCCGGCTACAGCTTGGAGGAGACACCCTGGGAGGAGGGACTCTTACACAACCTGCCCTGGGCCTGGGAAGTGCCTTCTGCTGGCTCTCACAGGGGGTTCTCCTGGCTCCCTAGGCTCCCTTCCCTGAGGGCCGCTCACCTCTAGCCCCTTCGCCTGGTCAGTTCACTTTCTTCTGTTCGCTGCTTCTTTGTGAAACTGGAGGCCAGCTCCAGGTCCTCATTGGCCAGAGCTGAGATGGCCCTGGCTACTGGCTGCCTCTGTAGGAGGCCCACAGCTGGCCAGTGGCGTCCCACCTGGATTCACCGACCACCTACATGGCCAGCGGCATGATTCAGCCTCCTGTTCTTACACAGGCAGGCAGGGCTCGCTCTGCTGCCTTGAGGTTCAAAAGAAAACCCCTCTACCCCTGCCAGGGGCCAGTGTTCACATAACCACCCTCCCAAAGTGATCCTCCTACAATGCTGACCCCATGTGAGGCCTCGATGTGCTTGAACATGTCCTAAACTAGAAAGGCTAACTTTGAACTAATTCCTTTCGAAGTTTTGTGTAAGATTCTGCATGCACCCTGTTTGAAATGCAGCCATTGGGAAGTGAGGTCAGCAGGAGGTAGAATAGGAGGTTCCAGTCTGCACCCCCTCATGGAAACACTGGGAGAAAATATTAGCAAACCATGTATCTGCTAAGAGATTAATATCCAAAATATATAAGGATTAATGCAACTCAATAGCAAAACCCCACAAATAATTTGATTTGAAAAATGACTGGCTGGCTGGCTGGATTGGAGTGTCATCCCATACACCCAAAGTTCGCGGGTTCAATTCCTGGTCAGATCGTCAGATCAATGTTTATTCTCTCGCTCTCTCTCCATATCTTCAGGGAAGATTTTTAAAAAATTGGCAAAGGAACTAAATAGACACCTTGCCGTAGAAGACATGCAGACGGCTAATGGATACGTGAAAAGGTGCTGGCTATCACTAATCACCAGGGAAATGCAAATCAAAACCACCATGTACTGCCTCTCCCCCGGTTAGAATGGCTGTCATCAGGAAGACAGGAGATAAGTGCTGGGGTAGTTGTGGGAATGTAAATTCGTGCAGCCACTCCGGGAAACAGTATGGAGGTTCCTCAAATAATAAAAAACAGAACAACCATATGATCCAGCAATCCCACTTCTGGGTATCTATCCAAAGGAATTTAAGTTAGAATCTTGAAGAAATACCTGAATTCCAAAGTTTTTGCAGCATTATTCACAATAGCCAAGATATAAAACAACCTAAATGCCCTTTGGATGAATGGATAAGAAAAATGTGGTACATGTGTGCAATGGAGTAATACTCAACCATAAAACGAAGAAATCATGCCAATTGGGACAACATGGATGGGCCTGGAGTTTATTATGGGAAGTGAAATAAGCCAGACACTTAAAGACAAATGCTGTATAATCTTATCTAATAAAGAGGGAATATGCAAAATGACCATCACGCCTAATGGTCAAGATGGCTGTGCTCACAGCAGAGGCAGGGATTCCATAACACAAGATGGCTGTGCCCATAGCGGAGGCCGAGTTCTGTAACAAGGCTTAATGAGCAATCAGCAGGGACCTGAGGCTGCATGGCACTGGGATGGGCAGTGGGATCCGAGGCCATGCCCCCTGCCTGGTGGGGCTTGACAGAGGAACCTCAGGCTGCGCGCCCCCCACCCCACCCCAGTGCTGGGCCGGGGGATCTGAGGCCACACCCCCGCCATGCGGGGCTTGACGGGAAACCTCAAGGCGTGCCCTCAACCCCGGCTCGGGCTGGGGGACCTCAGGCCATGCCCCCCATGCCAGCTCCAGGCCAGGGGCTTGATGGGGACCTCAGGGCATGCCCCCTGCCCTGGCGCTGGGCCAGGCTTGATGGAGGTGGGGCCAACCAGGTCTGGATCTAGCCCAATGTGGGTGGGGCCGACCGGGTCTGGATCTTGTGCGATTTTGAGGCGCATGTGGGTGGGCAGGGACTTGACTCTGGTTCCCGTGTCATGCCCCAGACTCTGACAGGAGGAAGATTTTCAGATACATTTTACTAATTTTCTTTCATCTCTGACACTTCTATGATAGAGAAAGGGCAAATAGCAACATTAAAGTATTTCCTCTAATTAATTCCCCTTTAATGTGCACGAATTTCATGCACCGGACCACTAGTCTTACATATTGGATTTAAAATAGTCAAATCCATAGAAGCAGAGACTAGAACGGTGACTGCCAGGGTCTGGAGAGAGGGGACCTGCACAGGTGATGACTGGAGGGTGCAAAGTCTCAGCTAAGCAAGGTGAATACCTTCTGGAGAGCTGCACAGTGGAGTGCCTATGGCCAACAGTACTGCATTGTCCACTTAAAATGTTCTGAGACGGTAGATCTTATGTGAGTGTTAGCACACATGCACACACGCATGTACACACACACATGCACACATGCACACTGATAAAGGAGGTGGGAGGATGCCTTGGGGGTGATGGGTTTGCTATGGCCTTGTGATGGTGACAGGTGTATACTTACCCAGCTCATCGGGCTGTGTACATTACATACGTGCAGCTTTCTCCTTGCCAGTCATGCTCAATCAAGTGGCTTTAAAGACAAAGAATGCAGCATTAGCCCCACTGGGTTCAGACGGCAGCTACATCCTAACGCCCGGGTGCACGCACTGTCCTCTCTCTCTATGTCTGGATATGAGTTATTTCCATTGAAAGTGTGAGTGACACGAAGCAGTGAGATGTAGAATTCTCTTTAACAAGCAACACAACCTGAGTGTGTAAACCTAGAGCCGTTTCCCGGCTCTGAACCTGGGGGTGAGCGGGTGCACGCCGCCTCCACCCCGTCGCAGCCCCACCTGCCCGGCCGCCTGCTGCTCTGTTGGAGCGGTCCCTGCACGGGGCATTCTCTGGACCTAATGACCATATTCTTACAAAGGAGGGGTCGGCTTGTAGATTTAGGTGAAAAACATATAAAACCTGGTACATCAGAACAAGTGATCTCCACCCTCGTCCGTGACCTTGGAGTAGGTCTACATGACCTCCCATAGTTTGTTCCCTGCAAATGTAGTTTTAATTCAGAGCAATGGGTTTGGCCCACTCATGCCTTGGGGCCATCCTAGTCATAGTCTGTCCCCTGGTGCTGACGGCAGGTGTGGGCGCCCGGCAGTGCTCACCTGAGGCTGCGGCGGGTGCGGCTCAGCCAAGGAGGCTGTACTGATGGTCCGCCGCCCCCTCACAGGCCTCAGCACACACTCAGGCAGCAGAGGCAGAGGCCCTGCAGGGCTGGGCCCTGAGAAATGCCCTTTCCCTCCCTCGTGTCTGGACAGTGTGTCCCAGGAGGCCACAGAGGGGCCGTGCACAGCGAGATGCCCCGAGGAGGCGGCCCAGCATCTCCACCCGTGAGGTGACGGTGAGAAGCAACAGTGTCAGGTCACAGTGCTTCTTCCCCTGGATTCCCTCCTCCTCCTGCTCCCGCCACGGCTCCACCCTCAGCTCCCAGGAGGACTTTCAGGTCTGGCACTCACCTTCCCATCATTCCTGTCTGCTTGGGGGTTCGTGGTGGCAAACAGCATGCCCTTCAAAGTCCCGGACTGACCCCTACTTCTCAACTCCCGTCCCAGTCTCCTTTCCTAATGGGCGAGCCTCCTCAGCCTCTCACGCCGACCCTTCCCCAGTGACCCTCAGGTCTGTGTCTCGGGTGTCATCTAAGCCCATGGCCCTAAGCACATCTGGATGGTCACCTCTCTGGTTGCTTTTTAGACAAGCTGTCACCTCAACTTCTCAATGACATGTCCGTAAGGTAATACCGCCTCCTTGATCCGCATTTGTTTTCAAGAGCTTTGGGCCCCCAATTAAAGCAACGAGAGTCACTTGGTCGAGGGCTTTATGGGAAGAGTGGACATCATTACCTTCCTCTCCTGTGATGGTTGAGAACGCACTTGCCAACAGGCTCAGTCTCCAACAGCGGGGACTCGCACGTTCGGGGCGTGGGCAGCGTGCTCACCCAGGGTTACGAGGAGAGCCAGGCAGGCCAGGATCAAATTAGAGAAGAAAAGTAGCCGAAGAAAATGAAAAGAAAAGAGAGCAGAGGCCAGAGAGAAAAGTGGAAGATTATTCAGGAACTCTCTCTGGTTGATGCGGGCCAGAATATGAGAAGGGCCCAGGCCAGTTGACTAGAGTGAGAGCTCCCGCTTTTTCCGATAGTGCCCATTGGGAACCGCTACAGGATTTGTGGGGCCAGGGCAACACGAGAGCATGGGGCCTCTTGTTCACAACTACTCTGAATTTCAAGGTGGCGACAGCAGAGCATAAAGCCAGCGAGGTCCACTCAGAGCACAGGGCCAGGTCGCCTGCAGGGTCACTCACCAGAAACGCCACCCGCTGCTTGTTCTCAGCTCTTTCTGCTGCTTTTTCTCATGTGAGAAATCTGTGGTCTTTGCGAACCTTATTCTAGTCCCCGGGAAGCTGCTGAGAAGGAGGGATCCTATCTGCCCTCTAAGGACCAGAGGCCATGGGAAGAAATGGAGGGGCTGCCTCCCATCTCCGCCTCTGTCTGCCTTGCAAATTGGTCTTGAGCCTGCCTCGTTTCACCTGGCACCTGGCCCGCAGAGCGCAATTTCCTGCATTCAGACCTGACAGGACTCCTGATGAGGCCCCATGAAAGGCCCTCTGCAGCCCTGGGACAGCCCCTGAGGATGGTATTCCAGGAAATTGCGACCACCTGGCCGTCATTAGTTCTCTCCTACAGGAACTCCATGGCTCCCTCCCGCTGAGCTGTGACCGGCTCTGAGCAGGCTCTCCGCCCCAGGCTGCACTCCCTGGCTTGCGGCCCAGTCTGCTCTTTCCTCCTTCACAGGGTCCCAGCTCTGTCAGGTGGAGGAGGAAGGCACACCCCAAGTGGAAGGCTGGGCCTGCCCTTGGCATCGTGATTGGCAGCAGGGCAATGAGCTGACCTCTCCCAGGATCTGGGTGTGTGGGCCGAGGGAGAACAGTGCTGGAAATCAGCGTCCACAGCGGTGCCTTTTACCTGGAACTTTACCTGGAGAAAAAGTGCTTGCGAGGAGCTAATACATGTTATTAACCTCATGAAAGAAGGGACCACTTTGTGTACAAGAGTGGAGTCATATTTGAAAACGACAATATTTTAAAACCAGGACAATGGCCAAGGAATGGGTAGATAGATGAGTAAAACAGACAAATTCCAGGAACAGACCGAAATATATATCAGAATTTAATATAGGAGAAAGAAAGCATTTCAAAAAATTTTTTTTATTTAAAAAGGGGTAATTGGGAAATTTACTAACCATTTTGAAAACAATGTTAATGACCTGATACTATGCAGGTAAATACTAACACACAGACACTAATGTAACTGAAGGAAATCACAAGCGGAAATTCAGATTAAAGCAACAAGCGTTTGTCTTCCCCTTCTCAATGGGCAGAGATCATGTACTTTTGTCACAGCCTCATAAACATACACCAGTAGCAGAATCAATAAATAAGGGGGAAACATAGCTAACTGCGTCGCTTCCATCTCCTGTTAGACCCGGCTGGTACCCGGACCCACAGGATTGGTGACGGGCTGCGTGGAGGAAGGACAGCTGCCCAGCAGAGGTGCTGGAGCCAGGCCCCCCACAGGTGGAAGTTTAATACAAGAATCATCCGCGATAATAAAGGAATGGCTACGGGACATACAGGAATCTCTAAGGAATCCTACGCCTGAAGAGAAACCCAGGGGAGGACAACATGGAGAAGGTGTGGTGTGGCCAGCACCCCCAGGAGCTGCTGGAGCAGCAGACCGGAGTGGCTGGTGCACGGGCCACTTGTAGCGTGTGGACGGGGGCAGGCCTCTGCACTCAGCGGGTGGGCATGCAGGAAGGACGTCTGCACGCAGGGAGGACCTCCGAGCAGAGGCTGCCGGAGGAGGCTGGATTGCAGGGGCGTAGCTCGCTCTATGGATGCTCAGACCCAGGGTGGCGCCAAGCTCCATGTTCATGTGGAGAAGGCTGCCCTTAAAAAGCGATCCAAGGCACCAGCAGAGAAGGGACCCGGCATCCGGAAGTAAGGGAGAGAGACGCCAAGAGCAGAACTTGGGTAAATACAACCCACTGCCCTACTCAAGAGTTTCTAGGTCCTTTCATGTTGGAGCGAACATGATAACAACTGAGCACCAACCTTTGCACCAGCTGTGCTGGCCCCTCCGGCGCCCCGGGCTGGGCTCTGGCCAAGCAGGGCAGCTGTGCCACCACTCAGTGCCCAGGTGCGCAGGGTCACCATGGAGTGGCCTTGACTGTGAAGATGGCAGGGTGGTCTCCAGGGCATCGAGGGCTACTGGGGACCAGGCCCCAGATCCCTGGTGCAAGGGGAGGAGGAGGGACCAGTCCCCAGGCCGGGGACCCCCACACCTCTCTGACAACCAGGAGGGGGAGATCAGAGCAGGGCCAGAAAACTGGCTCTTCCTCTGACACCCCCCCCCCCCCCCCCCCCGGAGCGTGGCAGGATCTCAGATTCAGGGGCTGGCGCCCGGGTGGTCCGGTGCACGCCCAGCTCCAAGCCGCTGCTCCTGCTGCACGTGAGAGAGGCTCTTCGGGAAGACCGTGTCCTTGGAGACAGGGGTTGTGGGGTGCAGCCTTGCAGTGTGTACATAACTGAAACCACAGTTACAAAACCAAAACAAACAAGCCAGGCTTTCCCCGGAAGGCCAGGGGGTCAGGGCACGGAGCCGGGGCACTGTCCCAGGCCCACACTCACCCCCTCCTGAGCGACAGGTGACTCCCCAGGCGAGAGCAGCGATGGGCGCCCGTAGCCCTTGGTCTGTGTTTCCGGTACAGTAAGAGCAGGAGGGACTGCACAGGCACGGGCTACGTTATAGGCTGTGGCTACTTTTGTTTGTTTTTCAGAAAAGTATATGTTGGCAAAATAAGGATTTGGGAGCCACAATCTAAGAAGGAGACAGCTGGCTCCCCCACTGCCAGGCTGCCGGAGGGGTGTGGGCCCTGGGGTGCAGGGGGCCCTGTGGGCGGGGGGCTGAGCCGCCCAGCGCTGTCTGGAGCACCCACAGCCCTTCCAGGAGGAGCGCCCTGGACACCCCTGGTTCTCTCTGAGCCGCGGGCTCCTAAGCGGCTGGAGAGCGCAGCCAAGACCGAGGAGGAGGGCGGGAGGGAAGCAGGGCGCAGGGCAGGGCTGAGAGACACCTCCTCC
This sequence comes from Myotis yumanensis, assembly GCF_028538775.1. Taxonomy (NCBI): domain Eukaryota; kingdom Metazoa; phylum Chordata; class Mammalia; order Chiroptera; family Vespertilionidae; genus Myotis; species Myotis yumanensis. The sequence goes on from NW_027223772.1 coordinate 13,661,737, forward strand.
CGGCTCACTGGCCAGCAAACACTTCCCGGAGCTGGTGGGTGTCCGCTGGGCTCGCAGGCTCCGGGGGTGCGGGCACGCGCACAGGGGCCTGCGGGTGGAGTGAGCACAGGCCGCTCCCACGTGGCCCTGCGGAGGGATTTCACGGGATCGGGCTGTGACTGCGGCAGCCATGACCGGACCCCGCAAGGAGGAGTGGGGCTTCAGGGGCTTTTTCAAGGCAAAGGAGCCTGTCCTCAGTGGACAGAGGGAGAGCGGGGTGCCGCCGCGAGCCGCACTGATGCCGGGCAGCGTGGCCACGCGGGGTGTGCCAAGCATGCGGAGCTCGCCAGGCCGGAGGGGCGGCACAGCTGCACACACAGGCCTCCACCTCCTGTTCAGCCCGCGGGCCCTCCATCTGCTGTGGCGGGAGGCTGGGAGGGTCTGTGGGTGGGTGTGCGGGGCTGGGGCTGGTGGAGGCCGTGCCCAGCAACTGGGAGAAGTGGTGGGTCAGTGGGCCTGGAAGCGACGGCGGAGTCCAGGCTGAGCAGACAGGGCGCAGGTGGGCAGTGAGCAGTGGGTGGGCGGAGGGGCAGGGGCGGGCGGCTGGTGCCTGAGGCTGCGGCCCTGCAGCCCAGGGTGGGCTCTGCCAGGGCAGAGGCGGAGGCTGGGGAGGCCGTGGTGGCCCATCCTGAGGACCCGGAGTCCCCACGTAAGCGCTGCTCGCGGAGGAGGGCGCAGGAGGAGAGCGGGAGGCCAGGTGGGGACCCTGGTGCCAGGGGCAGCCCAGAGGTGAGGCCCTGCGGAGGCCGTGAGAGGGGTCGTGGCTGCGCCTGGGGTGGGGGGGTGGGGGGGGAGGGGAAGGGGGAGTGTGTGTGGCGGGACCACCGCACAGGGGGATCCACCCGCAGAAGCGCGTGCAGTGGTTGGAGAGCCCAGGAGGCGACTCCGTGTATAGTTTCAGAGAAACAGGGGGGCGGAGAGGCGGGTCAGAGCTCAGTGGGAAGTCTGCTCACCTGGAGCAAGGACCCTTCTGGAGAGCAGACAGGACTTGGCGAGCGTCACTGACTTTCTTGCTCAGATGGAGGCAAGTTGGGCAAGGCCAGGGCGTGAGGTCACTGAGCCTGTCTGTTGTGGAGAAGGCGCCTGGACGCAGCGACCTGGGTGTGCACTGCTCCGTGATGCGAGGACCAATCCCGCATCTGCACCTGGCGCCCTGGGGCCGGGAACGGGAAGGGGCAGGCGCAGAGTATGGGGTGGGGGGGGGGGTGGGGGCACGCAGAGGTGCTGCCCGGGGACTAACAGGAAGGAGATGGAGCAAGGCGAGGCCTGCAAGCAGCTCCAGCAGCTCCTCCCTCTTTCTCCTTTCCCAAGCGACTGTTCCATCCTGGGTTTATCCAAGAGGCCGGTTCAAGGAAAATTCCCCTCGGACAGAAAGTAACGCACAAAACCTTGCGAGGGTCTGCACTTCGGGTCATAAACACGCTGCTTTTATAAAACCTGACAGGCTCACTTAGTTTTTTAAAAAAATATATCAAAATGAAGTATTTTATTCCCTCGGTACTTCAAATGCTCAGCAAGCCATTTCCTTTTAAAATTAATGTCAGATGTGTACAGTGCTGAGGACATGCAGGTCTGGCAGCGTTTCATTAAGCCCAGCAGGACTCCTCACCAGCCCGCCAGCGAGGCAGGGCCTGCAGGGCCACTTACTAGTGTGAGCACAGGGGACTCAGTGCGGCCGTCTCTGCTGGAACAGGGATTCCAGCATCCGGTTGTGTGGGTTCTGGACTGATGGGGGAGGGAGACGGCGGAGGCACACACTGTTGGTTCCGCTAAAACCCACGGGGCCTGGGGGAATGATGGCCTGGCAGGCGCTGGCTCACAGCCAGGTTTCCTCGGGCAGCTGTGGGCTTCGGTGAGCGACTCATGTCCCCTGATAGTAGGTCACTCCTGGGGCTGACCCTCTTCAGATGTGATCAGGCCTTCAGGGCTACAGCGCAGCCTGGCACAGAGGTCAATAATATTAGCCATGATATTAGTTCTTTTTCCTTAGCATTTTCCAGGCTGGGATATCATTACTGCTAAAATGAAGAAAACGTCACGAAACCCAAGTCCCTGCTGGGGAATGACATTGGGGTCCCAGGACCTGAAATCCAACCCTAGCCCAGGCAGGTGTGGGGACTGTACCTGTGAGAGGGCCAAACAGCACCTGGGCTCCGCCGCTCAGCAGGCTTCTGCAGGATGAACTCAGGGAATAAGCACGGAAGCACTCTATCCTCCATCGGGCCGCACGCATGCGCCTGCACAACGGGGCACACATTCCGCCTGGAGTGTGGAACACCGCCCAGGATCAGTGACGTACCTTCTCTAGTTCCACAAGTGTCAGCAATGAGACACTGAAACGTACAGTCACCACAGAACTAGGAGGAGGGGAGCACTCCCAGCTGGGCCTGCACGACCCCCGGGGCATGCTCCGAACAGCCACCCCGCTTGGGACTTTCTGTGCAGGGACTCTTATCACCTGTCTCTAGTTCACCCAGAACACCCCCAGAAGCTCCCACAGGATAACCTGCTAGAAGTCCAAACTGCTCTTCCCCCTTATCACTAATGGAGGTGACCACAGGAGAAGGATTCGAGGATTCTGGGCCACCTCCCCTCCATCACTAATGGAGGTGACCACAGGAGAAGGACTCGGAAGTCCTGGGCCACCTCCCCTCCATCACTAATGGAGGTGACCACAGGAGAAGGACTCGGAAGTCCTGGGCCACCTCCCCTCCGTCACTAATGGAGGTGACCACAGGAGAAGGACTCGGAAGTCCTGGGCCACCTCCCCTCCGTCACTAATGGAGGTGACCACAGGAGAAGGACTCGGAAGTCCTGGGCCACCTCCCCTCCGTCACTAATGGAGGTGACCACAGGAGAAGGGCTCAGGGGTTCTTGGCCATCTCTACTTCCAGATCTCTTTTCTTTGTCAGGAAACAAGCAACATCAAGCATTTATTTCTCTTGTAGAACGTAAGGCACAATAACAGGAAATTCTGGCTCAGTAATGCATACTTGATACCCTGATTCTGGTCAGACCGTGTGCAAGACAGTACCTGGGAGCTGGTACTGTGGCCTGGCCCCAAGTGCGGGCATACACTGTTCCCTTTTCCTGTGTTTGTTCTCATCTCCGTGCCGTGCCCAAACCTCATCCTCATTTCTGCTTCCTCCAATCTCTGCTCCCTTGGCCTCTGGTCAGGCTGGGCAAATGCCTCTGGGCTTCTTTCTTCTCAGCACTGTCCTGGCAGTGACACGCCTGCCTTTGCTTCCAGGGAGATCCCTGAGCCTCCTCACCTGCCTCTTCCTCTGAGGCCTCTCCAGGAATCCTGCCATGTGGTGTTTGTGCCCATCACTCCTTATGCAACCACGTGGCGTGGCACCCACATTGGGAGCTGTGGTGCTGGAGCCAGGACCCTCGGAGGGGGAGCCAGAGCTGGGCTGTAATCCCAGCCCCGCCATACGGCAGTCATTATGTGACTTGGTTATTGTCTTTAGGGCTCTCATTCGTTGAGATTTTGCAACATTGAGCCTACTTTTTGAAGACGTGCTTTTGTCTCCAAGTCACCAGGGCTCAGCTAGGGACTTTGCAGGTTGCAGACCCTGCGATTAGCATTGCTGAGTTCACACCCACGAAGCAGGCCAGAGCCAGCGCCCCCAGGCTCCCTGGGAGCTTCTGTCTGGCAGTTCTTGTGTGAATGGAGCTGCTGCTGCTGCTTAGTGCTGTCATGGGTGAACGTTCCCTGCACCACTGCTTGGGGTGGATGAGAGACGCACATCTGTGCTCTGCATCTCTCTTGCACCTGAACCAGGCCTGATGCCTGCAGCAGGTGCAACAAACGTATATTTGAGTCAGTAATATAGGCAGGCCCCTAGCACAGCACCTGGCAAAAGATGGCCACTCCAGGAGCCAGAGTCATACACATGCTCCAGCATTGCTCACCTCTCTTCCCCTTCACCAGCCCTCTCACGTTCAGGGTCCTCAGTGCCCAGCATGGAGCCTGGCTCACACTTGTCACTCACACTCCATGTCTGTGCTGCTGAGGAGGGTGGTAGCCAATAGAAGACAAAAGGGGGGCGCGCCAGCCCTCAAACGCAGAGGCACGGAGCGGGCGGGTCCACCGGCAAAAGCAAAACATTTACTTAGTGCTTACTGACTGTTAGATGACGTCAATTTATTTTTCTCACAAGAGAACAAAGGGCTCGGTTCTCCTGCTCTGCCCACTGTGCAGATGAAGAAACTGGGGCCTCAGGCAATCACCCACAATAAGTTTCCACAGGAACAAGAATTAAATGTCTAATGCACAGCAAACACTAATAAATGTTTTGGTCTTATTTACTTGGGAAGGTATTTGTGCTCACCCAATGGGCCATGTAGCCACGGAGGGAGCAACGTCACCGCGCCCCATTCTGCACGGTGGACAGCAGGCCGGGCCCCACACACCCTCTCTAAATTCTCCTCCACACTAAGCAACACCCGAGAACAGCCCGAAGGAGGTTGTATTTACTTCATTGAAAGAGAGAACAAAGAACATCTGGGGTCCTCTCTCCTTTCCAAGCACAACACAGGCTGCAAGTTCTCTTTTCTTTTTTAAAAATTTAGTAAGAGAAAAATATCCCCCACTAAATTCCTTAGGGGAAGTCCAAAGACAGTTATTCCCATCTTATCTTGAGGAAGTCTTGAATCCTGCATTGGAGGTTATCAGATTCTCAGAAGGTGACTGACCTTCTGCAAAAGCCATTAAAACAGCGTCATCTGTAAGAGATTAAAAATGGTGGCAGAGTAGGTAGAGCTGCACGGACATGCTCCCAGGAACAAGCTGGAATTACAAGTGAAATTTGGAAAGGCTTCCTGAATAATCAACAGAAAACTCGCAGGAGAGAACTCTGATACCCAAGGACTGAAAGTCTCCACCAGATAGAGACTGGTAGGAGAGCCAGAGGTACAAAGGACTGGCCAGGCTCATACAGACAGCAACTGAAGTTCCAGAGAGAGATCCCAGCTGTGTGTGTGTGTGTGTGTGGTGGTGGTGTGGGGGGGGGCGGGGGGGGGCGGGGAGGGAGGATTGCCATTGAGAACTCTGGGGTCTAATCCCTAAGCTGGGCTGCCCAGCAGAGAGCAGATTGAGAAAGGCGCCCTCATAACATCTGGCTGTGAAAAGCAGCGGGGTTGCTGTCTGCCAGGGAGAGATGGCTGGAAATTCAGGCCTTAAAGGGCCAACATGCAAAATTCCCTGTGCAGCCACTCACCTTGTGCTCCAGCAGAGGGAGGGCAGAGTGGACTGGAGTAGTGTGAGCTGAAGCCAAGTTTGGGAACTCTGGGGTTAGAGCTCAGAAGGCAGACTCCCTGGTTTCCTGTGCTGAGTCATTCCCCCACTCTGCAGAGGTCATCTTTCTCATGCAGACAATTACTATCTAAGTGGTTTTGCCTGGGGGAGGACAGTTGACCTACCCTATTGGAAAACACCTTGCCTCATGGTGTGGTGTTTCTGAAGCCCATTAAGAGACTGAGAATAACAATTAGCCTCTAGGCAGGTAGAAAAAACTCTCACCACACCTGTGGAGATTGCCTGAGGGCGATTTAAGACTAAATCCAACCAGTGTGCAAGCAGAGGTGGTCTCTGGAAGCTTTGAGTCTTTGCCTAATTAGTCAGAAACAGCATTTGACAATGTCCTGCACTAGAGATTGAGAGGCGTAGCAGATCTACCTAATACATAGTCACAAACCCAAACGAGATCAAGGAAATCTAAATGAGGAGAAAAAGAAACAACCCCCAAATGAAAGAATAAGAAAATTTTCCAGAAGAAGAGATAAAGGAAATGGAGATAAGAAATTGGTCTGATACAGAGTTCAGAATAATGATGGCAAACATGCTCAACAGCATGAGAAAAGATTTTATAACTATGAAAATAAAGAATGCTATAGCACAAATAAAGAGCACATTGAAAGGAATACATAGCAGATTAGGGGAAGCTAAGGATCAGATCAATGAATTAGAAGACAGCATAGAAAAAAATCAATCAGAGAACCAAAAAGAAAAAAAAAAACAACTTACAAAAAGGAGGCACAGCTTAAGGGAGCTGTGGGACAGCATGAAATATAACAATATTGGCATAGCAGGTGTGCCAGAAGAGGCAGAAAGGGAGAAAGGGATAGAAAACATATTTGAAGAAATAATGGCAGAAAACTTGCCTAACCTGGTAAAGGAAAAAGTTACACAAGTTCAGGAGGCACAGAGAACCCCAAATAAGAAGAACCCAAACAAGCCCATGCCTAGTCTATCATAATTAGAATGCCAATAATTAAAGACAAAGAAAGAAACTTAAAGGCAGCAAGAGAAAAGCAAACTGTTCCCTACACAGGAGCTCCCATAAGGCTGTCATCTGACTGTTCAACAGAAACTCTACAGGCCAGAAGGGAATGGTATGCAGTACTCGAGGTAATGGAAAGCAACGATCTAAAACCAAGACTATTCTATCCATCAAAGCTGTGATTCAAAATAGATGGTGAAGCATAGGCATAAAGAATAAAATGGCAATAAATAAGTACCTATCAATAATAACCTTAAATGTAAATGGATTAAATGCTCCAATCAAAAGGCATAGGGTAGCTGAATGGATACAAAAACATTATATATATATATTCTATAAGAGAACCATTTCAGAACAAAAGATTCACACAGACTGAAAGTGTAGTGATGGGGAAAAATTTCCAGAAAAAGGAAATGAAAAAAAAGAGGGTTAATAATACTTACATATCAAAAAATTTGATTTCAAAGCAAAGGCCATAACAAGACACAAAGAAAGACACTACATAATACTAAAGGGATTGATCTATCAAGAGGACATAACCCAGTAAACATACATGCACCCAATATAGGAGCACCTAAATACATAAAAAAAAAAAAAAAAGATCTTAGAGGACTTTAATGTAGAGATGCAACAATACAGTCAGAGTAGGGGACTTGAACACCCCGTTGACATCACTGGATAGATTTTGCAGACAAAATATCAACAAAAAAACAGTGACCTTAAATGACACTATAGATCAGATGGATTTAATTGACATTTAAAGGACATTCCACCCATAAGCTGCACTCTATATATTCTTCTGAAGTGCACATGGAACAGTCTCAAAATAGGTCACATGTTAGGACACAAAATAAGTCTCTACAAGTTCAAGAGTATTGAAATCATATCAAGCATCTTCTCGGATCATAATGGCATGAAATTAGAAATCAACTACAATAAAAACACTCAAAAACATTGAAACACATGGAGGCTAAATTTCATGTTATTAAACAATGAATGGGTTACCAATGAGATCAAGGAAGAAATTAAAAACTTTCTGGAAACAAATAAAAATAAATATAAAACACCCCCAAATCTCTGGACACAGCAAAAGCAGACCTGAGAGGGAAGTTCATCATACTACAGGCCTACCTCAAAAAACAAGAAAAATCTCTAATAACTATCTAACCATACAACTAAAAGAATTATAAAGAGAACAACAAGAAAAGCCCAGAGTAAGTAGAAGGAAGGAAATAATAAGATCAGAGCAGAGATAAATGACATAGAGTCTAAAAATAGAATACAAAATATCAATGAAACCAAGAGCTGGTGCTTTGAAAAGGTAAACAAGATCAATGAGCCACTCATCAAGAAACAAAAAGAGAGAGGACCCAAGTAAATAAAATCAGAAACAAAAGCAGTGAAGTAACTACTGGCCCCACAGAAATACAAAGGATTGTAAGAAAATATTACAAACAACCACATGCCAAGAAATTGGACAACTTGGGCAAATTGGACAAATTCCTAGAAAAATACAATCTTCCAAAATGGACACAGGAAGAATCAGAAACTCTGAACAGGCCAATAACAATGATGAAATTTAAGCAGTAATAAAAAAAACTCCCATACCCTAGCTGGTTTTGTTCAGTTGATAGAGCGTTGGCCTGCAGACTGAAGGGTCCCAGGTTCGATTCCAGTCAAGGGCACATGCTCAGGTTTCAGGCTTGATTCCCGGTAGGGAGCATGCAGGAGACAGCTGATCAATGACTCTCTCTCATCAATGATGTTTCTATGTCTCTCTCCCTCTCCCTTCCTCTGTGAAATCAATAAAAATATATTTAAAAAATAAACACAAAAAACTTGCAGCAAACAAAAGTCCTAGAGAGGATGGCTTCATAGGGGAGTTTTACCAAATATTCAAAGAAGAACGAACACCTATCCTCCTCAAATTATTCCAAAAAATCCAAGAGGAAGGAATACTTCCAAGCTCTTTCTACCTGGTATGAGTCCAGCATTATCCTAATTTCAAAACCAGATAAAGACACTACAAATAAAGACCAATTACAGTCCAATATTTCTGATGAACATAGATGCCAAAATCCTCAACAAATATTAGCAAATCGGGTTCATCCCTATATAACAAAGATTATATACCATGACCAAGTGGGATTTATCCCATGGATGCAAGGCTGGTATAATATTTACAAATCAATAAATGTGCTACATCACATAAGCAAAATGAAAGATAAAAATCATATGATCATATAATTCAATGCAAAAAAAAAGATTTTGACAAAATCCAACAACCATTTTTGATAAAAACTCCCAGCAAAGTGGGAATAAGGGACCACACTTCCACATAATAAAGGCCTTATATGGCAAACCTACAGCCAGCATCATACTCAATGGGCAAAAACTAAAACCATTCCTCTAAGAACAGAAACAAGACAGGGATGTCCGCTTTCACCACTCTTATTCAACATTGCACTGAGAGTCTTAGCCACAATTACCACACAAGAAGAAAAAAATAAAAAGCATGCAAAATTGGAAAGGAGGAAGTAAAACTGTCATTACTCACAGATGACATGATATTGTATATAGGATATCCTAAAGATTTAGCCAAAAAACTACTGGATTTAATAAATGAATTTGGCAAATTAGCAGGATATAAAATTAACATCCAGAAATTGATGGTATTTTTATGCATCAATAATGAACTCTCAGAAAGAAAAAATAAAAAGAAATCCCATCTGCCATGGCGATAAAAAGAAAAAACCTATGAGGAGGTCAATGGCAGAGAAAAGAGACATCTGTAATACTTTCCACACTAAAGATAAATTTTTTTTAAATGATATCTTGGAATAACCTTAACTAAGGAGGTAAAAGATTTGTACTCAGAAAACTACAGGACATTGAAAAAAGAAATAGAGGAAGATACAAACAAATGGAATAATATACTGTGTTCCTGTATTGGAAGAATTAACATTGTTAAAATGTATGTACTATCCAAGCAATCTATAGATTCAACACAACCCCTATTAAAATGTCAATGGCATATCTCAGAGATCTGGAACAATTACTCCCAGAATTTATATGGAACCAATAAAGACCCCAAATAACTGCAGCAATCTTGAGAAAGAAAAACAAAGTAGGTCAGATCACAATACCAATTACCAAATTATACTACAAAGCCACTGTAATCAAAACAGCTTGGTACTGGTGCAAGAGTAGGCATATAGATCAATAGAACAGAGCAGAGAATCCAGAAATTGATCCAAGCCATTATGCTCAATTAATATTTGACAAAGGAGGCAAGAGCATACAATGGAGTAAAGACAGTCTTTTCAATAAATGGTGCTGGGGAAATTGGACAGATACATGCAAAAAATTAAATTAGACCACCAACTTACACAACACACAAGAATAAACTCAAAATGGATAAAAAACTTAAATGTACGTCAAGAAACCATAAAAATCCTAGAAGAAAACATAGGAAGCAAAATCTCAGACATCTCTTGTAGCTGTATGTTAGCTGATACATCTCCTAGGGCAGTGGTCGGCAAACTCATTAGTCAACAGAGCCAAATATCAACAGTACAACGATTGAAATTTCTTCTGAGAGCCAAATTTTTAAAACTTAAACTATATAGGTAGGTACACTGTTATTAACTTAATTAGGGTACTCCTAAGGCTTAGGAAGAGCCACACTCAAGGGGCCAAAGAGCCGCATGTGGCTCGCGAGCCACAGTTTGCCGACCACGGTCCTAGGGCAAGGGAAACAAAAGAGAAAATAAACAAATGGGACTCTATAAAAAATCAAAACTTTTGCACATCTAAAGAAACCATCAACAAAAGGCAAAGGGAAAACTGTATGGGAGAACGTATTTGCCAGTAATACATCATATAAGAGAATAATTTCAAAAATATATAAAGAACTCATACAACTTAATAAAAGGAAGACAAACAATCCAATAAAAAATAGGCACAGTACCTAAAATAGACACTTCTCCAAAGAGGACATACAGATCGCCAAGAGACACAAGAAAAAATGCTCAAAGTCACAAATCATCAGAGAGATGTAAATTAAAACTACACCTCACACCTGCCAGAGTGGCTATCAACAAATTAACAAACAGCAAGTCCTGGTGAGGATGTGGAGGAAAGGGAACCCTAGTACACTGCTGGTGGGAACACAGACTGATGCAGCCACTGTGGAAAACAGTATGGAGTTTCCTCAAAAGATTAAATATGGAACTGCCATTTGACCCAGTGATCCCACTTTTAGGAATATAGCCTAAGAAACCTGAAACACCAATCAGAAAGCATATGTGCACCTCTATGTTCATAGCAGCACGATTTACAATAGCTAAGATCTGGAAACGGCCCAAGTGCCCATTAGCAGACGAGTGGATAAAAAGCTGTGGTACATTTACACCATGGAATACTATGCAGCAGTAAAAGAGAAGGATCTCTTACCCTTTGAGACAGTGTGGAGGGACCTGGAGATTATTATTCTAAGTGAAATAAGCCAGTCAGAGAAAGACAAGTATCACATGATCTCACTCATATGTGGAATCTAGTGAACAAAATGAACTGACAAACAAAATAGCTGCAGAGCCTTGGAAGCATGGAACAGACTGACAAATCTCAGAGGGAAGGGGGTAGGGAGGATGGGAAGTGATTAAAGAACTTACATGCAGATATTCATAACCCTTGGACACAGACAGTAGTGCGATAGGTCTGAGGGGCATGGGTATGGGATGGAAAACATCAGTGTGGGGGAGGGGACATCTGTAATACTTTCAATAATAAAGATTTTAAAAAATAGAATAAAAAGTGATATTTCCTTCTCTCTCTGCTCCTAAATGCATGAAAAAAAAAAAAACCCCATTATTTAAAAAAGAAAAATAGCACTGGCCGATTTGGCTCAGTGGCTAGAGTGTCAGCCCACAGACCCAAGGGTCACAGTTTCGAACCCAGTCAAGCGTGTGGACGAAGGGGGCCACATGCTGACCTGACAAGCTCAGGGGAGGCCTGCATGGCAGTTTTGCAAACTCAGAGACCTAAAGTCATCACAAAAGATGGTCTGAAATTAAACCTTAAAAGCAGTTATGGTGGGCAGTTACGTCCTAGGCCGGTATCTTCAATGACAAGGTCAACCTTTACCTTAACTGAGCCTCTCTGTCTTTTTGCATCTATGATAACATACCCTTGAAATGTCTGCGTAACTTGTAACTTCTCTTTTTCTGGAGCCCTTGGGGCACAACCTAATGTACTGGGCGCCAGGACAGATACCACAAATTCCTTCATTATCATGTTAATTGTTCCTGCACCCACCTAAGTATGTGTCCATCATTTTACTTTTATCCAATCCCAGGGATTCCCCCCACCCTCCCGCTTTGCTTTATCCCACCTCCTTAATCTATCACCAATGGATTTCATATAACCCACCTACATCCCTCCATTGATTGCAAATGTATAAATACAAATGTAACCCCGCCATTCTCCGGAGCATTATCTCAATTCGTTGAGGTTCTGCTTCCCGGCATATGTCGACAGTTTGGCTCAAATAAACTCACAAAAATTCTTTACAGGTTTCAATGTTGTTGTTTTTTATGTTAACAAGGGCACACACCTTGGTTGCAGGCTCAATTCCAGGCCTAATCAGGAGTCAACCAATCAATGTGTCTCTAGCACATCCATATTTCTCTCTCTCTTTCTCCCTCTCTCTCCACTCCACACCCACTCTCTCTCTTTCCTTCTTCTCAGTCCTTTTCACTCTCTCTGAAAATCAATGGGAAAAATATCCTCACTCCTCTGGTGATGATTTAAAAAAGAAAAATATATTACATTTCTGTAAGCTACACACCCAATAATGCAATTATATCAACACTAGAGGCCTGGTGCATGACATTCGTGCACTGGGAGTTGGGGGGGGGGGGGGAGGCGGGGCTCAGCCTGGCCTGTGCCCTCTCACAGTCTGGGAGCCCTCAGGGGATGTCCAACTGATGGTTTAGGCCTGCTCGCCACAGGGAGCCACAGTCAGACATCCTTAGCACGGCCATGGAGGTGGGAGGTGGGAGAGGCTCCCACCACTGCCGCTGTGCTTGTCAGATGTCAGCCTGCGTTGAGCGTCTGTCCCCTGATGGTCAGTTCGCGTCATAGCGACAGGTCATTCAGTCATTCAGTCGATTTGCATATTACCCTTTTATTTTATAAGATTGTTTTTCATCAAGTTTGAAACATTTTCAGTCATTACTTCTTTGAATATTTTCTATGCTCCTTTCTCTCCTCTACTATACACACATTAGAGTGTTTAATGGAGTTCATATTTCCTTGAGGCTGTTTATTTTTTCTTGCTTCTTTGTTCTCTCTGGTCTTCATAAAATCTACCAATATATCTTCAAGTTCACTGATTCTTTCTTCTGCCATTTCAAACTTATTGTTGAGTCCCTCTAGTGAGGTGTTCATGTCAGTTTCAGAATTTACCTTAAGTTCTTTTTCTAGTTTCTGTCTCTTAATTTGATCATTTGATCTCTTGTTCTTTATTTGGTAATACATTGTTATCATACTTTTCATTACTTCTTTATGTAAGCTTTTCTTTAGTCTTTAAAGGTAATTAGGTAATCATAAAATGCAGTATAAATGCAGTGTCTTTTCTTCTGTCAATTTATTTAAGGAAAAAGTGCTTAAAAGAATATGTAATGAAGTATAAATACATGTTACAACATAAATGGACCTTAAAAATATTATGTTAAGTGCAAGAAGCTAGTTACAAAGGTCTACATATTGTACAATTCCATTTCTCTGAAAAATTCAAGATAGCCCAATCTATGCAGATTCATCTGCTAAATTTGACATGGATCAATTTATGGGTTCTTTGTTCTGGTCCATTAATTTATATTCCTGTTTTTGTGCCAGTATCAGGCTGTTTTGATTACAACGGCTTTGTAGTATAAAGTTGATATCCAGTATTGTGATCCCTCCAAGTTTGTTCTTCTTTCTCAACATTGCTGTGACTACTTGGTTTTGTGGGGTTTGTTTGTTTGTTTGTTTGTTTTATTTTTTGGTTCCATATCAATTTTGGGAGTATTTGATCTAAATCTGTGAAATATGCCATTGGTATTTTAATAGAGGTTGCATTGAATCTATAGATTGCTTTGGTGGTATGGACATTTTAACCCATTGTACGCCATAAACATCTGTAGATGCAAGCAGGGGACCTTCCCCACATGCCACGGGCATCTATAAAAATAAAAATGTTTTCCCTAAGTGGCAGCCCTGACCAACTTTAAAATCATTTTTAGTGAGAATTTTCAGCTGAAAATATTCAAGAACACCCGAATTGTGAGTAATATGTTTATTTTTATAATATTCATTGCAAATTAATTTTTTTAAATTAAATTCAAAATATGATGTGAGGGGATGGTTTCCTTTTTGGATGCGTGGCAGTTAACTGGTAATTATGTTAATTCTACCAATCCTGAATGGTATATTCTTCCACTTGTGTATATCTTCTTATGTTTTGTTGAGGATTTTAGTAATTATTTTCATCAGGGATATTGGTCTGTAATTCTCTCTTTCTTTGTAGTGTCTGTCTTTGGTTTGGAATCAGGATAATGTTGCCCTTGGAAAAAGAGTTTGGACGTGTTCCTTCCTCCTGGATTTCTTGGAATATTTTGAGGAGGATTGATATTAGTTCTTCTTTGAATGTTTGGTAAATTCCCCCATGAAGTCATCCAGACCAGGGCTTTTGTTTGCTGTGAGGTTTTTTTTTTTTAAATTTTTTAAATTTTTATATTACCGTTTCAATTTCATCAGTTGATATTGCCCTATTCAGGTTTTTTTATTTTTGCTGACTCAATTTTGGAAGATTGTCTTTTTCTAGGAATTTGTCCATTTCATTTAGGTTGTCCATCTTGTTGGCATATCGTTCATAGTATTTTCTTACAATCCTTTGTATTTCTGTGGTGTCAGTTGTTACTTCACCTCTTTGGTTTTTTTTTATTTTATTTATTTGGGTCCTCTCTTTGTTTCTTGATGAATCTGGCTAAAGGTTCATCAAACTTATTTATCTTTTCAAAGAATCAGCTCTTACATTTATTGATCTTTTGTATTTTTTTAGTCTCTATGTCATTTATTTCTGCTCTGATCTTTATTATTTCCTTCTTTCTACTTACTCTGGACTTTTCTTATTGTTCTCTTTCTAATTCTTTTAGTTGTAGTGTTAGATAGTTTATTAGAGTTTTCCCTTTTTTCTTGATGTAGGCCTGTAAGGCTATGAATGTCCCTCTCAAGAGTACTTTTCCTCTGTCCCATAGAATTTTAGGTTGTTTTTTTTTATTACTTCTTTGATTTCATTGGTAACTCATTCATTGTTTAATAATGTGTGATTTAGCCTCTGTGTGTTTGAATATATTTGAGTGTTTTTATTGTAGTTGATTTCTAATTTAATGCCATTGTGATCTGAGAAGATGCTTGATATGATTTCAATCTCTTGAACTTGTAGAGACTCAGTTTGTGTCCTAACATGTGGTCTATCTTTGAAAATATTCCATATGCACTTGAGAAGAATGTATATTCTGCGCTTTGGGGTGGAATGTTCTATAAATGTCAATATATCCATCCGATCTAGTGTGTCATTCAGGGTCATTGTTTCCTTGTTAATTTTTTGTCTGGAGAATCTATCTGGGATGTCAGCGGGGTGTTAAAGTCTCCTACTATGACTCTATTACTGCCTATCAGTCCCTTGAAGTCCTCAGGAGCTTTTTCATATGCTTCGGTGCTGCTATATTGGGTGCACAGCCACAGGCTTGGCCTGCTGCTGTCTCCTCTGCACAGGTTAAGGTGCAGGTGTGGCAAGCGGGGCTGCTGAGGGTCCGTGTGCTGTATCGCCTGGGGGAGCAGTATTCCTTTTCCTGAGCTGTGGCTCTGGGAGGGGCCAGCGGCTCTCAGGAAAAAACGGTAATTTCTATCTGTGGGTGTCTGATTGAATGCAGGTCTCTCTGCTACTACTTTTCCACGTCCTCCCCAAAGCCTCCCACCCCAGCCTTTCCTTAGGCACCGGCGATGTCCGCATTGCCTTCCCTCCACTGAAGCCTCGGTTGAGTAGCTGCAAACCAAAATCCTGTGCTCTGGGTTTATAAAAAACAAAACAAAACAAAATCTGAGGCTTTATCTCAGACCGGCTCTGGACTCCCCCGGCTGCCGGGGACAGGATGTGACGTGGGCACTGGGCTAGGCTCTGGGCCTCCCTCTCAGGGGAAAGACCCTCAGTAGCCCAGGGAGCCCTCTTCACTGTCGCCTGCTGCCTTGGGAGCCGGGGCAGCCCCTCCGGCACCTCACCCTTCCTACCGGTCTGCAGGTGTTTCCTGTCCTTCCTTGATATGTCTCCTCCTCAGCTGGACCTCGGTGATTAATTCTGGGCAAATGTTCCCCAATTTAGTTTTATTTCCAGTCTGGCCCTCGGAAGAGGTGCAAGAAAAGTCTGCCTGTTTGGCTGCCACATGTCCCTCTCATGTCTCCTTAAAGCTAACTTTCTCTGTTGTTATCACCCCCGTTATTATGCTAATAATTGTAATCATTTCATTGCCAGCTGATTGCTGTATTGCCTTGAAGAATATTCTGAGGCATCCTTCTCTACTGTCTGAAATATTTCAGTTAGGCTCCTGGCCGGGTGGTTTCTGAGGCAGACTGTACCATTTGTGCTGGCTTTGGGAGAGCTTCCATCGCTGTCTCTTCCTCCTATTCCCCGTGACTCACATGACCTCTGGCTTTGCTTGCTGCATCAGGAAGCTACCATCTCTTCTTCACGGCTCACTGTCAAAATCGCCACTGTATTTGCAAGGTCCCTTAGGCTTGAACTTCTCCACATTCTGTTCCAAATAAATCCGTTTCTTTGACGAGAGTGCTGGAATTCTCTGTTCTTACAGCCTGCTCTTCTGCTGAGCCAAATCTTTACCCTGGAACTGGTTGCTAGGCAGGGCACTGGGCGGGGTTGTGGCCTGTGGTTTTCTCCACGTGCTCCCGCCTGCGTGGAACCTTGGCCATAATGGCGAGCTGCTAGGAGGGCGATAGGAATCTCACGGCCTTTCTGTCAGGCTTGGAGGTGCGCCTTCACCCTCTAAGTGGGGGATGGGCTGGGAAATGAGCTGGTGACCACTTAGCTGCACTCCCGGGAATTTAACCTCTGAAACACAGAACTACGGGAAGGTGTGTGATGCTGGTGCCCTGCCCCCTCTCCCAGAAAACAGCATCGTTTTTGACTGGAGGACAGAGGGGGAAGGAGCGTGTTTCCCTCCCGGCCAGGAAAGCTGTCGTCATGCTGCCTGGGCCCCAGAGAGCACAAGTGCCACCGCCCCTTTCTGCTCCCGCCAAAGCCTGGTGGGTTTTCTTGCGTGAATATGTCTTCATTTTCTGTGCTCCCTTTGGACAATTTCCAGAGTCTTTAAGTGGTTGAGTTTTTCAAATACTTTTCACCCATTAAGGCTGTTGTAGAGCAGTCTGCAGAGCCTTGCATGCTAGCATTCTGGAATGAAAGCTGCCAGTTATTGTAAAAGTTCACCCAAGTGTGCCGGGAGCTCTCCCCGAAGAGAGAGAAATAAGGGAGAGGAGACAAAAGACCTGGAGGACAAACCTGGGGGTCAAACACCAACTAACAGGAGTTCTGGATGGAAAAAGCAGGAGAAGAGTGAGGGGGGAGTTAGAAAGACACACACACACACACACACACACACAGGAAAATGCCTGCGAACTGCAGAACACGCGTCTCTAGTTTGAACATACCTTCCAAAAGGTCAGCACAATGAATTTAAAAAGCAAAGACAGGCAAAGGTACACAATGATGGAACTTTAGGACATAAAGTCATAAAGAAAGTGTTTAAAAGTAAAAAATGGATAGATTTTTGTGCTGATTATTTTACAACATATACAAATGTTGAGTCATTATGTTGTGCACCTGAAATGCATATAATATGTATTGGTTTTACCTCAAAATTAAAAACATTTTAATTAAAAAAACACATTGAGAGGAACCCAATTTCGAATGGCATTTGCCTGGATGTTGACGGCAACAGAGCAAGGCCTACAACGTTCTGAGGGTGTATCCTTTGAACATAGAATTCTAATGCTCACCAGATAGTCCATGTACAATGATGGAATCAGGAAGGACATGGGCAGCTACACGGGGGCTGGAGGTTTTGGCTCAGAGACCACAAAAAGAAGGGGAAAAGCTAAGTCTGGGAGGAATGGTCAGGGAGCAGCCTGCAGGTGAAGTAATTGCATTTGGAAAGTAACAACGTTTCACTAGGTTCGGTGCGGGCTGCTGCACAGGCCTTTCTGTGCTTCCGGGAAGCTCACGGATGATCGGCCTGGCTGTGCTGGGTTTTGTATTTGCTTCTGAAATAAAAGAATGGAAAGTAAACATCTGAGCTAACTGACAAGCATTTTAAAGTGAATTTTAAAAGCTGGACTCTCCGGAATCTTCTTGTTAGGGCAATAATATAAGTAAACTAAGTTTCTTTTTTGTTACATTGCTTTCTTATATTTTCAAAACATCTTTACTTTTGTTGGTTGAAAAAGTGTAAAAAAAAAAGTGGTGTAAAAATACACTTATAAAATAATCAATTCACAAAGTCCAAAGTGACTTTGTTATTTAATCTCTCTTGTAGAAATAAAACTATTAACAATTTGTTATTCAGCTTTCTAAACATTTCCGTATATGTTTAAAATGCAAATGGCTTACATTAACCACATTCTCTAGTGATGTACTTTCTATGCTTAACAATGAATGCCTGTCCCATATAACATCATTTCTTCTTCACAATGAATTTCTATCATTCCACTTTGTGGTTACATTATGCTTTATATATTTAGTCAATACTCTATGTGTGTGCAATTTAGTTTCTTTCTTTTTGTTTTGTGCTATTAAGAGTATTGATTTAATAAAAAAAACTTTATAAAAAAAAAAAAAAAAGCTGGACTCCCCCCAGTAGCAGGGCCTTCCTCTGAAGTGAGCCGGACAGAAAGGAGCCAGTCAGAACCGGAAGGAAATCATTCCCGTGGGGAATTTTGAACATTTTCTAAAGCCTAAATGTCCCCCACAATTGGTTTTCATCCATTCATTCTGCATTCCTTTGTTTGTTCAACATTGTTGGCATCTGTTCTGTGACTTGCACTTTGGCAGCAATAAGGCTACTGATGCGAGAAAAGTCTCTTTTCTCTGCTCCCACTTTACAGGGAGAAGCTCCCCACGTCTCCTCCTGGGGACCCCTGTCCAGCTCCCCCCTCCCCCCCAACCCCCACCAAGCCACACCCCTCTGCTGAGGGGGCTTTAGCTTTAAGATTTTAAACTTCCAAATTCCCAACTGCTTTACCTCATGTTTAAAACATACAAAGTACACAGTAAAAAGAAACGAAGACACTTCCACTAGTAATAACTTTCTTTTCATTAGTCAATTACAAATGCAAGAAATAGAAATTATTGAAAGTTGTCAAATTCCACATAAGCGGCCACGCAGTAGGTAGTTTAGATAAAATGTCAAGAACACAACCATCACCACGAATCTTGAGCCTAATTCCCAGGTTAACCAATCCATAACCAGAGCTTAGAATCAGTTTTGAGTTTTTAAGAGAAATATTTATTGACTGAAGGTGGCTAATCAAAAGATTTAAGTTACTGCTATTAGTTCTTTCTTTTTTGAGCAAGGACCAAGCTTCTTCTTATGTTTGGTGTTGCTGGGGTCTTTTTACTGATGCTTTTGAGAGAGTATAGCCAAGTGGACACCCCAACCTGGACAATCTCCAAAACGTTAAAATGTATACACAGGAAGCATAATGATTCATCACAAAATTTACATAAGCTGTGAAACCTTGGGGAGCATTCCTATGAACAAAGCAGTGCAGTAAATGTTTGGGGCTATAATATTTACAATGTCAGCCACAACAACTACACATTGCACAGTCTTCACCAACGCACATCAACAAAGACCAAACCTAGTTCAGCGCAAGGTAACACAGAGTTAGTGACCCAGGGCTGCAGTGCCCTGTTCCAGGGGAAAGACTGGCAAGATTAGGCCACGTATTTTGTGGGAAGAACTTCCCAACCTCCTTTTTATCAACACCATCCTTTGACATATTATCCACAGGAAGAGCATTCTAACCATGGTATTTGTGGCTAAGCCGCAGCATGCAGCATGCAATTCATTCCACAGAGGTTTCTCCAGGCCAGCCTGTGTCTTCAGTGACAATGTCTAAGAAGCTATGTAAGAGGAACAAAAATCGTAGTTTTCTTTTTATATCTGAAAGGATTTATCTTGGCGCAGAGTATGCTGGGATTATGAAAAGCAAGGAAACAGAATAGAAATGTTCCTTTCCTCTCATTTATTCATTTACTTAGAAAGTACTGAATACATCGCCTGTGCCACGGCCATGCTGAGAGCTGGGGGTACTGCGGTGAGCAGTGCACGGGTGTGGTCTCATATTGCCTCCTGTCTAGGACTCTTCCCAGTCACTCACTTGTGCTTCTTGATAGGCAAAATATGTAAGTACACAGGGAGCAAGTGACAGCTTCTAAAGAAATGTTCTCTGCACTCGTCCTGTGAATCATATTAAAAAGGGAGGCAACTGAAGTTCAAGTGTTACGAGCACCAGACCTTCAATTCATTGTTTGTGTAAAATCTTGAGATTCTTTTTATAAGCCAAAAGCTGACTAGCAGATGAGAAGATAAAATTTTTTGTTTGGAAAGTTTTTGCTTGTTGGAAAGTCATGGAACAGAAGAAATCCCCTAGAATTTACCGTCTGTACTGGCTGATTTACAGGTAACTTACAGCAGCAGGAACCTGTTGCGGCATTGCACATGGTCACGGTAGGACACAGATCCCTATCTTCAGGTTAAGGCAAAGGCTCTAAAGGAAATGCCGAAAGGGCTCCTCAGGTTGCCGGGGTAGGGAGAGTCTCTTGGTGGGAAACTTTTGAAAGGCCGGGCAGCAACCGGAAATAGAATCGTCTTCTTAGAGCGCTCACCGAGATGCGTGCTCTGCCGGAGAGTGAACAGTCAGGGCCTGCTGCGTGGGGCAGGAACCAACGATATTGAGACCAGCAGCTGGTTTCTTTCTCTTTTCTGTCCTAGAGAAGTCCTTCTCGTTGTTAAAGCTGGAAACGGTGAGCTCCTTGGGGATGGAAGTGTGTTTCCTTCAGTGCTGCCTCCAAGGGCCTGCCATGTAGCAAGTGCTCAGACAGTTAAAGGGAGGCAAGGAACGCTTTAATGTTTGACAAGGAAACATTAAATTACTTACCTGGGTAACCTCATCCCTTCCCACCTCTATGGGACACACTTTGTTTATTCCGCATCATCAAGTTTCTGTTTGACAAAGAAATGAAGCAGGGCCTCCTATGGGAGAAACGGCTGGAGCCACCTGGGGGAGAATGAGGTGTGGGGGCTGAAGGAGCGAGTTGGAAAGGGGTGCTCACAGGTCCGGTGCAGAGTGGAAGAGGCTGGGCCACTGGTGTTTGGGGGCGAGGGATAAAGCAATGGAGCCTGAGACAGAAGTGCCGAAGGAGGGTTTCTGGGGGCTTTGCTCTGCTCCGTGTCCTTGGTGCCCTCAGAAGAAGCCTGGGCTGGAGACCCACAGGAGCTCAGGGCTCTAGCGTGGAGTGGTTGTGCCCCAGTGAGGGGTGGGTGCTGGGAGACTGTTCTAAAAATGGGAGAAGGGTGTTGGGTATTACCATCTGAAGTCCACGTGCTGATACTTTGAACGGCCACAGCTGAAAATGTCAAAATTTGGAAGGAAAGGTTTATTGATCGAGAAGGAGCCAACAGAGAAGATGGGAGACTTGAAGGTGCCTCAAATCCATCTTCCAAAAGTACAGGGTTCAGTCTTCTTTAATAGGAGGGGCTGTTTCTGTAAAGCTCACGCCACAGCAGAATCCCCATGTTTATATGCAAAACTAAGCAGGAGCTACTGGCCTGGAGGCCTGGGGACAGGCAGGCTTGGGCAGAGGGGGTGAGAGAGGCTGAGCGTTTCACTCGGTTACATGAGTCACAGATATTTCAATCTTACAATGCTTCACACTTGCCATCCTCAGATGGGTGGCCCTGTCACAGTCAAAGCTTACATACTGTCAGTAAATAATTAGTGATTATAAAAAAAGCTGGGGTCCCGTGGTGATAATAATAATCATAATAATTTCTCTCCATGAGTCCACATGATAATCGTTTCGGTGCCTAAGGAAGAATCCCTCCCACATGGAATGCAATGATGGTGTTTTGTTCAGAATTGAATGACTTTTGATAAATAATCAAAGAAGCCCACTCGTTGTCCTGTGTTGATGGAAAGGACCCCCTGGAACTGCAGCAAAGGCTCATGGTAGGCAAGAATTTATTCTGTGAAAAATATGATAGGATCTGTGTTAAATGCCAGACCTTTGCTTTGACCAATATCACAACCCTGAGACATATCCATTTATATTGATTAGTATTTATTTAATGTCCAGACAAAACCAAGTTCTAGCAAATTCAATAGGCCCCTATTTTGAATTCTTCTAAAGACCATCGTTACTGCATTTCACATTTCCTTTTCCTTTACACAGATAACCAAAGGGAGAACATATTTTACTCTCCCTGCATATGCAGGGTTCTCCTGTTTCCCTACACATGTTGGTGGCGGGAGACAGACCTCACACCCTGAGTCGGATTTCCCAGATGATTTTGCTGATGAACTCAGGCTGTGGCTGTAGGAGTGCTCTTTCCAGAAAAATACTCAGGGCGTTGAGTCTGAGCACCAGCCCATTACACATTCGCTAGTCCTTGTCTCATGTCTTCCCTTCCTCGGAGTCCGCTTTCCTCCCCAGGCACCGAGCCCACACAGCTGCTGCCGGCTCTCCGGGAGGAGTTTCGAAAAGGCATTCTTCTGTCTGTGGTCCCTGGGCAAGCAGTTACAGAATGCCGCGTCTTTCCTTTCCCAGAAATAAATAGTGTCCTCTGCCTGACCAGGAAGCCCTGGTGGCTTTCTCAGTTTGCACCCAAGAAGTTGGCCATCACCCGTCTCTGGTAAAGTCAACAGATTGTAAGCAAATAAGGCATTATTTTAAAGCATCCACACGTTTAGGGACACGCGGGCAGCTTGCATTCAGTTTCATTTCAGTATTCTCCCAAAAAGCATTGTACCTAAGGAAAATAATGTCACATGATAGCTCCTGAAATAGACGTATTTACCACAACCAGGCGTGCCTGTGTGTTTTGCACGGTCATGCCAATACTGTATATCTGTTGGATAAATTCCTGAGAAGTGGAGTTGCTGGGGCCAAGGCCACACATATTTAAGATTTTGTAAGGTGTTGCTAAATGGCTTTCCAACGAAGGTGATGCCAGTTGACATTCTCACTGAAAAGGTTACCCTCCTGCCATCACTGACTAACATCACACTTTAATCTGATAAGAAGTGGCATCGCATCATTATTTAGATTTGCATTTTTTAAATGAGTGATGAAGCTGAGCCTCTATTCATATATTTATGTTACTGCAATTTCCTTTTCTGTGAACTACTCGCCAAGTCCTTTGCAGGTCACTTTCAGTTGGATTGTTCATCTTTTTCTTTTGATTGTTTTGTTGCTGGTGGAAATGGGGTCCTTTCGTGGAGTTGTGATAAAAGCATTTCTGGGGACACACATGAGAGAATAAGACTTAGTGGAAAGATTTTTATTGGGGTTAAATAAATGGCTGCCCCAGGTCCTGATATCTCATTGTTGTCTGTCCCACTGTGGGGAAAGTCCAGCCTTGTCTCCATCAGGCCCAATACAAAGGCCAGTGTCCAAAAGTTCTGTGCCATGCGGAAGCCCAGGCCAGTTTAGCCCAGGCCTGTCCCTGTTGGCTATGTAGTCTGCTTCTGGCTGGGCTCCAGCCGGTGCTGTGTTCAGGCCTGCTCTTGGAGTCCATGCTACCTGTGCTTGGAGCCTGCAGGCTGGCTGGGCCCCAGGCAGCCGCCAGGCCCACCGGGCTGCTATGGAGGGACATGTATGGGGTGAGCAGCTGTTACTGAGAGGGAGAGGAAGGGAGAGAGAAGGGGCGATGGTAAACTGGGATTATATGATCTCAGGCTTGGGAAGGACCAGGTGCTTCTTCAAAGTGACCAGTCATTTTCCCAGTCTTTCAGGGGCTGGTTGTTGGGTTCTCCCCCCAACCAATCCTTTTCCAAGATCCTCTGGGTTACCCGTCTCTTATCCAATCTGATCATTTTCCCAGGCTAGGCCCTGCCCCTCATGGTCACCTTCTTAGTTCCTACTGCGCATGCCTCACAGTAGGAGCTCCTCCCCCTGCACCCTCTTGGCTTCTGCGCCTGAGCCCAGCAGAGGGAATTCTCCTGCTGTTTCTATTCCTCCCAGGAAGCAAGGATCCTTCCCGCCGCTTGGGGGTAGGTCGTGAGGGGCAGGATGCGGCGGGCCCCTCGGGGCTGTGTGAAGCTGTAGCTTCTAGAGAAGTGGAGGCGACATTGGGTTCAGCTCCCCGGTTACCAGGCTCAGGGTCTGAGGTCCTGTGCTCCCTTTCTTTATTGACATCTACCCGCCTGTGCTAACAGTTTGGGCCTTTTATATATTAAAGAATTCTCTTTTTGTTATACATAATGCAAGTGATTTTTACTTCATGGGAACATGGCAGACTGTGTTGTTCAGGAATAAAACTTGGGCCACATTCTATCTATTATGACTGTATTGTCATAATTGTATTGAATATATTGTAACTAACAGAGATGGCTAGACTCACATCAGTTACTTTTCCCTTATAATTTTCTGGCTAGTCCCACATATCCCTTAGTACATTTTACTACCATCATCATTATTATCTTTGCCAAACCACTGGGGACTACACAGTGGCCAGCACTGTTTTCCAGGCATAAAGTCACCTCAATTAATTATATTTATTTTATATTTTCACTTTCACTTTAGTCTTATTTTTATTTTTTACTAGAGGCCCAGTGCACAGGTAGGGTCCCTAGGCCTGGCCTGCGATCAGGGCCAATCTGTGGGGCAACTGGTGGGGCAATGGGGGAGGGGGGGCCCACTGGCGCCTGTGTTGGCTGGCCTGGAGCTGCCCACTCGCTGGCCCCGCCCCCCCTGCCCCAGCCACTGGTTGCCTCCCTCTGTGGGGCGACCAGTGGGGTAATGGGGGCAGGGGGCGCTGGCATCCGCCTTGGCTGGCCGGGGGCCTGCGGGCTGGGGGCAGCTCCTGCGTTGAGCGTCTGTTCCCTGGTGGTCAGTGCATGTCATAGTGACCGGTAGTTCCGCAGGTCATTCCGCTGTTCGATTGGCATATTAGGCTTTTATTATATAGGATGATAGCTTTGGCTAAGTATTTAGAATGCATAAAACATAAATAAAGAAAGGACCAAGTGGATGTCTTTGTCTTATCCTGACTTTAAAGTGAATACTTTTGTTTTTTACTGCTAACCAGCAGTTGAGAATTTATGTTTGCTAATTGCTTTACTCTATTTCTAACCTGATATGTGACTTGGAACTAATTTCTTAACATTTCTAAACCTTCAGTTCTTTATCTGTTAAATGGGGATATGAATATTGCCAAATTCTTTGTTTTGCATTTTTTTCTGTTTTCTTTGTTAAGTCTTGAAACCACTGTTATGTCAGTTTCATTAAATAAATTTGGAAGCTTCTTGTGTTTCTATAAGCTCCAAACATATAAATATCATCAGAATCATATTTTATTTGAAAGCAGGAAAGAACTTGGGCACTAACACTTTGAGAATTTTTACAATTCTTTTTTTTTTGGTTTTAATCTCTTATTAAGTCAAATTTTATGACATATTTTCCTAGAAAATCAACTATGTAATCGACCTTTAAATTAATTAGCACACATTAGTAAATGTGTTATATTATACATTTTTTTGTACTGTAGGAATATAAAACAAGGAACAAAGAAAAAAATAAAATGGCTTACTTAAACCCTAATGTATCAGAAATTATATTTAATATAAATGGTCTATATACACCAATTTAAAAACAGAAGTTGACAGAATGTATTTAAAAACATGACTCATGCTGTCTACAAAAACTCACTACAAATAAAATTGTAGTCTGGGTGAAAGTAAAAGGGTGAACAAATATATTATGCACCATTAATTAAAAAGAAACAAACGATTGGCTATATCAATATCAGACAAAGTAGACTTTAGAGTAAATAAAATTACCAGAGGCAGAGAAGACTATTATATAATGACTAGAGGCCCAGTGCACGAAATTCATGGGGGGAGGGGTGGGCAGGATCCCTCAGCCCGGCCTGCACCCTCTCGAAATTTGGGACCCCTCAGGGGATGTCCGACTGCCAGTTTAGGTCCGATTGGGCCTAAATCTAAACCGGCAGTTGGACATCCCTCTCACAATCCAGGACTGCCAGCTCCTAATCACTCGCCTGCCTGCCTGATCGCCCCCAACTGCTCGCCTGCCTGCCTGATTGCCCCCAACCGCTTGCCTGCCTACCTGATCGCCCCCAACCGCTTGCCTGCCTGCCTGATCGCCCCCAAACGCTCGCCTGCCTGCCTGATCGCCCCTAACTGCCTCTGCCTCAGCCCCTGCTGCCACGACTTCATCCAGAAGGACATCCGAAATGACATCCTGAAGATTGTTCGGCTATCTGGTCTAATTAGCATATTGCACTTTTATTATTATAGATAAAAGGTCAATCACCAAGAATACAGTAATCTTAAATATGTGTGCACTAAATAAGAAGCAGGAAAATATGTGAAGATTCTCCCTCTCTCTCTCTCTCTCTCTCTCTCTCTCTCTCTCTCTTTTTTACCTCAATTGCAGGCTTGACCCCCTGCCCTGCTTGGGGCAACCACATCAATGTCTCTCTCACATCAATGTTTCTCTCTCTCTGTATCTCCCCCTCCCTCCACTCTGTCTAAAAATCAATGGAAAAATATCTTCTGGTGAGGATTAACAAAAAATAAATAAAAATCATAGTTAAGTTTGATTTATGCAAATCTGATGGCAAATGTTCAAGAAAGGTGATTCAACTCTATTATTCCTCACAATAAGCACTAGTATATATCACAAGCAATGTAGAGTATTGTGCAGATGGTCCTACAAAGTGGGTTGGAATGGTTTTGTCTTAAAGAAGAAAGCAGAAGAAATAATTATGACACACAGAGAAACAGTGATAGAGTTAGAGGAACTGATAATATCAGCTATTTTATGAATGATTTAAGACAATGTTTTCAAACTATGGGTTATGTTCCACTAGTGGACTGTGAGGTCAATTTATAGATAATCGGCATTAAAAAAATACAATGGTATAGAATAGAACAGAATTATTGTCTTTTGCTTTAGCAGTTAACTTTTAGAATCCAACATTCGGGTAAAAAATGTTTACCAGAGTAAACACTAACAATAATTCAACCTCACAGAAGTAGGTATAAAGCAAGATACTGAGACATGCTAGTAAGACAAGTGGAAGTCAGCACCCCGCTCTTCACAATTAATATTAGACATAAAATCAGCAATGATATAGAGGAATTCAACAAGACCATCAATCACCAGTATCTAATTGACATTATAAGACACTCCACCCAACAACACAGAATACACATTTTATTTAAGCACCCATGGACCATATACTCAGGCAGATCATATCCTGGGCCATAAAACAAACCTTGAGAAATTTAAAAATATTGAAATTATACAGAGTGTGTTTTCTGTCCTTAGAAATCAGTAATAGAAAGATAATAAGGAAATCTTCAAACACTTAGAAACTAAGCAAACTTCCTCAAAGAGGAAGTTTGAAGGAAAATAAAAGAATACATATAATTGAATGAAAATAATATATGCAACATATCAAGAACTCAGTGTACTACAGTTAAAACAGTGGTGAGAGGAAGCGTTATAGCACTAAATGCATACATTAGAAAAGAGGAATTGCCTCCTACCCAGAAAACATAGCAAAAGAAGAGCCAAATAAGCTCTAAGCAAGCAGAAGGAAAGAAATAAAAAGATAAGAACAGAAATTAGTTCAATTGAAAACAGTAAAATGATAAGACTATCAGTAAAACAAATGGTTGATTTTTACAAAGATCAATACATTTAACACAGAAAAAGCCTTTAAGCAAAATGCAACATCCATTCAGGATAAAACACCCCACAATCTGGGGAGAAAGGGAGCTTCCTCTATTTGACAAAGGACATCCATGATGAACGATAGTGAACGACTGGGTGCCTCCCACCCAAGCAAGATGCCCTTTTCCCAGGACCAGCACCCAGCCCTTAGCAGGGGCCACTGACACCTCTGCCAATACACAAAGCCCAGGACCATTCCATAAGGGACCTGTGTTCTTATCTTTGTTTGTTAACACTCACCCAAGGGTATTTTTCCATTGATTTTTAGAGAGTGGAGGGAGGGGGAGGGGGAGAGACAGGGAGAGAGAAGCATCGATGTGAGAGACACATCAATTGGTTGCCTCCTGTTCTCACCCCAACCAGGGCCAGGGATCCAGCCTGCAACTGAGGTACGTGCCCTTGACCAGAATTGAAGCTGAGACTCTTCAGTCCCCAGAACGACCCTCTATCCACTGAGCCAAATTGACTATGGCATCATCTTCTTCTCCTCCAGATTCAGGTAACAGCTTTTAATAATGTTCTATTGTAACCATATATTAAATGCAAATTGTTTCCTTAATAAATGGTATATGTTATGCAAACATGTACAGTAGGAGAAATGCCTTTACAAAGTATGTTTTTATTATAAGTTCCTAGATTCAGGAAAATGATTGGCTGTGATGCGGAGTAAATCCAAGGGTTTGGGGAAGATCAGATGTGACCATTCTGTTGGTGGTAAATCCTAAGTGAACTAAGATGATGGTCATTTCACTTCGCTCCGCCTGAGGTCATCCTTCCGGAGCCGTCTAAGAGTCAGGAGGTATCCCGTATGCTTGGATTAAGAAAAAAAATTTAAAAAGAGGAAACCCGGCATAAGTGGCAAATGTCATAATTCAATCTGTCCAATAGGCCCACCTGAGCATCATGTGATGTTCTAGGGCAGTGGTTCTCAACCTGTGGGTCGCGACCCCTTTGGGGGTCGAACCGCCCTTTCACATATATAATTACATATTGTAAACACATATATAATTACATATTGTTTTTGTGATGAATCACTATGCTTTAATTATGTTCCATTTGTAACAATGAATTTGGGGGTCACCACAACATGAGGAATTGTATTAAAGGGCTGCGGTATGAGGAAGGTTGATAACCGGCACACTTACTGTTTACTAGTATGTACTCCTGACTTTGTAAGGTTAGATGTTAATTACATACGAGACTGACGAATTCCCAATGATTTCTGTCCACGAGAGATGAAAACACTGTGTGTTGGAATCGAGACACCTGAGCGACCTTGCCCCCACCTATGTGTGGGCGCGTTATGCTTCCTCAGATCCTCTCGGAGGGGTTCAGACTCGCGTCTCTGTACTGGGTGCTGTAGTGCGCGGGCCGTGCTCAGAGCGGCCACTGCCTTTGGTTATTTCAATGGGAAGATCCTGTGGGGGTTTCTCTTCCCATCGCTTCTCCTAATGCCAGCAGGCAGCGGCCGGTGCACAGCTCTGGTGGTGCCTTGAACAGGCGTTGTTAGTTACCCTGGAGGGTTGGGAGCGGGTCTGACACCAGCCCCCCCAGAGTTCACTAGCGTCCAGGACCAATGGCATGTGGTCTGTGTGCAGGAGAAACACTGACGCTGACGGAAAACAGGTTTGCAGACAGCTGCCTGCTCAGGAGTTAGGGCCGCTAAGCCCCAGTCGAGGGCCTTGAGGGTTTTTAAAAATACCACAATGTGTGAGCTTTTTGTTTTTTGTTTTTTAAATTGCTGTTGACTTGAACAAAATTAAACTGAGGTGAGAACTAGCCATTGTGCATTAGAAATGCACGGCTTGGCTCCATAGTCTACTGCAGACACAGGAGTCCCGAACTCCCACCCAGCCTCCATTTCCTGAGTCATCACGTGCTGCTAGAACTGTGTGAGCAGCCGAAGATTCTGGGGTAGTAACGTTTCCTGGTCTCAGAGTGGGGGGCAGACAGACCTCTGGCCGGTGCTGCCTGAGGAAGGCTGCGCGGAGCGGAAAGGCCGGGCTTTGGGGAGGAGAACAAACCCCCCCGTCTGTCCAGTGGGGCCGGAGGGATCTTGGTTGCAGTACCCTGTACCCGTCTGTCCAGTGGGGCCGGGGGGATCCTTAGTCGCAGTACCCTGTACCCATCTGTCCAGTGGGGCTGGGGGGATCCTTAGTCGCAGTAACCTGTACCCGTCTGTCCAGTGGGGCCGGGGGGATCCTTAGTCGCAGTACCCTGTACCCGTCTGTCCAGTGGGGCCGGGGGGATCCTTAGTCGCAGTACCCTGTACCCGTCTGTCCAGTGGGGCCGGGGGGATCCTTAGTCGCAGTACCCTGTACCCATCTGTCCAATGGGGCCGGGGGGATCCTTAGTCGCAGTACCCTGTACCCGTCTGTCCAGTGGGGCCGGGGGGATCCTTAGTCGCAGTAACCTGTACCCGTCTGTCCAGTGGGGCCGGGGGGATCCTTAGTCGCAGTACCCTGTACCCGTCTGTCCAGTGGGGCCGGGGGGATCCTTAGTCGCAGTACCCTGTACCCGTCTGTCCAGTGGGGCCGGGGGGATCCTTAGTCGCAGTACCCTGTACCCGTCTGTCCAGTGGGGCCGGGAGGATCCCTAGTCGCAGTACCCTGTACCCGTCTGTCCAGTGGGGCCGGGGGGATCCTTAGTCGCAGTAACCTGTACCCGTCTGTCCACTGAAGTGCTGGGGTCCCCCTCCCGGTGTTTTTAGTCCATAGCTTGAAACACCGGCTTCAGGTGAATGCCGTCCGTGAGGCGGACAGCCGTTATCTCTAAGTTGTCAGCAGACGCACGCCCGGGACAGGCTGCCTCCAGCACCTGCGTCCTGTGCAGACAGACCTGGTTCGGCCTTCAGCATCCAGGTAAGGCACTTCCTCTCCCTGGCAGGCTGAGTGGGACACTCAGGGCCACGCCAGCTCCGATGGTGAGGGAGGAGCTGGATGGGGTGGCCGCTCTCCATGGGGAGAGCTGAGGGGAGCAGCGGCCAGGGCCTCTCAATGCCGCTCACGGTGGCCTCAGGCCCTGAACACAGGCTCACTGCCGACCAGTTCCGTTTTTCTAGGGACATTTCGAGTTTTTGAATTCAGACTTTCAGAATTTAGTAGAATTGATGTTGTGAAATAACTCGTCTAAAGAGCCAAGTCAATAATTAAGGAAAAACTTTCCAATTTCATTTTCTGAACGAGATTTTATATACATAATCACATATAGCACATGCTTTGTGTCCTCGTATTTATATTATGTACTTCAAGTGTAGAGGTACATGCACACACATCTACAAGAATAGGCTGCCCCAGCCCTTGTTTTATTTATTTATTTATTTATTTATTTATTTATTCATTATTTGCTAATCCTCACCTGAGGATATTTTTCCACTGATTTTTAGAGAGAGTGGACGAGAGAGGGAAAGACAGAGAGAAACATCGATGTGAGAGAAACACATTGATTGGTTGCCTCCTGCAGCTGAGGCACATGCCCTTGACCTTAATCGCACCCGGGACCCTTCAGTGGGCAGGTCAATGCTCTATCCACTGAGCCAAACTGGCCAGGGCCCAGCCCTTGTTTTAAAAGCCCTGCTCTCTAACCACAGGTGCGGCAGCCCAAGGCGGAGACGGAGGCCTGGGCGGCCTTCACAGGGCACCACCCAGAGCAGGAGCGGCCGAGGAATGTGCCCATGATCCTGACTTTGAAACATGCATTTCTCTTCCCTCGGCTGGAATCCCAGACCTCAGTGGTCACGACCGCATGAGAAGCTGGGACCTGCGAAGCTGCAGGGGCCTGCGCAGCAGAGGCCACGGAGCACCGGACCCCCCTGCAGCCTGGCGCCGGGCGGAGGGGCGGCCAGAGGGTGTCCCACGCAGGCAGCCCGGCTTTCCCTTCGCTGGGCTGTGAGCTGGCGCTCCGACAAGCCTCCTTCCCTCACAGTATTCCCTCCTGTTCCCTCGGGAGGGGAGACAGGACAAAGTTTCAGCCCGCCTCGCCCCTCCTGGCAGGGACAACCCCGCCCCATCCCATCCCTCCCCTGCCCCCCTCCCCCGCGGGTCTTGGCCACGCCACCAAATGAGGCCTTTTTGAATGAAGAGCCCACTCCACTCAACCCCCAGCCTGACCCCAAGCCCAGATTTTGATTAAAGTGCAGTCTTGCCCGTGAAACTAGGAATCTGACTTTTTTAACTGCAGTAGATACAAAGGCGGCTTTTCTTCCTCATCCAGATGTCCTCACTGTTGACATTTGCTCAGAGGTATTCTCAGCCAGAAAAGTCATGAGGCCAAATGAGGCAGGGAATTCCTCCGAGGGCTCCTGAACTGAGCGTAAATTCTCCTCTGATGTGGAAAATGCATTCCTCCCGCCTGCCCCCGCCAGCATTCCAGAGCCCCCCGGCACAGAGCACTGGCCCACCTCCTCTGCACACGCTCAAGGGAATCAGAAGTCGGTGAGCCGACATCTGAGCTGCTTTCATTTTATTCTTTTTTACAGATAATATGTTGAGTCAAGCAAATAAGCAAAAAGTATGAAAACTGTCTCTTGGCACTTCCCTTTCCCCAGACTCACCCCATCCACCCTTTCGAACGTCAGCCCAATTCTTGTCCCCAACCTTGATCTGACACAACGTGACGTTCTCAGGGCCTGGAATGTGGTTTTTCGGAGCTGGTCCTGCTCCCCAGTCCTCAGTGTCCTTTCATTACTCTCCTCCCCACCCTTGTCTGAGCCCCCAGAGAGTGAGAGACAGAGAGGAGGGAGGGGGGAAGTGGCTGGGAGGGGGAGGGGAGGGAGAGGGTCTGGCAGAGCAGAACAGAGCCCATTCAGGAGGTCCTTAGCCATTCAGGATGGCTGGTTCATGGCTGAAGAGCTCTTTGTTCTCTTTCTATGCTGCTTGTGTGGAAGCAAGGCTCTCTGGGAGGCCCGTTATGATTTTCATTTTTAATGATAAATCTGCGTTGCTGCTCTCACCTTGTGGGTAGTAGAGGCACTCAGGAATGAAGTAGAAGGTATGAACCTGTCTGAACTTACTGTAGTTTATTATGAACCGGATAATAGTTTTCTAATTAATGTGCTGTTTGTTTTCGGCGCTGACTCAGGAGCAGTGAGGGGCCTTCAGGGTGGGCACAAGGCCAGGAGCTGATGGGCAACTACAGTCCCGCGGTCGCCAGTCGCGCCGCTTTCCCAGGCTCGGACAGTTTCTCTTGCAAGGGGCCCGTTTTGTCACCACAAAGGGCCGGATGTAGAGCAGGTGGAAGGATCACCCGCAATGAACTCTCTTTCCGGGCAGGAGCAACCAGAAGTGCAAGTTGGAGACTGCCTGTGAGTGCTGGCATTGCTGGTCAGGAGGGGACATTGCCATGGTGATGGAGAGCCCAGATGTCTGTGGGTGCCATCTGCCAACAGGGGCGTCTCCTCTGAGGCTATATACTGTTTCAAGGCCCTGTTCTCTTTGGGGAAAAAGAGCTTACTTTTTAGACTGGAATCTGTCTCCTGTCTCAGCCCACACAGAGACTGAGGCCTGAGGCGGCCTGAGGTCCTGTCTGCACCCTAAAAATCCCAGGGGGAGTTTTACTCTGGATCGGGGGCGCCCTGACAATGACGTCACCGGTTCCACTGCTCACAACTCAGTGACTCAGAAGCCTCCCGGCTCCACTTCCACGGAAACAGTGACAGGTCTCTTCGTGCCTTTGGTTCTTCGGGTTAAGCAGGAGCCCAGGACACTGAAAACCCACTTTCCGGAGGGAGGCGTGATCACATACAACATCCTGTGCGCAGTGAATCACAGGCCAGTGAGTTTGACAGCTGCACGCGGAGTGAGCAGGACAGCGCTCCCGGCGCCCCTCCTGCCGACCCCTCCGCCTCTCTGCTGCCCTCCACCTGCTGCCCTGCCCAGGCCACTGCTGACCTGCTCTGTCACTGACTCAGTCTGCACTTCCTCGGGTTTTATATAAGCAAAGGGCGCATAGGATCAGCCTCCGGTGAACTGGCTGCTCGCGCTCAGCGCAATGACTGAGCCACCTGCACTTGGGCATCTATCAGGAAGCGGGTTGGCCTTTTGATGATGAGCATTACCCATCATGTGGGCAAACCTCATTTGTTTATCCACCCGCCTGTGGATGGGCATGGGGTGGCCCCAGTTTTAGGACATTATGAATAAAGCTGCTATGAACATCTGTGTATGAGGTTGTGTAGACATTTTTCATGGAGAGACACCTACTAATGGAACGGCTGGGTTACATGTCACCGTTTAAATTCCCATAAAGTCCGTGTTGCCCAGCGCAGCTGCGCGGTCCAGCCGCCTCCATCGTTGCCAGGACTCGGTGTGCAGCCTTTCCTCCTGTCGCCCTGACTTTGATCTGCATCTCCGGTGATTAATGACCTTGAGCATCTCTTCACGTGCCTGTGGGCCACCACATCTCCGCTTTTGATAAAGGTTTGCTCAGATTTTTTTCCTGATTTTTTAAAAATAGGTTATTTGTCTCCTGATTCCCCCCCAGACACTTCAGGTAATTGTGGGGGTTTTTTTTGTTTGTTTTTTTTGCTTGTTTGTTTATATTTTATACAAAGTGTATAGTCATCTGCAAGAGTTTCAGTTCGTTGAGAGTTCAAGCCACCATAAAGAAGCAAAATTCCCGGCCAATTTTGTAAACAAACCCCACTCCCTGGCCCATGCTGTGTGACTTAATCAATGGGTACTTTCAAGAGATACATCCTTTCATTATAGAAAAACAAATGAAATGTTTTAATTTTCAAAAAGAAAGTTGTGGGGACTTTTGTTAATCCTCACCCGAGGATATTTTTCCATTGATTTTTAGAGAGAGTGGAAGGGGGAGAGACACACAGAGAGAAACATCAATGTGAGAGAGACGCATCAATTGGTTGCCTCCGTCACTAGCCCCGACCAGGATGGGTCAGGGCAGCAGGAATCAAGGTGTCATGGCGTGGCAACAAGCGGAACTGCGGCAAAGGTGTCTGCCTTGGTCCCCAGTCCTTCCCCATCACTTCCCTGTCCCAGGAAGCTGCAGGCCCGCAGCTCGAGCTTGGCTTCTATTATGGGCTGAGCTGTGTTCCCCAAAATCTGTCTGTTGAAGTTCTAACCCCAGCGCCTCAGAATGGGACTGGAGTTGGAGATGAGGTCATCAGAGTGGGCCCTAATCCAACATGACTGGTGTCCTCACAAGAAAGGAGTTAGGACACAGACAGATTAGAGATGACCTTTGAAGGACACAGGGGGAAGATGGCCATCTACAAGCCAGGAGCGTGCTTCAGAGGAGACCTACCCTGCGGCACGCTGCTCTCGGACTTCCAGCCTCCAGGCTGTGAGACAGTAAATTCTTATTGTCTAAGATGCCCGTGTGTGGTGTTTGTTACGGCAGCCTGAGCTGACTGATACACCTTCCCAAGCATGAGCTTTAGCCACTGGTCCTCACCCCGAGCTTTGCCCCCAGGCCTGCCCAGCACCAGCCTCTGCCCTGGCTACTCCCCTGCCTCTTGCTGAAAAGGCCCCTCTCAGGGGCACATCCTTCTCTTTTCTTAAAAGCCTCATCACCACTTACCTCCGGGGTCACCCCAACTCATCTATTCCGTCAGCAGGGAAATAAGTTATGACCTGCCCCCACCATGGAAACCATTCCTGGATCTTAGTAAGTGGTGCCACCTTCGAAGTGCTCACCTAGAGGCCATGCTTGTGTCGAGAAGGCTGCCACTGCTCCAACCGTCTTCTGAGAGGTCTTAACAGAACGTGCCACCTCCCTCGGACTACCTCGGAGGCAGGAATCCAGCCTGCGGTGGCCTGACAGTTAGAAGCAGGATCACTGCTTTGTGGAGTGAATGTGGTTGGAAGGGGCCCTGGAGTTGGGGGGATGTGGTGAGAATCAGAAGTGCCTCTGACAGTACATGGGGAGCCCCCTCACCAGGACCTTCTAAACCCCGAGTCTCCTCGTCCCACAGCCGAGGGGCACCAGGGATCTCTGTCACAGGAGAGGGTCTGGTGTGTTTCCAATGGCGACTCCTGCCTCACAGCTGAGGCGACGGGCTCAGGACGTTGGAAGAGCCAGCCCGTCAATGCCAGTCACAGGTTCCAGTTCCTATTCCCTCGCCACCAGCAGCCACTGCGTCACGTGATCTAATGGCACCTCCCATTGCATCCTCCCAGGGGCCTGCTGAGCAAGAAATCACTTTT
The DNA here is from genome assembly GCF_028538775.1 of Myotis yumanensis. Taxonomy (NCBI): domain Eukaryota; kingdom Metazoa; phylum Chordata; class Mammalia; order Chiroptera; family Vespertilionidae; genus Myotis; species Myotis yumanensis. The sequence goes on from NW_027223772.1 coordinate 13,697,328, forward strand.
TTCTTGTTGCAGCTCTACAGACAGGGACACTGATTATTGGGGAAGCGAAGCCACCAACCCAAAGCCGCAACCAAACAGGCTGCAAATCAGGGTGGACAGTGGCCCTCCAGCTGCTAGTCCCACCCCGATCCAGTGCCTTTCCTCTGCCCCTTTCCACTGCCCCCCTTTCCTTTTCCCCCCTTTCCTATACCCCCTTTCCTCTGCCCCCTTCCTCTGCCCCCCTCCCTATGCCCCCTTCCCTATGCCCCCCTTCCCTATGCCCCCCGTCCCTATGGCCCCTCTTTCCTCTGCCCCCTTCCCTCTGCCCCCCTTTCCTATACTCCCCTTTCCTATATCCCCCTTTCCTCTGCTCCCTTCCTCTGCCCCCTTCCCTATGCCCCCTTCCCTATGCCCCCTTCCCTATGCCCCTCGTCCCTATGGCCCCCCTTTCCTCTGCTCCCTTCCTCTGCCCCCTTCCCTATGCCCCCTTCCCTATGCCCCCTTCCCTATGCCCCCTTCCCTATGGCCCCCCTTTCTTCTGCTCCCTTCCTCTGCCCCCTTCCCTATTCCCCCTTCCTTATGCCCCCCGTCCCTATGGCCCCCGTCCCTATGGCCCCCCTTTCCTCTGCCCCCTTCCCTATGGCCCCCTTCCCTATTCCCTCTTCCCTATGCCCCTCTTCCCTATGGCCACCCTTTCCTCTGCCCCCTTCCCTATGCCCCCGTTCCCTATGCCCCCCTTTCCTCTGCCCCCTTCCCTATGCCCCCCTTCCCTATGCCCCCCTTCCCTATTCCCCCTTCCCTATGCCCCCCTTCCCTATTCTCCCTTCCCTATGCCCCCCTTCCCTATGCCCCCCTTCCCTATGCCCCCCTTCCCTATGCCCCCTTCCCTATGCCCCCCTTCCCTATGCCCCCCTTCCCTATGCCCCCTTCCCTATTCCCCCTTCCCTATGCCCCCCTTCCCTATTCCCCCTTCCCTATGCCCCCCTTCCCTATGCCCCCCTTCCCTATGCTCCCCTTTCCTCGGCCCCCCTTCCCTTTGCCCCCCTTCCCTATGCCCCTTCCCTATTCCCCCTTCCCTATGCCCCCCTTCCCTTTCCCCCCCTTCCCTATGCCCCCCTTTCCTCTGCCCCCCTTTCCTGTGCCCCCATTTCCTGTGCCCCCTTCCCTATGCTCCCCTTCCCTATGCCCCCTTTCCTATGCCCTCCAAGTGTGCCGCTGGCTGCAGCCTGCTCCTGCCCAGAGCACAGCCTCCTGCCCTTCTCCTCTCTGCCCAGCTTCTGGCTGCTGCTACCAGGGAGGGCGCTCCTGCTGAGCGATGGCTCTCCGCCTCCCCGCCCACAGTTATGAGGGAACCACTTCACTGCAAAGCCATTCGAAGAGCTTTGAGAAGCTGGGCATTCAGTTTAGAAATGTTCTTTAATGTTTCCCAGGAAGTATGGCTAAATCCGTAAAAGATGCGAATGCCTCGATGCCTGTTCTCGTTGCAGATGTGCTCATGTCTCCGCATCGAGGGGCGGACGGGACTCATCCTGCACCGGCACCGCAGGACCCTGCACAGGCCCAAGAGCACCCGCCCGGTGCTTGCAAATGCCCCGGAGGCAGAGGTCTCCTGCCGGTCAGGCTCCGGGGCCTCCCTGTGGGCTGCTTTCTGCGCCTCATCTCCCTGCATAGCCCGGCTGCCAGGAGGGTCTCTCTAGGATTGTGCTCTTCCAGTCGCTTGTGGACGGCGAGAGGAGAATCTACAGAGCGACCCTCCAAAGCCTGTCGCATGTGCGTGCTGGAGGTGCCCATGTCGTCACACACGGACACACGTGATGGAGTGACAGGCAGTCCTCCCGGGGGGCACATCCTTCTGGGGGGCGCGCATCCTCCAGGGGGGACACCTCGCAGCAGCCTCCCGGGTCTCCGGCCGGCTCTGCAGAAGGCGAGGGCGGGTGAGCGGCAGACAGGCCTGAAGCAGCAGCTGCGGCAGGTGGGGCCGCAGAACCTCATAAGCCCGTGGGCCAAGGGGCAGGAAGATGGGCGCTTCAAGGAGGTCCCCAGGGCGAGGGGCGAGGTGCCGGATGCGCGGCTTCCTGCCCCGCAATCATGCACGTCCTGGCAGGAATGGGGGGCGTCCCCTGAGAAGGAAGCCCGCCGCCGGGGGTGAGTGTCCTGCGGCTCAAATACAGGACGGCCCGGGACTTTCTGGGACACACGCAACAGACGCCCCACAGCTGACGGCAAAGCAGGTCACAGCTGGGCCGGAGCCATGGAGCCAAAGCAGCGGGAGTGCCCGGCCCCATGAGCTGGACAACGGTCCGTGATGCCCGAGCAGGATGTGGGGGAGGCCGTGGGGCTCCCCGCCCCGGCCACAGGCACCCTGCTCCCCGCGTGTGGCAGTCACTCCCGGACAGTCCCCGCTCACCCACAGCAGCCGCGAGCCCCTCTGCACAGCGGCACACGGTCCACCCACGGGGTCAGGGCGGCCATGGAGCCGCTGCCGTCCCCACACTGTCATTGCCGGGACTCAGGTCCCGCGGGCCCTGCCTCCACACTGCGATTCCGGCCAAATCACTGAACTTGACAAAGCCTCCAGTTTTCTTGTGTGAAAAGGAAATGAGCCCAGCTGGCACCCGCCTGTGGGCCGGTTGGAAAGTCCTGGAAGAGGCTGTGGGGGTGGCGTGGACAGAGTCTAAGGGTGGGACGGTGCCCCGCGCCCTGTCCCTGGGACTGCTGGAGGCAGAGCAGGCGCCCCCATTACCCCCAAAGTCAGGTCTCTGGCCGGAACACTCCCCCTTGGACCCCGCGCTGGCGTCGCCATCACCAGGCATCGGGGAGAGACGGAGGGCAGGAGCGGAGAGGCCCCCTGTGATGCCCGGGGCTCTGCAGGGCAGCGAGCAGGGCCTCGGCCCACGCCACTCAGACAGCTTCTGAGAGTCGTGCCGGGGCGCATGGAAGTTTTATAAACCTCATTTCCTGAGCCTCCGCGGGGCTCTGACAGAGCTGCATAAATAGAACATTTCTGGAACGCAGCTTTTCACCAACCATCCCACCAAATGAATGCAGCCTGCTAAGACGCTTTGGTTCTCTATTTGTTTTTTATTGTGATTTTAAATGTGGATTGTAGAACGCTTAGGAAATGCTGGGAGAGAGAGAAGAGGAACGCAGTGATCAGCGTACTCTCAGCACCCACGGGGGTGGGGGGTCTCTCACTTTCCCTTTGCATAGCATTGCACTGTGGCCTCTGGGCATTCATTTGCAAGGACCACGGGCGGGACCATGTGCGGGACCATGGGCGGGACCATGTGCGGGACCACGTGCAGGGGCCACGGGCAGGGACCACGGGCAGGGGCCACGGGCGGGATGGCTGCATTTGGTCTGGGGGAGGAGTCAGGCCCTGTTAGGGGTGGGAAAGAATGGAAGGATGGGCCTCCCTTCCAGCAAGCCCAGACACTGCTCTGCTCTGGCCACAAGTGCCGGGACCGCAGGCCCTTGTCCACACCCCTCCAGGGTGCTGCCGGGTGGGCGTTCAGGGGTGGGGAGTGGTGCAAGGCCTCGAGCAGGCCAGGGAACTGTGGGCCTCCTTCCTGCGGACACACTAGTGCTTCATGGACACGCCCACAACCAGTGGGGGCATGAGGCCATCCGGTCGGATACTCCCTCCACAGTGAGGGCCCGAGCCACCTTCACTAGGTGAAAGGAGCGCCCTTAGCACCTCACTCCCCGCCCGGCTGGTGAGGTGGGGGACTGGCCATTCCATTCTCCCTTCCACTCACAGGACTGCTCTGGCTCTCTACAGAGCTGGGGTTCTTTACACTCAGTCTTGGATGCTTTCTCCTGTTCTGTGGTCATGGCTTTATTTTTCACTTTCTCTCATGGTCTAAATGTTCTTCGATAAGCATGCATTGCTTTCATAACCAGAGAAAATTGTGCTATTGATGAAAAGAGAGGGTGGGTCTGTAACAGAGTGTTTGAAGCTTCATTTTGTATGACTGCAACCTTGTCATTCTGGAAAAGGCAAAACTACGGAGACAGAAAGATCCATGGTCTCCAGCAGCTGGGGCTTGGGTGGGGCGGGTGGAAGAGTAGACAGAGCACGGAGGGTCCTTAGGCAGTGACACTGTTCCATATTAGATGCCACACTGGAGACACGCCCCTGGCGTCAGTCAAAGCCCATAGGATGCACACCACCGAGAGTGCCAACTGTGGACTTTAGTTAATGATAACGCATCTGCTCTCCACCCCACCAGTCACCAGGAACATGCAAGTTAAAACCACAGTAAGGTAACACTACGCCCACCAGGGTGACTAACATACTGCCCCCCGCCCCCCCCCCCCCCCCCCCCAGCACACCAGGTGTCCCTGCGGATGCAGAGCAACCAGAAAGGGAGCGCTCAGCTGGAGAGGCCCAACCGGTGCAACCACGTTAGGAAACGGCAGCTTTACTAAAGCAGAACCTACACACACCAATACACACCCACCCGAGATGCACACATACATGTATGTGCACCTGAAGCATGTGTGTGAATTTAATAATGCATTATTTGTAAAAGCCAAAAATAACCCTATTGCCCAAGTATAGCATGGATAAGTGAAGTATATTTGTGTGCTGACATACGACACAGCGATGAAAAATAAGCTACAGCTGTTCTGCAGCAACATGGGTCAGTCTCATAGACATAATGTTGAGGGAAAGAAGCCAGTCACAAAGACTTCATATTGGGTAATCAGATTTTTATACTTGAAAAATAAGAGGAAACCAATCTGTTTTAGTGAAAATCAGAATAGCAATTATCCTTGTGGTTGTAATGATTGAGAGGGAGTGGAAGGAAATTTTCATAGTGTTAAAATGGTTAATACTTTGATCTGAGTGTGTTCACTTTATATGAATTTTCTTGGTGAACACATGATTTGTGTGTGTGTGTGGGGGGGGTGCATGTACCCCGCAGGAAAGTCGGTGTAGAGTTACCAGTGTGATCCTTCATAACTTGTCATTATCTTGGCCCAAATTTGTGACTGCATTTGACATACAGCTATTTTGGCAAGGCCATGAGAGAAATGTAGACAGGTTGCTAAGTCTTGAAAGTTGTGAAGGGCAGAGTTTGTCTCTGGTGAGGAAGGTAGATGAGGATAAACGTCACCACGAGGTCTACGACACCCAACCTGAGGGGCAGGTCATCAAAATGGAGAAGAGAAAATCCCACAATGTTTTAAGCCCATTCTGCCAATTTGTTGGCATTTGCTCTGCCTCATCGAGTGAGGCCCATTCTCTTCTCTCTCTCATATTTTTTAAGACTACAGAAAAAGAATCAAGAAATAATTTTACCTATAGTTTCTCAGAAGTGAGGGTATATGCATTCCTGTCAAATGTTTCAATCAGGAAGCCATGTGTATGAATGGCCAATAAAGATATGGAAAGTCATCACAACAAGCAACCACTGCAAACCCACTCCAATGGCTAAGACTGAAGGCTGACTATGCCAAGTGTTGGTGAGGGTGTGAAGCAGCTGCAAGTCACATATGTTGCTGGAGCCCCTTTCTAAGACAAGGACAGTGTGCCAAACGCAGCAGGAAGAAGGCCTCCCTCGGGACCAACGCTGGGGGTAGTACCAGATTCACTAGGAGATAACTTTCTTTCTCAGTGGAAAAACATCCCTGTCTTAACAGCTGACATCTTGGTATTTTGTTTTGTCCATTGAGTTATTCTCTCGTAGCAAATCCTATTATTTCTGAACAGTGTGGGAGCACTTTGTACCACGAATGAGTGCACCTTTACAGTGGAAAACCCCACACCAATGCCCAGCCCCGTTCCCTGTGGGCCTGTGAGGGGAAGACCCGTGCCCAGACCCCTCTCAGTACGGCTGCGCTGGAGCAGCTCCGGGCACGGTTAGCGTTCACAGAGCAATGATGCTGGGATGATCCCAGAGCCAGACGCACATCAGATTTTGATTTTCCTGTGTAAATACTTCACAGGCCCCTGGATAGATCTTGGTTACAAAACTGGGTGGTCCTCTCTCACATTGATGTTTTTCTCTCTCTGTAAAAATCAATAAAAACATACCCTCGAGTGAGGATTTAAAAAAAAAAGAATATTCATCCCTGAACATGAATTCTGATTCACATTAACAGCTGCCAGTCAATAGTAGTTTATTTTGCAAATGATCTTAAACCTTGATGTTGCATGTATGATATGTGAGAGAGGACCACCCATTGGTTGACTCCCATATGCTCCCTGACTGGGGATGGAACCCACAACCTAGGTATGTGCGCTGACTGGGAACTGAACCTCTGACCTTTTTGGTGCTCTTAACAGAGCCACCCGGCCAGGGAGAAGAATAATCTTGTAAACTTCCAGATTTGCTGGCACATTTCTTACCTCTGAGTTTTTACGGAAAACCCTTTTTCTTTCTAATGATGACCCTGATTTTCCAAAGCCTGCCTCTTGGACGCGAGGTCAGAATGCTTCAGAGAACGCATTCATTTGTCCCCATAAAGGTTACTGTTTCTTGACACATGCGTATCCGCTGCCTGCGGGATGTGGAGGTTAATGCTTCCCGGTACGTCTTGTTGCCTGAGGCCGAGGGAGGAATGTCAAGAAGCCTCAGCAGTTTTGTAACCAAGATCTATCCAGGGGCCTGTGAAGTATTCACACAGGAAAATCAAAATCTTAGGGGTTTAAATATATATATATTTTTAAATATATGCATTCAATGCAATATTCTCTAAGCACCAATTTTGCTGCATCCCATGAATTATGGGAAGTTGTATTTTAATTTTCATTTAGTTCAAAATATTATAAAATTTCTCTCGAGATTTTTTATTTCCTTGTGTTTTATTTAGAAGTGTGTTGTTTAAAGCCAAATATTTGGGGAATTTTTCAGCTACCTTTCTGTTCTTGAATTCTAGTTTAATTTTACTGTGGTCTGGAAGCAGACCTTGTATGATTTCGATTCTTCCAGGTCTGTTAATGTGTGGTTTATGGCCCAGACTGATATCTGTCTTGGTGAATGTTGTATGAGCTTCAGAAGAATATGTATTCTGCTGTTGGATGAAATAGTCTATAAATGTCAACTAGATACCATTGATTGATCACAGTGTTCAGTTCAGTGTTGTCTTTACTGATTGTCTGTCTGCTGGATCTGTCAGGTACACGGGGCTTAAACTTTCCAACTATAGGAGTGAATTCAACTATTTCTTCTTGAAGTTCTACTAGTCTGTGTTTCATGTATTTTGGAACTCTGTTGTTGAGCACTTACACTTTGAGGACTATCATGTCTTCTTGGAGAATTGACCCCTTTATTATTATGTGATGCGCCTCCTCATACCTGGTAAGGTTCCTCCTCCTGAAGTCAGCTTTGTCTGAAGTTAATAAAACTTTATAGAGATCCAAGTTTCTGACCCACATCATTTTCCTTCTCCCCGAAGAACTTCTTTTATGTATTTCTTACAAAGCAGGTGGCCTGGAAATACATTTCTTCTAATTTTGTTTATTCCTCCTTCACTTTTTAAGGGTAATTTCACTGGATACAAAAATTTAGGCCACTAAGATTTTTGTTGTCCGACACTATAAATACTGCACTGCATTCTCCTCTGCTTGCATGGTTTTTGAAGAGAAGTCGAATGTAATTCTTATCCCTGCTCCTCTGTAAGTAGGTGTTTTCTTTTTTACTCTTTTTACAAGTTTTTATCTTTGTTTTTAATTATGATAAGTGTGTGTTACAGAATTTACCAGGCGATCAAAAAAAAAAAAAAAATACGCAGGAGTACCGGAGGCACAGGAAAAACACATTTATTTCCAGACAATTCACAAGTACCGGTACAGTGACTTAGGGGAGTCTGTCTCTCTCCAAATCCTGAGCCCCCCAATATGGAGGAAGCTTTCCCTTTTTATCCCTTTGGTTTCATTGTCCCCCAAATATGGGTTATACTTCCAGACCATTCACAGGCTTTGCAAAAAGCCCTATGTGTTGGGATGGGGGCCCTGGGACCACATCTCAAGGCCTGGCCTGGCGCCAGCATTGATAACTCCGTCTTAGGGATGGTTTATGGCCTCTCTAAAATGGGAGTAGTATTTTGGGTAAACAGGTCTTGCAGGGCCAGATAATTAAAGGGGTAGTGACTAGATTCAGATTGCTAGCCCCCCCAAAATGTCTCATTTTCCCCATCAAGTGTAGGCTTTTTTTTAAAGTATATATATCCTTCTGAGTGTTTTTTGAGCTTCCTGGATCTGTGATTTGATGTCTGAAATTGATTTTGGAAAATAGTCATTACTGCTTTAAGTATTTTCTCTCTTTTCTTTCTGGTAACTGTTCCACAGTTCTTGGGTATTTTGCTTTTTTTCCCCAATCCCTTCTCTTTTTTTTAGTCTGGGAAACTATCATTGACATATCCTCAAGTTCACAGATTCTTTCCTCAGCTGTGTCCAGTCACCTTATGTCCCCATCAAAGGCAATCTTCATTATAGGTTTTTTTTCCTATCATTTATTTTTGAGTCTTTCTTAGCATTTCCTTCTCTCTATTTACATTATCCCTCTGTTTTACATGTTGTTTACTTGTTCTATGAAAGCCCACAGTGTAGGACTCTCAGAAACCAAGATGGCGGCATAGGTAAACACCGGAGATTGCTGCCTCGCACAACCACTTCAAAAATACAACTAAAAGACGGAACGGACATCACCCAGAACCTCAGGAAGGCTGGCTGAGTGGAAATTCTACAACTAGAAGGAAAGAGAAAAGCACATTGAGACTCAGAGGAGGTACGGTGCGGAAGTAAAATACTAAGGTACAGAGGCGCATGCGGAGCGGGCTGGTGGCTGAGGGCGCGGTTTGTCTTTTTCAATTGGGAGGGAGTCTCAGGCTCTGAGCTCCAGTTCCGGGCGAGTCTCTGGGGACCTAGACTCATACGGGAGAAGCGGGACTGTCTGGCATCGGTCGGAACTTGAGGGCACCTTTCTCTCGGAGGTACTTGCAGCAATTGCTGGGACACTGAGAAGCAGGGCCTCTGAAGGCAGGACTGAGAGCAGCCATAACTGCTCCCTCTGCCTGCCCTGTTGATCCCTTGGGACCCGCCCCACCCAAGCCTTGCAAGGAGGCGTTTGCTGGATAGCCTCAGGAAGGGGCTAGATTAGCACCTCCCTAGAGCTCCAGGACAGAAGTTCTCCCACTGCAGACACAGCTGATTCTCACAGCTAATTGTCCTGGAGGGCAATCCCTCCCAGTGTTACCTACAACAATCAAGGCTTAACTACAACAAGACAGTGCACAAAGACCACAAGGGGGGGCACCAAGAGTGTCCTCCTCAGGTAATTGGGGAGGCTGAACCACTGGGCCCCAGAGGACACTTAGCACAGAAAACCACTTTATCAACACAAGGAAGCATAAAAAATGCGGACACAAAGAAACAGGACACAAATGACAGAAATGGAGGAAAGCAAACTGCTGGATATAGAGTTCAAAACAACACTTTTAAGGTTTTTCAAGAATTTTCTAGAAACCGCTGATAAATGTAGTGAGATCCTCAAGAAATCTAGTGAGACTCTCGATGTTGTGATAAAGGACTACACTGACTGAAATAAAGAATGTTATACAGACTCCCAACAGCAGACCAGAGGATCGCAAGAATCAAGTCAAAGATTTGAAATACGAAGAAGCAAAAAACACCCAACCAGAAAAGCAAAATGAAAAAAGAATCCAAAAATACGAAGATAGTGTAAGGAGCCTCTGGGACAGCTTCAAGCGTACCAACATCCGAATTATAGGGGTGCCAGAAGAAGAGAGAGAGCAAGATATTGAAAACCTATTTAAAGAAATAATGACAGAAAACTTCCCCTACCTGGTGAAAGAAATAGACTTCCAAGTCCAGGAAGCTCAGAGAATCCCAAACAAAAGGAATCCAAAGAGAACCACACCAAGACACATCATAATTAAAATGCCAAGAGCAAAAGACAAAGAGAGAATCTTAAAAGCAGCAAGAGAAAGACAGTCAGTTACCTACAAGGGAGTACCCATACGAATGTCAGCTGATTTCTCAACAGAAACTTTGCAGGCCAGAAGGGAGTGGCAAGAAATACTCAAAGTGATGAATACCAAGAACCTACAACCAAGATTACTTTATCCAGCAAAGCTATCATTCAGAACTGAAGGTCAGATAAAGAGCTTCACAGATAAGAAAAAGCTAAAGGAGTTCATCACCACCAAACCAGTATTATATGAAATGCTGAAAGGTATCCTTTAAGAAGAGGAAGAAGAAGAAAAAGGTAAAGATACAAATTATGAACAACAAATACACACCTATCAACAAGTGAATCTAAAAGTCAAGTGAATAAATAATCTGATGAACAGAATGAACTGGTGATTATAATAGAATCAGGGGCATAGAAAGGGAATGGACTGAATATTTTTGGGGGGGAAAGGGGTGTGGGGGATGCGGGAAGAGATTGGACAAAAATCGTGCACCTATGGATGAGGACAGTGGGTGGGGAGTGAGGGTGGAGGGTGGGGTGGGAACTGGGTGGAGGGGAGTTATGGGGGGAAAAAAGAGGAACCAATGTAATAATCTGAACAATAAAGATTTAATAAAAAAAAAGAAAGCCCACAGTGTATACATTATATTTCTCTTCAATCTCTAATGAATCCCTGATAGTCCCAGCCTCGCTGCTACGTCTGAACCTGGTTCTGATGGCCAACTTCTCTCTTCAAAGTGTTTTCTGCTTTTTCGTATGCCTTGTAATTTTTTGTTGGAAGCAGGGCATGATGTACTAGGTCAGTGGTTGGCAAACTGCAGCTTGCGAGCCACATGCGGCTCTTTGGCCCCTTGAGTGTGGCTCTTCCACAAAATACCGACTTCTGCGCATGGGCCACAAAGTTTCAATCGCACTGTACGTGCACGCCCGCACGTGGTATTTTCTGGAAAAGCCACACTTAAGGGGCCAAAGAGCCGCATGTGGCTTGCGAGCCGCAGTTTGCCGACCACTGTACTAGGTAACAGGAACTGTGGTAAACAGGCACTTAGTATGTGACGGTGAGATATGGGGCAGGGGCAGTGTTCCTTAGTTCTACAATGAGATCAGCCACAGTCTCTGGTGAGCGGGTGTCCCTGGCTGCAACCTCACAGTGCTGCTCTGTTTCCCGACCCCTCCCTGTTCAGTGAGTCAGGACCGCTAGAGGAGCTGGGCTGGTATTCCCCTTCTCCCACGGGGAAGGTGGAGGGGCTGAAGTTGGGTATTTCCTTCCCCTTGGTTGTGAGGCTCAGAAAAACCCAATGGGTTAGGCTCTGATGAAATCGTTCCTTTGTGAAGAACAGAATGCTCTGGGCTATTTCAAAATGGTTACTTTTCCACTCCTCCTGCTGGAAACATGAGGGGACTTTCCTCTGATCTCCACCCGAGAACCCCATGAGGCTCCTAGAGTTACAACTCAGGACACTGTGTGCCCCTCCCTCCCCTGTCCCCGCCCTCCTGCCGCAGGTTCAGTGCCAGGAGCTTTTATCTCTCAAGCTAGTCCTTCAGAGGCCCCAACCATTAGGCAATCACACTTGAATAACGCATTTGTACCGGTGCCAGCTCCAGCGTGGTTGCTGGGTTGTATCTGCTCCACGCGAGCTGTCATTCTTTGTATCTGCCTGCCCCTCTGGCTTTTAGGTGACGTTTTGTCCTGTGACCTTAACTCTCTGCTGGATTTTACAAAGGTTGTTGGTTTTCAGTTTTTCAGCTTTTTTCTTGGTGTGGGGATGGGAATAGTGACTTCCAAGCTCCTTACATGTGAGGCCATCTCTTCTAGCATTTTTAACAATATAAAAAATTAAAAGATTTGATCTACCTAGAATCCTAGTGTAAACTGTGAGGTATGGATAGAGCTTTATGCTTTCCAGGGCCCCCCCATATGTCCAAAAGCATTTCTTAAATAATCCATCCTCTTCCTCCACCAATGAAATGCCAGTCTGCAATCTAATGAATTTTCTCTAGTCCATGAAACTATCTCTGGACATTCTATTCTGTGGTATTGATCCATAAATCCAGGCATCAATATCGAGCCCTTTTAATTATTGAAGCTTCATAATATGTTTGAACTTCTAAGAGGTTAGTCCTTATTCATATTTTAGTTTTTCATAGCATTTCCTTTTCTACTGTTTATTTTTCCTTAAGAACTTCGGCTAGTTTAAAAAATATATTTTAACAATATTTTTATTGGGTTCCTAATAATGTTAACATTTAACTTACTGGGGGAATTAACATCTTTGTCATGTTGAGCCTTTTGGTCGGGTATGTAGGCAGTCTTTCCACTTGTACAGGTGGGTGTTTTTTGTTAATGATCTTCAAGAGAATTTTACAGTTTTTCTTACAGATTCTCTACACTTTTAGTACAGTCATTATTTTTCCTTATATTTTAGGTGGGTTCTTTCCTTCCCATTAGCTCTTCCAATTAATTTGATGCTTTTACACACAAAGGTTGTAAAACTGTATGTATTATTTTTGTACTAAGCATATTATTGAATTCTCTTATTGTTTATAATAATTTTTTCCAGAAAATATTCTGATTTTCCCAGGTATAATGAATTAATACATAAAATATAATTTATATGTTATGTAAAACTACTCATAATTTTACTTCCACGTTTTCAATTTTTTTACCTCCAATTTTTATCAGTAGTTCTAATTTTGTTGACTGGTACTTCCAGAACAAATCCAAATAATAATGATAACAATGGGCATTCTTGTCTTTTTAAATTTAACAGAAGTACTTTCCAATAAAAATAAATTTTTGCCTTGAGGATAAAATAGTTATATTTTATTTTACTAATGTAGCATATATACCCATATTTCTATTTTTAAGCAGTTTTTATCATGAATGAATAGTATATTTTATTGAATGCCTTAAAAGCATCCTTGAAAATAAGTACACACTTTCCAACTTAGCTTTACTAACATATTTCCCATATCAATAACTTCCGTCCTTGGGTCACTCTTAGATTCCTGGAGTAAAGATGCTTGGTCATGGTGAATAACCATTGTTATTTGCTGCAGGTTTTATTTAGTAATATTTTATTTATTCATTTTAAATCAATATTTCTACATAGCGTGGTCTATAATATTCTTTTGTGTCATCTTTGTTTTCACATAAATGAGTGGAAGCAGTCCTTTTGCTAAGTTCTAGAACAGAACCATTTGATAGCATTGGGATTGTTATTCTGTATAGGTTTGGTAGAATCCCTTGCAAAAACAACTGAACTTAGTGATTTCTGGAGATTTAGCTGGAAACCTTTTCTATTTCCTCTCTGGTAGTCAGTCTCTTTATATTTTTCACGTCTATTTAAGTAAATTATATATTCCTTAAAATTACATATTTTATCCAGGTATTTAAATAAAAGTGTTGAGAAGACAAAGTTTCTAATCAAGATAAAATAATAGATACCATATTTTACCCCTCCCCCCCTCAGAACTAAAACAATATATGAAACAATTGTTTTTCAGACACTGGACATCAGGTAGCAAAGGACAGTAATCCCAAGAGTCAGGGAACAAATGAAGCAAGTCCAACATCGCCCCAGCCTATTGATGGAATAGTTTCAGGCTGGGCTCAGGAAGGAGCAATCCAGGAAGAACCCCACAAGCTCCCTAGTTGAGGAGATGGGGCTGAGAGGTCAGAGTCCTGGAGGAGACGTGCACAGAGAGAGAACCCTGGCTTCCCTGCAGGGTTCAGCTGAGGGCTCATTTCCAGGGATGTGGGGAGAACTGCCTGAGGTCAGGGAAGGACGGAAGAACCACCAGAGAGGGTTAGAGGGAACAGGACCCAGAGCGCTCATCATGTCGAAGAGCAGAGCCTGCTCTGTCAGCACTGCTGGGCAGTCTTATTTCTCTTGAAGACTGAAACACAGAGAACAGATAATGTTTAAACAAACAGATCATCAGTTCTGTAGGAAAAGCTCAAGCTGCAAACATATAGGTAAATGGAGTCCCTGTAAAAGAGGGTAGGGACGCAAAAAACATTTGATGACATAATGACCAAAAATTTACCAAATTTGATGAAACCTATAAACTCAGGGATTCAAGAAGCTGATTGAAGCCTCATCACAAGAAACATAGAATACAAGACATGTGAAGCCATGACCAGCACGGCTAGGGTTCAAGTTCTGGAGAAGGGGCTGACGCACAAATGGATATACTAGACAAGAAATATAAATTTAGAAGGCATGGGGGGAGCCAGGCGGAGACCTTACTCTCTAGCGGAGAGGTTCCCCCAAATGCCCGGACCTATTAGCTTTTTATTTACTAGAATACACATTTGCCCTTTAGCAAATCAAACAGACATATCAATGGTAAGGTTTGGTAAATGATAAAGGACTTTCCTGTTAGGGGATTGCCTTCAGCCATTCAGCCAGCAGCAGGGTAATACAATGCTGATTCTCAGCCCTTGCTGAATATCAAAGTCCATTAGCCTTCTAAGGACTTCTCACATAATTATGCTAACTACTTGTTGGTCTTAGCCTTCAGCAAAGTTACATTAATATGAAATAGCTCAAAACCAGTTATAAAAGGAATATATTTAAATCAGCCAGGGAAAAAAGATGCATTATGTAAAGAATAACTAAAATAAGAACAACAGCATTTCCTGTCAGAAATAATGCAAGTGAGAAATCAAGAAAGTAACATCTTTAAAGAACTGAAAGAAAAAAATCTGTCAACTCAAAATTCTATGCTTCATGAGAATGCCTTTCAAAAAGTAAGACAAAATAAAGACATTTTCAGACACATAAAAGCTTAAAGAATTCACCCACAGCAGCCCTGCACTATAAGGAACAGTAAAATGGTTCAGGTAGAAGGAACATGACACCAGAGGAAATATGGTTCTGTACAAAGGGATGAAAAGTACCAGAACTAAATAGGTAGAGATAAAATATTTTGTTCTTATTATTTAAATATAGGTCATTCCCAAAAATGTATATACACACTTTGAATCATTATAAAAGCAAGTGTTTATTAAAATACATTTCATTTTCATAATGGAGCTGTTGGTTGTTCAAGTGTGTACACATTTTTTGGGGCAGCCTGTATATTTAAAAGAAACTGACTAGAATAACAATGTTCTATGAGGTTTATTAATTCTGTACTTAATTTTTAAAAATGTATGACAATAATAGAATAAAGTTTGGGATAAGAAAAATAGAACTATACTATTGCTAGGTTCTTATACAGCATGTGAGGTGGTATTAATAGCACTAAAACCTAGTCTGTAATAATTAAAAGATGTATACAAAAAGTTAAAGCAACCACTAAATAACAAAACAAAAAGTTATAGCAAATAAAGTCAACAAATCAAAGAGAACAAAAACATTAATTCTAACAATTATAATTATTGCATTAAAATAATCCAAATTAATAAGTTAATCCAAAAATCCTTTTAAAAACAGAGGGGATATTCACATCAATAATCACATTAAATATAAATGGTCTAAATACCCCTATTAAAAGGCAGAGTTTGTCAGATTGGATGCAGTAGCAAAATCCAACTATGTGCTGCCTATAGGAAACACATATTAAATATAAAGACATAATAAATTAAAAGTAGAGTAATGAAAAATGATATAACATGTTAACACAAATCAAATAAAGCTGGAGCTGCTATATTAATACCAAAGTAGATGTCAAACAAAGGAAATAACCAGGCATAAAGAGATTGGCCAGGTTGTTGGTTTTTTTTTAAGTATTAGATTTATTTGAAATATGATGTTGGAGGAGAGCTCTGTGGATACCTTGGCCCACCAAAAGAGCAAATTAAGCCTGAAACCATCGCTGGAGGCAAACAATTAATAATAATAAAAAAACTGAAGCTGTCCTACTTCAGGCACATCATGTCAAGGCAGAGTTATTTGGGAAAGAAAATAATGCTGGAAAAAATAGAAGGCCGCAGGAAAAGAGGAAGACCACATGTGAGATGAATTGACTCCATAAAAGAAGTCATTGGCATGTGTCTACCGGAGCTGAGCAGGGCTGTTTGAGTAAGACAATGGGATGTCACTCATTCATAGGGTCTCCAGGAGTTAACAGCATTTAATACTCACAAAGAAAGAGATTTTATAATGACAGTGGGGTCAGTTCATCAGGAGCACATAATAATCCTAAATATCACCTAACAAGAGAAAATCAAAGTAACTGATGCAGAAACTGATATAACTGCAAGGAAAAATATATAGATTCACAGTTACGGTTAGAGAATTCAGTAACCCTCTCTCAATAATTGACAGAACAGGTAGACAAAAACTCAGGAAGGATAGAGGATATTTGAACAACACTGTCACCTGGCTTGGCCTAACCAGTATTTATGGGACACTCCAGCCAACAGCAGCATAAGACACATTATTTGCAGGCGTACACATAATATTTACCAGGATGGGTCACATTGGGACCACAAAACACGTCTCAAAGAATGTACAGTGTTCCAAGCCATACAAAGTCTGTGTTCTACTCAAAGAGGAGTTAAATTTAAAATCAATAACAAAAAGACCTCCGGAAAATCCTTCAAACATATGGAAACCTTAACAGCACATTTCTAAATAAGCCATGGCTCAGAGAAGAAATTAAACTAGACAATAGTTTGAACTGAATGAAAACAGAAACACAACAAATCAAAGTTTATGAGCTGTCACTGCAGCATCCAAGGAGAAATATGGGGCACTAAGCATCAATATTGGAAAACAAAAGTCTCAAACTTAGAATCTCAGCTTCCACATTAACAGTAGAAAAATAGCAAGTTAAACCCCAAAGTAAGTAGGAAAAAATGAAGTAACAAAGATCAGAGTGGGAATTAATGAAACAGAAAGTGGAAAGACAATAGGGAAAAAATCAATAACATCAAGAACTGTATTTTTAAAAAAGAAGATTGTTAAATTGACAGACATTAAGTTAGATTGTTCAGGAGAAAGAAAAGAGAGAAGTCACAAGTTATCAAAATCAAAAGGGATAAAAGCGATATCACCTCAGAATCAAAAGATAATAGGACAATAAGGGAATATTATGTACAATTTTATGCCAATTTGGTGACTAGATGAAATGGATAAAGTCTTTGAAAGACACAAACTACTAATGTTCACTCAAGAAGACAGATAAGCAGAATAATCCTAAAATAAAGAAATTTAATTTGTAATTAAAAGTCTTACCACACACTCACAAAAACTCTACTCCCAGCTAGCTTCCCTGGTGAATTCTATGAAAAATTTAAAGAAGAAAAAAAGTAGTTCTACAAAAAATTTTCCAGAAACTTAAAAGGAAGGACTCCTTCCCTACTCATTCTGAGACCTGCTACTTATACTGACTCAAGAACTAGACATAATATTAAATAAAAGACAGTATAATAGACCAATATCTCTCATGGACATAGATGGAAAAATTCTCAAAATTTTTTTTACTAGTCTATCTGTCAATGTATCAAAAGCAAAAGACATTTCGCGTAAGTGGGATGTATCCCCAGAATGCCTGGTTGGATTAACATTCAGAAATTAATCAATGTAATTCACCATATTAACAAACTGGAAAAGAAAAATCATATCATCTCCATACACACAGAAAATGCATTTGATGAAATCCAACACATACTTAAGATGAAAGCCCTTATGAAACAAAGATTAGAAAGGTTTCTACCAAAAATCCACAGATGACATGAAACTTACTAGTACAGAACGATGCTTTCCTCCTGAGATCAAAACAATGTACTTCTACTCAACATGGTGCTGTGGACTCCAGCCTGCAAACAGACAAGAAAAAGAAGCTAAAGGCATTCAGATTGGAAAGAAAACAGTAAGATTGTCTTTATTTGCATATGATATGATCATCTATGCAGAAATCCAAAAGCTAATAGAACTAGCAAATGAGTTTAGCAAGGTTCCAGAATGCACGTTCAATATACAGAAATCATTTTATTTTTATGTACTCACATCAAACAATAAGACATTGGAATTTAACAATACCATTTGCATTCACATAAAAACATGAGATTTTTAGTGGTTAATCTGTCAAAAGAAATGAAAGAACTACACACTAAAAACTACAAAATATTATTGACAAAATTGAAGAAGACCTAAATATATGAATAAATATACTGTGTGTTCATGGGTTGAAAGACTCAATATCGTTAAGATGTCGATTCACCACAAATTGCTCTATAGAATCAATGCAATCCCAATAGAAACTCCAGCAGTCTTTTATAAAATGTTATCATTAAATCTAAAACTTATACAGAAATGCAAATACAATACCCAAAACAAGATTTAAAAATAAGAACAAATTTAGGAAGCTAACACTACCTGATTTCCAGATTATAATAAACTTACAGTAATCAAGACAGTATAATTTTGTTGAAAATATAGACCCAAAATATCAACAGAATGGAATAGAGAGTCCAGAAATGTACCCACACTATATGGACAACTGATTTTAACCAACTTTCAAAGCAACTTGATGGAGAAATGATAGTCTTTCCATTACAAGGTGCTGCAACAATTGAGTAGCTATACTTAACAAGA
Source organism: Myotis yumanensis (assembly GCF_028538775.1). NCBI lineage: Eukaryota > Metazoa > Chordata > Mammalia > Chiroptera > Vespertilionidae > Myotis > Myotis yumanensis. The sequence continues at coordinate 13,715,803 of NW_027223772.1, forward strand.
TGACTTGAGCTTTGGGGTTTTTGGTAACCTGTTGTGATATTACAAATGGAGATAAATTTCCCTTTACTTTACAAAGCAAAATGATGGCCAGAATGAGGGGTAGAAAGGATCATTAGCTACCAAGACAACCTGGCGCGTTATGAGGTTGCCCTAAATAAAGGAGAAACACGGGGGAGTGATAATAAAAAGATAAAAAGGTTTCAGTTTCAAAATAACTATTTTCCGAGGTTTGCATCAGATGTCATAAATATGCAGGGAATGGGAGGCTCGTGGTTTACCAAGATTCGAAGAACTCCCGGAACCGAGGGCCGTTCTGTGGAGGGCTGCTGATAAAACGGAGGGAAAGTTGTGACCATGTGGGCGTGACCCAGGCCTCACAGCTCGCTTTCCGAAGGGTCTGCAGGCGCTCCGTTCAGTTCAGCAGCGCACATGCCGCACATGCCGCGCCCCCGCAGGGCCCCTGCAGAGTGTGGCCTGGACTCACCGGGAGGCCGGGCAGGACAGCAGGGAGCGCCGGCACCTGCTGTCAGCCACCTTGTTCCTGGCACAGTCTGTGTTCAGGAACGGCCTCAGACGCCACCCACTCCTAACGACTACCAGGTTCCAAAGGAAGGGGCTCTTCTCCCCGTTTTACCGAGGAACCGTCTGCTCAGAAGCAGCCTCACGCCCTGTGCTGCCCAGGGAACCCCCAGCAGCTGCAGCCCTCGGGGAGGGTCCCCTGATCAGAGGGTCCGCCAGCCTCTGCGGTGAAGAGCACAGCACAGCTGAGCCACGGGCACTCGGAGCCCGGACTTCCCCCCACCCCAGCAGTCACAGGCGGGTCTCTAAGCACCCCCAGATCCCACGCCACAATTTCCAAGGCCTCAGTGAGTCACGCCCCACCATATACCCTGAAATATTAGAAATCACTTCATAGCCAGACTGTTTAAGAGTTATAAAATAATAATGACTAGATAAAAAACCTGGTTCAGTATTTTGGGGAAACACTGCAATTGTATGGCGAGCCGACAGAAAATGCATGCACTTCACAGAACTGAGTGCCTGGTGCTGAAATGTGCAGGAGGGGACGTGGGTTCGGGTCCCTGTCCTCCTCCACTGCTCTCTGCGGAGCTGCGGAGTGCTTTACAATGAGGGACTCCGGTCCTATAGGAGCAAATAGAAACTGTGTCCCATAAATAACCCAAACCGGAGATTTGTTTTCTCTAGGGAAGCTGGCAGGAGCCAGGTGTGGGTAGGTGTTGGCGAGGAAAGAATGGAGGTGGTTTAATTGATGAGGTGGACGAGTAGGAGATGGAAGTCCTGAACCGTTTCGTCAGGAATAATGCCTTGGGTTTACAGGGTGGTTTCCTCTGAAGATCTAAAGACATTTCATACCGACTATTTTGTTTCTGTTCACAGCAACCTGCCAAACAAGACACTGTTGTGAAGTAAACAGCCTGCTGCCTAAAGAGAAGAACAGGCCTTGCGGAGCCGTACAGACCTGCCTGCCACAGAAAGGGAGCAGCTCCAGCCCCTCGCAGGGGAGGGGGAGGGGTTGCAGGGGGGAGGCGCGGCTGGCCCGGGGTGCCGCCGGCCTCCCTGTCGCTGGCAGCCAGCCCCTGCAGCGCTGCAGATGCTCAGGGACTTGGACACAGCCTTGTTTCCACCAGAGGAAGCCGTCAGGTGCAGAGGGCCTCCCATTCCCACGAATCTTTCCCAATCCCTTTCCCAAAAGCAGGCTTTATTTTAGAGCAGCTTCAGATTCAGAGCAAAGCGGAAGGCAGGTCGGAGATTTCCCACATACGCCTGCTCGGAACACCCACAGTCCCACCCACCGTCCACATCCCTCCCGCGTGGAACTTCGTTCCCATCAGCGAACCTTCACTGACCCAACATCCTCACGGAGCCCGTAGTTCACACTCGTCCCCTCTTGGTGTCGGGCCTTCCGTGGTTTGGACAGCTGTGTGATGGCCTGTTCCCGCCATTGTAGTGTCACACAGAGCCGTTTCCCTGCCCTAAAAAGGCCGATGCTCGCCTGGTAATCCCTCCCCATCCCGGCCCCACCAGCCGCTCACCTGCGCCGTCTCCACAGCAGCCTTTTCCAGAACCTTTCTGTTGGGACATACGCTCTCCAGCCTCTTGACGAATAGATGGGCTTCATTCACACAGCAATGTGCACGTAAGTTTCCTCCACGGCTTTTCATGTTTTAATCTCTCTTTTTTTTTGTGCCGAATAATAAATATCCCGCCGTGGGAACGTACCACAGTTTGTGTATCCGCTGAAGGTCATCAATGTCAGGGGCCCGTCCTGCCGGGGAGCCGGCGGCCGGGACAGTGTGCAGGAGAGGCCAGCCCTCCGAGGAGCGTGGCCGGCAGAGAGCCTCGCGAAAGGCGTCCCTGCCTCCCTGACGTTGTGGACCCACCAAACCCTCAGGACCCAGCTGCACGCCACGCCCGACCACCCACTGAAGTCTCTTGTGAGGCCTGCTGCCCTGTGCAGGAAATGTGAGCCGAGAGCCACCGAGGCCGTCAGCAGAGCCAGCAGGACGTGAATCCCGGACTCCCAAGCCAAAGAAGCGAGAAACCCAGTGCTTGATGCTGGGGGCAGAGACAGGCCTCCTGGTCGGCCTGCGGGAAAAGCAAGCGCAAGTTTCCATCTTGCCCCCATCCAAAGTGAGAGCATTATGCTAAGCCAAGTAAGCTGGTGGGAGAAAGGCAAGTATCACATGATCTCACTCATACGTGGAATCTTACGAACAAGCCTAGAGGCCCAGTGCATGGATTCGTCCAGGGCATGTCCTGCCCGTCTGGCCCAGTCCCCATCAGCCGGACCCCAGCAGCAAGCTAACCTACAGGTTGGAGCATCTGCCCCCCAGTGGTCAGTGCACATCATAGCGACTGGTCGAACGGTCAAAGGAATGTTCGGACAGTTAGCATATTAGACTTTTATTATATAGGATAAACCGACAAATAAAATAGATTCAGAGGCATGGATGCATGGCATGGACTGTGGAATCTCAGAGGGAAGGTGGGGGAGGCGTGGGTGGGAAGAGATCAACCAAAGAACTTATATGCATACATGCATGACCCAACAACACAGACAATAGTGCTGTGAAGCCGAGGGTGGGGCAGGAGGGGGGAGGAGGGGGGCCAATGGGGTAAAAAAGGGGGAGGGGGACTTCTGTAATATTTTCAACAACAAAGATAATAAAAAAATAAAGAAGTTGGCTATCTCAGAATAACTTACTTCCTGCAGTTTTGATGATCTAAAAATGCTTACACTCTACAGGGGTGGGCAAACTTTTTGACTCGAGGGTCACAATGGGTTCTTAAACTGGACCGGAGGGCCGGAACAAAAGCATGGATGGAGTGTTTGTGTGAACTAATATAAATTCAGAGTAAACATCATTACATAAAAGGGTACGGTCTTTTTTTTTTCAGTTTTATTCATTTCAAACGGGCCGGATCCGGCCCGCGGGCCGTAGTTTGCCCAAGGCTGCCTAGCACATAAAATCCCTTTTCCAGCAGATTCTGTGATCCTCACGAGGGGAGGCTGGAGTTGGCGTACGTTCCCCCTCCAGGTGGCAAAGGCTCTACTTTGTTCTGCAAGAGATTGTTGTTTACTTGAAATGACAGGTATGCACGTGCTTTGTAGAAAAATTATCAAATTTAGTGAAGAAAAGTATTTCCACCATGAGCGATGCTAAGTATGTGTGTGTGTGTGGGAGGCGGGGGGGGGGGGGGGGCGGGCATGTCACGTGCACATGGAACTGGGTATATTCTGCTTTGGGCATATATAACTGATTTTAATGTAAACATTTGAAGCAAACCCTCAGTGTTCAGTAATTTTCACACCTTAAAAAAAGACTTCAAATAATTCAGTTTGAGGAGACAAAGCCTGGGGAATTCACACTTTAACCCACTGGGCAGTCAGGGCTCACAGTGATGCCAAGTTTCCAACACAACCTGAGAGATCTGGACTGAGCCACGCTCGGCACAGTGGAAACCCCAGTCCCCTCCACAGGCCGTGGGGGTGAATAAAACCCCAAGAGTCTGAAGGACGTTGGCCAGAGGGCTGGCTTCCTCAGGTGGAGAAGCAGGCCCACCCCCACCCCCAGCCGCAAGATACTCTTCCCAGGAGGAGGCCTGGGAAAGCCCTCTGTTTTCTTGTTCCCCTCCGCTTAGAGGGAGAGGGAGGTTCAAAGGCGCTGGGGAAGGAGGCAAAGGCAAGACTTCAAGTCCATGCCTGCCGGGCCCAGCCCACGGAAAGCCAGTGAGCATGGGCGGGAAGAGGTGGGGGGGGTGCGGTCGCTGTGTGAGATGCTGCCTGCTGTCCCCACGGGTGGGAGGAGGTGGGGGGTGCGGTCGCTGTGTGAGATGCTGCCTGCTGTCCCCACAGGTGGGAGAATGTGGGGGGGGGTGGCACTGTGCGAGATGCTGCCTGCTGTCCCCACGAAGGGAACCACAGGACCTCTGTTCTCATGTGAACTGTCTTACAAGGGGCAGGTGGCTTCCAGACGAGCCCACAAACTTTTTTACAATCGCACCATGTAGAGGAAATCAACAAAATGACCACGTATGTGGTCCAGCCACGGAAAGTAGCCACACGTACAGGATGTCATGAGTAAGACGAGGCCCACCTTCCAACACAAGCTGGAGCCCCTCAGCACATGAACTGGGGCAGGGGACACTGTTCGGCCCACAGCCCCAGGAAGTGGGGTCCGGGCACTGGAGACACTGCAGGCCACCAGCGCTAGAAGACGGGGCAGATCTGCCCTGTGTGCCCTGGGACCCTTCGCAGAACCAGACCCCTTCTTTCTCCACTGCTGCCTGGAACAAGTGAACCACAAGCCTTACTTGGATCTGACACTCTCAATAACTTGCTGGGGGCAAACATGTTATGGGCCCTGCACCTTGACCTTTGACATTGACCTGTAACTTTATAGCCTAGACCAGTGGTCGGCAAACTCATTAGTCAACAGAGCCAAATATCAACAGTACAACGATTGATATTTCTTTTGAGAGCCAAATTTTTTAAACTTAAACTATATAGGTAGGTACATTGTTATTAGCTTAATTACGGTGCTCCTAAGGCTTAGGAAGAGCCACACTCAAGGGGCCAAAGAGCCGCAGGTGGCTCTCGAGCCACAGTTTGCCGACCACGGGCCCTAGACAATTCACCAGCAAGCTTCCTGGTCAGGACCCATTCACTTTCACTTCCTGCTTTTTATCCATCTCACACCTGTTTCACCACCTTTTACCTGGGAGATTTATTAAAATATTAAAACCTTAATCTTCTGACCAGCTGTCTCACTTGAATCTAATTAATCCCCTAAGCATAATCATACAGAGTTTTTCAATCTTATACCTCAGATCGTAGGGTGGAACTCTGAGAACCCCTGACTTAATCTGCCCAATAGGAGAACTGAAAACTGACATTTTTCTCAGGTACGCATGGTTAGATGTGGCTCGTTGATGTTTTTGTATGTACACATGAGGCCTCGCTGCGCTTCCTGGGAATTTTTTCTAATGGTCAGAGTCTTTTTCATCCTTTTTGTTACCCTTTTTCTTTCCCTTGCTTCTTTTTAAAAAAATTGATTTCAGAGAGGAAGGGAGAGGGAGAGAGAGATAGAAACATCAGTGATGAGAGAGAATCATTGATCGGCTGCCTCCTGCACGCCCCCTACTGGGGATCGAGCCCACAACCCCGGGCATGTGCCCTGATCAGAATCGAATCCAGGACTTTCAGTCCGCAGGCCGACGCTCTACCCACTGAGCCACACCAGCTAGGACTTGCTCGATTCTTAACTTCAGTGTTTACGTGTTCTGACGAAGCACTGGCTGTTCACACTCAGAGCAGGGCGGGCTGTTCCCTTTCTCCTTTTGGCTACTTTGCCTGTCCCCCTCACGGAATTGTGAACGCGGACATACTGGGTGTGGTGACGAGGCACGGGGCGCTCACGGGTGACAAGGTGACGCGTGGAGACGGGCTGGGCTAGGTCCCTCCGGTCTGCACGCGGCGCTCACACTGGCGGTGGTCGCCCTGCTCGGCGCCCACGGGATGCCCAGTCCCCAGGCCTGGCTCACGAGGCGGCTCTCCGCTCCGCGTTCCCGGTGGTTTTACACGCAGGCTGCGTCTCACTTACCCACCCAGAGCTTCAAAGCAGGGTGCTGCTTTCCCCTCCCCTGGGACCCGGACCGGCACTCCTCCCTCTTCCGCGCTTCGGTCATTTGCAGAAAACAGTTCTCCATCCGCAGGAATGTCAGCATCGTCCGAGTCTGAGAGTCTGAACCCGGACCCTCCTCGCTGATGAGGAGCAAGCGCTGGGTCTCGCTGAGGCTCCTCCCGCTCCGCTCGCCCTCCCCCAGCGCAGTGCGGCTCCGGGCGGTGCTGGTGGCTGTGCGGTGCTCCGCGCTGCGGGGCCTGGCCCGCGGCTTTGGAAGCCGCCCTCCGAGCACGCGGTGCCCCCGCCGCTGCAGGTGAGAGCAGACAGGGAAGCAACGTGACATTTGGACAGCAGGCTCGCCCTTCCAGGGACCTGGCTGGGTCACTCGCCCGTCCTTCCCGTTATTAGACAAGAAGTGCCCACGCAGCTGTCCGCCGGCGCCTCCCGGCTGAGCCATCACCTGGGAGCAGGAGGCTTGTATTTCTGAAAACCTGCTCCAGGCACAACTTGTTCCCCCACCACCACCACCCCCACCCCAGCCGGTGCCCTGCAGCTCCGTCCATGGCTGCGGGCGTTCCTGGCGCTCCACAGAGGTGCAGGGGAGGAGTGTGAGTTTACAGAGAACACGCAGATGATCCCTCGTGGGAACTCACACCCTCAGCGGCTGTGGCTTCCTTCCCAAGGAACCAGAGCGGTAAGTGCCCGTGGGCTGCAGGTCAGGCCCCCTCCCTGGCCTGGGGAATGGCCCAGCAGCACCTGCCCAGCTCCGGGGCCTGCAGCCAGAGCTGCCGGGAGAGGGGGAACCTGTGCAGAGCCCATCAGCCAGGGTGCATTTTTGTTTCAGGTTTGAGCCATGTTTGCCCAGGTCAGTCATATCTTGGTTAATAGAACCTTTTGAAACACTTAGGATATAAACCCTCAAGTTGCCTGTGGCCAAGCGCACGTGAGAGGCACTTCCGTGGGCTCAGGGAGGCACTCACCGGAGCAGCCTTGGAAGAGGAAGGGGTGGGGGGTCATGCTCGGGGGTGCACACCTGCTGGCCCTGCCCTGTCTGTCCTGGATTTGAAGCCCGACATCTTTGGTCACACGGCCACGTGCACGTAAGTCTCCGGTTGGGAGGAGGTCGGCCAGCTGACTGGCTCTCTAAAGATAAGACTCTATAGCAACCCCCGGGCGGCATAACTGCATCTGAGCAGCACCCAGCCCTGGCACACAGACCCCTACCCACGGCCCCTCCCCGTCCCCCTGCACCCGCAGCTCAGCTGTTTTCTTGGCAGGAGTCGCGGGACCAGGAGTGGCTCCTTCTGCAGAAACTCCGGTCCTTGCACCTGCAGGGCCCTTGGCCAAAGGGCTGCAGCCTCCAAGTGAGAGCATTGTTCCTGGAGCCACCTGAACCCAGCTTCCAGTCCTTCCCCAGATGTGCCCAGGGCCGGGGGTGGCGGGGGGGGAAGCGGGGAGACCTGCTGTGAGCTAGACAGGAGGAGAGACGCTGCCCGTGCCAGCACCCGGGAGCAGGCCGCGGGCTCTCGGTCCAGCCCAGCAGAAGCAGAAGCAGAGCCGGGACAAGAGGTTCAGAGGGCCTATCCTCCCGGGCTCACTCCAGCCACACACTGACCTAACACAGCTCAGCCCAGAGGCTGCGCGGATCTAAAGCTGCAAATTCCGGAAGCTCGCCCTCCCAAAGACAGCAAGGGGCCAAGACAAAAACTGCTGACCCAGGGCGTGCGGGAAAGCATATGCGCAGGGCGGAATGGGCAAGTAGAGAATGTCCACAGGAGGCGTGTGTAGACAGCTGTGTGTAAAGGCTGTCTGTAGAAGGGGTGTGTACAGGGAGGGTGGAGAGGGTGTGTATAAGGGAGTGTGTGCAGGAAGTGTAAAGGTGTGTATACAGGAAGTGTGTAGGAGTATGTAGAGGGTGTATGGAGGGTGTGTAAGGGAGTGTGTAAAGGTGTGTATAGAGAGAGTGTGTAGAGGGTGTGTGTGCAGGGTGTGTGAGGGTTTGGGTAGAGACCGTGTATAGCAGGGGTGGGCAACCTTTTTGTGAGTGCGTGCCAAAACCAGCAAAATCTCTGACTCAAAATTCTTCTGCGTACCAACCCTAATTTGTTGAGAACATGTTACGCCTACTTGATATCTCTTAAGGTGTACGTATGTGAAGAACCTTGAAGAAATAATAAAATTCATTCGAGCGACAAAAACAGTATATGATGATGAAAAATACATTTATTTTTTAATGTATACATGTTATGTAAAATTATTTATTTATCTAAGATGCACCTACACTGAATTTATCTGAAAAATAAAAAAGTCGATATTAAGAAAAAACTTGTAAATGGAAGATTATAAGAGAGGGTTTTGCGTGCCAGCAAAAGTTACTGGCATGCCATGTTTGGCACGCGTGCCAGGGGTTGCCCACCCCTGGTGTATAGAGAGTGTGTATAAAGTAAGCGTGTAGAGGGTGTGTGTAGAGAGAGCATGTAGAGGGTATGTGTAGAGCGAGTGTGTAGAGGGGGTGTAAGGGCGTGTGTAAGGGAGTGTGCAGGGGAGGTGGGTCGGAGGGAGGTGTGGATGTGGGTGGGATGAGGAGGTGCTGTGGGCAGCGTGCCAGTGTGTGATGAGAAAAGGCACTGAACAAGGCTTTCCTATAATTCTCCCGAAACCAACACAGCCATTTCATGGCATCATACACTTGAAGTGACTCCCATAAAAGCATTTCCAAATTAATTACAAGGAGCTGTTAAAAGGCTTTGGGCATATTTTCCGGGAGCCAAGACGGGAATTCTTCATGGATACCTGGTTCCCGGCAGCTCTTAACACTTTAAACGCCCGGTCTCTCAGCAGTACCTTCACTGCAATACGCATAATGCTCTAAGCATGTTCACTTGGCTGAGCAGGAGGGCTTGGGATGTAGCTCGTAAGGCTAGTCTACCTTATTGAAGGGTTAAATGTTGAAAGTAAGAGCTAATGAGGAAAGGGAGAGAGTGGGGGAAAGCGAGACATAAACTGACCTTTTCACATGTTTTGGACTGAAAATCCAGTTCAAACATAAATTGTTCAGTTCAGGAAAAAAAAATACTCCTGTGGAATGGACATCTGTCAGGGGAGAGAAAGCCGACGTGTGGGACAGGTGGCATGTGGAGATGGCTCCCTCCCCACCCCCTCCTTCCCCTGCTCCTCCGCTTCTGCCTCCTGTTCTTTGAGTGTAGGTGGCTGTTGCTTCTAACCAAGAGGGACAGCAGAGGTGCTGGATGTCACTGCCCTGAGTAGGTTATAATACAATGTCAGACCGTCATGCTGTGCACACAAATGGGACCCTACTGCTGTCCTTGACGAAGCAGACTGCCGCTTGTCAAGTGCCTAAGGGGCCACATGGGAGACCACGAAGGGCCTGAGCAACCCTGAGAAAGAAGAGGAAGGCAGGAGGCATCACACTTTCTGGTGCTAAGCCATACATAACACTGCAGTAATCAAACAGCACGGTGCTGACATAAAAACAAATCGATCAATGGAACAGAACCAAGAGCCCAGAAATAAAACCAGACATACACGATGACCTGATATTAGAGCCAAGGTTACTCAATAGAGGACAGACAGTCCCTTCAATAAATGGTGTTGGGATAATTTTACGTTCACATGTAAAGGAATGAAACTGGACCTCTATCTTACGCTATTCCAAAAAATTAACTAGAAATGGATTGAAGGCTTAAAAGTAAGACCTAAAACCATAAAACTCCTAGAAGAAAACAGCAAAAAAGCTACTTGACATGAACCTTTATTTTTTGGATATGACATTTAAAGCACAAGCAACAAAGTAAATGTAAAAAATAAACAAGTGGTAAGACACCAAACTAAAAGGCTTCTGCACAGCCCTGGCTGGTGTGGGTCAGGGTCTAAGGGTTGGTTTCTGGTCAAGGGCACGTACCTGGGTTGCAGGTTTGATCACCCGGTTGGGGCACGCTTGGGAGGCAACCAACTGATCTCTCTCTCTTTCTCTTTCTCTCTCCCTTCCTCGTTCCTTCCCTCTCTCCCTTCCACTCTCTCTGAAAAATCAATGGAAAGAATATCCTCGGGTGAGGATTAACAAAAGAGAAATCAATAAATAAATGGCTTCTGCACAGCAAAGGAAACCACCAACGAAGTGAAAAGACAATTTGTGGAATGGGAAAAATATTTGCAAATCATATATCTGATAAAGGGTTAATATCCAAAGTATATAAAGAACTCATGCAACTCAATAGCACAAAACTAAATAATTTTAAAAAAGGGCAAAAGACTTAAATAGACATTTCCCGCAAAAAGATATACAAAAGGTACAGGAAAAGGCTCAGCATCATTAGTCATTAAGGAAATGTAACTCCAAACCACAATGAGATAATACTTCATGACAGTTATAATGTACATCATCAAAAAGACAAGAAATAGCAAGTCCTAGAAAGGATGTTGAGAAAAGGTAACTCTTATATGCTGTTGGTGGGAATGTAAATTGGTATAGTTACTATGGAAAACAGTATGGAGGTTCCTCAAAAAATGAAAAATGAACTGTAATATGACTCAGTAATTCCACTTCTGGGAATATATTCAAGAGAAACAAAAATACTACTTGAAAAGATATCTGTACCCCCATGTTCATTGCAGCAGCTTATCTAATAATAGACAAACATGGTAATTGACCGTACCTTTGCTACGTCTCCCATTAGCTAATCAGTGCGATATGCAAATTAACCACCAACAGAGATGGTGGCTAATTTGCATACTGCAGGCAGGGCGGGACAGCGCCATCCTGCCTGCCCTGCTGCCATCCGGGCCTGCTATCTGCGACCCGGGGCGGCGGGCATCCCATGTGCGACCCGACCCTGGGCAGCGGGGCGGGACAGCATGGCTCCTCTGTCACCCCAGCTTCCTCATCACAGCTCCTTTGGGGGCCTAAGCCTTTAGTTGGACATCCCCCGAGGGCTCCCTGGCTGCCAGAAGGATGTCTGACTGCAAGCTTAGGCCTGATCCCCCGGGGGGTGGGCCTAAGTTGACAGGTGGACATCTCCCAAGGGGTCCTGGACTTCAAATGGGCGCAGGCCGGGCTGAGGGATCCCCCACGAGTGCACAAATTTTTGTGCACCGGGCCTCTAGTATCTATATATATAAAAGCCTAAGCGACCATTATCACAAATGACCAGAATGACCTGTTGCTATGATGTGCACTGACCACCAGGGGACAGACACTCACCGCAGGAGCTGCCCCCTTGTGGTCAGTGCGCTCCCACAGGGGAGCACCGCTCAGCCAGAAGCCAGGCTCATGGCTGGCAAGTGCAGCAGCGGTGGCGGGAGCCTCTCCCGCCTCCACGGCAGCGCTAAGGAGCAGCGAGCCAAGGTGGTAAGGAACAGTGAGCAAGTGGGTGGTAAGGAGCGAGGGGCCCTGGACTGCGAGAGGGCACATGCCAGGCGGAGGGACCACCCCCCCCCCCCCCAGTGCACGAATTTTGTGCACCAGGCCTCTAGTTATTTATAATAACCATAGTAACAACCTAAGTATCCATCAACATATGAATGGAAAAAGAAGCTGATTATTCAGTCATAAAAAAAGGGAAATCCTGCCATTTGCAACAACATGGATACACCTTGATGGCATAATGCTAAGTGAAATAAGTCTAACAGAAAAAGACAAATACCATATGATCTCACTTATATGTGGAATCTAAAAATAAAATAATAAAAACTCATAGAAAAAGGGATTAGATTCTACCAGAGGTTGGGGCTCTGGGGAGGGAGGCTAGGAGAAAGGTGGTGGAAAGATACACATTTTCAGTTTTAACATAAATAAGTACTAGAGATGTGGTGTTCAGCATGACAACCGCCATTAACATGCTGTGCGATTTGCCAGTTGTTACGAGAGAGAAATATCTGTTCAAATCCTTTGCCCATTTTTAATTGGGTTGTCTCTTTAAGCTTGAGTTGTAGGAGTCTTTCTATGTTCTAGGTAGAAGTCCCTTTCCAGATATATGATTTTCAAATACCTTCTCCCACACTGTAGGTTTTCTTTTCACCTTTCTGATGTATCATCTGCAGTACAAAAGTTTTTCATTTTAATAGTCTATTTTTTTTATTTTGTCATTTGTGCTGCAGGTGTCATCTAAGAAGTCATTGGCGAGGCCAAAATCATGAAGATTGACTCCTACACTTTGTTCTAAGAGCTTTAAAGAGTTAGCTTTTACATTTAGGATGATAATTCATTTTGCATTCATGTTTGTGTGTGGAGTGAGGTATGGAACCAGTTTCATTTTTTAGCATGTGGACAGCCAGTTGCCCCAACACCATTTGTTGAAAAGACTATTGAATTATCTTGGCACCTTTATCAAAAATCAATTGTCCATAAGTGTAAAGATTTTTTTAAGCTCTCAATTCTATTCCATTGATCTGTTTGCCTATCCTTGTACCTTGACTACTGCAGCTTTATATTAAGTTTTAAAATTGGGATATATGAGTCCTCCAACTTTGTTCTTCATTTTCAAGATTGTTTTGGCTTTTCTGGGTCTCTTGCATTTTTATGTGAATTGTATCTGCTTGTCAATTCCAGCTGGGATTTTAACAGGGAACATGTTGAATTTGTAGATGATTTGGGGGAATATGATCATCTTAACACTGTTAACTCTTATAAACCATGAACATGGAATGTCTTTTCATTTATTTTGATCTACTTAATTGACTTTCAACAATGTTTTATAGTTTTTCAGTGTAAAAGTTTTATACTTCTTTTGGTAAATTTATTCCTAAGTGTCTTATTCTTTTTGATGCTATTGAAAATGGAATTGTTTACTTATTTCTTTTCCAAAATGTTCATTGCCAGTATATAGAAGTACAGTTGCCTTTTGTATAATGGTCTTATGTTCTGAGATGTTGCTAAATTCATTTATTAGTTCTAATGGTGAATTTTATGGTAGATTCCTTAGGCTTTTTTATATACCACTTGTCATGGCATCTGTGGTTATAGTTTTATCTCTTCTCCAATCTGGATGTCTTTTATTTTATTTTCTTGCCTCATTGTCCTGGCTAGAACTTCCAGTGCAAGACTGAGTAAAGGTCCAAGAGCAAACATCCCTGTCTTGTGCCTGATCTTTGAGGGAAAGCATTCAGATTTTCACTATTAAGGTTATGTTAGTTGTGGGTTTTTTGTTGCTTTTTAAAATAAATGTTTTTTTAAATCAGACTTAAGAAGTTTCCTTCTACTTCTTGTTTGTTGAGTGGTTTTAGTAGAAAATAGTTTTTAGTTTTTGTAAAGTAATTTTTTCGCATCTATTGAGATGATCATTTTTTTAATTCTATTATATACTGCATTACACTATTTGATTTTTGTTTTCTATCAGTGTAGACAAAGTTTTGTCATTTTGTTGATTTTATTAATTGTTTTACTTTTCTCTATTTCATTAATTTCTGCTCGAATATTTACTTTTTTCCTCTTGTTCCCTTTAGGTTTATTTTAGTTTGCTCATATTTTCCCCCTGTCTTAAAGGGGAAGTTTAGGTTATTTATTAGAGATTGTTATTCTTTTTTAAATATAAACATTTAAAAGTATAAATTCCTCTAAGCCTTACTTTAGTTGAATCCCCATAAGTTTTAGTACATTATGTCTTCATTTTCATTCATTTCAAAGACTTTCCTAATATCCCTTGTGATTTTCTTCTTTGGATCATTGGTTATTTAGGAAGGTATTGTTTACTTTCTTCATTATTTATGAATTACCCATAATTTTATTTTAACTTTATTCCATTGCATGCACTGTGGTAAAAAAACATACTTTGTGTGATTTCAGTTCTTTTAATTCATTGAGGCTTGTGTTATGGCCCAGCACGTGGTCCATCCAGGAGGACATTTCATGTTGCGTGAGGAGAACACGCATCTCATGCTCGTGGGTGGAATGGTCTCTATGTGTCCGTTAGGCCTCATTGACTAGACGTGTTCAAGTCTTCTGTTCACCTTACGATCATGCCCAAGTTTTCTACCCATCAGTGAAACTGGAATATTAAAATCTTCAACTTTTATTGTTGAATTGACTACTTCTTCCTTCAATTATTTCAATTTCTGCTTCATGTGTTTTAGAGTTCTATTGTCATATGCATTATGTTTTTTAATTGTTATATCTTCCTGATGGATTGACCCTTTTATCGTTATAAAATGTCCCACTTTATCTTAGCAATATTTTATTTTAAAGTTTATTTTGGAGATATTCCACTTCTCTTATAGTTATTGTTTTTAAGATACATGCTTTCCCATTCTTTTACATTGAGCCAATTTAAACTTTTGAATCTAAAGTGTGTCTCCAGTAGACAGCATATCATTTGATCTTTTCTAATTCTCCTGAACAATCTCTGCCTATGACTGATTGTTTAATGCATCTGCAGTTTTATTTTTTGTTTTCTATGTGTCTCATTTTTTTCTTCCTCTCTTCCTTCTTTACTTTCTTTGCAGTTAGTGAATATTTTCTAATGTAACATTTTTAATCCTTTTAATGATTTTTCACTATTATTAAAGTTATTTTCTTAGTGGTAGCTCTAGGGTTTACAATATACATCCTAACATATCATAATCTACTTCAGAGTGACATCAACCTAATTCCAGTGAAATATTCATAGATATATTTATATATATATATCAAATATGTATTTTGTTGTTATTATACATATTATATCTGTACATGTTACAAACTCAGCAATACATTGCTATAATTATTATTTTAAATATTTTTGTATCTTTTTAAAAGTTTAGAAACAAATGAGCAAGTTTATATTTCTATAAATTCTAGTGCAATGTTGGTTCAACCACCTCTTTTTTGCTGTTATTTTTAAATAAATTGCATTGTATATGTTACAGATCCAACTTTGTACTTGTATAATATGTATACAGTAATATATATATATACATATATATATGTGTATATATATATATATATGCAGTAATTTATACAATTGCTTTTTAAATTAGTTTTGAGACAGGAGAAAAAATAGAAAATTTACTGTCTTTTATAATTACCTGCATGTTTAACTCTCATGACACACTTCGTTTTTATGAGAATTTGAATTATTGTCTGGTATCTCTTGTTTTCAGCCTAAAGAATTTCCTTTAGTATTTTTTATAAGATGGGTCTTTAAGCCATAAATGTTCTGTTCTGCTTCTAGGGCAATGTCTTCATTTCACCTTCGTTTTGAAGGGTACGTTTTGCTGGACATGAGATTCTGGTTTGATAGTTTGAGTGTTTTCTTTTGGCATTTAGATAGTTATCCCACTGCTTTCTTCCCACCCTGGTTTCTGCTGAGAAGTCAGCTGTTAATTATATTGGGGTTCCCTTATACGCAACAAATCATTTTTCTCTTACTACTTTCAAGATTTTTCTTTTTTTCAACATTTTTTACTATGATGTGTGTGTCTGAGTGTGTGTCTCTTTGTGTTTATCCTACTTACAGTTTTATTTTATTTTTTTGTTTATTGGACACATAAAAAATGTTTTTCATCAAATTTGGGAAGTTTACAGCCATTGCCTCTTCATATTTTTGTCTGCTCCTTTTTCTCCTCTTTCTTGTACTCTCTTTCTCTGTATACTAGTATTGCTATGTTTAATGGCATCCCACATTTCTCTGCAGTTCTATTCATTTTGCCGTATCTTAGAGTTACCACCCTCCTCTCAATTTATCTTCACCCAGATGCGAACCATTTCCCCAACACCCTCAAGCATGGATTCTGTCTGTCCCAAATAATCAGAGATACAGAGCTACCTTTTGGTCTGCCTGTTCTCTGGACAAAACCTCTGCATCACTGCAACAGAGCTGGGGCCTCCCCCGCTTCTCTGGGAGTGACACCCCCACTTTAGAGGTGGGCCTGATTGCCATTCTATTGAAAATGGAAAAGCAGCTGCAGAAAAGTGTAGAAAAATGTCTCTCCTGAAGATGTACCCCGTCCGGGCCACCACCATGGAGCAGAGAGGCTGAGGGCATGCGTCCCTGATGCCCTGCCTTTCCTGGTAAGCCAGGGGCCGGGGTGTAGCACAGGTGCAGCAGGGGCCTCAGGGAGATGCAGGGCTTCCCCTTCCTCCTGCTCAGAGCACAGGAGGGCTGGAGAGTGCCATGGCCCAACATCTGACCTGAAGCAACTCGGACCTGCTTCTGTCAGAAGCAGATTACTTCTGACCAGTAACCCAACCACCGGAAAAGAGTTATGCAACCTTCTTTCTAGGGACTGTCATGTGCCAACAGGCAAGCCTGTGAGCTGTCCGCCTTCGGGAGGAATCAGCGGGCTCTGGAGAGATGATGTGACCTAGACATTCTGGTGAAGCAGACGTCACAGGCGACGGGAGGAAACAGAGTCGAGGCCCAGACCAGGCCCAGAAGCACAGGAACGTGGACACCGTGAACAGTCAGGACACATTAGACGTCAGGGGAGGGGAGTGTAACTGCAATAAATGATTACCCATCCAAACGGTGGGGAACAGCCATTGAAAATCATGCTTTTGACACTTTGTCATGTTTAAATGGCACAAGGGGAAAATGCCAGTTATTCTGGCCAGTAGGGCAGAGACTATGTCATACAACCCTAATGTTACTATATAATACATAGTAGCTCCCTGTAGATTTCACACATATATATCACGCATACAAACACAGACAGTACATTGTTCTTTCTATACATTGCATGCATAGATATTGTATACATGATACAGTAGGCCCACATATATATATATTACACTATATAATACACATATACTGCATGAGGGCCTACTGTGTGCCCTTCCATGCTAAGTGCTTTAGAAACATCATCTCATTTCTTCATTGCGACAACTGAGGGATATATATACTGAGATGAGTAGTGTCCCCCAAAATGTATACACACCTGGAATTTGTGGATGTGATATTATTCAGAAACAGAGTCTTTACAGATGGAATCACATTGAGATGAACTCGTATTGGATTAGGGTGGTCTTAAATCCAATAACCAGTGTCCTTAGCAAAAGCAGGCAAGTTGGGACACCCTGGGGGTGGGTGGGAAAGGCTGTGTGAAGGCAGAGGCAGAGACTGGAGTGATGTGCTTACAAGGCAAGGATCGCCAGCAACCACCGAAGCCAGAGGAGGCAAGAAAGGACCTCTTAGTGCCTTCAGAGGGAGTGAGGCCCTGACAGCGCCTTGATTTGCTGCCTGCATCCAGAATTGTGAAAGAATACATTTCTGCTGTTTTAAGCCATCCGTTTAGTGGTCCTTTGTTAGAGCAGCCCCAGGAAATTCATGCAAGATAAATGTATCCCCATTCGATACATCGAGACGATTAGAATCAGTAGGATTAAGAAAGCTACCTACGGCTGGACAGTTAATAACTGTGGGGACAGAATTCAAATGCAGGTAAAGTGACGCCCGGGAACTGGGGACCTCGGGCTGCACAGCCTCCCAGAACTTGGTAAATTACACAGAAAATAAACTTTTAAACAAGCCAGCATTTATTGGGGGTAGTTGAGCAATAGGTGTTTCAATTTTCTTCATTGTACTTATTTGTACTTTCTAGTTTTATAGTGAACAAATATCATATATAATATATGCATATAATATTTATAATCAAGGAGAAAAACTGTTATTGAAGAATTATGGCCCCAAGCCAGGTAAGACTGGGTCACAGGTGAAGGACTTCCTTCTCACCTTTTCCTTCTAGCCGCTGCCTCAGGGAGCTGGGCTGACATTAAATCCAGAACCAGCAGTGATGTCCTCCCTGGGAGAAAGCCCTCCAGCCAGTTGAGTGGCTTCGCCTCCGGCCGACTCTGTGTTAGACTCTGCCTTAGCGCTGGTGGGATTTCCAGATGGAAGCGCAGCCCATCCCCCTGAGGCCTGGGCCCCAGAGGCACTCCCTGATTGGGGTCTCACGGAACCCTGTCTCCCCCACCACCCAGGTTTCCCCTAAGGAGGGCAGCCACAAGCACAGTTATTGCCACAAACTGATGATCACTTCTGTTTACCTGGGGGCTTTGGGAAATACCACCCCGATGGGAGTTTGAGTGCAGTTTGTCCCCTCTTCCTCCATCTTACTGTGGAGCAACTACTTGGGGCGACAGCAGGGCCTGGGCTGGCCCCAGGCGCCTCCACCCGTTTCTCGGAGCGACAGAGCAGCCAGTGCCCTGCTGGAAGCCTGGCATGAAAACTGCAGCTTTACTTTCTCTACTGGGGGTGGGGGGTACTACCCAGGAAGGCTGGGCCGCGCAGGGTGGGCTTCTAGAGAACCTTGTGCCATGGCTGACCTTCAGGAGGCACGCTGAGGCTGATGGCTCTGTGTCCTCAAGGGCAGGAGAAAACAGCCTTCTTCCCCCTCCCACCCAAATCAGAAAAACCACTGCTCCTTCTTCTGCCTCCAGCCAAGAGTGACAGGGTCAATGTGTCCGGTATGTGGCCATCTGTGTCTGTGCACATGGTCCTCTGTGTCCGTGCATGTGGTCCTCTGTGTCTGTGCACATGGTCCTCTGTGTCCGTGCATGTGGTCCTCTGTGTCCATGCATGTGGCCCTCTGTGTCCGTGCATATGGCCCTCTGTGTCCGTGCACGTGGTCCTCTGTGTCCGTGCACGTGGTCCTCTGTTCGTGCATGTGGTCCTCTGTGTCTGTGCATGTGGTCCTCTGTGTCCGTGCATGTGGTTCTCTGTGTCCGTGCACGGGGTCCTCTGTGTCCGTGCACATGGTCCTCTGTTCGTGCACATGGTCCTCTGTTCGTGCACATGGTCCTCTGTGTCTGTGCATGTGGTCCTCTGTGTCTGTGCATGTGGTTCTCTGTGTCCATGCATGTGGCCCTCTGTGTCCATGCACATGATCCTCTGTGTCCGTACCTGTGGCCCTCTGTGTCCGTGCATGTGGTCCTCTGTGTCCATGCATGTGGCCCTCTGTGTTCGTGCATATGACCCTCTGTGTCCGTGCACATGACCCTCTGTGTCTGTGCATATGGCCCTCTGTGTCCGTGCATGTGGCCCTCTGTATCTTGCATATGGCCCTCTGTGTCCATGCATGTGGCCCTCTGTGTCTTGCATATGGCCTTCTGTGTCCGTACCTGTGGCCATCTGTGTCCGTGTATGTGGCCCTCTGTGTCTTGCATATGGCCCTCTGTGTCCATGCATGTGGCCCTCTGTGTCTTGCATATGGCCCTCTGTGTCCGTGCATGTGGCCCTCTGTGTCCGTGTATGTGGTCCTCTGTGTCCGTGCATGTGGTCCTCTGTGTCCCTGCACGTGGTCCTCTGTGTCTGTGCATGTAGCCCCTCTGTGTCTGTGCATGTAGCCCCTCTGTGTCCGTGCATGTGGTCCTCTGTGTCCCTGCACGTGGTCCTCTGTGTCTGTGCATATAGCCCCTCTGTGTCTGTGCATGTGGCCCTCTGTGTCCATGCATGTGGCCCTCTGTGTCTTGCATATGGCCCTCTGTGTCCATGCATGTGGTCCTCTGTGTCCGTACCTGTGGCCCTCTGTGTCCGTGCACGTGGCCTTCTGTGTCCGTGCATGTGGTCCTCTGTGTCCGTACCTGTGGCCCTCTGTGTCCGTGCACGTGGCCCTCTGTGTCCGTGCATATGGTCCTCTGTGTCCGTACCTGTGGCCCTCTGTGTCCGTGCACGTAGCCCTCTGTGTCCGTGCATGTGGTCCTCTGTGTCCGTACCTGTGGCCCTCTGTGTCCATGCACGTGGCCCTCTGTGTCCGTGCATGTGGTCCTCTGTGTCCATGCATGTGGTCCTCTGTGTCCATGCACGTGGCCCTCTGTGTCTGTACCTGTGGCCATCTGTGTCCGTGTATGTGGTCCTCTGTGTCCCTGCACGTGGTCCTCTGTGTCTGTGCATGTGGCCCTTCTGTGTCCATGCATGTGGCCCTTCTGTGTCCATGCATGTGGCCCTCCGTGTCCGTGCATGTGGCCCTCTGTGTCCGTGCATGTGGCCCTCTGTGTTCGTGCACGTGGCCCTCTGTGTCTGTGCATGTGGTCCTCTGTGTCCCTGCACGTGGTCCTCTGTGTCTGTGCATGTAGCCCCTCTGTGTCTGTGCATGTAGCCCCTCTGTGTCCGTGCATGTGGTCCTCTGTGTCCCTGCACGTGGTCCTCTGTGTCTGTGCATGTAGCCCCTCTGTGTCTGTGCATGTGGCCCTCTGTGTCCATGCATGTGGCCCTCTGTGTCTTGCATATGGCCCTCTGTGTCCATGCATGTGGTCCTCTGTGTCCGTACCTGTGGCCCTCTGTGTCCGTGCACGTGGCCTTCTGTGTCCGTGCATGTGGTCCTCTGTGTCCGTACCTGTGGCCCTCTGTGTCCGTGCACGTGGCCCTCTGTGTCCGTGCATATGGTCCTCTGTGTCCGTACCTGTGGCCCTCTGTGTCCGTGCACGTAGCCCTCTGTGTCCGTGCATGTGGTCCTCTGTGTCCGTACCTGTGGCCCTCTGTGTCCATGCACGTGGCCCTCTGTGTCTGTACCTGTGGCCATCTGTGTCCGTGTATGTGGTCCTCTGTGTCCCTGCACGTGGTCCTCTGTGTCTGTGCATGTGGCCCTTCTGTGTCCATGCATGTGGCCCTTCTGTGTCCATGCATGTGGCCCTCCGTGTCCGTGCATGTGGCCCTCTGTGTCCGTGCATGTGGCCCTCTGTGTTCGTGCACGTGGCCCTCTGTGTCTGTGCATGTGGTCCTCTGTGTCCATGCACGTGGCCCTCTGTGTTCGTGCATGTGGTCCTCTGTGTCCATGCATGTGGCCCTGCTGAGGAAAACCTGAGGAAGCGGTCCGACGGGAGGATGTGTCTCAGACCCAGGCACAGTGAGGGTGTGCATGGACAGTGCACAGTGACTCTGCTAAGTCGAGGCCAGAGATGGCGATACTGTGGCTGAGTTTGGGGGTGTAGGCACTGGGAATGGTTTGAAAGGAAGAGAAATACTGTATTTTAAAATCCAGTGATGGCTAGAGCTACAAGTTTTAAACTCTTGGCAAACTGGGAGTCGGGGGCAGTAGGGATAAATGGAGGAGAGGGTGATGTTTTGACAGTTTCATACTGATACATGGGAAGAGAAAATTGGTGTCTGAAACATTTTGGGGAAACAATTATTTAATGGATTTATGGTTCCTAATACACAGAGATTCAATTATAAATGTTGAAATCAGGAAGTGGGATTGAAAAGTATTTTATAAAAATTCCAACATGAAAGTGTAAGAATAGGAATGAAGAAAATGTGAGCTAATGACAATCTGACAGGAAAATGGGCAAAATAAAGGAAGAGACACTTCAAAGATACAGTGAATAAGCCAGTGAACTTACTGTCTGAGGGAGAGTCAGAAAAGAGACGGGTTCGCTCCCAGCCCCTGGCACACAGCTCCCGAAGCCCTGGCCCCTGGGGATTAGCGCCTCTTGTATGCGACGGGCGCATCAGGATGGGGCTGCTGTGCAGAGGAACCAAGGCCTGATCAGACGGCTGGGATTTCCAGTCCCACTCCCCCTCTCCTGGGCAGCAGGAGGGCTGGAGATTGGAGGTCGATGTCAGTCAGCAAAGACCACGATTTAATCAATCATGTCTATGTCATGAGACTTTGATAAAAAGCCCAAAGCAATGGGGCGTGGGGACCTTGGGGCTGGTGATGACATGGAAGTGCTGGAAGGATGGGGTGCCTGGAGCGGGCGTGCATGCTCCCTCCCCGCCGCATACCTTGCCCTCAGCCTCTTCCATTTGGCTTTTCATTTATACCCTTTACAGTAAACTGCTTTCCTGAGTTCTGTGAGTCATTCTAACAAATTATCAAACTTAAAGGGCTGTGGGAGCCCCCAGATTTGCAGTTGGCTGGGCAAAAGTATGGGTGGCCTGGCCCCCTTACAGCTGGTGTCAGAAGTGGGGACCATCTTGTGGGACTGAGCCCTTAACCTGTGGGGTCTGTGCTAATTCGGGGTAGATAATGTCAGGTTTGAGCTGAATTGAATGGTTGGACACCCAGATGGTATCAGAAAATTAGAGGATGTCACTTATAAAATGAAAATTAAGACCACAATGTGATACCAATATGCTCACATTTGATTGGCAAAAAGGTAAGGATCCTGGGAACCCCTTCAGTGGAGAAGGCTGTGGATGGACCAGTTCTCGGACTAAGTCCTGGGGTGCCAATCAGAGTGACCACTTTGGAAGTGAACTGGCCACTGTCTCTTAAACCATGTACATGACTCAGCAACTCTGCTCCCGAGTGCGTATCCAGGAGAAGCCCTACACACAGGCACCAGCTCCGACTCCGAGGCAACGGGCAGGCCCATCCTAGAAGGAGAGAGAGAGGATGCACTCTGTCTGTTGGAAATGGGATGTCAGACAGCCGTGAACGCCTGGGCCACCGCTCTGCACAACATACGGCAAGCAAGGCCCGGAGGATGGGATGATGCAGTGTGGAGCCCTCGTAAAGTTCAAACATGAGCAAAATGAAATAATAGCAATTCAGGCACATAAATGATTCATCAGGGGAGAGAGAAATGGCGGCCCAATAGGCAGACCTGTCGTGCACCTCATCCCAGGGCCAGACTGGGCATGGAACTAAGTGGGAGAACATTCACCTGGAATTACCAGGAGGCCCAGCTGAGGAGACAGATCACGGAAGGACAGGGAACACCTGGAGACGGTAGAAGGGCGCGGTCGCGAGAGGAGCGGAGTGGCTGGCTGTCTGGGTCTGTGAGATGCACTGGAATGTCAATAGGGACCGCATTGCATCTGGGGCCTGCGCCAGGGGATTGGCTGGGCCTGCTCTATGGCAGCTGGGCTGGCGCCGGGAGGCAGAAACGGGCTCATTTCTGCAGCTCTCCCTTCCTCTGCGGGCTTGTGCTGCACGCGCTCTCGCCAGCCCCTGGGCTGGGGGATGCGAGGAAGACAGCAGAGCCCTGTGCTCGGTGGGCCTGTGAGGACCACGCCGCGGGGCGGGGCGGGCGAGGCTGCGGGTCAGGAGGAGCCATGGAGAGGACGGCAGGAGGAACGGCTTCTCAGGGGAGCTCACACGGGCGCTGACGGAGCAGCTGCACGGTTCAGGCCCAGCAACAGCAGCACCACGGCTGCAGCCAAGCCAGGCAATGCCGGGCTGACCCGGGCTGGTGCCCGGGGCAGAGCTGGAAACCGCCGGGCTGCGCAGCGATCTGAAGGGGCTCTTACTCACTGTGGGTTTCCTCCGGGAGCCCAGACTCTTCCCAACGGTGTGACCTCTGGGCGACCCTTGGTCTTTCTGAGCCTCCAATCTCCCATCTGTAAATGGCACAATGACGCCAGGTGCTGGGAACACCTGGCGGCAAGCGAGGCCTGATCAGCACAAAGTCCGCGACAGTAAATGCAGTTCTTGAAGAAGCCAACGCTGCTGCCCCTTCACCCGCCTCGGTGCTCCTCCAGGGGGTGGTCCTCGAGGGAGTGGTCCTCCAGGGGGTGGTCCTCCAGGTGGTGCTCCTCCAGGGGGTGGTCCTCCAAGGGGTGCTCCTGGGGGTGCTCCTCAAGGGGGTGCTCCTCCAGGGGGTGATCCTCCGGGGGGTGGTCCTCCAGGGGGTGGTCCTCTGGGGGGTGCTTCTCTAGGTGGTGCTCCTCTGGGGGGTGCTCCTTCAGGGGGTGGTCCTCCAGGGGGTGCTCCTCCGGGGGGTGCTCCTCAGGGAGGTGCTCCTCGGGGGGCCCGGCAGCAGCAGCAAAGGGCAGTGTAGGCAGCTCCTTGCCCCAGGCTGTTTCTCCATAAAGAAACATGTCATTTCCGCTTTTATTCGCTGGTGGGCACCTTTGAGACCAGCCTGTCCGGGGTGTGGGGTGTGGGATTGGGGGAGTTGTGGCGTGGGCACGTCTTGTACACGGCGGTGGGTGTTTTCACATGGCTATCGAACAGGGGGTCGTTTTCTCTTTCTTTTGGCCACAACACCCAGGCGAGCCATTCTGTCGTTTCTCGGAGAGCCCGTCTCCATGGGGGTTCTATCCGAGGGCCCGAGGGGGAGAGGCTGGATGGGGGCTGGGGAGGGCGGATGAGAGGGGCCTGCTCGGGCCCCCACGCTGGGAGGGGCCTCCTGGCTGTGGCTCCATGTGTCACAGTCTGAGGGGATATTTCCGTTATAGTGACCCCGACTCTCAGTGCCGGCTAAAGAGAAGGCTTCACAGGCCACCCCTTGTGTCTTGAGAAGTTACTGCGCTCCAACTGCACACGCGGCGCCTCCCCGCAGCGTTGAGATGTACCCGTGTGGCGGGCATGACACGGGCCTGGTGAGTTCTCACCGACACAGGAGCAGGGCGGCCTGCTGAGCGCCTCCAGCCTCCGGCAGCGGGAGGGAATTCCAGCCCCAAAAGAGGACCTGGCGGAGAGGACCTTTTCCTCAGCCAGGGCTGCGTTACCCACGCCCCTGGGAAGAGCGCACAGGGCAGAGCAACCGGCCCTCCTCCCTGCTCTCTCTTTTGCAGAAAGGAGACCCCAATGGAAGGAGGAGAGGCCAGAGGGCGGGGGATGTCTTGGCAGAGGCGGGGGTGCAGGAGCCTGGCCAAGGGTCCGAGGGTCCGAGGAGTGGGATGAGCGGAGCCTCTGGGGTGGGCTCTGGGCAGTGAGGGCAGGCGGGGCCTCGCCAGTGGGTTTCCAGGACCGCTTTCCTATGAGACAAGGCGCACGGGGTGAGAAGGAGCCAGCGGAGAAGACGGAGGGAGGAGGCTGGTCGTACAGGGCGTGGCAATGCGAGGTGAAGATCCTTGAGAAAGCACGTCAGAAGGCAGGGGCGTGTCAGGCAGTGCAAGGGCAGGCATCCTGAGAGAGGCCCGTGGGGGCATGTAGGGGAAGGGGAGGGATGTGGAAGAGGGAGAAACGCACAGCTCACAGCTCCGAGGGCCCGGCTGTGGGAGTGCCCACCTGCAGGATGCAGCCCTGCAGAGAGAGAAGGCCAGGGGCTGGATGGATCCGGGGGGACAGCGGTGGCGAGGGACAGAGGGCAGGGAGAGGTGTAGAAGGAGGTAGAATAGTGTCGGAGGGGAGCTGGGTGGTGAAAGAGGCTGCGAGACCTTTGGCAGGGGGTCAGTGGCCCCGGAAACCCCTGCAGACCGGGAACCCTCCCAGACAGGGGGGACATAGGGATGGGCTATGCTCAGGGCGTCGGAAGGGGAGATGCTCAGACAATGACATGATGACCATGTCGCATAGATGCGGGGGGCGGGGGGCGGGGGGGGGGGGGTGAAGGTTGTTGGAGAACAACCCATTTCCTTTGAGTACTGGCTGTTCACAGACGCCTGAGTGATCCAAGATGCTGGCAGGAGTGTCCTGGACTGGTGGGAGAATTATGTTTAATGTGGAATTAATTCAAAATCCAAAAGCAAGATGAAGATCATCATGCTGTTTCTCTTATAATGTTATTCCTGAGGACCCACACCTTCAGAAAGTATCATCAAGAATAACAAGTAAGAGAAACGCCACCCTCTATGGTCTGCGTTCTTGATGCCATCACAGAGCTTCTGGATCAACCCCTACCTGAACCCCATCCTTACTGTTTCAGGCAGGTGATTTGCGTTCTCTGTGATTTGCAGCTCAAACCATCCCAACAGAAACAGGAGCTATTACACAAGAATAATTTATTTGTTTCCAACTTTCCTTTTCCTCCCCTCTATTACCTCTGCTAGATTAATTCTTCTAGCAGAAATTAGCAGTAGCTTTCTCCCTAAAACAACTTTTGTATGCAAAAGCTGCAAAAGTTTTGCATGCAACCAGCTGAGTTTTAAACTAATGAAGCAATAGCAATGTTGTTATGAAAAGGATATGTTAGGGTAATAGGAAAAACCAAGAACATGAACTTTAAAAATCTGCACAAGATTTAGATGTGTAGCCGGCCAGAACGTGAATACTAAAAGAACAATCTCAAAAAAATGGTACTTCATTATGGAGACCAGTGGACAGGTCACCAGGACATCTGGAAGCTCAGCCAGCAGGGGACAAAAACCAGACACACAGATATTCCCGGTCAGTCCCCCGTGACGTAGGAGAAACTGCCGGAGGCGGACGGGGACAAGCCTGGATACACCAGCAACGCCTGGGGCGGAGCGATTTCGGATGTACAGTGTTGGCACCATTTGCCTCTTTCTTCCCAGCCTGTTCCTCACTGTCCCTTTCGGGGAGGCAGCCAGGCTATCAGGGCAGAGGGCCAGCAGGGCTCCACGTGCTGGCCTTTGTCTGTCTCAGGCCCGAGGGCATTAAAGAGACTGTCCTAGAGCCTTTTGGGAAAGCAGGTAGGAGGACTGGGAGTGGGAAGAAGGGACCCAGAGGAGGGAAGACTGAGAGAGCTGGCCCCGCGCCCTGCAGCTGTTTCCGGCTGGAGCAGAGAGCTCCCGGGCTCACCCGGCCACAGCCACTGAGACAATGGGGTACTGCGGCCACCAGGATGGATGTCAGCTCAGAGGCCCTGCCATCAGGGGCGCTGCCCGAGCCGGGCCACCTGGCAGGACAGGAGAACCCACGGTTGTCTGGGATCCATGTCTCCATCAGCCTCGCAACACAGACAGAGTCAGGCGTCCGGACAGGGAGGAACTGGAGGCTGGGCCTGTGTGCGCTGGTGGTGTGAGGCTCCTGCCGCGGCCATGCCACGTGCTTGCATTACTGTGGTGGTCTGGTGTTGGTGAGGCTTTAGAAAACAGAGGCTGAAACAGGAGGATTTGTGAGAAACAGTAATAATACATTAAAATTGTATTTTTTTAATTCCCTGTTCTAATCTAAGTACAAAACCAATAGACTGATGATGGAATAAAACTGAACACATTGGTATGAACCCGTGTTTAATGTAGATTCCCCTACATCAGCGGTTCTCAATCTGTGGGTCGCGACCCCTTTGGTGGTCGAACGACCCTTTCACAGGAGTCACCTAAGACCATCCTGCATATCAGATATTTACATTATGATTCATAGCAGTAGCAACATTACAGTTATGAAGTAGCAACGAAAATAATTTTATGGTTGGGTCACAACATGAGGAACTGTATTTAAAGGGCCAGAAGGTTGAGAACCACTGCCCTACATGTAGATTGTGTGCATACAAGGGTTAGCGTTGCACACGGGGTCACCAGCTCCCCTCACCACGCGGTCTCAGCAGTGACACCCAAGGGGCACCAGCTCCATAGCTCAGTTTCTAAATGCGATTTCCAAAAGCAAGGGGACCACAGCTCCCCAGAGAAATGGCTGGTTCTGGGACAGGGGCAAGGAAAATACAAGATGAGCCAGGGACATCTTATTGTGCCAGAAATTAAAAAAAGTACTCACGAAAGGAAGGAAAAGATAACAAGTTGGGGACATTTTGAAAGGGCATCAGGATCCAACCTGGAAACACTCCCAGCCGCCAAAACTGGAACAAGTTGAGCAACAAAGTAAATAAGGAAAATATCAGATTGCGACCCAGAGAAAATAAATTATCTGTGAGTCCTGGTATAAATAAGTGGTTGAGAAATAAATAAATGGGGAAACAGGACAAGTCTTCCTTCAAGAATTCCAAATCGCCAGTGCAGGAGGCCTGAGGGCCAGGGCTCATTGTCATGATAACTGCTGCAGGCGAGGTCCAGGGTGACGCTGTACTGAATTAGTGGGAGACTAAACAGGTGCAGGATACTAGTGTGGCCACAACGCATCTACCGCCACATGTTTATTAGTTCCCATGCTGGTTTTAACATATATCCGCAAAGTCGTGGTCAGCCTCCAGGAGGCGGAACTTCCTTCCCCTCCCTTGAGTGCAAGCTGGATTTACAAAAATAAGTTCCTGTTATATTTGTTACAAAATGTGTCAAGAAAATAGCTTGGGTAATAATAAACTTTGAAATATCATAGAGTTCATAAGAACTAATAAATAGTTATAACTAAAAAGGTTTCAGATAAAACTTTTCAACAATAATTGTTATATGATATATAATAATACATATTATATTATTTGTAATATATAATATATTATATGATATAAGCATATACAAGCCTATATAATAAAAGCCCATCAACCAAATGGTGGAACGACCAGAACGACCTGAAGACCAATTGCTATAACGCGCACTGACCACCTAGGGGGCAGGCGCTTAACGCAGGAGCTGCCCCCTGGTGATCAGTGTTCTCGGCTGACCAGGATGAGCAGCTGCTCCCACAGCAGGCCAACCCCCGCAGGCCACGCCCCCCACCAGTGCTCAAGTCCCATGCGCCTGGCCTCTAGTACATATTATATTACATATATAACATATTTAAGCCTATATATACTTAACCATAGTTTTCCAAACTTAAAATTTAGAGTTTTACTGAGTTAAGTTAAATGAAATAAATTATTGAATATCTAGATATTTCAAAATAAAATAAAACTCTGAAACATTATTAGATTGGTCTAAGTTTACCTACTTTGGGCTTCTTATTACAGAAAGATTAAAAGATAAATTTGGATCTGTAAATAAACGTCTTGTCATTTATTAATATATGTTTCTTAAAAAGTATAAATGTATTTGACAATGAAAGAATGCTTACCTTTAATTGTCACTAGAAATTAGGGTTTCAAGGAGTTAAGAATTTAATTAAATTAGAAAAATACTATGTTTTTCGTAATAGAAGGTATAAGGTATGAAGATACTATTTGAAGGAAATTAAAGGAAAATAATTAGTCCTGAAGTTGGTTATTTCTGAATGAGTTAAGAAGGAACAAACTAAAAGGGACAAGGAAAGTTGTAGAAAGTCTGAACAGCAATCTTAAAAAAAAAAATTTTATATATGATTATGCAGAATAAAGTGGGAATATTTATAATTAAATTAATGAATTTTATTTATCTTTTTATTTATCTATTTATTTATTTTGTTAATCCTCACTTGAGGATATTTTTCCCATTGCTTTTCAGAGAAATTGGAAAAGGGTGAGGGAGAGAGAGAAGAAGGAGAGAGAAAGAAACATCAGTGTGAGAGAGACACAGCAATTGGTTGCCTCCTGTGTGCGCCCAGACTGGAGCAGAGGTGGGTGCCCTTGACCAGAAATTGAACCTGCGACCTTTTGGTGCTCAGTCTGTTTCTCTAACCACTGAGTAAGACTGGCCAAGGCTAAATAAATGAATTTAAATATCAAAAGGAAGCTAATGCCAAACCAGAGTTTGGTTCTTTCCCACACTGTTAAGGGGAGAGCTTTTCCCGTATGTATTGTCCTTCTCCAGATAAGATATTATGAGCCCTGGCTGGTTTGGCTCAGTGGATGGAGCATCCACCTGCGGACTGAAAGGTCCCGCATTTGATCTCAGTCAAGGGCACATGCCTGGGTTGCAGGCTCGATCCCCAGTACAGGGCGAGCAGGAGGTGGCCAATCAATGAATCGCTCTCATCACTGATGTTTCTGTCTCTCCCTCTCCCTTCCTCTCTAAAATTAATTTAAAAAATATATATTTTTAAAATTCTATTTAAAAAGACAGTCTGAAAAGTTTTCTACTCAGAAAGCGAAGATTGTGTTTTATTAAAATAGACTGTGTCTCATTGTCCTAATGAGTTCCTTCGTTTCCTAAGGGAACCGTCTTCTCAATCCTGGGAACTGAAGCTGGGCTGACAATAGCAAACCAGCGCTTATGTTTGATACCTTTTGTTTCACTTTGTGTGAGGTAATTAAATATTGTTTCATGATGATATCAGGTCTTTTTGGTCAAATATGTTTGATAACCTTCCCAGCGTTCATTAAAAGGAGACATTTTAGTAACCTGTAAATGTCTTTGAGCTATTCCAATGAGCTTATGGAACATCTCAAAGATTTGTTCTCTCTCCTCATAGAAGAGAAAATTTAAACTAACAAGGCCTATTTGATGTGCTTAAATTACATGGAAAGCTTTGTCAAATAAAAAATAATGCTCATGTTGTATTTGTATGAATATATTGATACTAAAATGATCTAGAGATTATATAAAGATCTTTAAGAGTCTACAAAGTCATGATATGTTTTCATTTGTAATTCTGATTGTTATCTTAAAATGTTATTTAAAAAAGCAAGTTCTCTGTTAACTGTATGATAATCATATCCATAACTGTCGTTTTAAGTTTTGTCATTTACAGACAGTTATTGTTTTACTCTGATGCTTTGAAAATGTTTTAGCTTCAGAAAGACTCATGGAAAGGACTCCGTCTTATTCTAAAATAGAGTTTTCTGAAAATAAACTTTCAGATCATAGCTTTAAAGTATATGAAGATTTATAGAACTCTAAGGAATAACTGTGTTCATGGAAATGCTGGCCAATGATCAACATAAACAAGAATTCTATGGGACTGAGTGAACTGAGGATGATTTTAAACTTTATAACTGTTATTTGAACTATTGCTGATTTGAATTTTTTTGTTTTGTTTCCAAATATAAGAAAACTTGTTTATCGTAGAGAAATTTGGTAAATTATATCTTTGTGGGCAATATTGAAACATTTACATTTTACTCCATACCTGATCTCTATAGAATTTGGAAATTCTTAATGAGTATTATTATTGTCATATCAATATGGTTATTTGCATAAATTCAATACGAATCTGTTCTCATTATAACAGGACAGAATTGGAAACTGATATTATTTTAAAAGGTTTGATTAAATATAATGTTGAAAGAGACATGCATAGACTTTGATGTCGCCAAAAAGCTTGAAGGAATTAAGATTGACTTTGACCCTAGACTGTTTGACTCAGTGGATAGAGCATTGGCCTGTGGACTGAAGGGTCCCAGTTCGATCCAGTCAAGGTCACATGCCCGGGTTGCAGGCTCAATCCCTAGTAGAAGGCGTGCAGGAGGCAGCCAAGCAATGATTTTCTCTCATCATTGATGTTTCTGTCTCTTTCTCCCTCTCCCATACTCTCTAAAATCAATTAAAAATTTTTTTTTAAAAAGATTGGTTTTGGAAGCCAATAAAAGCCCTTGGGAAAAAAGCCTGATACCTCGCTTACATGGTTCATAGCAGTCTTTCTAGGTGAGGAACCCAAGCTGCTTCCCGGGAGATGGCAAAGAAAGGACCTGAGGGCATCCTGGGGAGCTTGAGACCCTGGGGAACTCACCCAAGCCTATAGCCTTGCAGACAAAGGCTGATGGTAACGCTGTGCCTGGCTTCTTAGCCTCATGAAGCTAATTAAAGTTCAATCCGGAGGTTCCTTACAAAATTCCAGCAAAGCAGATTTGAAGAAGCCTATATGATGTATTGCTGTTCTTGTATTTATGTGAGTAATCAGGGCAAATTTATTGGAACTAGACTTATATAGTAAATTAAGTCAGTTAGTGTTAATTTAGCTATCCTTGCTAAAACTGAGGGTGACTTTAGGGAGAAATTGTAATGTGCAGTTGTGGATATTAGATTCCAGTTATCAATTGTTTGTAAAGCTTTTTTTTTAACCTATAAACTGGACTGGGTCTTGAATATTTCTAGTTTTCTTACATATTTGGCTATAACCCTTCAAACGAATGTTTCATTTTTCTCCCATCCTTTGACTTGAAATTATTGAGAACTAGCACTTTTTTTTCCTGAATCAACATAATATAAACTTCAAAGAAGCCACAACAACTTATGCTTAAACAATCTCAGGGTGATGCTGGGTAAGCCACGCGGAGAATTTACCTGGCACCCGATGACATCATCAGAGAGATGAAAGCCACAGACCAGGGGAAGCTGATTGTCACTCCCGCCTCCTTCGTTCCAGCAAAAGAAGCTCAGCTTTACAGCTAGCAATCTCCTCCACCGACGGCCTTACACACTCAGAGACTGGTTTCTACGTTGCTCTGACCACTAACCTCTGGTTATTTCTGTTTTCATAGTCAGACCTCTTATGCAAACCTGCCTGCTTGCCTACACATTACAGGCCTCAGTTCACTGCCTCCTGAAATCAGTCTCTACAGATGAACTGAACTGACTTACTCTCAGCACTGAATGACTGAATCAATGAAATACGGAGCAGTCCGCCAGTTCCGCTTCTGGAATGTGAAACTTACTTACGTTTCAAAGGTGGGACTGAAGGGAACCCAAGTTTTGCCACTCTGAAGCTGTCCTTTGGGATACTGATTTCAAGCTGCTTTTTAAGAAACAAGACTCAGAAAGAACCTTTGACCCTCTCTCCTTTCCTGCCTCAGAGACTCAGAGGAGAAACCTGCTGTAACAGAGAGCTTTGGCCTAAGACCTGCCCCCCAGCAGGAAGCCTCCATCAGTAGCTGGATAAGCCGGGTCCTAAGTTTCCGAGTTGCCTGGCGAAAGCATCCTGCCACGCATGTCCTGCTCTTTGTCAACTCCCTGCAAATTCCCATTCTCGCTTCTTGAATCTAATACCTCTCCCTCCCTTTTCTCCTTTGTCCAAAAATATTTTATGTACCCAACTTTGCCTCACTGTCTTTGGAATTTTCATGCTTATGTGATTTCCCAGTGCACCTGTATTAAAACTTTGATTTTCTCAAGTTAATCAGTCTCTGTTCATTTGATGATTGGCTCAGCTGAAGAACTTAGAAGGTGGGAGGAAAATTACTACTATTTTTTAGCCCCCACAATACATTGGGGATATTAGGCTCGTCGTCTTTTAAGTTTTGTGTGTGTTTTTAAATTTTATACCTATAAGCTGAACTGTATCCTGAATGTTTCTAGTTTTCTTCAATATTTGGCTGAACCCTCCAAACTAACATTTGTATGTTATCACCCATGGACTTGAAGTCATTGGGAACTACACGGACTATTCCCCAAGGCCAGGAAAGCTAAAGTGGCTCCTGAGCTGCCTAGTAAATGTTCTATTTGCGACCTCAGAAGTCGCCCCAGCAGCTCATGGTGGCCACTCCTCATGCAGCTGCAGAGACAGTCACACTGCAGGTCAGAAGGACTAAAGGCTGCCACTGCCTGCTGCACTCCCTCAGAAGGCGATGGGCAGACATCTGGCAACCTCCTTGACTGCCTGCCTTCAGAGCTCAAACACGGCAGTAATGGTCACCTCTGTTCTTCTTTTTTCCCTAGAGATGCCTCCATGTGGGGGCTAAAAACATATTAATATTTTCTCTCCTACCTTCTAAGTCCTCTTGTGGGGCTAATTATCAAATTAACAGAGACAGATTAGCAGGAGAAAAATCAAAGTTTAATATCTGTATGCGAGAATTCACAAAGATATGATACATCCATGAAAATGCCAAAGACCAGGAAAATTGGGTATAGAAGGCATTTTCGGACAAAGAAGGAGGACGGGGTATTAGACTTCAGAAGGGAGAAGGGCTGATTACGGGGAGTTGAGGAAAAGCAGAAGACATGGCAGGAAAGCCCTGCAGGAGACTTAGAAGCAATGGGACACAGTGGGTGTCAGCTCCCGGGCCTGCCTGGAGCCTTCTCTCTTTTGACCAGACTTACTGCAAATTCGGAGAAGGCAGCGTCCATCCTAGGACCTCCTTCCCGACTCTTCCTGAGTTTCTTGGGCAGGAAGGGGGAAGGGTCAACATTTATTTCTGAGCCTTGTTTCTAAACAACAGCTTAAAGTCAATACCCCCGAGAGGCAGCATCAGGGGGTAAAGCTTCGGCCTCTTCGCCTCCTGGGAAACACTTGGGTGCCTGCTCCCTGGCCATATCCAGCGTCATTGCCTCCCGCCGTGAGAGACGACTGTTTCATCGCACCGAACTTTTCTGAAGGCTGAGACTGGGCTATGATAGAAAGCTCCACCGGCCAGTTTTTGGAATGGGAAGCTGCCAGGGAGGTTTCGGAGGAGGGAACTTTGGGGTTCAGAATGAGCTGTGCCTCAGTGGGGTGCAGGTTCCTCTGAGCTAAAAGCAATTTCAGCTTCAGGCTGAAGAGAAGCGTGGCCTCCCTTTACCTGCCATCCGTAGGGCAGGGAAATCTTCCAGTTACTAAATGTCTGCCTTTACCATCCTGCAAGGACCCTTTGGAGCCCCAAGTCCCAGGCTGCTGGCAGCCTCACCCCTGGGCCTGCTGAGCTCCCCACAGGCAGCTCTCCGGGGCCTCCTCTCTGAGCCTCCCCGCTAGGTGAGGGGACACTGCTGGGTTCTATTCTCTGGGCCCCCAGTGCCATTCTGGGCTTGGCACCACTACAGATGAGTGGGAGGGAGAAAAGGAGTGAGCGGGCGCATTTTGTCCGAGACCTTTCTACTGGTTCTTTCTAAGGCCCTGGCATTTATTCTCTCCCTGATGGAGCAGGAAACCAGGCCTGGAGGCTGTGGCGGTGTGTGTCTTTCTTTAAGGCGGTGTGTGTCTTTAAGAGAGTCAGCTCGCGGGGACTGGCGCAGGAGCTGGAGTGGGACCGATGCTCCGCAGTGCCCAGGGTCCCAGTCTTCAGCTGGTGAGCCCAGTCTCTGCCCCGCAAGCTCAGGCTGTGCGACACGAATGCTGACGGGAGTATTTAAAAACCCTAGGTCAGCACAGCGAATACTGTGTTTATCCCTTCGATTGCCAGGAGGAGTGGATGAGGTGCACAAGGAGGGCGTCTTGCAGGAAGGGCCCCTTCGTGGAAGCCAAGGTGTATGTAGGGTCTCATGAGACGGGGAGGACGGCGGACACTGTGGGGGTCGTGCATGTGCTCAGGCCCAGGGGTGGCAGCAGCGTGGCAGGAGGAGGCTGCTGTGTGAAGAGGAGAGAGCTGAGCGAGCTGGGTGTGAGCTGGGTGTGAGCTGGGTGTGAGCTGGGTGTGAGCGGGAGCCAGGATCCGCAGGGCACGAGGCCACGAAAGAGTGCGCTCTGCCCCGGAGCTGAGGAGCCAGGAAGGGGAAGAGATGCAGTCATGTTTGTACTTTGAAAAGGTCCTCCCGGCCGCAGTGTGAAGAAAGGGGGAGGGGCGTTTGTGTGCTATCGTCATGGAAATTAAGATGGAGAAGGCCCGGATCCAGCCATGGGGAAGCCAACGGCCAGCCTTTCTCTCTTTTTCAATTTTAGTTTTATTGTTGACTCTATTACAGATTCCCTGTTTTCCCTCCCTTTGCCCACTTCCACCCGCCCCCGCCCCTTCCCTCTGGCCATCACCACACGGCTGTCTGTGTCCAGGGGAAGGTGAGTCTCTTGAGAGCCAGGGGTACCTACAAAGGGGAGCGAGGGAGCATCGAGAGGAGGGACGACGGCCAGGAAAGGCCTTCCAGACAGTGTGGTCAGCACGCTCAGTCGGCAGAGGGGCCACAGGGAAAGCAAAGGGCGGTGGCTCAGCAACTCGGAGGCCTTGGTGACAGTAGCCAGAGAAGTATTGGTTGGAGCATGGATCCAAGCCAAATGGGAGTGGACTGGGGAGAGAGAAGAAATAGAAACTTTAGAAAGAGGAAAACCACAGGTGGGGAGGAGGAAGTGGTCGAGGAAGGGATGGCTTTGCTGCTGTCACTGATAAAAGGAGAATGCTTCCCGTGTTTAAACGCCAGTGCTCTCCAGCTGAGACACTGCATGGACACAGCCTCCTTCCTGAAAACCCACTAGAGTGGCAATAAGTGCACAGGTTTGGAGGCCAAGGGATGAAGGAATGGACTGGAAACTCGGGGACAGACCTTCAGGAAACTTTTTGGAGAGGAAGCCTGGGGGAGAGGCGGACGCTGCCTGAGCAACGGAAAGAGCTGCACCTTGGACTTGCAGAGGGTGCGGACTGTGGGGACCCCTGGGAGCCCTTGAGTCTGCGGGCTGGGCTGAAACAGGGGAACCCCAGGGAGCGAGGGCCCCATTCCCCCTCCCACCTGCTCTCAGAGCACAGCCTGGGGCTGGTTACAGAACCTACACGCGTCATGAAATGGCCCAGAACTGCACGCGCTGTGCTGCCAGCCTCTGGTCTGAGCTTTGCTCCGCAGTGAGGTCAGATGTAACCAGCAGGAGGGTGCGTGAAGGCTCCCTAGGACTCTGCGCCAACTTTGCAGATTCCCACGAATCTATAATTATTTCAAAATAAAAAGTCAACATTTTAAATAACTAAAAATCAGCATGTCCTTTTTTTTTCTGGTAAAAGATTTAACACGTGATGTTGTGTTCCAGTGGGAAAAGTGAAGGGTAGTGTGTGCTAATGACCAGGACAAGAACTGGGGTGAGGATCCCTGTGAGGAAGAGCAGGTTACTCTGTCATGAAGAAAGACCCCACCTGGAAGGCCCATGGACTTGTTACCCTCGAGCCGTGGTCTGAGTGGGGAGTGGGTGTTTCTGAGATAGCCTCTTTCTGGACAACGCCTCAGAGTTCACAGCACTAAAAACCCTTAGCCAGCGAGTCGGGGTCCCAGGCTGACGGGGAGGCGGGAGGAAGGCCATGGGCTGCAGGCCGAGGTGCTCGGGGAGAAGTGCCCAAAGCCAGCCCTGCCTTCCTGCAGGCTCTCAAGTTACTCACGGCCTTGACTCAGCTTTTCGGATCGCCCATCACTCACAGCTCAGTGTGTTCTCCTGCTGACCTACGACTCTCCTCTGGCTGAACCTGAGCCTCCAGATTGAAAATCGTGATGCTCCAAGTCCAAACACGTTTCCCTCTTCCTGTCCCCTTTATTTACCTTCAAGTACCTGAGCGGCATGATAGTCCGTGAGGCCCTGGCACACTTCCCACGCCTTTTATTGAGTGGAATTAGCTGTGCTCTTCATGAGTCAGTCAGCGAGGACTCTGACTACCTGTGGGTTCCTTGCAGGCAGGTTTCTCCCCGGCTGTGTGGTTTACCTCTGCTTTTATCTGACTTTGCAAGACCCTAAGGCCACACAGCCCATGGAGCTGGGGGTCCAGGGCCCTCTGGTTGCTGTTACTGCTTAGAGGCCTGCAGCTCTGAAGCAAGTGTTCTGAGGCCTTCACACCGTCCAGGGCTGGGGACGAGTCACTCCCTGTCGTTTGTCACAGAGAAGGGAGCCAGAGAGTCAGGGAGGGCGGCCAGGGTGGGCTCACTCCTTCGCTTTCTCTGTCCTCATTCTTTTATATATATATATATATATATTTTTTTTTTTTTTTATTGATTTTTTACAGAGAGGAAGGGAGAGAGATAGTCAGAAACATTGATGAGAGAGAAACATCAATCAGCTGCCTCCTGCACGTCTCCCACTAGGGATGTGCCCGCAACCAAGGTACATGCCCTTGACTGGAATCGAACCTGGGACCTTTCAGTCTGCAGGCCGACGCTCTATGCACTGAGCCAAACCGGTTTCGGCATCTGTCCTCATTCTGAATGTCGAATTCCTCAGATTTATTCTACAGTTGTATTCTTTTTTATTCCTTATATACTCTCTACTCCTCTTTGTCTTTTTACTCTAATTTTTTAAATGATTTTTATTTTACTTTATCTTCCAAGCCCATCCGATGCAGTTTTAAAAGTTTTATAGATCTATCTTCTCTCCCACTCCCACCCAGGCTCTTCCTCTGATTGCTCCTTTTTTATAGATTCTGTTCTTCTTTGATTGATAAAATATTTTCTGTGTAGCTGTAAAATTTGTTTTGATATTTTTATTACCACAAAGATCTGTTTCCTCTCCAAGAAGATCTCTCTCATGATACTCCTTTATACCCACACCCGCCCCTCACTCACCAGCCCCCCTCCCAATACCTAACCCCTGGCCTCCCTAACCTGTCCTCTATCTCCATTTATGGAATATAAATGGAGCTATACAGTGTGTGACCTTTAGAGACTTATTTCATTCAGCAGTATGAACAGTGATTCCCTTCAATTGCAGAGTAAAACTCTCTGGTATAGATGTGCTGTAGTTTAACAATTCACAATTCATCCAGGAATGTTAGGGTTGTTTCCAGTTTTTGTCAATCATAAGTAAAGTTGCCATGAACAATCATAACCGAGTTTTCTGTGGACAAAGCTTTCATCCCAGTGGGATGAGTGCCTAGGAGTGGTTGCCAGGTCACATGGTATTGCATGTTTAACTTTTTAGGAAACTGTCAAACTGTTTCCCACAGTGGTTATGCATTTTACATTCCCACTAGAGCGATCCCGTTCTCCACCACCCTCACCAGTATTTTCTTTCAGTTGTTCCCATAGGTATGTAAGGAAAATTCATTGTGGCCTTAATTTTCTTGTTCCTAATGGCTAGTCATGTGCCTGTTTTCCATCCACATTCTTCTTCATGCCTTCTGCCCATTTTCTGTTTGATTTTTTAAAATGTTGAGTTTTCAGAGTTCTTTGTGTGCTCTAGATATGAGTCCTTTACCAGATGAATAGTTTGCAAATATT
Organism: Myotis yumanensis; assembly: GCF_028538775.1. Taxonomy (NCBI): domain Eukaryota; kingdom Metazoa; phylum Chordata; class Mammalia; order Chiroptera; family Vespertilionidae; genus Myotis; species Myotis yumanensis. Next base: position 13,754,003 of record NW_027223772.1, read on the forward strand.
TGCTTCCAGTGTATAGTGTGTCTTTTCACCGCTTCACTGGGTCATCTGCAGAGCAAAAGTTTTAATTTTGATGAGGTCTATTCATTGACCTTTTGCTTTTATAGATCATGCTCTGCTGTCATGTTTAAGAACTCTTCACCAAGCCCCAGGCCCCAAAGGAGGGTTCCTATGGTATCTTTTAAATAGTTTATAGTTTTACACTTTACATTTAAATGTGTGATCCACTTTGATTTAGTGTTTGTATAAGGTCAAGACCTTTGTTTTTTGGTTTTTTGCTTTTGGATATTGATTGCTCCAGCACCATTTTTTTGAAAAGACCATCGTCCCTTCACTGCATTGCTTTGCACTTATATCAAATATCTGTTGATACCCATGTGAGGCTATTTCTGGGTCTTCTATTCTGTTCCATTGATCTATGTGTCTCTCTTTCTGCCAAGAACACCATTGATTAAGGTAGTTACATTATAAATCTTGACATTTGGTAAAGTGACTCTTCCTATTTTATTTTTTGTTTTTATAATTGTTCTAGTGATGCTATTTACTTTGGTTTTTCATATAAATTTAGAATAATTTTGTCTATTTCTACCAAAAATTTGCTGGGATTTTGTTAGAAATTCTGTTAAAACTACATACATGTCAATTTTAGAGAATTAACCACTTTAATATATTGACTCTTCTAATCCATGAACATGGTATGTCTCTCTGTTTATTAAGATCTTTGATTTCTCTTTTTAATACTTTGTAGTTTTCAGCATGCAAGTCCTGTGCATATTTGTTAGGTTTCCACCAAAGAGTTTTTTATAAGTATATAGAAATACAATTGATTTTGTATTAATTTGTATTATATCCTGCAAGTTGCATATTAGTTCTAGGTGTTTTTACTTTTTTTTTTTAATTCCTTAGGATTTTTATGAGGACCATCATACCATCTGTAAATAGGAGCAGTTTTATTCCTTCCATACATATATGCCTTTTATTTCCTTTCTTTTCTGCATTGTGCTAGATAGGACTTTCAGTGCTGTGCTGAACAGAAGTGGTAAAAATGGGCATCCTTGTCTTGTACCCAAGCTTAGGAGAAAGCATCCAGTCTTTCATCACCAAGTAAGACGTTAGTTGTAGAATTTTTGCAGATGCTATTTGACAAGTTGAGGAAAGTCCACTCTGTTCCTAGTTTGCTGAGAATTGTATCATGAATGAATGTTAATTTTGTCAAATACATTTTTTTTAAAAAATATATTTTATTGATTTTTTACAGAGAGGAAGGGAGAGAGATAGAAAGCCAGAAACATCGATGAGAGAGAAACATTGATCAGCCTCCTCCTGCACATCTTCTACTGGGGATGTGCCCGCAATCCAGGTACATGCCCTCGAACGGAATCGAACCTGGGACCTTTCAGTCCACAGGCCGACGCTCTATCCACTGAGCCAAACCGGTTTTGGCAAAGCAAGTTCCCTGACTGGGAATCGAATCAAATACCTTTTTTACATCAATTGATATGATTATATGGCTCTCCTTTCATAGGCTATTAGTATTATGGATTACATTGCTTAATTTTTTAATACTAAACCAGCATTTCATTACTGGAATAAACCCAACTTGGTCATGGTAATACTTATTTTCATGTATTGTTGAATTCTACTTGTTAATGTCTTGTTAGGAATGTATGTGTCTATATGTATGAGAAATATTGGTCTGTAATCTTCTTTTTTCTTGTATCCTCTTTGTCTGGTTTTGCTATAAGGATAATACTCACTTTATGAAATGATTTGGGAAGCATTTCTATTTTTCTGAAAGAGATCATGTAGATTGCTGCTAATCTTTTTTATATGGCTTGGTAGAATTTTCCAGTGAAACCATCTGGGCCTGGAGATTTATTGTTTATGAACTGATAAACTCCACTTCCCATTCAAAATGTTTACTTCATATTGAAAGAGTTGTTGTAGTTTGTGCTCTTCCGGAATTGGGCTGTTACATCTAAGTTGAGTTGTCAAGTGTATGTGTGTGGAGTTGTTCCTAATTTTTTATTGCCCTTCTGCCGGCTTCAGGGCGTGCAATGCCAGCCTCTGTTCCATGCCAGACGGTAGTAATTTCCTTCTCCCCTTTTTTCTTTGTCAGTCTGGCTAGAGGTCTGTCAATTTATTGATCTTTCAAAGAACCACCTTTTATTTCATTGATTATTTTCTCATTTAATTTAATCAATTTCTGTTCTTATGTTTCTTGTATCCTTCCTTCTACTTGCTTTGGGTTTATTTTGGTCTTGTTTTCCTTGTTCCTTGAGGCAAGAACTTAGATGATTAATTTGAGACATTTTCCCTTTTCTAAACTCAACTTTTAAAGGTTTTTTAATTAAGAAGAACGTCTTCAAGGAGAAAAAATGGTGGCCGAATAGGCAGATGTGTTGTGCACGTCGACCCGGGGCCAGACTGGAAATACAACTAAATCCGAGAACATCCACCTGGAATTAACAAGCAGGCACAGGTGAGGAGACAGCTTACAATAAGGAAGGGCAGAAAACACCCGGACACCCACAGGGATGGTGGGTGGGCTCGGAAGGGCGGTGGGCCAGCGGGCTAAGAGGGAGAGGAGGAGGCTGCACCAAAGCCTCGCCCCTTGGCAGCAAGCGTAACATCCAACTGTGAGCAGGAAAAGCCACAGGGCGGTCTGGACCACAGCCGGGAAAGGCAGCCCTGGAGGGGAAAGCAGCGTGGTGCTGGGGGGACAGAAAGCCACAGTTTTGTTGTTGTTTTTGTTTTGTTTTGTTTTGTTGTTGTTTTTAGTCTCTAAACCCAGAACAAAGGACTTTTCCGTTGCAATCACTCATCCCAGGCTTTGGCACAGGGAGGGAGGCTTGGACTTGAGGTGCCTGAGGAGAGGCTGGGAAGGGAAGCAGGGCAGGGAGATGTGGCCAGGAGTCCAGCATTGGGGCATTCTTAAGCTTCTAAACCTAAGCGGCCATTTCTCCCCAGAAGAGCTAGCCCCCCCAGGAGCCTCAGGACAGGTGATACAGCTGCCACACCCTGCTTTTGAGCTTTACTGAGGAAACAAAGGCGGAGGCCAAGTTCACAGGTCTGAACAGTCTCAAGGACCCTTCAGTGACTGAATTGGGAGAGGGACCGTCCACCCTGCTATTCTGGGAGCCAGACTGATAAAAACTCCAGGTGGGCAGCCAAGCTCATTGGCCTCCATACAAGGACCTCTGACCAACCAAGGCCAGAGTAACAGTTAGGGTCACTCACCCATTATGGGTCAGGAAAAAAACACCCATCTTATTCCCTGAAAGGAAACAGCACCAACCTCCCCTAAAGCCCTGTCAGAAATAGACACTTAAGTGACTAAGATTGACAGCTGGCGGGCAGGCAAAGAGGGCAGACAGACCCTCCTGCTGGCAGCCAGGCCTGTGGAGGCAGACACGAGCAGTGGACCAGGGATCACCTGGAGCTTCAAGCAGGGAGCTAAAAGCCAAAGACAGTGCCCGACAGTGGCCAGCACCTAAGTACCTCACAGGAAGCCCAGAATTGGCAGACAGAACAGAGGAGTGGGGTCCTAAACCAGGTCCCCTGGGGCATTAAAACTCGGCTGCAGCAAACGAAGCTTCACGTTTATTTTTTAATTAATTTTTGCACCATTTTCTTCCTCTATTCTCTTTTCCTCCCATTTTTCTTCTCCTTCCCCATTTTAATTTTTCTCTTTCCTTTCTTTTTCCCCCTTTTAAAAAATTGATCTTCTTTAGCTGCTTTATTGATGTGTTATTATTCTAGTCTCTGTTGGGTTATTCATATATCTAAGTTCCTCTTCCCTGCTCCGACTCCATTTGCCCTTCTCTTTTCTTTTTCTTCACTACTCATTTTTTAAAACTCTTCTCTTGCTCTTTTCTTCTCCTAATTTTTTAACTTGGTTCACTTCCTAAATTTAGGCCTATCTGCTCTCTCCTATTCTCCTTTCCAAAAAAGATTTTTTAAAAATTTTTCTTTTTGTCTTCTCATTTCTTTTCTCCTTCCTCTATTCTAAACCATGGTACTTCCTCCATTCATCCAATTCCTTAACCTTATTTTCTCTATTTCAGCTTAGATTCTGCCCCCTCCCTTTTTTTCTGGGTGTTTTTTGTTTGTGCTTTTGGTTCATTTGTTCATTATGTTGTGTTACTGTCCCATGTTCTTTCTTTTCTTTTTCCCTCACTATCATTCTTGCTCTCTTTTCTCTTTCCTAATGATCTTTTCTCTTGTGGTCACTTTTATTGGGGTATAGGTGTCTTGTGTACATTCGTGTTCTGTTCCTTCTGTGTTGTGTCTTGTTATGTTGTATTTTGTGCTGTTCAGCCAGCACCGCCACAACAGCTGGCATGACGTGGCAGGGAGCGAGCCACATAATCAGACTCCCTGAGAGGAGACGCTGTCCACGAATGGGACAATAACATTCAAGACCCAACTACATCAGGAGAACCCAAACATCTAAAATAGGGAGCCTCCCTAGAACACCCAGCTCAGGAGGCCTGAGAGACTACACCACTGGATCCCACAAAATATCTACTAAATATGGCCAATTAAAAAAATCTGGGAGGCATAGCAGTTTGATCTAATACACAGAAACAATTACAAAGGAACCGCAAAAATAGGGAGACAAAGAAACAAGCCCCCAATGAAAGGAAAGGGGGAGTCACCAGAAAAGGAACTAAATTAAATGCAGGCAAGCAATTTGTCAGAGAAAGAATTCAAAGTAATGGTTATAAGGATGCTCAAACATCTGGATGAGAAATTCACCATGTGTAAGAATCAAGAGGAAATGAAGAATGGCATAGCTGAAATAAAGAACACAATGGAAGGTTACAACAGTAGACTAGAAGAAGCTGAGGACCACATCAGTGAGTTAGAACACAAGGTAGAAAAAAAAAAACAACACCCAAGGAGAGGAGCACTGGAAAAAAAAATTAAAAAGTAGGAGAGTCTAAGGGAGCTTCGGGACAACACAAAACAAAACAACATCCGCATAATAGGGGTGCCAGAAGGAGAGAAAGCTGAGCAAGGAATAGAAAACCTGTCAGAAGAAATAATGACAGAAAACTTCCCTGATTTGGGGCAGAAAAATGTCACAAGTCCAAAAAGTACAGAGAGTGCCAAACAAGATGAACCCAAAAAGATCGACACCAATACACATCATAATTAAATTGGCAAATGTCGATGACAAAGTAAGAATCTTAAAGGCTGCCAGAGAGGGACAGAAAGTTACCTACAAGAGATCTCTCACTAGACTATCAACTAATTTCTCAACAGAAATACACCAGTCCAGAAGGGAATGGAATGAAATATACAAAGTGATGCAAAGTAAGGGACTGAATCCAAGAATACTCTATCCAGCAAGGCTATCATTCAAAATGAAGGTGAAATCAGGAGCTTTGCAGACAAATAAAAGGTTGAGAGAGTTTGTTACCACCAAGCCAGCAATGCAAGAAATGCTAAAGGGACTGTTATAAAAGGAATAGAAATGAAGAAGGAACAAAAGCATAAAGAATAAAAATGGCAATAAACAAGTACCAATCCTATATAATAAAAGGCTAATATACAAATCGACCGAATGCCAGAACCACTGGTCACTATGATATGTACTGACCACCAGGGGACAGACACTCAATGCAGGAGCTGTCCCGGGTGGTCAGTGCACTCCCACAGGGGGAGTGTGTTCAGTCAGAAGCCAGGCTCATGGCTGGTGAGCACAGCGGCAGTGGCGGGAGCGGCAGTGGAAGGAGCCTCTCCCACCTCCGTAGTAGCACTAAGGATGTATGACTGCCATCATTTGGACATCCCCTGAGGGCTCCTGGACTGTGAGAAGGCGTAGGCTGGGCTGAGGGACCCTCCAAGTGCACGAATTTTGTGCATCAGGCTTCTAGTCAATAATAACCTTAAACATAAATGGATTAGGTGCTCCAATCAAAAGACATAGCATTGCTGAATGGGTAAGAAAACATAAACCATATATATTCTGTCTAGTAGTCCCACATTACAGCAAAGGATTCACATAGACTGAAATTTTTTTTTCAGGCAAATGAAAATAAAAAAAGAAAAGCTGGGGTAGCAATACTGATATCGGACAAAATAGACCTCAAAATGAAGGCCATAACAAGAGATAAGGAAGGCCACTTCATAATACTAAAGGGATTAACACAACAAAAGGCTATAACTCTGGTACACATATATGCACCCAATACAGGAGCATCTAATGATATAAAAAAACGTCTGGAGGATGTCAAGGGAGAGATCAACAGCAATACAATCATAGTAAGGGACTTTAATACCCCACTGACGTCACTGGATAAATCCTTTAGACCAGCGGTTCTCAACCTGTGGGTCGCGACCCCACAGGGGTCGCCTAAGACCATCGGAAAACACATATATAATTACATATTGTTTTTGTGATTAATCACTATGCTTTAATTATGTTCAATTTCTAACAATGAAATTGGGGGTCACCACAACATGAGGAACTGTATTAAAGGGTCGCAGCATTAGGAAGGTTGAGAACTACTGCTTTAGACAAAAAATCAACAAGGAAACAGCAATCCTAAATGACACTCTAGAACAGATGGAACTAATTGACATCTTCAGAACATTCTACCACAAAGCTATGAAATATACATTCTTCTCAAGTCCACATGGGACGTTTTCAAAGATAGACCACATGTTAGGACACAAGCTAAGTCTCTACAAATTCAAGAAGATTGAAATCATATCAAGCATCTTCTCAGACCACAATGGCATGAAATTAGAAATCAGCTGCAATAAAAACGCTCAAAAACAATCAAATACATGGAGGCTAAATAGCATGTTATTATAGAATGAATGGGTTACCAAAGAGATCAAAGAAGAAATAAAAAAACATCCTGGAAACAAATGAAAATGAGCACACAACTATCCAAAACCTATGGGATACAGTGAAAGCAGTCCCGAGAGGGAAGTTCTTAGCAATACAGGCCTACCTCAAAAAACAAAAACAAAAACTGGTAATAAGTTATCTAACACTACAACTTAAAGAGTTAGAAAGTAAACAAAATCAGAAACAAAAGAGGTAAAGTAACAACCGATCCCTCAGAAATACAAAGGAGTATAATAAAATATTATGAATGACTTTTTTTCCAACAAATGGGACAATCTGGATGAAATGGACATATTCCTAGAAAAATACAACCTTCCAAAACTCAAGCAGGAAGAATCAGAAAACCTGAATAGGCTGATAACTACTGATGAAATTGAAGCAGTAATAAAACTTGCAGCAAACAAAATCACTGGGCAAGAAGGTTTCACAGGGGAGTCTACCAAATATTCAAAGAACTAACACCTGTACTCCTCAAACTATTCCAAAAAATTCAAGAGGAAGGAACACTTCCAAACTCTTTCTATGAGACCAGCATCTCCCTAATTCCAAAACCAGGTAAAGACATAACAAAGAAAGAGAACTACAGGCCAATATCCCTGATGAACATAGATGCTAAAATCCTCAACAACATTTTCACAAACTAGATCCAGTAATACATTAAAAAGATTATACATCATGACCAAGTGGGATTTATTCCAGGGATGCAAGTCTGGTCCAATATTCAATTAATGTAATACATCACATAAACAGTTGCAAGACAAAAATCACATGATCACAATTGATGCAGAAAAAGCATTCAACAAAACCCAACACCCTTTTTTGATAAAAACTCTCAGCAAAGTAGGAGTAGAAGGAACATACCTCAACATAATAAAGACCATATGTGACAAACATACAGCCAACATCATACTCAATGGACAAAAACTAAAATCATTTCCCCTAAGAACAGGAACAAGACAGGGATGCCCATTCTCACCACTCCTGTTCAACATAATACTAGAAGTACTAGCCAAAGCATTAGATAAGAAAAAGAAATAACAGGCATCCAAATTGGAAAGGAGAAAGTAAAACTCTCTTTTTCACAGATGTCATGATACTGTACATAGAAAATCCTAAAACTCCATCAAAAAACTTCTGGACTTAAGAAATAAATTCAGAAATGTAGCAGGATACAAAATTAACACCCCCAAATCCATGACATTTTTATACACCAATAGTGATCTCTCAGAAAGAGAAACTAAAACAAAACAAAACAAAACCCATTTACCATTGCAACAAAAAATTAAGATACTTAGGAATAAACTTAACCAAGGAGGTAAAAGACCTGTACTCTGAAAACTACAGGTCATTGAAAAAGGAGATAGAAGAAGATATAAACAAGTGGAAGAATATACCATGTTCATGGATTGATAGAATTAACATAATTAAAATGTCCATACTACCCAAAGCAATCTACAGATTCCGTGCAATTCCTATTAAAATACCAACCTCATATTTCACAGACCTAGAACAAATACTCCAAAAATTTATATGGAACAAAATAAGACCTTGAATAGCTGTAACAATCTTGAGAAAGAAGAACAAAGTTGGAGGAATCACAATGCCAGATATTAAATTATACTACAAAGCCACTGTACTCAAAACAATGTGGTACTGGCACAAGAACAGTCATTTAGACCAATGGAACAGAACAGAGAACCCAGAAATCAACCAAACCCACTATTCTTAATTAATATTTTTCAAAGGAGGCAAGAGCATACAGTGGAGTCAAGACAGTCTCTTCAATAAATGGTGTTGGGAAAATTGGACAAATACATGCAAAAAATAAAACTAGACCAACAACTTACACCATACAGAAGAATAAACTCAAAATGGATAAAAGACTTAAATGTAAGATGTGAAACCATAAAAGTCCTCAAACAAACCATAGGCATCCAAATCTCAGACATCCCTTGTAGCAATATGTTTACTAAATACATCTCCTAGGACAATGGAAACTAAGGAGAAAATAAACAAATGTGACTACATCAAAATAAAAAGCTTCTGCACAGCAAAAGAAACCATCAACAAAATAACAAGAGAGCCCACCTATGGGAGAATGTATTTGCCAATGTTGCATCTGACAAGAGGTTAACCTGCAAAATATACAGGGAACTAATACAACTTAACAAAAGGAAGACAAACAATCCAATTTTTAAAAATGGGCAAAAGACCTAAATAGACACTTCTCCAAAGTGGACACGCAGAAAGCAAAGAGACATATGAAAAAATGCTCAAAGTCACTAATCATCCGAGAGATGCAAATCAAAACAACAATGAGATATCACCTCACACTTGTCGGAATGGCTATCATCAACAAATTAACCAATGACAAGTATTGGTGAAGTCATAGAGAAATGGGAACCCTAGTACACTGCTGGTAGGAATGCAGACTGGTGCAGCCATTGTGGAAAACAGTATGGAGTTTCCTCAAAACATTGAAAATTAAACTCCCATATGCAAATTGACCATCACTTCACTACAAAGATGGCGGTGCCCACAGCCAATGAGGAAGGAATATGAAAATTGACGTGACAAAGATGGCGGTGGCCAGGCTAGGATGCTTGCGTCAACACAGGCATTCCACCCCACCCCGGCCACTCTAGGCCTCTGGGCAGCACGTGAAGGCGGAAGGCAGCTCCGGGCAGGAGCGAAGGTGGTGCCGGCAGCCAGGGGAAGGAAGGCCTATTCTTGCACGAATCTACGTGCATTGGGCCTCTAGTGTCACAAATAAAAGAAATGGGAAAAAGTAAACTATTGGATATAGAATTCAAAACCACAGTTATAAGGTCACTCAAGAATCTTCTAGAAACCTCCAAGCAACTTAGCGAGACTTTCAAGGATCTTAGTGAGCATGCCAAACACATGGAAAAGGGCCAGTCAGAAATTAAGCATACACTAACTAAATAAAGAATAATTTACAGGGATTCAACAGTAGAGTAGAGGATTCTGAGAATCAAATCAATTATGTGAAATTTGAGGAAGCAAAAAACACACAACCAGAAAAGCAAAAAGAAAAAAGAATCTAAAAATATGAAGATAGTATAAGGAGCCTTTGGGACAACTTCAAGCATACCAACATTTGCATTATGGGGGTGCCAGAATAAGAGAGAGAGCAAGATATTGAAAACCTATTTGAAGAAATAATGACAGAAAACTTCCCCTACCTGGTGAAAGAAATACTTACAATCCAGGAAGCACAGAGAGTCCCAAATAAGAGGAACCTAAAGAGGACCACACCAAGACACAACATAATTAAAATGCCAAGAGCAAAAGACAAAGAGAAAATCTTAAAAGCAGCAAGAGAAAAGCAGTTGGTTACTTATAAGGGAGTACCCATATGACTGTCAGCTGATTTCTCAACAGAAACTATGAAGGCCAGAAGGGAGTGGCAAGAAATATTCAAAGTGATGAATAGCAAGGATCTACAATCAAGATTACTCTACGCAGCAAAGCTATCATTTAGAATTGAAGGTCAGATAAAGAGCTTCACAGATAAGAAAAAGCTAAAGGAGTTCATCACCACCAAACCAGTATTATAAGAAATGTTGAAGGGTATTCTTTAAGAAGAGGAAGAAGAAGAAAAAGATAAAAAATATAAACAACAAAATGGCCACAAATACATACCTATCAACAATTGAATCTAAAAATCAAAATAAACAAGTAAGAAATCTAATGAACAGAATAAACTGGTGAATCAAATAGAATCAACGGCATGGAAATGGAACAGAATGATGATTCTCAGAGAGAAGGAGGGTGGGAGGGGGACAGGGAGAGATTAAACAAAAATCTTATATGCATATATGCATTACCTATGGACACAGATAATAGGGTGTCAAAGGCCAGGGGCAGGGCAGGAACCGGGTAGAGGAAGGCAATGGGGGGAGAAAGAGGGACATCTGTAATAATCTCAACAATAAAGATTTTTTTAAAAAACTATGATACACTTACACAATGGAATACTACACAGCAATAAAAAAAGAAAGAACTCTCATCATTTGCGACAGCATGGAGGGACCTGTAGAGTATTATGCTAAGTGAAATAAGCCAGTCAGAGAAAGATAAGTATCACATGATCTCACTCACATGTGGAATCTAATGAACAAAATGAACTGATGATCAAAAATAGACTCAGAGTTATAGAAGCATGAACAGACTGTTGAACCTCAGAGGGAAGGCAGGGGAAGGTGGGTGGGAAGAGATCAACCAATGAACTTGTATGAACATATGCATAACCCGTGGACACAGACAGGGGGGTGGTGAGGGCCTGGTGGGAGGGGAGGATGGGAGGGGCTGGAAGAGGTTAATGGGGGGGAAAGGAGGATCTATGTAATACTTTCAACAATAAAGATTTTTTTAAAAATCCCAGAGCCACTAAAATATAATAAAAAATAATAAAATAAAAATATTTTCACTGTAAAAAAAGGAAGAAGAAAGGCTTGTGGGTGGTTTCCATTCAATTAGTGTGGAAAGCTTCACATGTGTGCGTACAGTAGGTCCTCGGGTTACGTCGGAGATCCGTTTCTTCAGCGCGAGGTAACGCGATTTTCGCCGTAAGTCGGAACCTACCTACACAAGCACCCATGTCACTCACATGGAGCACATACACAGCAGTAATGAAGTGAAACAGTAAAAAAAAAAATTAAAAGATAACAAGTCCTGGCCTTTACTTGTGGTAAATAAATAATAAAAAACTAAAGCACATATGTACATTCGTCGAAATGACAGAACTTTTTTTTTTTAAATAAATGGAGATGGCCACGTAACCAAGAAACGATGTGCGTTGTAACCCGCGGACTGTCTGTATTGTGTAACGTTGCAGAATTTCTGTGACCCACTCAAATGCCAGGATAGTTAACATTTTACCCATTGAACATGGTACAATATGCCATAGACACTGAAGCTCAGAAGGTCAACAGTTTCTTTATAAAATAGGCGTGATGGTGGACTCAGATTCCCATACTTCTCCTCACCACAGCATTCTAGCCTGGCTATTGGTCCTAACGGGTTTGATAGGACTGTTCGGTCGGATCCGGGCAGCTTCCATCCAGGCCCCCAAACCAGCCACACAGTCCAGAACCAAGAGCAGATGTGGGGACTGGCAGGAGTGAGGGTCAGCGGATGGTCATCCTCCTCCCCTTTCTGCCCTCGGTGCCAGCCAAGGGGGACCAGGGATCCACACAGAAAGTTTAGTCCAATGTCTTTCGGGGGGGGCGGGGGTGCAGTTTCCAAAGAGCTAAAACCAACAAACTCCAAGTGGGCTAAGCTCCCCAGCCTGCCGCTTGCCAGCTGTGTGACTGGGCGGATGTGCAGTCATCGCCGGGCCTGAGATTTCTCTCTGAAGAATGGGATGCTGTTGCTGTTGGTCTCGGGGTTGCTGTGAGGCTTCGGGAGTGATGTGTGTGAAGCTCCTGAACACGCACCAGGTCAGGCCTGATATTTGCTTTCTTTCCCATCAAGACGCCCCAGTCTTTTCTGCGTAAAACCCACAGGCCTTTGACGCTGGAGGCGTGAGGCGTGAGAACATCCACAAGTGCTATTATGTTTAACTCCACCCCACGCCCAGGAAACCCTTCTGCAGCCAAGAAAAAGCAGGACTCCAACAATGCTGCAGACGCTCACTCAAAAAGCCCCAGGCGACGGAGTACACAGAACAGGTCCCAGCAGAGTGCAGGCAGGCCTGCGCACACGCCCGCCGCGGCAGCCACTGGAATCACACTGCAGACAGTGTGTATCAACATCTTCTGGAGACAGGGGCACTGGCCCACCCGCCAACCCTCCACCCCCTCCCTCACCCCAACCCCCAACTTCCCAGCCATGGCAGCCAGTAAGGCAGGCACATTGGGGGCTAACTTAACTCAAAGCATCGGGGCTGCTGAAGACTGAGCTACCCGCCCAGCCCGTGGGATTCAGATGCAGGCATCACCATAAGCCCTCAGACAACTCTCGTCTGTCAACATAATGGAGAGGATCAGAGTGCCGTCCTCCTTTGTCCTCCAGCTTTCAGAGTATGCGGTTCTCCAGAGACCACACCCTGCGCACACTCCACAGACACGGCAGTCCCCTGGCCCCCGGGCTGAGTTCACATCTTCCCGTCTGTCTGCTCCCACTGGAGCTTCTGCCAGGCCGACTGCACACTCGGAGGCTCCTGCCCTTCCCCAGGCTTGGTGGTGTGCTAGAACAGCTCACAGAACTCAGGGAACACCTCACTTATGTTACTGGGTTATTATAAAGCTACCACTTGGAACAGTCAGATGGAAGACGTGCATCGGGCAAGGTATGGGGAAGAGGGCCATGGAGCTCCGCACCCTGTCTGGGTGCGCCACCCTCCAGCACACGGATGTGGGCCCCAACCTGGAATCGCCCCAAACACCGCTGTGTAGGAGTTCTGTGGAGGTTTCATGATGCAGGCAGCATTGATGAAATCATTGGCCATTGGTGATTAACTCCATCTCCAGCCCCTCCTGCTTCAGCCTCAGTCCTGACCGGTTTTAGGAGATCTGGGCCAAGGACTAGGAACAGGAGACCAAACAGTTATTTTGTCTTATACCACAGGGTCCAGGTGCTCACGTTCCATGAAGCGGCGGGCACATTACCACCCTCACAAAAGTACAGTTCCCGGGCAGCACGCATGCGCACCCAAACACCCACACACCCACACACATACCCACAAGCACACATGCACACACATGTCCATATCTACACACATGTACATAGACTCATACACACAAGCACACATGTGGACTTGTGTAACATACACACATGCACACACATGTCCATATCTACACGCATGTAGACTCATACACACACAAGCACACATGTGGACTTGTGTAACATACACACATGCACACACATGTCCATATCTACACGCATGTAGACTCATACACACACAAGCACACATGTGGACTTGTGTAACATACACACATGCACACACATGTCCATATCTACACGCATGTAGACTCATACACACACAAGCACACATGTGGACTTGTGTAACATACACACATGCACACACATGTCCATATCTACACACATGTAGACTCATATACACACAAGCACACGTGAGGACTTGTATAACACACATACACATACATGCACACAGTTACATCCTTACATGAACACACATTCACTAGTTAGGTGTCTGAATATCATAAACATCCTTACAAAATATGAAATGTAAATAGAATAATTCTCGGAATCTCTGTTGGTTCCTGGCTGCCATTCAGGGTGGAGAAAGGGGTGCATGAGGCATGAAGATGGCACAGGCGCTGTAGGAATGAAGTCACGATTAAAGCTGCAAAGTTCAGCTTTGGCGGTGTCTGTGAACGAACGAGTATTTCCTGTGGAAGAGTTCTGGCGGCCAGTCAGGGGCTTCGAGTCCAGACGGGGTCACTGCACACAGGGCCAAGTTTCCCTTCGCAAATCCACATCCAGGGCATTTCTCCCCGGCCCTGTGTGAACGACCTCACTCACGGTGATCTGTCAGAGAGCCACACCGGGTCCCAACCCTGCCCAGGGCTCCTTTCCACCGGGTACCCTCCCCCGCCCCGCCCCGCCCCCAGCGCCAGAGCTCCCTCCCGGCTGTGGCTCCCCCACATCGTCCTGAGTGCACCCGTGAAGCTGCCTCTGAAATAAAAAGACAGCACGCACATTTACTCAAGATGAGAGCTAAAACAGAGCTAAGATTAGACACCGAGGGACTGAGAAAGGTGTCCTGGGAGCAGGAGGCAGAGGCCCGGGGGGAGGGGGATGGGGGCAATAAGGACATTTACAGGAGGAGGGTCTGCCGTCCCAGCCCTCAGCCCTCAGCCCTGCAGTCCCCCTCTCGGCGCCGGCCTCTTCCCTGTGCAGAGGGTCTTCATCACACTGCACCTGTGTGCCAGGCTGCAGGCGCTCGTGCCGGGAAAGCGAATCCATTTCCTTTTTAAAAATTACAAATAGCCCTGACCGGTTTGGCTCAGTGGATGGAGCGTCGGCCTGTGGACTGAAGGGTCCCGGGTTCGATTCCGTTCAGGGGCATGTATCTTGGTTGCGGGCACATCCCCAGTGGGAGGTGTGCAGGAGGCAGCTAATCGATGTTTCTCTCTCATTGATGTTTCTGGCTCTCTGTTCCTCTCCCTTCCTCTCTGTAAAAAATCATTAAAATATATGTTTTTTCTAAAATTACAAATAAATAAGTAATATATTTGTTCAAATGTTATTCAACGTTGGGACCATGTGGCTTTCAAGAGTATACAGATATAAATCATACCATCTTTTTATTTTATCCCATAAGCCTAGATTTGATTTGATAGCCTGAGTTCAGAGGTGGAGAAATATCTGAGTTTTCTCCAACTTTTACTACGAAATTTTTTTTAACATATAAGGAAAGGGAACACATTGTACAACTCCCTCCCCATTTCCACCAACAAGATTGCTAACACTTTGTCGTATCAGCTTTATGTGTATGTATTGTTTTTGCAGAATAATTTACAAACAAGTTTCAGACATCAACACATGCACCCTTTAACAGGGTGAAATAGCCCCCAAATAAGGCTATTCTCCTAGAGAAGCAGTGTGCTGTTATCACACCCAATAACATCAACAGAACCCTGTGACAGCATTCAGTACCCATCACACTGACACGCCCTCCACTGGTCTTCCGTGACGGTCAGTTGATGCAGGCGCTGTCAGGCTCCAGCTTGTGGTTATGAATGGTGCATCCTGTTAGCTGTGTTTGAACTAGGACCATTGTCACCCCTTTTCTGACATTGACCTGTTTGAGGAGACCAGGCCAATGACTGACTCTAGGATGGCCACTCTCAGAACCGCTCCGCCTGGTGTCATTCACCTTGTTGCTCCCTCCCTTCTCCATCCCGTAAAGTGGAAGTGCAGGCTCCACACCTGACCTCTGATTCAGGTTAAGCATTTTAGCAAGAACAGAGCATGGGTGCTACTGTGCGCTGGATCCCGCATCACCCGTGCTGCCGGCTTGATCCAGCATGCGTGGCCCTCGTTACACACTTACATACTTGATCCTGTTCCGTACTGGATCCCATTACATACTTGATCCTGTTAAGGTGCTGCAAGCCAGGCGTGGCCATTGCAACTGGAAAATGTTTTCTTTCACCAGTCAGCACGGTGCGGTTAGCCAGTTCTCCACGCGGCGGGCACGAAGTCACTCGGTCTGACTGTCCTCCAGGGCTGCAGGCTGGGAACTGGTGAACTCCCACTCTGTCACAGGTCCAGGCGGGCATAGTGCTGTGCAGAGCGCTGCCTGCTGAGCAGGGGTGCGGCGGAGACTTGTCTTCAGAGACTTTCCATGAGGGCTGGCCTCCTGAGGAGCGTGGGAACCTGGTCTCCGGGCGTGTGGGAGCTCGGAGGGGCCCTGTCAGGCTCCAGGGACTGAGCTTTAGGCCAGGGAGCAGGGAGTGAGTGGGGCTGGGACTGGTGAGGGGAGAGTCCCCAGGACTGGGAATCTTTGGGGAAAGCCTTGTCAGAGAGGAGTTTCAGCAAGGCCGCTGTGTGTCCTCTCCTGGGGCCCTTCGGCCACCTGCGGTGAGGAGCCCCGTTATTTTCTAGGGCTTCTGGGGTCGCAGACACCGGGGCTAGTACAGTATCTTGTTGCCCTGCTGATGGCAAGTGGCCCAAGTCACAGTTCCTCCTCGCCTTTTCCTGACTTGATGCTGTGGGAGTGGAAAATGGAGCCACATTCGGTCTCACTTGCCATTTGGGACGGATACGGCTTCTCGGAGCTGGTACAAGACACCATGAGTGAGTCCAGAAGGCCGGTGCTGAGGGCGGACAGGCAGGTGGACTAAGGGGCAGGGCAGGGGCCGCCTCCCCGGAGCCCTGAGGGCAGGCCGGGGCCGACGCCGACATGCCCAGGCTCGGGTTCCTCGGGCCCTGGCGAGCCGTGCGGAGCCCAGCGGGACTCGGTGCCGCAACAAGGCACGTGCCCTCAGCGCCCAACCCCCCGGCGCCAGGGAAAGGCTGCTCTGGGCGCCTCCTCTGGAGCGAGAGCGCACGCGAGGGGCAGGTATCTGAGGGCGGCACCTCCCCACGTGTCCCCACCTCGCTCCGCGCCGCCTGCGGCTGCAGTCCTTCCGCCCGGACTGCACAGCCCCCGCGGGCCGCCGGCGGCCGGGTTCCCGGCTCCTTCACGCCTCTCCTCCCGCTCCGCCGCCAGAAGGTCCAGGGCCGGCTGCGGCGCTCGCTCACTCCGGGGCCTCCGCCTTCCGTTTCCTAGAGAAGATTCGCAGTCGCCTGCTGGCCTTCTCCTTTCGGGAGCGCTTCGCCAGGAGCATCTTATTCAATCACAAAAGAAGATCGTGCGTGCGTGGGCGAGGCTCGCTGAGGTCCCCGCGGCGGCTCGCGGCCGGGCGGCCTCCGCGTCCAGCGCAGCATGCAGACGCGGGGCGCGTGGGCCAGGCGCCCGCCTTGCACCCGGGCTCCGAAGGGGAGCCGCGCGTCGGGCCCCAGGCGCAGCCTGCCAGGCGCTCCCCTACCAGCTAGGGTTCGTCCGTTTCGAACGGAAATGGCCGTGGTCGCAATCATGGTCGTTAATAGTCATCATTGGCCCAAACTCGCCGTCGGCGTGATCCACCCATTCCCAGCCCCGGGTCCAGTTCGGACCGGTCCCCGCTGGGTCTGGGGCCCGGTGGGTCCGGGAGCTAGCCTGGCAGGCGAGAGGTCTGGAGGTCGCCCTGGGGCCGGGGCGGGAGGAGAGCGGGCCCCTAGAGCCCTGCGGCGGGGCGCTGGGGGCCAGAGTGGCCGGGAGACCGCGGGCGGCTGCAGGCGGCCAGCGGGGCCCCGGGGCGGCGGGGAAGGGTAGGGGGTGGAGGAGGGACGGAGGAGCCGGGGGCGCGGCGCTGGGAGCTGGAGGTGGGCATGGAGGCGGGATGCGGCCGGGCCCCGCCCCCGGGGAGCTGGGCAAGTTTGGGCTCGGCTCGCGCGCGCAGTGGCCGAGGGAACCGGTCCGGGGACGGGCGACTGGGATCCGGAGCTGAACGTGGTGGCAGGACGAGCCCAAGCGAAACCTCCAGGCCTGGGTGCGAGCCCCTGAACCCCAAGACTATCCCGGGGGGCCAACCCAGCTTGCGTCTGAGCGGAGGGCGCTCCAGGATGCCGGGGGCCCAGGCGCCCTACCCTGACGGAGGTGAGCCGGCGGGGCCGGGGTCGCGGACTCCGGGGCGGGTGGGGGCCGCTGGGTCCACTTTTCTCATGAAATCCCCGCCGATTCCGGGCGCAACAGGGACCTGGGTGGACGTGCACTCCACGACAGCACCCCCTCCCCAAAACCATCCATCCGGCGACCGAGCCGCGGCAGGGGGAGGGGGCGCTTCCCTATAATCTACATTTAGAGCCTTTAAACTCAAACGCTTCCCAACAACCCGAATGAAAGAGAAGTGCTTTTCTTGGAGAAATTCCACCCGTCGTTTAACTTGGACAATTGAAGCGTTAGGTGCGCTCCCAGAAAGAGGACCGGGGACTCTGGAAGTGTGTGGCTGTGGTCCTTCTGGTAAAATCATTTTCTAAAGTTATATTCGTCCCCAAATTCCTTTTTTCTTTTTGGCTCTCAAACAAGGCAATCAGGGCTGTCAGATTAGGGCCGGAGGGTCAAGTCCGGGTGCGGTCGGGAGGCGCCCACAGAAGCCGGTGCGCTGCACGCAGGCAGATAGAGCCGGGAAGGGGCGGGCTCTGCTGCGGGAGCCTGGCCGGCTTCCCACTGTTCGCCGCCAGTCTCTGAAAGGTCGCTCTCTCCCTCTCCGACTCTCCCTCTCTCCCTTCGTGACACCGGACACTACCAATGACATATTCTTTGTGGTGTTTTTATATTTAGATGTAAAAGAGGGACTTCTTGCTAGACTTTTTTTTTCCCAGAAGAACACGATTTGCTTTGGAGATAAAGGAGGACAGCAGCATGACAGAGGCTCTTTTGGGAGATTATTTAAAAAATGCAGAGTCCACCCTGCAGGCAGTGCCCTCCCAGCTGGAGCTCTGGGCGCTTCCAGAACCGGGAATTTCTGGACATCAGGGGCTGAGACCTTTCCCTCAGTCACATGTTCATACTTCACCTTTCCAGCATTCCTTTCTTCGCTGGTGAGCATCGTGCAGGCATGACGAAGAAAAATGTAGCTCCTAGAAAGTGCAGGGGCAGGATTCGGTTCTGCGGGGCTGTGCCTGACAAGGTGGCCGCGCCTGTGGCGGGGGTGGTGGCAGTAGTGTGTGTGGTGCTCAAGTTGTGGGAGTGCCTGGATCTGTACAATTTCTCACTTAATGGATGCAGAGCTCGATGCCAGTAGGAATAATTTTTGTTGTCATAGAGGAGCCACACGTTGTGTTTTCTCGTCAGCAGATGTTCACACTGGGCCTGCTAGTCCAGCCGCTCTTGTCACTGGGCACGGGGACAAGATCTAAAATGCAAAGTCAGCCTTAAGAGCCTCCTCTAAGACATAGGCCCAATGATTTCTCATCCAGTTTTCATTTCTGAAAAGGCCCTTCTTCTTTAATGTTTGTGAATTTCCTTAAGTGCACGACACTCCTAATTTATCCGCAATGGATAGATGAAACTCCCGTTTTCCGTAGATCGGGGGTGGGGAACCTTTTTTCTGCCAGGGCCATTTGGATATTTATAACATCATTTGTGAGCCATACCCAATTACCAAATTAAAAATTAGCATGCTATAGTTTGTCAAACATTAATTAACTCACCCCTAATACCTTGGCAGGGCCAAACCAAATGACCCCGCGGGCCTTACACAGCCTGTGGGCGGGACGTCCCCCACGCCTGCTGCGGAAGGAGCCTTACATATTGACTAATGGCTTTCTTTCTCAAAATGTGGAATTGATTTTCCTTTCTCTGGGAATTATGACACACTTTTTAAAAAATATATATATATATATTATTGATTTTTTTACAGAGAGGAAGGGAGAAGGATAGAGAGAAAGATCGATAAGAGAGAAGCATCGACGAGCTGCCTCCTGCACACCCCCTACTGGGGATGTGCTTGCAACCAAGGTACATGCCCTTGACCGGAATCAAACCTGGGACCTTTCAGTCCCCAGGCCGACGCTCCATCCAGTGAGCCAAACCGGCCAGGGCTATGTCAAACTTTTGATTCCATTGTATTTCTTCCATCCCCTAAAGATAATTCAGTATCTACAGTGTATGCATATATTTTTATTACAAAAATTTTGAGAATTTGAGCATGTCATAATCTTGAAAAGTTAGGGATGCTATCTTGTGGGACCCCATTTTGTCTGCCAGGACTTAGAACCATAACTTGAGTGCTGACAGCTGACGAGGCACCCTCGGGCCTGGGCGCCGCCAGCCAGGACCGCACCTTCGCACTGGGCCTGCAGGAGCCCATTGCCTCGCACTCGGCTTCCTTCCTAACTCTTTCGCCAGTTTTGGAGTTATTTCCTATTATTTCTTTGCCATATATTTTCTGCTCAAGTAATTAATTGCCTTAAGAGGTTTTCCATAAGCTTTTGGAGCTAATACTGTGTGGAATCCTATCTAGTGTCAATTAATAGTACATTTCAGTTATTACTGTTACAGTTACTGGACATAAAGTTGCCTCTTTTGTTTGTTTTTTCCTTTATTCCAATTTTGAGGAATTGAAGCTTTGTCT
This sequence comes from Myotis yumanensis, assembly GCF_028538775.1. NCBI lineage: Eukaryota > Metazoa > Chordata > Mammalia > Chiroptera > Vespertilionidae > Myotis > Myotis yumanensis. Next base: position 13,774,523 of record NW_027223772.1, read on the forward strand.
GTGAGAGACCGGACAACAGGCCAGTGGGGTCAAATCAGTGACAAGATTGCTTGGTGGAGAGTGTGGCACCTGGTAGTGCATCTGGCATCCCATCAGCTCGGTGAGCTGGAGTGGGAGTCCTGGGCAGCTGATGGGGCTCTTTGGCCTTGATGCTGCTGCTCCATTTCCTGGAGGCAGAGTTTTCCATCTACTCCAGTAAAGCCGCTAGCACAGTAGCTAGAGGCGATTTGGCTCGGAAGCATGCTAGGGATGCTCTTACCACCATGGAGGTGAAGGACACGTGGAAACGTGGTCACCTCCAGAAAAGCTTATGATTACTGTGGTGATCTGGGCACAGACATCCAGCCCAGTCTGGCCTCTTCCAAGTCTCCGCCTCCTTCCCCACCCCCCAGCCGCAGTTTCCTCCTGTGTACATTCAGAAGGCAGATGGGAGACCAGACGTGGTCCCTGCGAGGTGCAGTGTGCGTTGCACAGGCCATGTCACCGAGTGAGAGCACGGTTTTGGGAAAGGATGGGAGGGACCCCACCCTTAGGACTTCTTAGGCAGAACACCTCTTGTTTGCATATACCTTTAGCTGCTTTGAGGAGCTCAGGCCCACACCCCTATTGGTCCTGTGACGACCTTGATAGGAATTCAGTCCTGTGTCTTACTTAGAGCAAGCAGGAGAGAGAAAGTTTGGAAAGCTTAGTTGAGAAACAAAGAGAGTAAGACCTCTTGCATCAAAAGCATTTGTCCCCCGAGGGACAGGCCTAGATGCCCAGGGGAACGAGCACTCGACCATGAAATCCTCACCTGGATCCTGGACAGCAGTGGTTTTCTCACCAGAAGCTCCCTAGTGGCCAGGAGCACAGTGCAGCCTGCGAGGCGGTGTGCGCAAAGCCTCTGCTGTGAGCTGCTTCTGAAAGCAGAGAGGGGCCACCTGAGAAATCCAGAGCAAGGGGAATACTCACCAGCAAAGGGATTCTCTGGGGCCATGAACGGCCAACTCATTCTTTTGAAAGAAAAAAGTCTTGCTTTCCAAGGAATTTTGCTTGTTGGCAAACATGTGGTGTTTTCATTCCGTTTGGAGGATGAGCTAGTTCAGTGGTCAGCAAACTGAGGCTCGCGAGCCACATGCGGCTCTTTGGCCCCTTGAGTGTGGCTCTTCCACAAAATACCACGTGCGGGCGCGCATGTACAGTGCGATTGAAACTTCGTGGCCCATGCACAGAAGTCGGTATTTTGTGGAAGAGCCACACTCAAGGGGCCAAAGAGCCGCATGTGGCTCTTGAGCTGCAGTTTGCCGACCACTGAGCTAGTTGATTCCCTGGGAGACACGCCTATTGGAAGCACTGCGCCCTGCGAGACGTCTCGTAGGACCAGGAGAAACTCCTCACTGTCCTATTGTGCTTTCCTTTTCCGCCGTGAGAGGAAGAGACCCCAGACCTTGTGGACGTATTTTCCTGTACTTTTTTCTCTTTCTTCTTCTTATAGTTGTTTATTTTTCAAATTGACCCCTAGAGAAAGTGACTCGTTAGCGTAGAAAGCACATCTGGAACCCATTGGCCGCCCCGTGCTCTCTCCTCCGCTCCCCCGTGGATGTGCCCCTTGGGAATGCAGGGAAGGGGACCACCCCTGGCTTGACAGGTCTAACCTGGGTGACCAGCTGGGAACCACCTCCCAGAGGCATTTTATTCCTTCTCTGTGAAAAGTGTTGGTATTGAAACGCCTGGAGGTGGCCGGGAAGATCCCAGCCTACGAGTTCGAAGTGAGACCCTTGGGAATCGCCTCTGTGAGTAGGTGAGGGACTCAGGCTTGGGCAGTGTGTCGCCTCCAGGTGAGGAGGAGCCCAAGGGACCCAGGCTCTCCAGTGGGCATCAGCCAGGCCTGCTCCAGGCTGCAGCACCATGGGAACATAGATTTCTTGGAAGACCTCTGCCAACGAGCTGTGTCCCTATTACAACATGCCCAGCTTTCTAAGGATCTATGGGACCAGCCAGCACACAGTTCTCAGCGTTGGGCTTTGCGTGTTCAGGTAGAATTTAAGCAGCGATCAAACTTGTACATTGTCTCTGCCAGCCCCAGACACTAATTTTTAAAATAAGACAAAATGTGAAATGTGTAAATCTCACCCTCTGGGGGCCCTCTCCTGCTCCACACACACACTCACTGCCGGACGCTGGCCGAGCCCAGGAAGCCTCTTCAGGGACCCCCGGCATCAGAGCCCACACTCAGTACCAACACCACATGCTCACGGATCAGTGGTACCGCGGCATACAGGCACGTGCTCACCCAGGATGTGGGCATGCAGAGCACAGAAAGACCACCCATGTCCACAGGCAACAAATAGTGCATCTGTCCGATCAGCATCCACCCCCATGACTGGCAGGAGCACCCTCTCCCCCCTCCCCCCCACCCCCAACACAGCTGCTTCCTGCTGGGCTCCTTCATGTGAAGGTCAGCCACAGACAGTGGTCCCATGTGGGAGGGGCTTGGGGCCCCGAGAGGCCAGCCTCAGGGGCGCTGGGTTGGGACCCGTTTCTGGGGTGAGGTAGCTGGCCTCCCACAAGGTGCTGTTGAGCAGGCACAGCAATGTCCAGACGCATATACAATCAGGCTGACCCTCAGCCGGCACTCAACTCTCAGGCTGGGTCTATTCTCTAACGTTGATAATCCAAAGAAAAGATGCTTTTAAATTCCAAAGACAACTGGATGTCTTCCAATTACACAAAATGTGGAGACTCACATTTAACCAAAAAGTGTTCTTGAAAAAATATGCTCCTCGCCCTGACCTGTGGGCTCAGCTGGTTGTCCCAGGCACCGGGGGTTGCCAGTTCGATTCCTGGTCAGGGCACATGCGGTGTGGGCTCAATCCCCGGCCTGGGGCATGGAGGAGGCAGCCGATGGATTTTAGGCTCTCACATCGATGTTTCTCTCTCTTTTCCCCTTCTTCTCTCTCTGAAAACCAGTCAACAGTTTCTCTTCCCTGCCCTGGTGCTGGGCCTTTCCCATGAACAAGGACCTCTATTGGTGGTGTCCTTGGCGGCACCTTCCTCCGTGCGGGTCACGTGAGCGCTCACTCAGGGGCGCCCTTGGGGCCGAGTTCTGGTCCTGGGGTCCAGCGAGGGGGCGTGGGCCGCCGCGTTCACCGCTCACAGATAACGAGAAGCCGTGAAGAGGGTGCACACATTGTTGGGCACCCCTGAACCTGCCAGGTGCTGTGGGGGACGCTGTGAGCTTCAGGATGCCACTGAGGATCAGGTCAGGCGCTGCAGGCAGAGGGCTCGGAGCCTGCCAGCTGCTACCATTTCTACTTTTAAAAACACAGCTTGGGATTTGTTTTAAAAAGTGGTGCACAGCCTCAGAAAAAAGTCAGCACGGGCTGGGCTGATTCTAGAAAATGCCACACCAGGGAGCATTTGACTCAGGCTTGAAGGACTGACAAGATTTAAGTGAAAATAAGGGAGGGACAGGAAAGGAGGTGACACCAGGTGACTTGCCCTGTTAACTCTGGAAGAAGCAATAGAGGTCTGTTGTCCCATGGGGGCGGGGTTCCAGGGCTTGGGGCACCGGGCAGCCTTGCCTTCTGCCCAAGGCAGCAAGGCCCCTGGCCTGAGTGGGCCACGGCCAGGGAGGCAGCCTGGGCTGCTGAGCAACGGAGGAGACTCGCCCGGGTCCCCTGCAGGCCCCACTGCTAGTCCCACCGCAGAGCCTGCCCACGGCCCCCTTTTGAAATTAGGAGAAGTTTCCCCCACACTTGGCCTTCAAGCTGACCTCCAGGTCCTCCGTGGCCTTAGCTGTCATGGAGGGGCCAGGGAAGGGCCAGGGGCAGTTCCAGGCTGAGCGCAGGCAGCAGCTCAGCTGCCAGGACCTGCGGGGTGTCCAGAACAAGCAGCAGTGAGGCTCCTGGACACTGGGGAAACCCAGGAAGACACAGTGGGGCCCCTGTGCCCAGGCTCAGAGGACAAGGTCCCGCAGGCCAACGAAGGGCGGGAGGGAAGGCCTGAAGTATTTGCAGGGCCCTGGGACCAGCACCTGAGGGCGGGAAAGCAGTTACCTGGAGGGTCCCGTGGGCAGGGCGCCCTGTTGGGGTCTCCTCTGCTTCCCCCTCACGGCAGCTGCCCACGCTGATCCCTGTGTCCTTCCAGGCGCCAAGGCCCATCTGGGCCTGAGATGCGGTCAGTGGGTAGGTAAGGCCTTCAGAGCCCATCACACCCCAAAATGCAGAACCCCAAGTCATTTGCCCTCAATCCAAATCTAAGGTTGTGAATTAAATGTTAAAAAGTACAAAAAAACTTCACCGAATACACACGGTGGGCTGTTTTAGATTAACGCCATCTGATCTTAGTTACGCATTTATTATTCAAATAACTTAAAGGCAAAGTCAGTGAGTCCACTGAAAGCCCTTTCTTCCTTGGTCGCTGGGTCCCCCTGGACATCCCAGGAGGCCGCAGGCCGGGTGGGGAGTGTCCAGGTCGGTGGGGGAGGCATTAAAATCCGGGGCCACCCAGCGCCTGGCTTGTGGGCTCACCTCCTTCACTGTCTCACTAATCTCCCAAGTTGATTGTGTCTTTAGGCTCTCGTGCACTGATTTGATTTGGTTTGGGCGGGGGTGGGGTGGGTGGGGTAGTTAGTTACAGCTGCTATTCAGGCCTTTGAATTTTAATTCAAACTCCAAGTCCGCGTGCTTGGCCTTGCTTTCTCTTTCTCCCTTTAAGCTCAGTGGAAGTTGACTCCACTTTGACAGGTGTGTATTCCTCCCTCCCCAGCTCCACGCTCAGCTGCTCGCCAGCGAAGCGGCTTTGAGTTCTCACGCCGTCCTTCCCTAGGGGCAGCGTGGTCTGAGGTCAGGGCTCCAGGCCCTGCAGACCTAAGGGCCATCAGGATCTGGCTTCTGTCCTGGGCCCTGCTGGGCTCCAGGGAAGGCAGTCGGGCAGTGTGGGCTGTCCTGTGATGTCACCCTAAGACTCACCAGAGAGCTCTCAGAAACCAGGTGGGCACCTTCCCTCGTCCATCCTATTTTTTTCGGCCTCAGCTACTCCTCAGCTTCTCCTGCTAACGGAGAACAATGGTGTGCCAGCTCCCGTGCAGTGGGTGAGGATTAACCGATAGCATTTCCAGAGGGAAGTTCTCTTTGGGTCTGTGCATGAGCAGGGCTCCTCCCTGAATGCCCTTCCTGGCAACCAGACACCAAGGTCCCCCCAGCCCTCCTCCATCACCGGGAACTTGGCCTGTGTTGAGAGGCCCTCTCTGAGCCCCTAGGCCCAGCCGTCCCAGTGCTTCAGCATTTGTGGTGCCTTCCTCCAGCTTTGCTGCCACCCTTTCACTGGGCCCCTCCTTTTTCTGTTTGCAGGAGTCCATTCCCAACACCCCAGCAGGCGTCTGGCCAGGATCACGCCGGAAGCCTGAGCTGGTCTTTGCTAGAAATGGACGTTCCTGAGGCGCCCTCTGGTGGATCTGACGGTCTGTAAATTCCAAGTGATGTCCAGGGTCCTCACGCCGCGGCCCAGCCCCTCCCCGGGAAACGGGACTCTGTACGAACATTACAACTACGTGGGCAAGCTGGCCGGCCGGCTGACGGACGCGCCCGAGGGCAGCGCGCTCACCACCGTGCTGTTCCTGGTCATCTGCAGCTTCATCGTCCTGGAGAACCTGATGGTTCTGATTGCCATCTGGAAAAACAAGAAACTTCACAACCGCATGTACTTCTTCATCAGCAACCTGGCTCTCTGCGACCTGCTGGCTGGCATCGCCTACAAGGTCAACATCCTGATGTCAGGCAAGAGGACGCTGAGCCTGTCTCCCACGGTCTGGTTCCTGCGAGAAGGCAGCATGTTCGTGGCCCTCGGGGCATCCACCTGCAGCTTACTGGCCATCGCCATCGAGCGGCACCTGACCATGATCAAAATGAGGCCGTACAATGCCAACAAGAAGCACCGAGTCTTCCTTCTCATCGGGATGTGCTGGCTCATCGCGCTCTCGCTGGGAGCCCTGCCCATCCTGGGCTGGAACTGCCTGCAAAACCTCCCCGACTGCTCCACCATCCTGCCCCTCTATTCCAAGAAGTACATCGCGTTCTGCATTAGCATCTTCACCGCCATCCTGGTGGCCATCGTGATCCTGTACGCGCGCATCTACTGCCTGGTGAAGTCCAGCAGCCGCAGGGTGGCCAACCCCCAGCACTCGGAGCGGTCCATGGCCCTGCTCCGCACCGTGGTGATCGTGGTGAGTGTGTTCATCGCCTGTTGGTCCCCACTCTTCATCCTCTTCCTCGCCGACGTGGCCTGCAAAGTGAAGGAGTGTGCCGTCCTGTTCAAGGACAAGTGGTTCATTGTGCTGGCAGTGCTCAACTCCGCCATGAACCCCGTCATCTACACGCTGGCCAGCAAGGAGATGCGGCGGGCCTTTTTCCGGCTGGTCTGCAACTGCCTGGTCAGGGCCCAGGGCACCCGCTCCTTGCCCATCCAGCTCACTCTCGACCCGAGCAAGAGCAAGTCCAGTGGCAGCAACAGCAGCCCCTCCCCGAAGAGCAAGGAAGACATTACCCAAACGGCCCCCTCACCCTGCATAACTGACAGAAACAAAACCCTGCAGAATGGGCTCCTCTGCAAGTGAGGGCGGGGCTCACGGGGCAGCTCCTCGCATCTCCACGGGAGGAGCAGCACCCAGCCCTGCCGCACCTGCTTATTTTTTAAAAAGTATATTTTTATTGATTTCAGAGAGGAAGGGGGAGGGAGGGAGACAGAAACATCAATGATGAGAAAGAATCATTGATCAGCTGCCTCCTGCACAACCCCCAATGGGGATCGAGCCTGCAACCCAGGCATGTGCCCTGACCGGGAATGGACCATGACCTCCCGGGTCATAGGTTGACGCAACCACTTATATATAGCAGCCTCGCCAGGGCTTTACCGGAGCTGAGACTCGGGAAAATCTGTTTTGCCAACAGCCTGCTGGGTGCGGCTGTCTCTTCAGGCTGGGACTCAAGGGCTCGCCAACCCATTTCAGTGTAGACAGTGCTCTTTGTCCGTTTCCGGTCAAAAGCCTACCAAGGGTACCGAGCTGCACGGGGCTTCACGGGGCCCCTGTGGCATGTGCAGAAGCTGCCGCACTCAGTGCAGTTCACAGGTAACACGGACATGTTCTGACCGTGCTGTTAGGACATGACTGGGAACAGGTGACACCAGTCCCAGCCTCAGACAGACGTGAAGTCTGGAGTTGAGCAGGTGTTGATGCCAAAATTCTCAGAAAGCCCTGCCCAAGGCTGTCCCAGAGTGTGGATCTGACCCCACACAGTCCTGACACATGCCCAGGAGCAGGTCAGTGTTTGAAGGATCCTGGCAAGAACAGCCAAGTTCCCCGAGGACATGCCTCATGTCCCTGCACAGTGTTAAGGACATCTGGAGCCAAATTAGCCAAATTACATGATTATTCCTGGGTTTCTCCAAATCACAAAAAAGTCAACCAAGGTCCTTCAGGAGCCTGAGCCCCGGACCAACTAAGAAAGGCACCTGCTCAGAGAAGCCTGGACAGACCCTGGGACCTTCTCATCAAGTTACCGGCAGCAGCCACCTGCTGAATGGAACATTTCTACTGAATTAGGACAGGTTACGAGGCATCGCTTTGATCCTGTGTTAAGTTTGGTTCTGTATCAGGAAAGCACCACGTCAGAACCCCGTGTTGTCACAGCTGAGGAGCTGGGCCAGCCGCCATGTCACCACTTCCAGAAGCTGCCCTGACGGTCACTGTTCCAGCAGCTGCATTGTCAGGGGGAAGACGTGAGCTGGGGGGCTGTGCCCTCCTCCAGAAAGTGTACCATCACAACCTTCCTTCCGGCACAGGCCGGCTGTGTCACTGTCTGCCTTACGGGGGGTGCGCCAGGCGCGCTCGTGCGGCTCGTCCCCAAGGGATTCTCCGTGAGCACAGACCAGAGCCACGTCTGTAGAGCTCTCATACGCACACGGTTGATGTGCTGAGTTCTTGAAAAATCAAAGCAAACAACCTTCAAAGGATTCTTACTTGGGGAACCTTCATGAAGTTTTAGTTTCGGTGCGAATGTAACCTGAGTAAAGATGGAAAGAGTAGTATTAACACGTTAACTTCTCTGCAGAGAAATTGACTCCTGTTTTTCTGCCGCGAGTTCCTCTCATTAAGGGACATTTCTGTGGTCCTGGGGCATCTCTATGGAGTGACCAGAGACTGTCCTCATGTTATTACTGACGACATACATCCTGTTCATAAGGAGAGGTTCGTCAGTGGCATTTTTTGTTACCTTTTTACATCACTGAAAAAGAACTTATTCCTTTACCCTGTAACATGAGAAAACCCAGGGCATTTCTTGCAAAGTTAAGCATTAAGGTACGGGTTCAGAAAAAAACGCATCAGAGAGCCAAAAGGGTGGGCATTCCCTTTCGCTGAGGTCACGGTGTGCCTGTCATGGTTCGAGTTGGTTTGGGGCCCAGGTCTTGGGTGCTAATAATAGTAACACTTTGCACCATAGCCACAACTTCCCTTTGAAATAACACAAGACGTTCAAACAATCTGAATGAAAAGTACTCACAAGAGTAATTGTGTTCATTTGATATGTGTCAACTGTAACATGCCGTGTGCACTCCTAACTAGCCAGCCCAGAGGTCTGAGTGCTCAGCCACAGACAGCCTGCCCAGAGGTCTCGTTCAGTTAGTAACCTGCGTTACGTCCCATGTATGTGTGTGAAAAAATAAAACCACAAGCCTTTGTGTAAACCACTGTTGGGAGTCCATGTGGGGGGTGCACGCCGGGGCGACGCCTGGAGGTTTGCAAGACAGCAGCTTGGCCTCTCGCCTGGTCCCAGTGTTTCTTCAGGAATGAAACCACGCAGAAACCCGATAACCTTCCCACCTATACTTCCCTCTGGTGCTTCTTTGTTTCCGTGAAGCCGGGTGCAGCGGGTTGTCCCCATGTTGCTAGGCCAGGCTGTTGGAAGGTCAGTAGACTGCCCTTTGACAGAGAAGGCGGTGAGAGCGTGGCAGTCAAGGTGGGGCCAAGAGACAGGATGTTTGGTTCTCTCCATTTGCAAAAGGAGAGAAGAGGTCAGAACTGGCCCTTTCCCGACTTTCTCCTTTATAAGCGGTAAGTTCGTGTGTGTGTGTGTGTGTGTGTGTGTGTGTGTGTGTGTGTGTCTTATGTTCTACAGAGAACGAGGCCAGCATTTGGCATGACTAGGATGGTGGCCACAGGCATGAAGAAATCCCCAACACAGCCAAGCACCTGCCTTCTGCCACCTTTGCTTCTGCACAGGCCAATGAGTTGACACAGGCCCCTCAGAACGCGTCTGCCCGGCTGCTGTGCTCACCCACACCCTTGGCCATGAGCAGGCGAGGCCGTGCTCGTGCTGTAGAGACTGGAGAGTGACCGAGAGAACCTGCTTCCGGTGGAAGGGTTTCAAACTCCCTTCCCCTCTGTTGAGGCAACACAAGATCCACCATCCAAATGCGAGACTTTTCATGATGTTCTTTATTGCCCACAGAGTTAACAACAACAGTCATTTAAACAACGGACAAAATAGAAAACAAGGTGCATTTTATAGAAAACTACGTTATCAAGTCCATGCTTTTAAATGGTCTCTCGGAGGGCAAAACCTCAACCCAGTGTTTGAGTGCTAAGTCAGATATCAAAGGGCTTGCCCAGAGTCAGAAATGCACTATTCTGAAAATGAAGGCACGTTTTCTGATAACCAGTGGGAAGTGCAGCATTGCCTACATGGGTGACACCCTCCCTCCTGGGCGCAGTGGTGACCCTTGGGGACCAAGCAGCCCCTGCACTGGCCACCCCAGAGGCACAGGGACGTGCCAGGTGCACGTCAAGGGCTTGCAGCTGGGGCCACGTATCTCCTGAAGGAGTCATGTGGGTTCTCGGAGGGTGAGGAGGGCATTGAAGCCAATTTCCTTCCCTGTCGCATTGCCAGAGCTCCCAGCTGTCAGCCAAATGACTGTGGCGTTCCCCCTGTCGTGGAGCGGAGAGGAGAGAACTTGCATCAGGCTTGTATTCCCCTCTGCGGGCCACGGCAGGAAGCGGTGAGTGGGCAATAAACTCAGACACAGAGCTTCACAGGAAAGCTTTTCTGTTTCACAAAAGTTAATGGAAAACCAAACACAACATTTTAAAATAATATTTATCAATATGTATAATTTGTCATCCAAATGCTTTTTAAAAAAGGAAATCTTATTGTTACACATTAAATTTATGTAGAGTTCTTGCCTAATCCTTGGCTTTAAAGATGAACTGTTTAATTCTTGCTTAAATCTGAATACAAAGAACATTCACATAATTTACAATATTTATTCTAGAACAAGTCATAGTCAAAGGAACAGAGAACATTCCATGTGCAATCAACACATAGTTGTCACAGGCAATTCTGTTTTAAGGATGGGTTTTCCCATTATTTTTGGCTTTGTTAATTGTCACTTAACTGAACCACCAAACCTCAGGACCACAGCGGGCCCTCCCACGTGCACACTTTTCTACCTACAGCATCTCGAGGTGACTCAGCCAAACTGGAACTTTGAGATTTCAATTCCCACATGAGGGAGCCCTGTGTTTAGAGGCCTCAGGGACTCACTTATTTGGGGCCCTGTGAACACGGGAAGGAAGAGAGAAGTGAGGAAGCTGCCTCACCTGCACCCCGCACCCCTGCCAGCAGCAGCTCTTGCCTGCAAGGGTCCCGCCTCCTGCTGGGCCTTCCTGCCTCCTCTGCCTGCGTGTCTCCTGCCCTTCAGTTGCCAAAGCCTTCAGACCCACCCAGGAGCTCCGGCCGCCACAGTCCTCTTGCCCTTGGCCACAGCCCCATCCAGCTTATCTCACCCACACCCTGTGGTCCTCCTGGGTTTCCTCACAGGCAGGCAGCTCCCCCATCCCGCACGTCTCCATCCTGGGAGCCCAGACAGCGCCTGCCGCGTGGGAACTAGTGTACGGACCAGAGCACGAGAAGGTCGGTTAGACACTGGGAAGTGCCAGGGACGCAGCGGCTGAGGGAGGGCACCGCGCCTCGCCCCCCATGGCAGCTGATGGGTGGGCCTCTGCCACGCCTGGCCTCTCGCAGACACTGCGCACTGATGACCACAGGACGGGCGCCCCTTCTCTCCGTAGGCTCCTCCCTCCCCCCATCTGCCCCTGCTGGCCTGCCCGCCCTCGTGTCCCTCTGCCATTCCCCACCGTGGACCCTGAGGCCCTCCTGTCTGTGTCTGCAGCATCCAGGACCCTCCTCCAGATGTCTGATCCAGGACACGTCCGTCCCCGGACTCTCAACATTTGTTTCACTGTTTGTCTAGTTGTCCTCATTACTCAAATATCAACACCCAGGGAGGAGTCCAAGGTGCGATTTGTACAGTCAGCCTCATGGGCACACGGACAGACGCACACGCATCATAACAGTGCGGGCGCCTGTGTGTGCAGACACATCGCAACTGGCATTCGAAAGTTCTCGTATGACGTTCAGTTTTTCTGGCTGCTATAAAATGAGCCAGTTTTAAAACCGTGCATTCTGTCGCTTGCATACATATAAACCCCATTCGAGTAAATGGTGGCTGGCCGCTGGCAGTGTATCTTCCAGCAGCGGTTGCACGGAGTTCTAGATGTCATTAACCTCACCCTGGGACCCGTGGCATGAAGGAGCATGAAAACACAGGGTGGGCAAAAGTAGGTTTACTGTTGTGAGTACGCAAAACAGTTTATTCTTGTATCATTATTTATTGATTATTGTATTAATTTCCATAGGAACAACTGTAAACCTGCCTTTGCCCCACCCTGTGCAATCACAGAGGAGGGCAGCGGGCAATAAGGGGCATCTGAGGGCTGGCAACTCACACCTGAAGGTGGTTCTCAGAGTCTACACTGCCCACCAGCTCACTCGCGGTTTATGAGAAATGCAAGTTCTCAGGCCCATCCAGACTACTGAGTCAGGATCTCGGGAGGGCCCGCGGCTCTGATGCTGGAATCCCTCCTCACGCCCGCTGAGCAGGAAGGCCTGTCCCTGCCAGAGGACTCCGCGGTGCACAGGCCGCCTGTGGCTCAGCTCTGAGGTGTGTCCAGTCCCCCGTGCGGTTAGTAATCTGCCTCCTGGGATCTGCCTGATCCTGTGTGTTCTCGTCAGCTTCCTTCCCTTCCCCACCACTGGGTCAGCCCCCGGAGAAACCACAGACACCCAGTTCCTCCCTGAGGGTCTGCTTCGGAAGGCACCCCAATGACACGGAGGCAGGGCAGCATGTCCGTGTGAATGACTCGCGCTTGCCGTTACGCGTTTTGGGAAAAAGCTGGATAAATGTGAGCCCGAGGAGGGAGGAGCTACATCCACTTCATTGGGGCGAGCTTCCCTCTCCAGCCCTGAAGGACCCTAGCAGGTCCTGGGCTCTGTCCTAGATTCAGCCCGTGGCTGCCTCCCGCAGTCTCCTGGCTCCAGTCGCTCACTTCCGGCCGCACCCCCGGGAGCACCCTGCTCAGGGGGAGCAGGACAGCTCCGCAGTTTTCCCCGCTGCTCTTTCTGGGGACCAATTTTGTAAGTTTCACTCCAGAACCAGAGCATCATTCTGAAACCCAAGGCCAAGATCCGTCTGTGTCCCGCAGCGCCCTACCTGCCATCTCCCCCAGCTCCCTGCACTCCCGCCTGCAGCCAGCACTCCCGGAGGCGGAGGCCTGTGAGAGGAGCGATGCACATTCTGTGCCGAGCCTCTGAGGAATTGGCTATCCTGCCCGCTACACTGAGTCCCCACCCCCACAGGCCCCGGGACCGCACAGCCTGCCCTGCAGGCGGCTAGGGCTCAGAAGCGCAGCGACCGGCACAAGGCCGCAGGGCTCTGCCTGTGCACAGCCCAGGCTGGATGGGGGCCTCTTCGCTGGAACTGCGGTGGGGGAAACCTGGCTGGCCCGCGGGTGGTGGCTGATGAGGGGCACTGGGCAGGGCCACTCGCTTTAACACAGTCCGCAGTCCGGTATGAGGGAGCCATCCAGCACTGACCCCACCTGCAGGGGAAGCTTCATATTAGGAGTGGGGGTGAGGGTGTGGGGGGGCGGGGAGTGGGTCCTAGGACCCGGGACAGGCATGGGGTCAGGAAACTTGTCAACAATGTCCCGAGCTGGGCCACAGCGTGCTGCTCCGTCACTCCTCCCAGCCTGCCTCCGCCACAGGCCTTGGCCGCACCTGGCTTGTCGCTTTGTCCCAGTGGGAATGACGGGCAGCCACCTTCGCCACAGGAAGCTCTCAGGACACCACATGCGCCCTTTGGGTCTTTGCCCCTCGACCCTATCACCGAGTCAGCCTGGAACAGAATTGTGCGGAAATGAGACACGCTCGAGGCTGGGTGCGAACCAGTCCTTTGGCCGCTCAGACAATAGTTTTTAAAAAGGCAGACGTGGTGGCTTCAGGCCCAGGACGTGCACTGGCAGTTGTCTCAGTGCCTGTTTATCAGACCGTCCACGGAGCCCCGGGCGCTCCCTGGGAGTCGAGCATCAAAGCTGACAAGCCAGGGGTGCGCGGCTTCGCGGAGGCTGCCGGCCCCCAGCAGGACAGGATGCCATCTGAAGCCCTGAGTTCCTACCCTAGGGTAGTGCAGGCGGGAGGGGTGGGCTCCAGAGCCCCTCCGCACCTGGGCACTGCAGGACCACCCCACCTGCCCAGTGCTCCCTGCACACGTGGAGGCTGGGCCCGGCCAGGGGCCCAGGAGAGGGCAGCGGGCCTGGAGTGTTCCATGGGCCCTAGTGGCTCTGTGTGACCACAACATGTGCCCCGGGTGGCAGGGGCCCTGGAGCCACGCCTAGAGCTGCTCTGCCTGCCCTGCCCAGGCAGAGACACCACAGGAGAAACTGCTGGAGGAGGGGCGCCATCTGGGCAGCCAGGAGGCCCCATGGCATCTGCCTCCAGCCCTGAGCTCCATGCGCAGCTGGGGGGGGCGGGGGAGGGATGCGCAGACCAGCCCTGCCGCCCCACAGCGCGGGGCCTTCAGCAAGTGGAGCCTGAGTGAGGCTCACAGCTATGCCCACCACGTGCCGAAGGGGGAGGCGAGCTGACTCCTGTGAGCTCGGCCGGCTTCACCATGGAGGGAGCGCAGGCGGGAAACCTCGGCCCCGCCAGCGGCGCGGCTATTCCACTGTATGTGGTCGTGGGACCTGAGCTTTAGAATGCGTATTTTGAATTCATATTGAAACAAAATTTGATCCCCAAATACTTTTAATTTTCTAAATTAATCCTCATGCAAAAACACATCATATGCATAGTGCTCATCACTGAGCTCAGCACTGACTTCAGAGCAGAGAGCCGCTCTGACTGCAGGTCCCCAAGAGGGAAAGAGCGCAGGCGGGCCGGAGGCCGCAGAAAGAAAAGCCATTCTGTCTGTGTCTGTGTCACACCACACAGAGGAGGCACACGCTTCTCACAGAGTGCAGGCGTGCAGGCCTCCAGGAGAGGGGCGCAGGGAAGTCTCACCCCACCCCCAGTCCGCCCCGTGTAGGGCAGGGGCAGGGCCAGCTGCTGCCTGCAGCCCCACTCAGCCCTCACGGCTGCTGGCTGACTCAGAGTGGGGCATCCGCACTGCACATGAAGCCAGGGAGCACAGGATGGCCTAGATTAGTTCCAATCCAGTGCAGAACATTCTAGAAGATTGAAGCCACAGTCAGCTTGGATTAACTGGACCCTCAAAGGACAAAAACACCAAAGAAGACTACACACGAACCCTTGGACCTGCTCCGACCCATCCTCAGCCCATCAGATATATCCCCCTCTCCCATCCTGGCCACGAACCCCCAAAAGTTGAAATGGGGTTCACACACTTAGGAATTTTGCCAAATTAGTGCTTATCGGAATTTTAAAAATTTCTCCTTAGCTCCTCAGTCCTGAAGCCCCGAAGTTATCACAATTCAAGTCTAAGTGCGTGGGGAGTGCGTGGGAAGGGTCTTGCGTGCGCTGATGCGGAGGTGAGCGCGCTCAGGAGACCCCACTCTCCCCTCCCGCCCTCGCTGGCTCGCAGCACCACGAGGAGCTGCCAGTGCACCGGGAGTCCTCTGTCTCTAAAACATGCCCCCCAATCACGCAGTCTCATCCCAGATGTGTTCTAACGTCATACAGCACTGTCAGCTTCCAACGCCAGACAACCGGCCGGAACTGCGTGCTTCCCCCCACAGAAGGCGCCACGCCGGCTCTGCGTGGGGCACACGCCTTTCCCGGCAGCGACTGGGAAACCTGCTATAGAGACAACCAGTCGCTTTACCCACCAGTCGCTCCAGGAGCAGAAACTCAGACAGATTCTCAGAAGTCCCCGGCGTCAGGCCGGCCTGGACCCAGGGGAACGGCTGCTGCTTACTGTCCCCGGGACAGGACTGTGGGCACGTGTTCCACTGCCTTTGGCACAGCTAGTCCACGTGGCTTCTCCACTGAACAGAGGGGTGGGGCACGTTCACCGGCAGCTCCGGAGCAGCCTGGAATCAATCGGGCAGCCCGAAGGACATCCATCCAAGGCTTTGTCCAACTGCCCCTCCGCACTCACTCTTGGTCATTACTCGGATGAAACAAGGGAAGCAGTAGCCAGTGAAGATATTCACTAGTGAGGCCTGTTTTGTGCCGTATTTGGCAGCAGAATGCATCCCCAAGAACTGGACAACAGAGGTCGTGTGGGACAGCATTCCTGAGCTCAGCGTGGCCCACACAGCAGAAGTGACGCCTGCTCAGGGCAACCACAGGAGCCCTGGGTGCCGGACCGGCACACAAGTGTGAGGCAGACAGCCCAGCGGAGCCTGGAGGAGGGCGCCATCAGAACCAGCCCCCACACTGCTCTCTATCAGGCCTGGACCTCTTGGGGTGGCATCTTGCCTGACTCTATTACAACGCTGTCCGTTACCCACGCTCCTGCGTGCATCTGCTCCCCAGGTTGTGCTTCCTGGGTAGACTTAGACTTCCGGTAGCACTTTCCTGGTGGACTTGCCCAGGGGAATGGGTCAGTTGAATTAAATTTTGCCCAGACAACTACAGTCAAACTTTTTTCATTAAAAACATACAGCACAGAACGTTAGTCTTACCTCTTTCTTAGTCTTAAAAAATAGAAATTTAGAGGGATCATTTGTACAGGATGTATAGGTATGTACACCTTTACTATGCACGTGAAAAAGCAGACAAGTTTACAAAACCTGCACTTTACAAACGCTTTCCTCCTGGGGCTCTGGACCAAGGCAGCTGCCTGAGTTCCTGTGGCCGGGCACCTGTCTACCGGGAAGAACCGAGTCCCCTGACCACAGCGCAGGGTCAAGAAAGGCGGCTGGCAGGTCACGGGTTCCTCTCCACCGGCTGCTGGAGGCAGAGCTCGCTCCCGGCGGAGACGATGGGCAGCCTGTTCGCCAGGTGGTGGTTGATGAGGTGGCTGATGCTGTCAAAGATCCTGTCCCTCGTCCGGATCTGTGAAGGGCACGGAGGGAAGTCAGCATCACCCACAGGCAGAAATTAAAGAACAGGCCCTGCTTGGTGTCAGCCAGACCATCTGAACTGGAGGGTCACTTCCTCCCTCTCAGAGATGGTCTGCAAGGTCCCTGGTCACTGTTGCTGCCAGTCTATTCAGTCTGCTCATCTGTCCACCCCTCCGGGACTGAGCCATGGCTTCCCCTCACCTTTGGCAATAGGCCATGGTGAGCTCCCCTGCCCCCTGCCAGCCTTCTCTTCCCTGCTCCCTCCTGCCCTCATAGGATCCATCACAGAAACCTCTGTCTAACTGTCTGCACCGCTCACTGAGGTCTGCAGGCTTCCATGCCCCTCCCACCTGCAGGCCTTTGCATGGCAGTCCCTGGGCCCAACCCCTAACCCCCTCCCCCCCCCCCCCCCCCCCCCCCACACACACACATACTGAGCTGGCACTTCCAGGTACAGACCACACCCTAAGAAGGCTGTATGAGGCCTGGCCAAGAGCAATCTCTCAATATATATTCTGGACACAGCCCGCTGGGGCTGCTCCTCTGAGAGGGAGTTGGAGATAAGGCGGGGAGCGGGTACCTGGCTACACCATTCACCCTCCAGGCCCTTAGAGGGCCCTCGTGGTGGGGCTGGGAGGCCTGGGTGCCCAACCTGTCTCTCCACCTTATTGCTGGGAGCCCACCCCTTCCTGATGGCAACCTGCTGTCTCTCACCCCTCCCTCGGGGAATCCAGGGGCATGTCTACCCTCCCATTGACCTACTTGTCCTAATATTCTCCTTTCCCCAAGCTCTTAATCTCTCCCCTTCCCTAGGTAGCCACTGTCTCCCCTCCATCATCTCACCAACGGGACATTGCTCTCTGGCTTTCAGCCCCCATCTCACTTCCGCCCCAAATCTATGCTCCAGGTGTGCACATCGGACACCCCTGTCCAGGCCGTCTGCTCCGAGCTCTACCAATTAGCAGCCAAAGGAACTTTAAATTAGGATGTTTTCATCTCCTGGGATCCAATTCTGAGGCGGGCCCCTCCTCACCCATCTCTGTAAGCACCAGAGGCAGAGACCTCCCAGGCCACAGGGTCACCTGACTCTTGGGCATTAGCCTCAGTAGGGATGTAATCTCATGGACACATTCAGAAAGGGACCTTTCTGTAAGACTTCTGGCATCTTTCCATTGAGGTTCAGTCCTCCTGGAGCTCCTAGAATTTCCCGCCCTGAGTGACATGGGCAGACCCTTCCTTGGAAGCCAGGAGCGCTCAGGAGCTCAGCTTGAAACTAGTGTTGTCAGCATGTTGCCTTGACATTGACTTCTTATTCCCACTTCTTAACAATTAACACTCATGTAAGTCTGGGGCAATGAGGGTGGTTTAAGGACGATTATGACAGGAAGTGTCTGAGACAGTGGTCTCAACCTGGGCTCATGTCAAAATCACCCAAGGAGCTTTGCTAACTCCATACCCAGACCGACTGTATCAGGAACTGGAGGTGGGGCCCAGGCACCAATGTATTTTATGCTACATCCATGATTCTAACTTGCTACTCAAACTGAGGACCACTGGTCAGTGCTTTGGAATATATGGCCTGGCTAATATAAAGGCACACTTAAACAAAGGCACAGAAAAGAGGTAAGTCATAAATTCACTGCATTTAAAAAAAAAAAAGGCCAGTTCACTTCATTCTCATGAATATTTACCCAAACCTGAGTCTGGCTCCTGCCCAGAGAACTTGGAACCCACAGAGCTATCTGTGTGGACCCAACTGCCATGTGCCCGAAGTGCAAGGGCTGGTGAAGAGCACTTAGCCACCAGGCAAACTTCCCCAGGCACCTAGAAGGATTCTGCTGCAGCTATGACATGTGGAATGTTACCCCAGACAGCTGTGTGAGGCTCTGCATAGCAACCGGGAAGCAAACATGAAGGCCATAGGAGGCCAGAATAAATATGCATATGTTGGAAGGAGAAAGATCTGAAGTCAATAATCTAAACTTCCACCCTGGGAAACTAGAAAAAAAAAGCAAATTAAGTCCTAAGTAAATAGAGAAAACAAATAATAAAGGTTAGAGCAGAAATCAATGAAATTGAAATTAGAAACCAATAGAGAAAACTAATGATCCATAAAGTGAGTTTTTGGAAGAGATAAACTCAACAAGCCTTCAGGCAAACTAAGGAAAAGAGAGGACACAAATTATGAATATCAGAAATGAAAAAAAGGGTCATCACTATAGATCTCATGGGCATTAAAAGGATAATAATAAAATAAAAAATATGACGGCAGAGTAAGTGGATGCTGCACAGACACGCTCCCAAAACCAAACTGGAATTACAACTAAAATACAGAAAAGCTTCCAAGAACGGAAAATGGAGACTGCATAGAGACTGGTAGGAGGGGCAGAGGTGCAAAAGGGCTGGTTGGGCTCCCACTGACAGCAACTGAAGTTCTAGAAGGATATCTCAGCTGTGAGGGGTTGCCACTGAGAACTCTGGGGTCTAATCCCCAAGCTGAGCCCCCCAACAGAGAGCACCAGAACTGAGAAGGGTGCCCACATAACATCTGGCTGTGATAAGCGGCAGGGTTGCTGTCTGCCAGGGAGAGAGCTGGAAATTCAGGTGCCCTCTTAAAGGGCCAACACATAAAATTCCCTGTGTAGCCACTCATCTTGTGCTCTGGCAGAGGGAGAGCAGAGTGGACTGGAGCTGTGTGAACAGAAGCCAGGATTGGGGCACTGGGGGTTAGAGATCAGAAGGCAGACACATCAGTTTCCTATGCTGAGTCATTCCCTCAGGCCATTGAGGATATCTTTCTCATGCAGACATTTATTATACAGGTGGCTTCACCTGGGGGGGAAGACAGCTGACCCACCCTATTGGAAAACGCCTTGCTCCATAGTGTAGTCTCCAAGACCCATTAAGAGACTGAGAATAACAATTAGCCTCCAGGCAGAAGCAATTGCACCACCTTGTTGAAAAAACTGTCACCACACCTGTGGATCATTGCCTGAGGGGAATTCAAGACAGAATCCTATCATTTTGTAGTCAGAGATGGTCTCTGGCTATGAGTCTTTACCTGAGCTAATTAGTCAGAAACAGCATTTGACACTGTCCTGCACTAGAGATTGAGAGGTGTAGCAGATCCAGCTAATACATAGTCACAAACCCAAACAGAAAGCCAAAATGAGGAGACAAAGAAACAACCCCCAAATGAAAGAACAAGAGAATTCTCCAGAAAAAGAGATAAATAGAATGGCGATAAGAAATTTATCAGACATAGAGTTCAGAATAATGATGGTAAAGATGTTCAACAGCATGAGAAAAAATATAGTAACTATGAAAGCAGAAATAAAGAATGACATAGCATAAATAAAGAACATATTAGAAGGAATACACAGCAGATTAGAGGAAGCTGAGGATCAAATCAGTGAATTAGAAGACAGGGTTGAAAAAAACACTCAACCAGAGAACCAAAAAGAAAAAAAAAATTAAAAACAGGAGGACAGCTTAAGGGAGCTTTGGGACAGCATGAAACATAACAATATTCAAATAGCAGGTGTGCTAGGAGAGGCAGAAAGGTTGAAAGGGATAGAGAACATGTTTGAAGAAATAATGACAGAAAACTTCCCTAACCTGGTAAAGGAAAAAGTCACACAAGTTTAGGAGGCACAGAGAACCCCAAGCAAGAAGACCCCAAATAGGCCCACACCCAGACACATCATAAATAAAATGCCAAAAATTAAAGACAAAGAGAAAAGCAAACTGTTACCTACAAAAGAGCCCCCATAAGGCTGACACCTGATTTCTCATCAGAAACTCTACAGGCCAGAAGGGAATGGCATGAAGTACTCAATATAATAGAAAACAAGGATCTGAGACCAAGATTACTATATCCAGCAAGGCTGTCATTCTAAATAGATGGTAAAATAAAGAAATTCCTGGACAAAAATAGATACAGGAGTACATCATCACCAAGTCAGCATTATAAGAAATGCTAAAGGGACTGCTCTAATGAGAAGAAAGAGAGAGAAGCCTAGGCATACAGAATTAAAATGGCAATAAATATGGACCTATCAATAATAACCTTAAGTGTAAATGGATTAAATTCTCCAGTCAAAAGACATAGGGTAGCTGAATGGATACAAAAACATGACCCAACTATATGCTTTGTACAAGAGACCAACCTCAGAACAAAAGACACACACAGGATGAGAATGAAAGGATGGAAAAAATTTTTCCATGCAAATGAAAACAAAAAAAAAGCTGGAATAGCAATACTCATATCTGACAAAATAGACTTCAAAATGAAGGCCATCACAAGAGACAACAAAGCTCACTACATAATACTAAAAGGATCAATCCAACAAGAGGATATAACCTGGGTAAGCATATATGCACCCAATAAAAGAGCACCTAAAAATATTATTAAAAACTTCTAGAGGACTTTAACAGAGAGATTGACAACAATACAGTCAGAGTAGGGGACTTTAAAACCCCTCTGACTTCACTGGATAGGTCTTCCAGACAAAAACTTAACATAGAAACAGTGACTCTAAAGGACACACTGGATCAGATGGATTTAATTGACATTTATAGAACATTTCACCCCAAAGCTGCAGAATATACATTCTTCTCAAGTGCACTCACAAAGATAGACCACTTGTTAGGACACAAAACAAATATCTACAAGTTCAAGAAGAGTGAAATCATATCAAGCATCTTCTCTGATCACAGTTGAATGAAATTAGAAATCAACTACAGTAAAAACACCCCAAAATATTCAAACACAAGTTATTAAACAATGAATGGGTTACCAACAAGATTAAGAAAGAAATAAAAAACATCCTGTAAACAAATGAATACACAACAAATCAAAATCTCTGGGACACAGAAAAAGCAGTCCTGAGAGGGAAGTTCATAGTACTACAAGCCTACCTTAAAAATTAACAATAAACTATTTAACCCTACAACTTAAGGGATTAGAAAGAGAGCAACCAAAAAAGCCCAGAGTAAGTGGAGGAAGGAAATAATAAAGATGAGAGCAAAAATAAATGAAATAGCAACTAAAAAAACAATACAAAAAAAATCAATGAAACCAAGAGCTGATTCTTTGAAATGATAAACAAGATTGATGAACCATTAGCCAGACTCATCAAGAAACAAAGAGAGAGAAACCAATAAAAAAAATCAGAAAATGAAAGTGGAGATGTAACCACAGACACCACAGAAATACAAAGAATTGTAAGGAAACACTATGAACAACTATATGCCAACAAGCTGGACAATGTGGATGAAATAGACAAATTCCTAGAAAAATACAATCTCCCAAAATGGAATCAGGAAAAATAAGAAAATCTGAATAGGCCAATAACAATCAATGAAATAGAAGCAGTAAGAAAAAAAACTCCCAGCAAACAAAAGCCCAGGTCCAGACAGCTTCATAGGAGAGTTTTACCAAACATTCAAAGAACTAACACCTATACTCCTCAAACTATTTCAGAAAATCCAAGAGGAAGGAACACTTCCAAACTCTTTTTATGAGGCCAACATTATCCTAATTCCCAAACCAGATGAAGACACTGCAAAGAAAGAAAATTATAGGCCAATATTCCTGATGAACACAGATGCTAAAATTCTCAACAAAATATTAGCAAGTCACATCCAGCAATATATTAAAAAGATCATACACCATGA
Organism: Myotis yumanensis; assembly: GCF_028538775.1. Taxonomy (NCBI): domain Eukaryota; kingdom Metazoa; phylum Chordata; class Mammalia; order Chiroptera; family Vespertilionidae; genus Myotis; species Myotis yumanensis. The sequence goes on from NW_027223772.1 coordinate 13,796,604, forward strand.
TCAAGTGGGATTTATTCCAGGGATGCAAGGCTGGTACAATATTTACAAATCAATAAACATGATACATCACATAAACAAATTGAAAGACAAAAATCACAGGATCATATCAATAGATGTAGAAAAAGCATTCAACAAAATCCAACACCCATTTTTGATAAAAACTTTCAGCAAAGTGGGAATAGAAGGAGCATATTTCAACATGATAAAGGCCATATATGACAAATCTACAGCCAACATCATACTCAATGGGCAAAAACTAAAACCATTTCCCCTAAGAACAGGAACAAGACAGGGACGCCCACTTTCACCACTCCTGTTCAACATAGTACTGGAAGTGCTAGCTATAGTGATCAGACAAGAAGAAGAAATAAAAAGCATCCAAATTGGAAAAGAAGAAGTAAAACTGTCCTTATTCACAGATAGCATGATATTGTACTTAGAAAACCCCAAAGAATCCATTAAAAAACTACTAGATTTAATACATGAATTCAGTAATGTAGCAGGATACAAAATTAACACCCAGAAATCTATGGCGTTTTTATACATCAACTAGAGGCCCAGTGCATGAAATTCATGCACTGGTAGGGTCCCTAGTGGCTGCCAGCTGCCAGCCGGGGCCTCCCTCCCTTCCCAGCCAGCCCCACCCCCTGGTCAAACTCCCAGACAACTCCCGGTTGAGGGGACAATTTGCATACTATGCATTTATTATGCAGGATAATGAACTCACAGAAAGAGAAACTAAAAAAAAAAAATCCCATTTACCATTGCAACAAAAAAAATTAAGATACTTAGGAATAAACTTAACTAAGGAGGTAAAAGACCTGTACTCAGAAAACTACAGGGCATTGAAAAAAGAGATAGAGGAAAACATAAACAAATGGAAGAATATACCATGTTCATGGATTGGTAGAATCAACATCATTAAAATGTCCATACTACCCAAAGCAATCTATAGATTCAATGCAATCCGCATTAAGATACCAACAGAATATTTCACAGACTTAGAACAAACTCTCCAACAATTGATATAGAATAAAAAAAAAAAGACCCTGAATAGCCGCTGCAATCCTGAGAAAGAACAAAGTTGGAGGGACCACAATACCAGATATCAAGCTACATTACAAAGCCACTGTTCTCAAAACTGCCTGGTACTGGCACAAGAACAGACATATAGACCAATGGAAAAGAATAGAGAACCCAGAGTTCAACCCAAGCCACTATGCTCAATTAATATTTGACAAAGGAGGCAAGAGCATACAATGGAGTCAAGATAGTCTTTTCAATAAATGGTGGTGGGAAAATTGGACAGATACATGCAAAAAAAATGAAACTAGACCACCAACTTACACCAGACACAAAAATAAACTCAAAATGGATAAAGAACTTAAACATAAGATGGGAAACCATAAAAATCTTAGAAGAATCCATAGGCAGCAAAATATCAGACATATGTCGTAGCAATATCTTTACAGATACAGCTTCTAAGGCAAAGGAAACTAAGGAGAAAGTAAACAAATGGGACTACATCAAAATAAAAAGTTTCTGCACAGCAAAAGAAACCATCAATAAAAAAATAAGAAAGCCCACTGCGTGGGAAAACATATTTGCCAATGTTATCTCCCATAAGGGTTTAATCTCCAAAATTTACAGGGAACTCATATAACTTAACAAAAGGAAGATAAACAATCCAATCAAAAAATGGGCAAAGGACCTAAATAGATATTTTTTGAAAGTGGACATACAGAAGGCCAAGAGACATATGAAAACATGCTCAAAGTCACTAATCATCCTAGAGATGCAAAGTAAAGTGACAATGAGGAACCATGTCACACCTGTCAGAATGGCTATCATCAACAAATCAACAAACGACAATTGCTGGTGAGGATGCAGAGAAAAAGGAACCCTCCTGCACTGCTGGTGGGAATTCAGACTGGTGCAGCCACTGTGGAGAACAGTATGGAGTTTCCTCAAAAAATTAAAGATGGAACTGCCATTTGACCCAATGATCCCACTTCTAGGAATATATCCCAAGAAATCAGAAACACCAATCAGAAAGGATATATGTACCCCTATGTTCATAGCAGCACAATTTACAATAGCTAAGATCTGGAAACAGCCTAAGTGCCCATCAGCAGATGAGTGGATTAGAAAACTGTGATATATCTACACAATGGAACACTACGCTGCAGTAAAAAAGAAGGAACTCTTACCATTTGCAACAGCATGGATGGACCTGGAAAGCATCATGCTAAGCGAAATAAGCCAGTCAGAGAAAGGTAAATATCACATGAGCTCACTCATTTGTGGAATATAATGAACAACATAAACTGATGAACAAAAATAGATCCAGAGAAAAAAAATATTTTAGAATATAATAGAAGTAATCCTGTTATTTGCAGATTTTTAATATTTCCTATAACTTTTGTGATTTTATACTATGTTAGTACAGTTTGGGTAATATTATTATATTTAAAATCATTTTTCTTGAAAAAATATGAATCTGGACACTGACCTTACACCTTTCACATAAATTAACTCAAAATGGATAAATGACTTAAATGTAAGACACAAAACTATAGAACTCTTACAAGATAACATAGGAAGCAACTAGATGACGATGGGTTCGGTGATGACCTTTTAAATATGACATCAGCGACATAATTAATAAAAGGAATAATAGGCTGGACTGCATTAAAATGAAAAATTTCTGCTCTACAAATCACACTGTCAAGAGAATGAGAAGACAAGCTACAGACTGGGAGAAAATATCTGCAAAAGGCACATCTGATGAAGAACTTTTATCCAAAAAATACAAAGATCTCTTAAAACTAACAATAAAAAACAGCAACCAGTTTTAAAAATGGGCCAAAGACTTTACCAGACAACTCAGGAGAGAAGGTGTATGCATGGCAAATAAACATGAAAAGGAGCTGCACATCCCTGTCACAGGGAATGTGAGGAAGCCAATGAGACACCACCGAACACCTATTAGAATGGCCCAACTCCCGAGCACTGACAACAAATGCCGGCGAGGATATGGAGCAAGTCTCTCACCCATTGCTGGTGGGAATGCAAAACGTACAGTCACTTTGGAAGATCGTTTGATGGTTTTTTATAAAACTAAACAGATAACCTTATCATATGATGTAGCAATAGCTCTCTGTGGTATTTACCCAAAGGAGTTGCAAACGTATGTCCATGAATATTTACAGCAAGTGTAGTAATAATTGCCAAAATTTGGAAGCAACCAAGTTGTCCTTCAGTAATGAATGATCAATAATCTGTGGTCCCCCCAGACAATAGAATATTATTCAGTGCTAAAAAGAAATGAGCTATGAAGCTATGAAAAGGATGGAGGAACCTTAAATGCATGTCACTAAGTGAAAGGAGCCCATCTGAAAAGTCTACGTACTGTGTGACTCCAACTATATCCTTGGGAAAGGTAAGACTATGGAGACAGCAAAAGATCAGTGGTTTCGAGGGTGAGGGGAGTGAACAGGCAGAGCAGCCAGGATGGCTTTCAGGGCGGTGAAACTGTTTTGTATAATACAGTAACGGTGGCTACGTGTCGTTATACATTATCCAAACCCATAGAATATCCAACACCAAGATGAGCCTCATGTAAACTATGGACTCCGGGTGAGGATGACACGCCAATGCAGACTCATCAGCAGGGGTGTTGATGGTGGCGGGGCTGTGCATGTGGGAAATCTCTGTTCCTTCCTCTGAATTTTGCTGTGAACATAAAACTTCCCTAAAAATTAAAGTATCTTTTTTAAAAGAGTAGACTAAATATTCAAGTTGATAGTGTCAGATGGGATAAGGCTTTCAAGGGGAGCAGCTTGGGAGACAATAAAGTTTCACGAAGAAAGGAAGGCACCATCTTTAAACAAGGCACCTTAGGGCTCCTGAAACTGTTCATTGTAAGGCATTTCCACTTTGGTTTAATGTTGAAACCACTATTCCTAAAAGTGTGTTACCTTTTTAAGGCAGAGATCCCCAAGGTCCCACAGCAGCTTACGGAACTCTTCCTCTTCCCCAGGCAGGGACAGAAATGCCTGCTCAGCTTCATAGGTGTCTGGTCAGCTGGCATCACTCCCTCAGTGTCCACAATGGGGAGGCAGGGATGGAGGTGGGAGGCAGCGGTCAATCTCAGTTTTGAGTAGAATGTCCAGGTTGGGGGCACAAAAGAGACCAAGTGAAGTCTCTGAGCTTCCCGCACCTCTACCCCCTCATTCATTCTGGACTTTTCCTCCATCAAAATTGAGTAAGTATGCCCTAACCGGTTTGGCTCAGTGGATAGAGAGTTGGCCTGCGGACTGAAGGGTCCCAGGTTCGATTCCGGCCAAGGGCATATACCTTGATTGCAGGCACATCCCCAGTAGGGGGTGTGCAGGAGGCAGCTGATTGATGTTTCTCTCTCATCGATGTTTCTAGCTCTCTATCCCCCTCCCTTCCTCTCTGTAAAAAAAGTCAATAAAATATATATATATTTTTTTTTTTTTTTTAAAAAAAGATTGAGTAAGTAGAGCATGGACATCTGTCGAAAGGGACGTTGGGCGGCTGGTGTCCAGTCTGTGCTTTCTACCCAGCGGTGGAAGAAGTGGCACCCATGAGCATTGCGACGATGTGGTGAGGTCTGGGTGGTGCAGGGGGCTGGTTATCCAGGAGGGCAGAGGGGGGCAGAACAGACTTGCAGGCCTGGTTGGACCTCGCACAATCACATCACATGTGAACCTCAATTCCCTCCCAGACGTGGGGCAGCTGGACCAGCCCTTTGGAACTCCAGCAGGGGCAGGCTTTAACCTTTTGTTCTGTCAAGAAAGTGTAACAAACACACGGAATCCAGCTCCAAGATGACATTTTAGGAGCTCTGCAGCTGATAGAACAGAACGTAGTGTCTCCAAATGCAGCACTCTCGGCCCAGGAAAACCCGTTCTGGGCCTGCTGGTCGGCCACTAGGGGCTCACCTCCGTGGGCTCCAGGATAAGTCACTGCTCAGAAAACGGCAGGAAGTCCTAATTCAGCTGCTAAAGGAGAGGGGCTGGACCCATGCACTCAATTCATCCCCAAAGCTGCCTGCCCCAGCAACGGCCTCCAAGACTAGAGGACACCCCAAATGGCCCATACAGCGAGGGGCCTGGCCCTGGATGCCAGCCCAAGGAGGACACATTCATCTGGCAAAGCTAACCTGATACCTTTTCAAAAATCTGAACTCAGAGGAAACTGGAGAGAAGCAGAGTGGTAAAAGCAGTGGCTGGATGCCCTCCCCTGGCTAGGGTGGAAGTGTGTGCCTCTGGCGCCCTCTGGTGGCCAGCAGAACACAACAGCATGGTGTTGCCCTCCCCAAACATTTTCTTCTTAGCCATGGAACAATCCTGCAACTAAAGCACCAAAAATGCACATCCCAGGAACCAGGCAGAAAGAGGCAGGTCCAGAGCACACCAGGGCCCCGTCTTGTTCCAGGGCCTGTGAGAAGGGGCCTGGAAGGCCATCTTCACTTGATGGCAAGGCAACAGGTCACATGACTTACCCAGGACCTCAGGTGACCTTGACCAACCTGGCAGTGTAATTTCTATTGAACAAATTTGTACAGAATGAAGGCACAATGCCAATGATGGGGATCAGGAGGCCATCTAGCAATCTGGGCAAACCTGGGTCCCCTCCTCAGCAGGGGCCTCTGCCCCCACCCCAAGCCCCAGCAGAATCCTCGTTCCTAGCTGAAGCCAGCCATTGCTCCAGCGCCTTGACATTCCCCCCGAGTTCCGGAAGGAAAGGGGATGCCTGGGAGTCTTCAGTGTAGGGAGGGTCTCTCCTGCCCCACTGCCTACTCAGACCTGAGCCACGCAACAGGGAGCACCCCCTCCACTCACCCCTCCACTCACAGCCTGCTTCTCGGCCTGGCCAAGGTCATCTGTGGCCTCAAGGGTTTTCCAAGGCACACGATGGCTTGCAGAGAGTGGGCCCCTCCTGGCCTTGATCTCTGCAGGAGGGAGGGCAGGCACTGGCTTTCTTCATCTGATCACATTGCAGCAAGAGAAGGGGCTCAGTGCCCCGGGCTCAGGTGTCCGGAGACTGAGGTGTGTGGGGCTCAGGTGCCCACGCTGATCACAGCATGAAAACTGATAGGCCTCGGGGTCAGCAGCCAGGAATAAACCCAGAGGCCAGCTTGATAAGGCTTCTGTGTAAGGTATCTTTGAGTTGTTGACAGTATTTTTAATCATTTCACACAGAGTCTGGAAGTAGAAGAAAATGAGATCCCAAAGGTGGGAAGGAATACTGCTTCAGGCTTCCAGAGGGGCTGGTCTCATTAGGGAGCCTGAGAAACACCTCAAAGGTGGTGGAAATTAAAGTAAGTAACAAATACAGACTGTATTCTGATTTCTCAATCGCACCAGTGAGGCTGTGATAATCTCTCTTTGTCTGTTCTCTGCCACAACCTCCAGAAATCCAAAGTGACATGGGGGAGATGGACACCCTCCAGATTAGTTCTCCTTTTCTGCCTGTCTGTTCTTATACACCTTTCGAAATTCAGTGGAAATTAATTTCTCAAAATGTATTCATCCAGGCTCCTCCGTGACCTCCTCTGTGTCTCAGGGGCTGTGCACACAGAACAGAACCAGAAGGTGTGTCTTGGGTTCGAATCTACCGCTAGCTGCTATGGTAATTTGATTAGTTACTGACAGTGCAGGTGGGTGGGGAAAAGGGGCGCTTTCACAGATATTGAGGGGTGTGGTCAGTCGTGGAATGGGCAGTGTGAGGGGAGGTGCTGGAGGCTGAGGCTTGGTGACAGGCCAGTGGTAGGAGGTATCCAGAGGGCAGGAGGGTGAGGAGGAGGGATGATGGCAAGCTGCCTTCCACTTAGAGGGTGGGCTTGTGTTGCCTAGGGAATGTTTAAGTGGAGTTGCCCTGTGGGCAGTTAGGTACTCTTTAAAGACTGTGCATTAACCAGGACATTTGATCAATGACAAAATGATTGCATCCGACCCCTTCCAAAGGGTCAGACTGGAACCGGCAAAGCCTTCATTCTGATGCTTCCGGATGACAACTCTGGCTCTGCGGGAACAGGATGAGCGTGAAGCCGCTGCCCTTCGGCTCCTCTCTCAGCACTGGCTGGACCCACGGAGACCTCACCCCAAAGGCTTGTGCTCAGCACAGCCCACCCCAGCAGGACGCAGCCACCACAGCCATGTTGCCTGGCCTCTCCCACGTTTGAAATTCAGACCAGACCCAGGCTTTCCCTAGGCACAAAGCCCACCGTGCCAGGCCATGTCAGCCTCCAGAATGCTGAGCCAAGAGTCAGGCTTGGGATCTTGTACACCAATTGCTTGCACTCCTCCAGTCAACGCCTTACTGCACATGAGCACTCAATTCCCTTCCAAAGAGTGAAACTGAACTTGGATCTCTGCACAGCTGGGGTCCTGTGGCCACGTCTCCCTGTCAGCCTGTGGCTTCCTGGCCACCATGTCCGAGTGAGGAGGACACTCGTGTGCCCCGTGGCCCCTGCTCCTTCTGGGTTTTACTCCCCTTCCTCTCCTAGTTCCAAGGGACTGAGGAGCCCCAGTCATCGCCAAGTTTGCCCAAGAGTCAGAAAAGTCTTATTTCTGACAATAGAAATGAAAACAAGATGGAAGGCTGACCATGTGGCCAAAAGGAAATTCATAGGAAAAGGGCACCCACCAGGGTTTCTTCGCTGGAGATGTGCGGGGAAGCTGTGGGCACCCGAGCACCCACTCCCCCGGGAAAGACTCATGAGCTCCGGCCATTGGAATTTTACAGAGAGACGGATGGAAGTTCCTTGCTAATTATCAAGTGAGGGAGACGCTAAAATGTACCTATGTGTTTTTATTTCTTTAATTTGGCTTAACTTTGCAATCCGTGCTAGAAAATAGAGATTGGTAAACAGCTGATATTTTATATTATTAAATAATTCTATTTTTATAGGAAAGGCATGAGAAAAGGAATTATAAGTTAAAACGTGAGGCCGAGTGTAAGCATTGTCCCATCTCACCTACCCCAACCCCAATGGAAGAGATGTCTGAAACAAAAGAGAAGATGGATTGCCAGAGGACATGATGACCTCAGCATGAAAAGACAGGAGACTGTTGAATTAAACAGCAAGAAAGAGGAGAGCCTAGAGTGGAGGAGGAGAGAGAGCGCCTGTGGGCGAGGGGCATCCCAGCCACAGAGGGAGCAAGAGCAGCTGGGCCCCTGGGAGATTCCTGCATCGACCTGCAGGCAGCTCCACAGCCCCTCCTTCCCTCTCACCTCCTTACGGCCAAACTAGTATTTACTTTCAGGAAGAAGCCAGAGAACGTTTATCCAAAGAAACAAAACAGGAGGGCACGTGGCTAGGCTGTAGGAGAGTGACGGTGGCATCAAAGTGTTTCCGGGAGCCCCCAGCCTGAGGGGCCAAGGCCCTGTCCTCTCCTTCAGTCCTCTAACCTGTCAGGCAACAGCTCCCCACCCCAGACCTATTCCCACCATCCTCTTTTTTTCCCCACGCCCTACCACACACAGAGTCTCAGTCCGTCTTCCAGGCCAGGCCTGGGGAAGGCTAGAGGGAAACGGACCTGCGTGTGTTACAACAGAAGAGCCCCATGAGGAGCACCGGTCCAGCCTCCTGTTCTCATGTGTCCCAGGGAAATGTGCGGGGCATCTTAAGAACACCAAGGTCATGAAGAGAAAAACTGTGATGAGCAAATAAAACACCTGACCCCAGAAGATGATCTGAAAAATAGATAAAAACTCATTAATAACATCAAAAAGCCAAAAAGATACTTGAGCCATTAAAAAGAAGATGCATGGGGGAAAGACAATCAGAGAACAACAAGTTTTCTTTTAGAAGTTAAATATACAATCTGGAAAAGTATATGTGTCGTTTCTATATCCATGAAGTTTGAAAGATAGTCAAAGAAAGCTTCTAGAACATAGAGCAAATTTTCAAAGAACTGGAAACTACAGAAAAAAAGAGAAAGAAGGTCAGTGCAAGAGACGTAGCCCCTCAATGAGGTGTTCAAAGAAGACAGAATATGGGAGAAATTAGCAAAGAAATATTATAAGAAAATTGCTCTGACTTATATGAATAATAAAAGTTTTCAGATTGAAACAGCTCATCATTCATGATCATATCATTACAGAAGGAAAAGAAAAGAGAAAAAAGAGTCTAAAATTTCTAGAGGAAAAAAAGTAACCTACAAAAGATCAGGAATCTGACCAGTCGTACTACAACCAACCATACGATGAAACAAAAGTGACTTCCAAATGCATTTTCCAGACAGGGACAGATGGGAGAGTTCATGCCCATGAACCTGTTCTGAGGAAAGCCTGACGAGCCACTCCAATGAAAACTGAGTAAAAACCTAGAAAGAAGAAGATACAGTGTACACAACAGGCTGGAACTTACCAGGAGTGCAGTCGAAATATTTTCCTGGAGGGATGGATTTGCTCTAGAAATCTGTTAATCAGGGAATAAGACTGTGTTCGGGTGTGTTCCAAAAAATAGATGGAATGAGCTAGATAACAGTAATGAAATGGTGAGGAAAGCAGAAGAAGGCAATTGGAAACTTTGAGATTAACATTAAAAGCAATGTATAAAATAGGATGTATATAATGTAATGTTGGAACTAAATAGATATGTAATATATGGATAACAAATTTGCCTATAACTGCACCAAGGAGGTGGGAAGGAGCCCAGTTGCACTGGGCTGAGGAAATAATTTCAAATGGCAAAATAATCATTATAACAATGTATGGTTGGGTTTGTAACAATACATGTAGTGTGTATAACAATAATGTCACACAAAGAGAGAAGGAAATAGAGTTATATAGGAACTAGAGGCCCGGTGCACAAAAATTTGTGCACTCGGGGGTAGGGGGCCCCTCAGCCCGGCCTGTGCCCTCTCGCAGTCTGGGACCCCTCGGGGGTGACCACTTGCTGGCTTAGGCCTGCTCCCCGGGGGATTGGGCCTAAATATGGCAATCAGACATCCCTCTGGCAGCCCGGCAGCCCTCAGGGGATGTCCATTTGCCAGCGGGGAGCAGACCTAAGCTGCAGTCAGACATCCTTAGCGCTGCTGAGGAAGCAGGAGAGGCTCCCACCACCACCGCTGTACTGGCAGCCATCACCCTGGCTTGTGGCTGAGCAGAGCTCCCCTCTGTGAGAGTGCACTGACCACCAGAGAGCAGCTCCTGCATTGAGCATCTGCCCCCTGGTGGTCAGTGTGTGTCATAGTGACCAGTCATTCCCAGTCTTTCTGCTGTTAGGGTCAGTTTGCATATTACCCTTTTACTATATAGGATAGAGGCCTGGTGCACGGGTGGGGGCCGGCTGGTTTGCCCTGAAGGGTGTCCCGGATCAGGGTGGGGGTCCCGCTTGGGTGCCTGGCCAGCCTGGGAGAGGGGCTGATGGCTGTTTGCAGCTGGTCACACCCCTTTCAGCGTGGGGGTCCCCACTGGGGTGCCTGGCCAGTCTGGGTGAGGGGCTGAGGGCTGTTTTCAGGCTGGCGGGTGACTGAAGCTCCCAGCCTCTTTTTTTTTTTTTTTTATTCTGGAATATGTTTACCTTCTATAGCTGTCACTGGAGCTGAGAGCCGGCTCCAGCTCTGAGGCCGTGGCTGGCTGAAAGCAGGTATCTGGGTTTGTTTAGCTTCTATAATTGAAACTCTGTTACCATCACTGGCACTCTAAGCTCTGAGCCCGCTGCCAGCTGAAAGCAGGTTTCTTTGTTTGTTTAGCTTCTATAATTCCAACATTGTTGCATCTGGAGCTCAGAGCCGGGCTGCCAGCAGGCAGGGAACCTTGGCTTCCTCCATCACTGGAGCAAGCAAGCCTCATGTTCGCTTCAGCTGTGTGGCTGCCAGCAGCCATCTTGGTTAATTTGCATATCCTGCTGATTAGCCGATGGGAAGTGTAGCGGAGGTATGGTTAATTACCATGTTTGTCTATTATTAGGTAGGATAGCATTTCTATTTATCACAGGAAATAAGTTAGTATAAATCTGAAGCTGATTCTGGTAAATTCAGATGTATATGGTAAACCACTAAAAATAATGTAAAAAATATTGAAAAGTTATTAAAGAAATTAAAATACTACCTTATAAAAATCTACCTAATGTAAAAGAAAGCAGTGAAAAATGAAGAGTAATATATAAAACAAAAAGTAAATGCAGATGCAAATCCAACTATATCAATTATAACATCAAATATAAACAAATTAAATAATTCAATCAAAAGGCATAGGCTGTCAGAGCAGATAAAACATGATCTACCTAAATGCTGTCTAGAGAAGACACACTTTAGATTCAGACATCCAGGTAAGTTGAAAGTAAAGAAAGGAAAAAATATATATCATGCAAACAGCAATCACAAGAAATCTATACAAATATCAGAAAATAGACTTCAAAACAAACAAACAAAAAGTTACTAGAGATAAAGAGGGACATTTCATAAAGATAAAAGGTCAATCCAACAAGATTAGTGATCTCTCTCTCTCTCTCTCTCTCTCTCTATATATATATATATATATGCCTAAGCAACTGTTATGATGCACACTGACCACCAAGGGGCAGATGTTCAAGGAAGGAGCTGCCCCCTGGTGGTCAGTGTGCTCCCACAGCCAACCTCCAGGGGTCCCTCCCCCTGACCGGCCAACTTCTCGCTATCCTTCCCCCTGGCTGGCCCCAATTGGCCCCGATCACTGGCCAGACCGAGGGATCCTACCCATGCATGAATTTGTGCATCAGGCCTCTAGTATAATTATAAACATAAAACATAATAACAGAGCACCAAAATAAAACAAGCAAAACTGACAAAAATCAAGAGAGAAATAGACAAATTCAACAATAACAGTTAGAGAACTAGATATCCCACTTTTAATAGTAGATAGAGCAACAAGACAGAAGATCAATAAGGAAAAAAAAAAGATTTGCTCAATACTACAAACCTAACAAACATTTATAGAACACTCCACTCAAAAACATCAAAATATACAGTCTCCTCAAGTGTATATTGACTATCACCAGGACACACCATATGCTGGTCCATAAAATAAATAAAATAAATTTAAAATGATAGAACTAATACAACTTATTTTCTCTGACCCAAATGGAATGAAATCAAGAATCAAAAGCAGGAAAAAAATTCGCAAATATGTAAAAATTAAACAATACTAGTAAGCTCCTACATAACCAATGGGTCAAAGGAGAATTCAGCAGAAAACTTATAAAATATTTAAAATGAATGAAAATGAAGACACAACAGATCAAACTTATGGGATGCAGCCAATGCTGAGAAGTTTATACCTATAAAAGCCCATATTAAGAAAAAAGAAAGGTCTCAAATCAATAACTTAACCTCCCACTTTAAGATACTGAAAAAAAAGAAGAGCAAAATAAACCTAAAACAAGCAGAAGAAAGAAAATCATAAAGATTAGGTCAGAGATAAAACAAAACAGAGAATAGGGGGAAAAATAAATGAAACCAGAAGCTGGTTCTTTGAAAATATCAATAACATTGACACAGCTAGGAGAAACCAAGATGGCAGCATAGGTTAACGCCGGAGTTTGCTGCCTCGAACAACCACTTCAAAAATACAACTAAAAGACAGAACGGACATCATCCAGAACCACAGAAAGGCTGGCTGAATGGAAGTACTACAACTAGGAAGAACTGAGAATCAGAGGAGGCGCAGTGTTGAAGTAGAATACTAAGGTGTGGAGTGCGTGCTGCGTGGGCTGGTGGCTGAGGGCATGGTTGTCTGTTTCAATCTGGAGGGAGCCTCAGACTCAGAGCTCCAGATCCGGGCGAGTCTCTAGGGACCCAGACTCAAACGGGAGAAGCAGTACTGTCTGGCTACGGTCCCTCCGAGGTTTGCAGCTGTTGCTGGGACAGAGAGGCAGAGCCCCTGGGGACGGACTGAGAGCAGCCATAACTGCTCCCTCCTCTGCCCTGTTGATCCCCTGGGACCTGCCCCTCCCAAGCCCTGCACAGAGGCATTTGCTGGATAGCCTCAGGCAAAGGCTAGATTAGCACCTCCCTAGAGGACACAAGTTCTTCCACTGCAGACACAGCTGATTATCACAGCCAGTCGGCCTGGAGGTCAAATCCCTCTAGTATTAACTATAACAATCAAGGCTTAACTACAACAAGACTGCGCACAAAGACCACTAGGGGGTGTACCAAGAAAGCGTAAAAAATGCGGAGACAAAGAAACAGGACAAAACTATCAAGGGAGGATATTGAGTTCAGAACCACACTTTTGAGGTCTCTCAAGAGGCTTCTAGAGTCTGTCAATAAACTTGATGAGATGTACAGGAAATCTAATGAGACCCTCGATGGTGTGATAAAGGACCATCTAGAAAGTAAGCATACACTGACTGAAATAAAGAATATTATACAGACTCCCAACAGCAAACCAGAGGAGCCCAAGAATCAAGTCAAAGATTTGAAATGCAAAGAAGCAAAAAACACCCAACCGGAAAAGCAAAATGAAAAAAGAACCCAAAAATACGAAGATAGTGTAAGGAGCCTCTGGGACAGCTTCAAACGTACCAACATCAGAATTATAGGAGTGCCAGAAGATGAGAGAGAGCAAGATATTGAAAACCTATTTGAAGAAATAATGACAGAAAACTTCCCCCACCTGGTGAAAGAAATAGACTTACAGGTCCAGGAAGCACAGAGAACCCCAAACAAAAGGAATCCAAAGAGGACCACACCAAGACACATCATCATTAAAATGCCAAGAGCAAAAGACAAAGAGAGAATCTTAAAAGCAGCAAGAGAAAGACAGTCAGTTACCTACAAGGGAGTACCCATACGAATGTCAGCTGATTTCTCAACAGAAACTTTGCAGGCCAGAAGGGAGTGGCAAGAAATACTCAAAGTGATGAATACCAAGAACCTACAACCAAGATTACTTTATCCAGCAAAGCTATCATTCAGAATTGAAGGTCAGATAAAGAGCTTCACAGATAAGGAAAAGCTAAAGGGGTTCATCACCACCAAACCAGTATTATATGAAATGCTGAAAGGTATCCTTTAAGAAGAGGAAGAAGAAGAAAAAGGTAAAGATACAAATTATGAACAACAAATATGCATCTATCAACAAATGAATCTAAGAATCAAGTGAATAAATAACCTGATGTACAGAATGAACTGGTGATTATAATAGAATCAGGGACATAGAAAGGGAATGGATTGACTATTCTTGGGGGGAAAAGGGGTGTGGGAGATGCGGGAAGAGACTGGACAAAAATCGTGCACCTATGGATGAACACAGTGGGTGGGGAATAAGGGCGGAGGGTGGGGTGGGAGCTGGAAGGAGGGGAGTTATGGGGGGAAAAAAGAGGAACAAATGTAATAATCTGAACAATAAAGATTTAATTAAAAAAATCACTGTAGCTATTAAAATAAAGAAGAAAAACTAAAAAAAATAATAATAATAACATTGACAAACATTTAGTTATGCTGACCAAAGCAGGGGCAGGGGGAACTACTCATACAGAAAAGTCCAGGACCAAATGACTTGACTCCTGAATCCTACCAAATATTTATAGAATTACACCAATTGTTCAGAAACTCTTCCAAGAAAGTAGAAGAGGAGAGAATGCTTCCAAACTGATGCTTTCAAACTCTTCTATAAGATTAGTATTACCCTGATGCCAAAGCCAGACAAAGAAACTATAAGAAAAAAGCCATAGATTAATATCTCTTATTAATATGATATAAAAATTATCAACAAAAAACACTAGCAACACAAATCTATCCACAGATAAAAAGAATCATACATCATGACCAAGTGGAAATTTTCCCAGGAATGCAAGGCAAGTTCAACATCTGAAAATCAATGTAATACTTGTCAATGGAATTTAAAAATGATCTCAATAGGTACATAAAAAGCACTTGACAAAATCCAATACCCTTTCATGTTAAAAAAATATTAGAAGAAGGAAATTTTTGTAGCCTGATGAAGGACATCCACATAAAACCCTCAGTTAACATCATACTTAATTCAAGAGACTGGATTATTTCCCTTAAATCAGTAACAAGGATGTTAACTCTTGCCACTTCTACTCAACATTGTTCTAGCCAGGCAATTACTTAATAGAAAGAAATAAAAGCCATCAGATTTGAAAGGAAATGTAAAACTGACTGTATTCACAGATAACATAATCTATAAATAGAAAACCCCCAGGAACCCACTAAAAAAACTATTAGAACTAATAGAGTTCAGCAAATTTGCAGGATACAAAATCACTATACAAAAGTCCATTGTATTTATCTACACTTTCAATGCACACTATGAGAAGGAAATTGAGAAAACAATTGCATTCACAAGAGCATCCAACAAATTAAATATTTTAAAATAAATTCAACGGAAGTGAAAAACCTACTCTGAAAAGTACAAAACATTGTTGAAAGAAATTAAAGACGATCTAAATAAGTGGAAAACCATGCATGTTTATGAATCAGAAGACTTACATTGTTAAGATGGCTATATTCCCCCATCTAAACACCAATTGGTCTGCATTCAACACAATCCCTATAAAGTCCCAAATGACTTTTCTTTTGAAGTTGACAAGCTGATTCTAAAATTCATATGGAGTTGCAAGGGGCCTTGAATGACCAAAACAATCCTGAAAAAAAAAAAGTCGAGGACTCACTTTCTTACTTAGAAACTTACTACAAAGCAACAGTAATCAATACAGTGTGGTACTGACACAAAGATAGACTTTGAGATCCGTGAAAAAGAATTGAGAATTCAGAAATACACACACACACACACAGTCAATTGGTTTTTAACAATGATGTCAAACTCATTCAATGGGGAAAACAATTGTGTTTTCAACAAATAATGCGGTGAAAACTGGACATACACATGCAAAAAATGAAGTTGAACCATTTCCTTACTCTATATATACAAGGTGGATCAAAGACTTAAATGTAACACTAAAACTATAAAGCTGCCAGAAAAGCATGCAGCTAAATCTTAATGGATTTTTAAAAAGAATTCTAAGATATAATACCAAAAGCCTGAGCAACAAAAGAAAAAAACACACAAACAAATTGAACGGTCACAGTTCCATTCTCGGTCAGGGCACATGCCTGGGTTGTGGGCTTGATCCCCAGTGTGGGGTGTGCAGGAGTTAGCCCATCGGTGACTCTCTCTCATCATTGATGTTTCTCTCTCTCTCTCTCTCTCTCTCTCTCTCTCAAATCAATACAAATATATTTTAAAAAGAAGGAATTAAAGGGATTAGTGTGTTTTTCCCCCCTCCATTTCATTAATTTCTTTTCCCTCCTTAGGTAGACAAATAGTAAAAACTAGGACATCCAAAAGTAATTCATATACAAGGAAAATTAGAAAATCATTGTACAGGCCCAAGGAACTATGCAGAGTCAGAAAATACCTGAAAGACCTTACATTTGACCCCAGGCTGATTCTCAGCACAGACATAGCTTACATCAACTAAGAAAAACAAAATAAAAAGAAAACCCTCAGGACCAGTGGGGAGGGGGAAAAATCTGATTCCCAAAGTCAAATTAGATATTAGATTTACTATTCAGTTTTCAACAGAAAACATCACAAGGCATATAAAGAAACAAGAAAGTATGTACCATTCAAAGGCAAAAATAAACCAGCAGAAACTGTCTCCGAAAAGGACCTGGTAGCACATCTAATAGACAAAGGCTTTAAAACACTGTCTTACAGATCCTCAAAGAACTAAAGATGTGAAGTGAAAAAATAAATAAATAAGAAAGATGTATGAACAAAATGGAAAATCAATAAATCCTACTAAATAGAAACCAAAGAGAAATCCTGAAGCTGAAAATGACAATAACTGAAATGAAAAATTCACTAGAGTAATTCAAAGGCATATTTAAGCAGACAAAATTGGGGAACTTGGTTATTAAGTTCTGAGTAACAGAAAGAAAAAAGATTGAAGAAAAGTGAACAGAGCCTAAAGGATCTGTGGGATACCATTAAGCAGACCAATATACACATTGTGAGAGTCTTAGAGGGAGAAGACTGAGAGAAAGGGAAAGACAGAATGTTTGAAGAAAAAACAACAGAAAATTTCCAAATTTTATGGAGGCTATGAATGTACAAACATCCAAGAAGCTCAATGAATGTCAAGCAGGATGAATACAAAGACACCCACACCAAGACACATTATAATCAAACTGTCAAAAGACAATGACAAAGAAAGAAGTTTGAAAGCAGTAAAAAAGAGTAACTTGTCATATTCAAGAGATCCTTAATAAGATTACCAGCAGATTTCTCATCAGAAACTTTAGAGGCTAGATGGCAGTGGATTTATACATTTAAAAAGCTAAGAGAGAAAAAACATGTCAACTAAGAATCCTATATCTGACAAAACTGTCCTTCAAAAGTGAAGAAGAAATCAAGACAATCCCAGGTAAACAAAAGCTGAGACAGTTCATTTCCACTAGACTTGCCCAATAAGAATTGCTAAAGGGGGTTCTGCAGGTTGACAGGAAAGGAGATTAGAAAGTAACTAGAAGCTGTATGAAGAAATAAAGATCACAGTAAAGTTAAATACATGGGCGATTATGAAAACTGCTATTATTAAATATTTGGTTTGTAATTCTAAATGTTGTTTTCTACACACTTTAAGAGACTAATCCATTAAAAATATTAGTTTATGTTTTTGGACATAAATGTATAGGACTATAAGATGGTATAATTTAGCTAAATTTTAACTTAGATTTTTTAAATGTTTTTATTGATTTTTTTATTTTATTTTTTTAGAGAGAGAGAAACATCACGGAAAGAGAAACATCATCAATCAGCTGCCTTCTGCACACCCCCTACTGGGGATTGAGCCTGCAACCTGGACATGTGACCTGACCAGAATTGAACTGTGACTTCTTGGTTCATGGGTTGACATTCAACCACTGAGCCACACCGGTCAGGCTAACTTTTTATTTTTTAAAAATACCTAAAATTTTCAACTGAAATATTATATTCTCATTGAATTGCTGAGGCATTTTCTCTCCTGTTTCTTTGGATAAAAATAAATGAATTAACAGACAGCCTATGCAAATGGAAAGAACTCTGGACTGATTTTGTTTAGAAAAAGCTTACTTGTGATTCTATGACTGCCAGTAGCTGGTGATCCTTAGCACCCCACATCACCTTCTTGGGCTCTCAATTCCTAAAAAAGCTTGAGGTTAATTTATGAATTCACTAGTCTAATGCTTGTTGAACACCTACTATGTGCCAGGCACAAAACAAACTCTAGAAAATAAACTCTAGAAAAACTAAAACAAAATCTTGTCAAAAATTGTGAAGTAGCAACAATGAGTAAATCTAGGTGCTCAGGGATAGTGCAGTGAGCAAAACGGCTACCTTCATGTGATTATAGTCCAGGTTGGGGAGGGGGGCAAATAATAAACAAACTAGCAAATAAACTAGTGCTTGTGTGTGATAAGTGCTTGAGTAAAAATAAATCAGGGAATATCTAGGGGATTCTATTTGAGATAAAATGGTGAGGGAAGGGTTGTCTTATTTGGAGTAAATCTAGCTCATTGGAAGGGATGAATATAACCCTATAATCTTGACACCCAAACCAGATGAGCACACACAAATGACAGCAGCAAACACAATGAAGACACTTCACTTAGGAACAGTGACTGAAGAACCCTAAAAAAACTAATGCCCAAATCCAACAATGCATTTCACAATTCCCATGTCAAGACCAAAGAGGGTTCATGCCAAGTCATAACATCAGAAACATCTACCTATGTACTACCCCACAATAATGGACTTAAGAAAAAAACCACAGAATTATCTCAAAAGACACTGACATTTGATAAAGTTCAAAAGCATTTGATAAAGTTCAATACCTACACATGATAAAAGTAATTAGGTAATTAATATGCACCAATTCCAATAGAGCAGAGGCTTGTTCTTTTAACTGATTCATGAACATATCCCAGGTGATAAAAACAATGCCTGGATTTAGTAGCCATTAGGTACACATTTGCTTAGTGAATGAACCATGGAAGGAAGGAAGGAAGGAAGGAAGGAAGGAAGGAAGGAAGGAAGGAAGGAAGGAAAGGAGGGAGGGAGGGAGGGAGGGAGGGAGGGGAGGGGAGGGGAGGGGAGGGGAGGGAGGAAAATTCTTTAGGCTGACAAGGGCAGTCTACCCAAAGCTTACATCATCCTTAATGGAACAAAACCTCAAACATTGCCTTTCAGGTTGGGAACAAGACGAGGGCGCCCTCTCCTGGCCAATGCTCAAAGATGCCCCAGCCAGCAAGGTGGGATTAGAACACTGCGGACAGGGACTGGAAGGCAGGCAACAAAACTGTCAGTGTTTGCAACGCAGTTCCAGTAAAACGATCGCAACCACATTCCTCTCCCTGCAGCAGTAACTATAGAGAAAAAGTAACCAAAAACTACATACCACTTACAACAGGAACTAAACCTAGACACTAGAAAGCAACCTAACAGGAAACAGAAGAGCTTTCTGAAGAGGATTTTAAAATTCTAACCAAGGACATCTTCAAAACTAAATAAATGGAGCCTTATGCCATGCTCATGGATGTGATGACTTAATATCGAAAAATGTCAGCTCTCCCCAAATTAATCTATAAATTCAATGCAAATCTTATCAAAACCCCAGCATATTCTCTCTCTCTCTCTCTCTCTCTCTCTCTCTCTCTCTCTCTCTCTCCTTGATAAAGTGAATCTAAAGTCTGAACAAAGAAGAATGAGGATGTGAGAATAGGCAAGGCAACTTACCAACAGGAGAATCAAGAGGAAAGACTCACCCCACCAGAGCTGAGGACAGTTTCAAAGCCGTAATGACTAGCGCAGTTTCTTATACAAGAAACACTAAACAGTGAGGTCAATAGGACAGAGCTGACGGTGCAGAAACAGCCCAGGACACAGGGACTCAGTGTTAACAGGCAGAGCATCAGCACGACAGAGAACAGGTGAATTATTTGACAAATAGTGACCAAAAGATTGGCTCACTACATGGAAATATTTAAAATGTTGGGTCTCTACCTTAAATCATCTTCAAAAGTAATTCCAGGCCCGGCCAGCATGGCCCAGTGGTTGAGCACTGACCTATGAACCAGGAGGTCACCTCATGCAGTTGAAGACCAAGCCTTCGTCCCTGCCTCCCAGTAAAAAATGCAACGTGCTTAATCTAACTGCTCAGCTAACTCCAACTGCTTCTCTGTTTTCACACAACAAGCCTGGAGCTCAGTCCATGGTTAGCTCATGTAATCCCATTTATTGAACTCAGCAGTCCCTGCACTGTGCAGGGCGGGGTCAGATGTACTGGCTGGATGAAGGGATAGTAGTGAGACCACAGAAGGCTGACACTGCCGTGCTGCTGAGCTCGCTGTCAGGAGCATTACCTCTCGGCGGAAAAGCACTGGCCCTGGGCCTGGCTCAGGGTCCCGGAGGGTGGCCATCAGGGCTTCCGCGGGCGCCTGTGGGCGCAGGAGGGAAAGCAGCCACCCTGTGCTCACCGTGCCTTCTGGGTCCACGAGCAGCAGGTGCTTGGCCTGGCCGCCGTGCATGCCGGTGAGGACGAAGGAGCCCGGGTTGGTGGTGCTCTTCCTGACCAGGAAGTCCCCATCGCGCTTCAGCAGCCCCTCCGCCTCCTTCCTGCTCATCTGGCCTTGGTACCACAGCTCGGCTTTCAGCTCTTCCAGCATCTTGGCATCCGGGGCTCTGGGGGAGACGGGGCTGATGCACTCCACGGAGGCTGCCTTGCTCAGCACAGGCCCCACGGGCTGGTTCTTGAGAGCATCTTCAAAGGGTTCTGCCAACAGCATTTGCCAGCGACAGGAGGACCCGGGAAGAGCAAAGGATAAACAATACAATGTGAGGGCTGAGAAGGCAAAGGCAACGCTACCGGAAGAAAGAACCAGAGACAAATGACAGCTAATAATATAACGAGACGAGTCATAACAAGCATTTGAGAGTACAGCCCAAATCTTGGCATGACTCTGGTAAGTCTGCTTTCCCAAGGCAGCTGGGCACTGTGCCTTGTGCCAAGGGTTCAAGCACACGCAGGTCTAGCTGGTTAGAATGCCTGTAGCTTTGCACACCGCAGGAGGCCACGCATATTACATGCCATCTACTTTCTCTGGAACGTTGGCTAGCCTCCAACAAACATGCTCTCTTCTGGATAGAAACCTGCCAAACCGAAGGAAATACGCAAAGAAAAAGACAATTTGCAAGATTTTTATTTTGTGCGAGACCTAAACCCAATCCATCAAACGTTTATTTCAAAATCTTTGTATCGGGTGAATTTTTAAAAGAAAATAAAACTGACGTTTAATTGGGTGCTTTTGTGTGACTTGCCCCAGGCCAGGAGCCCTACCTTCCATTGACCTTCACTTGTCCCTGTGGGAAAAGGCTCTTGTGTGAGTGTCTGAGAGTGAGTGAGCCTGACTTCAGGCCCTTCAGAACAAACCTCTCACTGCAGGGAATCCGTCAATGGCAACATTTCTGCTCTAACATCAACAAATAGCAGCAGCAAGCAAGTCAGCAGGCACGCCTAAGTTAATCTCAGGGTTTGATTTTCAAATAAGTAATTGGACAAACGCACTCTGAAAAAATGAGGGGAGTGCTACACAAATGTGTGGTGTTATAATGACTATGTGGGGCCACACTGCCAACCCAGTCAATGCAAGCACCGCGAGAGCAGCATCCTCCTGGGCACAACTACACCCCAAAGCCCAACATTATTCCTGGGACGTGGTTCCTGCTCCACAAACATTCAACAAATGCTGTAAAATAAGACCAACTTAGAGGATGGGCAGGAGTGAGGTGAATAAATGAAACCAAAATTAGGTCATTTGGGCACTCATTAAGTCATTTATAATTTTGGAGCAGAAAAGAAGTTAAAACTATTAATTAAATTTTTATTTTTTACCCTATCTTTTTCCTGATTACCTGGAGTGTTGAAAATTTGTATTTTACTCTTTCTACACCATCATCATCACCACCACCACCACCATCACCATTATCCTGTTATCACCATATATCATCATCACCACCACCATCACCATCCCCACCATCATCACCACCATTATCCTACTATCATCATCACCATTTATCATCACCACCACCATCACCACCACCACCACCATCACCATTATCCTGTTATCACCATATATAATCACCACCACCATCACCATCACCACCATCACCACCATTATCCTACTGTCATCATCACCATTTATCATCACCACCACCATCACCACCACCACCACCATCACCATTATCCTGTTATCACCATATATAATCACCACCACCATCACCATCACCACCATCACCACCATCATCCTACTGTCATCATCACCATTTATCATCATCTCCACCATCACCATCATCAGCATTATCCCATTATCATCACCATTTCCCATCATCATCACTATTATCCCTTATTTGCATCACTATTTATCATCACCATCACCACCACCATCATCACCATTGTTATCCAGCTCTAGTGGTTAAAAGTAAACAACAGAGTGCTGCCTTTATTTTTCACACTTTTCAATAGATACTAGCCTTCCAGGGCCCTTTCTTGGTTTTGCCGGGAGCAGGAGTAGAAATAGATAGATGAGAAAACGTTGGCTCTGGTTCTCATAGTTCTCATCTCAAACCCCAGGCCAATCTAACTACCCAGATCTGGGGCCAGGAATCACTGGTGAACTGACTACATTAAACAAGTACAGCCACGAACGCGCACTTGTGAGCATCGCGAACACTGGGGCGGCGGCTCAGCGGCTCCACCTGGCTCTGCATCTTGGGAAAGCCACCTCACTCCTCACGTTACTAAAGTGAAGGGATCGGACTAGGTGACTGTGAAGGCGCCACAAGCACTGAGATTCTACAGTTCTTCTGGTTCTGGCCATCTTTGTAAGTCGGAATGGGAGTCCGCTATCTGTGGAACCAAAGCGGCGGGGAGAATTAGACTTCTGTTACCATGGTGCCGTTAATCATAAACGCACTCCATCCTGTCCTCATCACATTCACCATCATGGACAGCAGGCGTCAAGCCAGCAAGGTTGCCTTTTACCAGCGGTAAAGTCACTTAACCTCTAGGGTTCTCTGTTCTCTCCTCTGTAAAGTAAGGATAATAACAGCAATAGTGACGATAATACAGTCATGTGTCACTGAATGATGGAGATACTCTCTGAGAAATGTCACTAGGCTATTTTGTCATCGTACGAATATCAGAGGGCACTCACCCAATGCAGCTGGTACTTTTATACAATTGGCAGTGCAGTAGCTTTGTTTACAACCCACTGCATCACCACAAACACATAAGTAATGTGTTGCACTATGGGACACCAATAACATCACTAGGTGACAGGAATTTTTCAACTGCATTGTAGTCTTGTGGGGCCACCATCACAAATGCAGCCTGTAGTTGATCCAAGTGTCATTCTGTGGCACATGACTGTAGTAATAATACCTGCCTGTAGTATCATTGCAAAATTAAATTAAATAATAAGTGCATAGCTGGTGGTAGAAAGTTGTTAAATGTTAATCTCCTCCCCTCTTTAGCCTTTAAATTCTCAAGGAATTTAAAAAAGAAATTTTGGGATACAAAACTTCTTTTTTTAAATATATTTTTATTGATTTCTGAGAGGAAGGAAGAGGGAGAGAGAGATAGAAACATCCATGATGAGAGAGAATCATTGATCGGCTGCCTCCTGCAAGTCTCTCACTGGGGATCGAGCCCACAACCTGAGCATATGGCCTTGACCAGAATCAAACCTGGGACTCTTCAGTTCACAGGCTGACGCTCTATCCACTGAGCCAAACCAGCTAGGGCGGGATATAAAACTTGTGAGCTAAGGAAGTTCTTTCAAAATTCCTTAAAAACGGCTTCCACTTCTATTAATCAGTTCATGGATGATTTAATTTTGCAATGTTTATGACCAACAGAAATTCCTTGGCACACACCCCACTGCACTGCTATCTGAGTAGTTTCCTGCCTCTCTCTCTGTCTTATGTTTGGTCCATGCACTTGTTACTAACTGCTAATACATAGTGGTGATTTCAGCTCCACAGAATAAAGATGTGGCCTATTTTGTTTTTGTGTATATAGGCAAAGTGAGTAGAATGGCATTTGACACACGTTAGGTGTTCAATAGAGTAGGGGGGAGACTTGTAGTGGTAGAGAAAGAGGGAGAATAGAGGAAAATGAGAGGGAAGGCAAGCATGTGCCTGCATACGAGAAGGGTCTGCTGCAATTTCTTGCTCAACAGACGGAGAACTCTGAGGACATGGCGATGCCGTTACCCTTTGGCATCCTTAGCAACTGAGACAATACTTGGTACACAATAGCCAATTGCTATTTAAGTGAATACATAAATGAGTGCATTTATTTATGTATATTGTTTGTCTCAATGCATGTGCAGTTCTTCAAGTGCTAAGTCAATGCCAAAAAGAGGGGGATATTGCTTTGTCTCTGGACAAAAGAAAGGGATGGAATCCCAAAGCAGAGGTTGGCCGAAGTTGAAAGCCTTGAGAAGCCCAGTCATACACAGAAAAGTGCAGCAAGCCCGGCCAGCAGCAAATCCCGTCACCGCACAGATTTCCAGTAAACGAGTAGAAAGCAACCCCAAAAGAAAAGAAAAGCGAGGCGAGTGGAAACGCACTCATGTCAAAGAGGTCCTTCCTCGGGCTGCTCTCGGCGCTGCTGCCCGCAGCCGGCCCGGCCTGCGGCGGGAAGTGCGGGGTGTTCACGTAGGTGGGGGCGTCTCCCGTCGGGGCCGCCAGCGCCGTCCCTCCTGGCATGCTGGACGTGTCCAGGGACCCTGCAACAGAAAGAGAGCCCTCTTTCTTCTGATGCTAATGCTGCCCACGCATTGACAGTCACGCCCCCCGGTCTCACACAGAAGGTCCTCCAGGTTAACACAGGGAGTTCTCCCGGCAGCTCCCACAGCTCACATCTCCTCTCTGACCCCGTCACAGGCACTGCTGTGTTCTGGCCAGGACACCCACACCCGCCTGTCAGGATGCGAGCTGCCAGCCCATGCCGACGCCTGCCCCCGACGCTGGCCCGTGACGGAGGGTGGGGGGAGTGGAGCCCCAGGGGTGGGTCTGCTCATCCCGGTTACAGAGGCCTGAGATCGAACAACTGAGCAGAAGAGCAACAAGCTTCATTTTAATTGTCCTTTTTTCCTGTTAAGTGTAAGTGAATGCTTTGTAAATTAACTCCATTCCGGTAATGCAATGCGGGTGCTGCCACCGTTTTAGAAAGTTACTACCTAATGAACTGAGATGCGTTCTTACAAAACAGCCCAGCGCGGGCGTGTGATTGAGCCCTCACCACAGGCAGGGCCGGTGTGTACTTCCTTCGTGACCCACGACTGTGCCCACGCTGGGCCAGCGTCCCTGCTGTTGGCACCGGAGGAGAGCTGAAGGATGTCGCCCGATCACACCCGCTTGGGTCACTGCCTAATTCTTCCTACGGGATCCTTGACTCTAGCACATTTACACATATGTTCTCAAGATGGCTTCTGGGCGCTCCCATCTCCTGGGAGAGGTCACCTTCCACACTCTGGGGGCAGTCAGCCCAGCCAGCGGGTCAGCTCAGGGCTCTGAAGAAGCGCTCCCGAGAGCCTGCTGCTGGGCTTTCAGCAGCACATCACTCTCTGCCTCATGCTGAGAATGCAAGTGTCCCTCCGCTTCCTTCAGGGCGAGCGCCCCAGCAAAGTCTGAACTGCCCCTCGTCTGCTCCTGTTCTGCACAGGCTCCCGCGCCCACAGGCGGGCCCTGGGTGCGTGTCCTGCTCCAGCCGGGCTCTCTGCAGCTCACATGTGTGTGGGCATTGCAAACAGACCAGCCTGTAAAACGAATTTTACAAACTAATTTTTAAAAGGAGAAGATGAAAAGCCCAATGAACAGCTTTCCTGACCGCGACCCTTTGCTACTCACACGGTGGCAGGTGCGGAGCCGGGGTGTGGACGCGCACGCCATGGCGGCACCGAAAGTCCATTTTAGGGGGAATAGCTGCTAGCAAACTAACAAGAAACATTCTTAATTGTTTCATGAAAAAATGTATTTATTGCTTTCAAATGAGAACTTGAAATTTATTAAGAATGAGTCTCAAGTTGTAGGCCAGGAACTTAGGTACAGCTGATCTGCCCTGATGAACCTCTTGCATGGTCTGTTCTTGATCTGGCCAGAGTAACACACAGAAAGAGACCTCGTTTTCTAAGTAAACCTAACTTTTTCAATAAAGTAAATATCTAATATAAATGATGTGTCTCCTTATATGCCTAGGTGTATACATGTTATGTAAATACTTTTTTAAAAACTATCAAGCGAATTATTGTTTTACTTTATTCTTGTAAGAGGAGAAGCCTTTCAAAAAAATGTGTCTTTATTGTTGAAAGTATTACAAATGTCCCTCTCCCCCCCCAGTGACCACCTCCAGCCATCCTTGTCAACCCCCCATTGGCCTACTGCACTATAGCCTATGTCCATGGGTTATGCATATGTTCATATCAGTTCTTTGGTTAATCTCTTCCTGCCTTCCCTTCCCTCAGAGATTCTACAGTCTGTTCCATGCTTCCATGTCTCTGGATCTATTTTATTCATCAGTTTAGTTTAGTTCATTAGATTCCACATATGAGTGAGATCATGTGATACTTGTCTTTCTCTGACTGGCTTATTTATTTTAAATGTCTGTGGAACAAAGATGAAAACATAGTAAAAAACTGCCTCTGACAAAAATTATGACCTTAATTTGCTATATCCTTCCTATTCTGACACAGAGCCATGTGGTGGCTTCTGACAGGGGTCATGTTCAACTGACCAGGCCAGCACGATGGGTCATCTTTCAGCTGGGGCATGCAACATGTGAAATTCTCTCACAAGAAGGGAATTTTAAAACGTTATTGTCATTACACAGTGATAAATGGATCAACCCAATAAGAGGATATAACCCTTGTAAACAATTATGCACCCAATACATGAGCACCTAAAAATATAAAGCAAATATTTTTTAATCATTATTTCTTTTTTTCCCATTTTTAAATATATTTATTGTTTTTATTGATTTTTTATAGAGAGGAAGAGAGAGGAATAGAGAGTTAGAAACATCGATCAGCTGCTTCCTGCACACTCCCTACTGGGGATGTGCCCGCAACCAAAGTACATGCCCTTGACCGGAATCAAACCTGAGACCCTTGAGTCCGCAGGCCGACGCTCTATCCACTGAGCCAAACCAGTCAGGGCTAATCATTATTTCTTATTGGTACCACTTAATGTGAAGAAAACGTGCATTTTCCAAAAATGTGGAAAAATGTTCCATTTGCCTTATTGGGTCCAAATGTTAGGTTTAAATTATTTTACTATGCAAGCTTTCTTTCATGTCTTCGCAGTAGTGATTTCCATTTTAAATCTTTGGTATCCATAATCTTATCAGAATCAAAAACGTATGCCTTGAGGTCACTGGACAGCTCCTCCTCCAACATTTTAAAAATGTGCAATGAAGGTTATTGTGCTGGTAACTAAATAACAGTAATAATATGGGAGAGAATTAAGAGGACATCTAGGCTGATGGCAAAGAGGTTCAACGGTGCGAACATAAAGGGAGAGATTGACAGTTATACAGTCATAGTGGGGGAATTTAACACCCCACTGACATCAATGGACAGGCCTTAAATGACACATTAGATCAAATTGATTTAAATTATGTTTTCTAGAGCATTTCACTCCAAAGCAGCAGAATATACATTCTTTTCAAGTGCACATAAAACAATTTCCAGGATAAGCCACATGATAGGCAACAAAATAAGTCACAGTAAATTTAAGAAAACTGTAATCTGCCCTGACCGGTTTGGCTCAGTGGATGGAGCATCGGCCTGCAGACTAAAGGGTCCCAGGTTTGATTCCGGTCAAGGGCATGTACCTTGGTTGCGGGCACATCCCTGGTAGGGAGTGTGCAGGAGGCAGCTGAATCGATGTTTCTCTCTCATCGATGTTTCTAACTTTCTATCCCTCTCACTTCCTCTCTGTAAAAAATCAATAAAGTATATTTTTTAAAAAAAGAAAATAAAACTGTAATCCTATCAAGTACCTTCTCTGACCACAATGGTAAGAAATCAGAAATCAATTAAAAGAAAAAAACTGAAAAACACACAAACACATGGAGGCTAAATAACATGTTACTAAACAATAAAGGGTTACCAGTGAAATCAAGGAGGAAATCAAAAGACACCTGGCAACAAATAAAAATGGAAACACAACAACCCAAAATCCATGGAATGCAGCAAAAGCAGCCCTAAGATGGAAATTCATAGGAATACAGGCCTAACTCAAGAAGCAAACAATCTCAAATAAACAATCTACTCTTATACCTACAGGAACTAGAACAACAAACAAATCCCAAAGTGAGTAGAAGGAAGGAAATAATAAAGATCATATCAGAAATAAACAAAATAGGGTCTAAAAAAACAATACTGAAGATAAATGAAACCAAGAGCTGGCTCTTTGCAAAGATAAACAAGATTTATAAACCTTAAGCCAGACTCATAAAGAAAAAAGAGAGAGGACCCAAATGCATAAAATCAGAAATAAAGGAGGAAAAGTGACAGCAGACATCATAGAAATAAAAAGGATTATAAGAAAATATTATGAACAATTATATGCCCACAAGTTAGACAACCTGGAAGAAATGGATAAATTCCTAAAAACATACAATTTCCAAGACTGAATAAAAAATAAACAGAAAATCGGAACAGACCAATTACTTCCAACAAAATCAAAACAGTAATTAAAAATACTCCCTACAAACAAAAGTACTAGACCTATGGCTTCAATGATGAATGTTACCAAATATCCAAAGAAGAATTAACAACTAATTTTTTCAAACTATCCCAAAAAAAATTCAAAAGGAGGAGTTTCCCAAGCTCATTTATGAGGCCACCATTATCCTGATTCTAAAACCAGACAAAAAAACATTACAAAAGAAGAAAATTATAGACCCATATCCCTGATGAATATAGATGCAAAAATTCTCAATAAAATATTAGCAAACCAAATTCAGCAATACAATAAGAAGATCAAGTGGGATTTTTCTGGGATACAATGTTTGGCTCAATATCTGCAAGTCAATTAAGTTAATACACCACATAAACAAAATGAAGGGTAAAAAATCGTAAGACCATATCAGTACATGCAGAAAAAGCATTTGATAAAATCTGGCATCCATTTATGACAAAAACTCTCAGCAAAATGGAAATCAAGGGCGTATACCTCAACATAATAAAGGCCATATATGACAAACCCATAACTAACATCATACTCAATGGGAAAAAGCTAAAAGTGTCTTCCTTAAGATCAGGAACAAGACAGGGTTGTCCACTTTCACCACTTTTATTCAACATAGTATCAGAAGTTCTAGCCACAACAATCGGATAAGAAAAAGAAATAAAAGGCATCCAAATTGGAAAGGAAGAAATAAAACTGTCACTATTTGCAGATGACATGTTACTACATATAGAAAACCCTAAAGATCCTACCAAAAAACTATTAGAGCTGATAAATAAATTCAGTAAAGTAGTAGGGTACAAAATTAATATTCAGAAATAAGTTGTATTTATATACCAATAATGAACTATCAGAAAGATAAACTAAGAAAACAATCACATTTACAGTTGCATTTTAAAATACCTAGGAATAAATTTAACCAAGGAGGTAAAACAAAAACAAAAACCTATAGTCAGAAAATTACAAGGCATTGAAGAAAGATTTTTGAATTGGATACAAATATATAGAAACAAGTACCATACTCGTGGATAGAAAAAAATTAACATTGTTAAAATGTCCATACTACTCAAAGCAATCTATAGATTCAATGCAATCCCTATCAAAATTCTAATGACATTTTTCACAGAACTAGAACAAAAAATCCTAAAATTTATATGGAATCACAAAGGACTCTGAATAGCCACAGCAATCTTGAGAAAGAAGAACGAAGTTGGAGGTATCATGTTACCTGGTATCAAACTATACTACAAGGCTTTAGTAAGCAAAAGAGCTTGATACTGGCATAAAATCAGCCATACAGATCAATGGAACAGAATAGAGAGCCCAAAAATAAACCCACACCTATATGGTCAATAAATATATGACAAAGGAGGCAAGAACATACAAAGAGGTAAAGACAATCTACTCAATAAGTGATGTTGGGAAAGTTGGACCGATACATGCAAAAAATGAAATGAGACTACCTTTTTATACCGTATACAAGAATAAACTCAAAATGAATTAGGGATTTAAATGTAAGACTCAAAACCATAAAACTCCTAAAGAAAACATAGGCAATAAACTCTGACATTGCTCTAGTAGTATTTTTTCTGATATACCTCCTCACGCTAGGAAAAGAAAAGAAAAAATAAACAAATGGGACAAGTTTTTGCACAGAAAGGAATTCATGAACAAAACAAAAAGACAACCTACTGAATGGGAGAAGATATCTGCTAATGATACATCTGATAGGGAGTTAATTGCCAAAATTTATAAAGAACTCATACAACTCAACACCAAACAATAAACAATTCAATTAAAAAATGGACAGAGGACCTAAATAGACACTTCTCCAAAGAGGACATACAGATGGTCAACAGACAAATGAAAAGATGCTCAACATCAATAATAGAAATGCAAATTAAAACCACAATGAGTTATCACTTCACATCTGTCATCAATAAATCAAGAAACAAGTGTTGACAAGGATGAGGAGAAAATTGTACTATTGGTGGGATTGCAAATTGGTGCAGTCACTATGGACAACAGTATGAATGTTCCTCAAAAAATCAAAAATAAAACTACTTTTGATCCAGAAATTCTACTTCTGGGTAGCTATCTGAAGAATCCAAAGCACTAATTCAAAAATATATGTGCAGCATATGTATTTTCAGCACAATTTACAATAGCCAAGAATTGGAAGCCACCTGAGTAATCACCAATACATGAGTGGATAAAAAAGTTATTACCAATGGAATATTACTCAGCCATAAAAAAGAATGAAATCTACCATTTGCAATCACATGAATGGATCTAGAGAGTATTATACTGAGTCAGACAGAGAAAGACAAATACCATATAATTTCACTTATATGTGGAATCTAAAGAACAAAACAGAAACAGACTCATAGGTACAGAGAACAGACTGTTGGCTTCCAGAGGAGATGGGAGTTGGAGAGCTGGGTGAAAGAGGAAAGGGATTAAGTACAAACTGGTCATTACACAATAGCCAAGGGGATATTAAGCATAGCACAGTCAATAATATTCTAACAACTAGCATATGGTACCAGGTGGGTACTAGACTTATTGAAGGAAACACTTTGTAAACCATGTAATTGTCTAACCACTATGCTGTACACTTAAAATAACACTGAATGTGAACCATAATTGAAAAATATAATTTTTTTAAATGTATTGTAATTTACTCCCAGAAGAAATGGCTACAATAAGGGAAAAACCTTAACATTAAACCAAGAAATGGTTAAATTTATATACATAGAAGCATAAATTGGATCTTAATTCATTTGTCACTCCACCTCCTTTAGACCCTGCAGAGTGAGTAGCCAGAGGCATGGAGATAGTGAAGGAGTTATAGAAGTGCCTGGAGGGGGGGTGGGGGGGGTTAAAATAAAAAGAAACCTTTAAAACATACAAAATACACACACACACACAACTATAACAATAAAAGTGTAATATGCAAATTGACTGAATGATTGAACAACAGAATGACCGTCTGGACGACCTTCCGGAAGACCCCACTATGACACGGCAGCCAGGGTAAGGAAAGCCCTGATAGGCCCTGATCACCAGCCAGGCCTAGGGACCCTACCCGAGGGGTCCCGGACTGTGAGAGGGAATAGGTCGGGCTGAGGGACACCCCCCCTAACCCCCCAGTGCATGAATTTCATGCACTGGGCCTCTAGTATATATATATATATATATATATATATATATATATATATATATGTATCTGTGTGTGTGTGTGTGTGTGTGTGTGTGTGTGTGTGTGTACAGAGCTGTCTATAGAATGGAGACTTACGTTAGCAGTTAGTTATTAGTCATGTGTGAATTATTTTTAATGTGGGAGCATGCTCACTGATTTGATAACAGGTGACAGTGTTCTCTACATGTAGCCCAGGCAGGAGGGATGCATCTGGAGCCCTCTCTTGCCTCCAGTAGCTGCCACTCTCCTCCTGAAGTTGACCCTGGAGCGGGTGGGGTGTGGCGAGGGCAGGAAGAGAATGCTGCTACTAGCTCCTGTGAGGAACCACTGGGCTCAGTCCCGCTGGGGTGCTCGAGGACAGCATGAAACACTTGAGTCTCCCAGCCAACTCCCTTTTGAAATGGGTGGGGGTGCCCTTGGAGAGGTCAGTTCCTCAGCCCTCCTGCAGTAAGTGCTAAAGGATAGGAACCGGACCTGTTGCCAGGGGAGCCACCATTGATGTGTGGCACCCCCACAGCCCTCACTTTATATCTTCCTCTGATCTGGGCAGGAATCTGCAGCCCCCACCCCGCTCAGCAGACTTTTGCAGTACATTTTCCTGCCCTTCCACAGGAGATGAAGTACCACCAGGGAGACGGTACTTTTGTCTTGGGTTTTTTTAACAGGGATGTGCAAACCAACTTTATATGTAATGCCCACAAACTGGAAACAAATATCAGTCAACAGGTAAACACAGTGTAGGATATTCACACAATGCAATACTAGTCATCAAGAAAAAGGAAAAAACTATGGATACGTGCAGCGACAGGAGTGAATCTATAAATAGTTTTGCTGAGTGAAAAGAAGTCAGATGAAAAAGAATGCATATGTATAAATGATATGTACATAAAACTCTAGAAAATGCAAACTAATCTACATAAACATATAAAGCAGAACGGAGGAGGGGCAGGGAGGACCAGAGGCAGCACGTGACGTTGGCGAGTTTTCATGTTGCTGCCCTCACTGCCTCGCCGCTCACCTTGCCTGGCAGGTGTTTGCTGCCAGTCTTCGCCAAACGGCTCTCCTACGTGTCTTCCCTGGTAATAAGTTTGCTCTTTTCCTGAAAACTGCAAACACAAAGAGAAAAAATGATGCTCTTCTTTCCCCGTCTCCAAAAGCCACGGCCCCGCACAAGGGACAGCAGTGGCCGGGCA
This sequence comes from Myotis yumanensis, assembly GCF_028538775.1. Lineage (NCBI taxonomy): Eukaryota > Metazoa > Chordata > Mammalia > Chiroptera > Vespertilionidae > Myotis > Myotis yumanensis. The sequence continues at coordinate 13,829,790 of NW_027223772.1, forward strand.
GCTGCATCCCCGATCGCACACACCTTCCCTCCATGCCTCACATGTGGCACCAAGAATTAGGGAGGAAATGTGTGTGGGTGTGAGGAAGAGACTGCATCTCAAAAAACTACACATTCCCCCCGTTTTCATTCCCTAAGTCCCCTTCCCCCCAGCCCATTCGCACTCAGTGGCAGAACTACGGACACTGCATTTCGATGTTGTTTTGACACTGTTATTAGTGTCATTACTATTCACTAAGGTAGGTGACATCAAAAACTCTCTACAGAGATACATTAACTCTACAAAACAATTGCCTTCCTAGAATGTTTATTTGGAGGTAAAATCAGGGAAATGACTAAAATAGAAAAAAATCGTAAGATTCTCACCTATGTCCACTGTCTTTTCAGAGAAATCAAAGCACCCAGGCTTCTTAAAAGCCTTGAATCCTCTCCTCTCCTCATGAGGACTGCAGTGTAACGAGCTGTGTCCTGGGCGGGGGGCGGGGGGAGTAAAGGACCCAGCCTCCCAGCTCGGGAATCACAGTATAGTCTCAAGGTGTTTGACTCAGACCTTGTGATGTTAAAACAAAAGCCTCCCCTATTTGTCTGCTTCGTGAAATCCAAGGGGGAAGCATGTGTGTTATTCTGTCAAAGACTGAGCAGAACAGCAACCTGGAAATAAAGCTGAGAAATCTAAAAGGAAATACAGTAAAACCTTGATGTAACGGACTAATTTGGGTGAGAGGATGTGCGTTAAAGAAAAAAATACGTCATATAATAAAATAGGTTTTCTGAATGTGTATGTTTAAAAATGATAAATTAGCCCAGCCAGTGTGACTTAATGGTTGAGTGTCTATGAACTAAGAGGTCACAGTTCAATTTCTGGGGGTCAGGGCACATGTCCAGGTTGTGGGCTCGATCCCCAGTAGGGGGCGTGCAAGAGGCAGCCAATCAATGATTCTCTGTCATCATTGATGTTTCTATCTCTCTCTCCCTCTCCCTTCCTCTCTGAAATCAATAAAAATATATATATTTTAAAAGTTGACAAATTAGTTTACCTGTTTTTACTTACGTAGACACATTTGTAATTAAAATTAGGTATGTATGAAAAGTTTAACTTCACAGAAAGTTTTCTATATGTATTATAGGAAATGCATGCATTCACCAGTCACTGAGAGTAAACAAATGCTTAGCACACATGAGCACATGGGCCCACACACTTTAAAACTGCTGCACAGTGACACTGGGTGACAACAGAACCGATTACCGTGTGCTATGGTGCGATTACGTGGTAATCATTAACCAAACACTTTACCAGCGGTGACTCTGGGATGTAAATATGTCGGCTATGGTTGTAGATTTGCAATATTTATCTATGTTGGTGAGATTATTACAGTGTTTTTTCCAACATATGTCCTATTTGCTGAAATTTGTTTAAAATAACAGTGAATTGATAACAAACAAATAACCTGTTAATTTAATGATAAGCAAATATTGGTTTAAAGCATGTTAAAATTAATAGGGTGTTAATTTTCACATATGAGATATGGACTGGAAATTTTGTCCATTAAATCTAAGTCTGTTAAATCGAGGTCTGCAAAATCGAGGGTTTACTATAAAGTTCAATTAGCCAGCATCCCAAGAAAAAGGTACAAAACTAACCGGGGCTGAGTCAGGGCCGTGGGGCCTGGCCTTCAGGCGAGCATCCGCAAACCCCCCGGCGGGAGGCGTCTTGTTTGGGATGCTGTTGTAGTACGGGTGGTCGGAGCCATCTCCCTCCTCTTCGGTCCAGGGCTCATCCAGACTCTGCATTCTGTTAAAAGAGAATTTTCAAAAGCATTGGCCGAAAGTTGAGCTTTTAGTCAAAACCATCACATCTAATGTTGATAACTGTCACCCCAGAAAAGTGAATTTAGTCACTGCCCCTTCAACCATGTAGGTCTCAGGCATATATGAAAAGCATATTAGTGGCTTAGTCAAATATCTCTGCCTATTCACAGTTCTATCCTTTGGAAAATTCCAATCATATTTGAAACAAGAAAACATCATTGTTTTAAAGTACATTTTAATTAGGAAAGAAAAAGTTTACCAGTTCCTCAAGGCACAGACACACGTTTTAGTAAACTATAAAATTTACCCAAAGCAAAATCAACTAAAAATTAAACATTTAGTGACATCATGGAAAATGGCAGGATAAGACCTCTGAAAATTTTCTCTTCCATGAAAGCAACAACGTAACTGTAAAAAATAAATAAATTAATAAAATAAAATAAAAAATTAACTATTTAAAACCCTAGAAATTAACCAGAGGCTTGCAACAACCCAAGGAGTGTTTATTTTGTTTTTTAAGCAAATAAAAAAAGCTGTAAGAACAGCAGCTTTGGGGCATTTTAACTTGCCTTATTCCCATCTCCACGGTAGTCTTGAAAACAAACAGCTTACAATCACAGAGAAAACCAGTAGCCTGATAACCATAGGAGGGAGCAAAACAGCACCCAGTCTCTTTCAAAGCCCCATTCCCAGCGCACAATCATTATGTAAACCTCTAGTCACTCCTTGGAAGAGGTCACTCTTAAGACTGTGTCTATTTGAGCGGGTTCAGAGCTTGCCCAGGGGGAAAAAAATGCCTCTTACCCTGGGACATTTGTCAAAAACAATTAGAGGCAATTGTTTAACAACATGGCACCCTGAGGCAGTATAACATTTGGGGCAAAAAATAGGCTAATCAAAAGCTTAAAAAGAAAAGGCTAGAAAATAGAATGTCTGTAAGAACTTTGATAAATTTCAACATATTTCCGGGAATCTAGAAGGCCACGTGTATTCTTAGGACTCTGTTCTTATCCAAGGATGTATGCCTGCTCAGGAAAGATTCAAAAAGGCCCTAGTCTCACCTCTGGCTTACCTTGAAGCTATGAGCAAACAGGAAGTGAAAGTTAAGGCAGAATTGCCAACTGCCTAGTTGAGTGTTGAAAGGGTGCCCCCACACTCAAAGAGTTCTAGGAATTTAAGGAAATCTCTAATTATTAGTTTTCTAATAATTGAACTGAACAGAGTTGTCAGTGGCCATATCTGACAAAGAGTACAGAGTTATGGATTTAGTTTAGAAAAGTTTAGAAAAGAAACAACCACTAAAAAAGCAACAACAAATCCGGAGGAGGGGAGAAATCTGATTTGCAGAGTTAGCACATTATATTATTTAAAATCTCTAGCTTCAACAACAAACATTTTATGAGACATGCAAAGAAACACAAGGATTAAAAGCAATCGATAGAAATTGCCCCTGTGAAAACTCAGATTTTGGACAAAAGATCTTCAATAATATTCACAGCTGACTTTATTCTCAGAAACTATGAAGGCCAGAAAGCAGTGGGATGGTATATTCAAGCACTGAAGGAAAAAGACTGTCTACCAACTACTCTATGCCCAGTAAAACTATCCTTCCAGAATGAAACAAGAAATAAGACATTTCCCGATAAATAAAAACTGAAAAAATTCATCACTACTAGATCTGCCCCGCAATTAATATGAAAGGAAGTACTTCAGGCTGAAATGAAAGAACACCAGATGGTAATACATATCCACATGAGGAAACAGAGAATGGTAGCACAAAATTAAATTTCTTTAAACTTTATATTATAGAAACACATATGGGACTTCATGCCTTACGTTTATTCCCAAAGAAGCATGGTAGTTCAATCAACTCCGAGCACCCATTTTTATACACATTGTTTAAATAGTGTTTATTTGACTTTTACATAACATTTCAAAAGTACAGAAAATTATAATTAATGTAAAAGATACTTACACATCCACCACTGAAACTAAACAGCGTGAACATGTTGCTGTATTTGCTTCCTTTTATTTCAGAGGGAAAAAAATTTGTCAAACTTACTTTGGATGAATAGATATGTGAAATTAACAGTAAAATATAAATGAGAAAGCTAGATGATGGGCATAAAGGTGTCCACTGCACATTGTTTTTGTATATTGGTACCCTTTCTTTATGAAATGGTAGGGAGGAAATGCACTGGACCAGGTGAAAGCCCACTCCACGCCCACTCCATCCTTGCATGTCCTAGAGTTGGTGTAATATTTCTGCATGTTTTTATATACATGCATTTATACATAAACTATGTATAGAACTGTTTGTGTCTTTAAATTTTTCATAAATGGTTCATATTTTTTTCACTCCATTAAAAAATTCTGCCATTTTTTTTCTGATAATATACATATACCAATGTATTCTTTGTAATGACTATATCCCATTATATATAGAATCTGCCCTGGGGCACTGTTACTTTCTCACTCTAACTCTCCTTACACATGCAGCTCGCCTGAGCTTGTGAGAGCTTCTGGCAACGGGGAAAGTGGGGCCTTCACAGGCACCTCCAAAAGGAACGTCTTAGAGGAATGTTCCAGTGGATGAGAAAATTAAAAGTCTCTTTTGAGAAAGATGAAAGCTTCATAGAGATGACAAAAATCTTCAAAAGAATGAAGGCAAAGGGACACTGCCTCCATGACTAAGTCCCGAATGTGGCTGCAGGAGTTGGAAAAGGCATGCAAAGTAAACTTTGGAGAAACAAAACAAAGTTTCACTGGCAGTGAACACACCACGGTGATAGATAGGCCTTCGGTATGAAAGGTCGGTAAGGACAGCCCACCGAGTGACCACTGTGCCCGGGGTTACCTTTTTATGCTGCATGGAATATCCTTATGTCCTAAAGGTATTCAATGGTCAATCCTGAACATCCTATATAATAAAAGGCTAATATGCAAATCGACCAAACAGCAGAACGACCAGTTGCTATGATGCGCATTGACCACAAGGGGGTAGACACTCAATGCAGGAGCTGCTCCCCGGTGGTCAGTGTGCTCACACAGGGGGAGTGCCACTCAGCCAGAAGCCAGGCTGATGGCTGGCTAGCGCCGAGGTGGTGGCGGGAGCCTATCCCACCTCTGCAGCAGCACTAAGGATGTCCAACTGATGGCTTAGTCCCGCTTTCTGTGGGGAGCGGGCCTAAGCCATCAGTCGGACATCCCCTGAGGGCTCCTGGACTGTGAAAGGGCACAGGTCGGGCTGAAGGGAACCCCCCCTCCGCCTCCAGTGCACAAATGTCGTGCACCAGGCCTCTAGTTTTTTATAATAAATTAAATCTCTCACAATTCCTGTTCACATTTACTATTATATTTAACACTTAAAATAATAGTACTGCCAAGGCACTATTCTTCTTATTTCACAGAGAAATACATATCCACATGAAGAGACCCAGACTGGGTAAAGAACTTGACCAGGGCCACCTTGAGTTTCCAAGCTGCAAAGGCCAATACAGCCGACTGACACTGGTCATTCCAGGCACCGGGCCTCACAGAGAGCCTCTGGGCAGGAGGCTGCTGGACCACGATGCCACGGACAATGGACATGAGAACCTGAGGGTGCACCCAGAGGAGGTGGCATGTGGAAACATCACATGGCTGCACAAGAAGCAGAGCAAAAACGTGTTACAATGCTTTTTTGTAACCTTGGCTACTATCACTATAGTTTCCAGAAAAAAATGTTTTTCTAAACCTTCAGAGCATCGCCCGTGTGTCCGCTTCCATCTGCCAGCTTCCTCCGCGCCGCACCCCACGCCCCGCCCCGGGCATCTCGGAGCCCAGGAAGCCCTGCCTTTCGGAGAACACACCTCGGGGAGCTGGCGTGGTTTTCTCCTGTTGAGAGTTTTGTTTTTAGGGAGGAAAGGTGCTACATTGCAGCAAGGCCACTGCAAAGAGCAGCACTACTCACCGGTCGTGGAGGGCAGGGACCTTGGAAGGACAGCGCAAATACTGCTTGAACCGGAGCTCAAAGGCTTGTCCGATGGCGCCGATGACGTCCTGGGCCAGCCCGTCGCAGCACTCCAGGATGTGGCAAGCTGTGGGAGCAGCGCGCAGGCCCGTTAGAGGCACACGGAGCGCCAGGCCCGCTCAGCAGCCCTCCTGAGGGAGGAACCGTCAGCCCCAGTGAGGAAAGGGGGTCAGGGGGTGCGTGCGTCCTTCTTAATGGGTCCCGGGGCTCCGCCTGCAGCTGAACCCCAGGGCCACCATCGGATGCATTCCTCAACAGCCTGTTCTCGCTGAAATTAAAAATCAATCCCTTGTGACAGGAGCCCGCCATCCCTCAAGGACACACTGTCCTGTGACCCGGCTGCGGCACATCCACGTGGAACCTTCAGAGAAAGGAGGGTCGCGTGGGGAAAGGCAAGAGAAGGCCCCACCTCTGCCCTAAGAGGTAGTGACTGCCCGTGGCATCCCACCGAGAGCCAGCCTCTCCTGCGGTCCGCGGCTGATGGGACAGGGCACTCCCTGGAGGAGACAGACGTGTCCCACTTCACCTTTCTCTGGGCTGCAGCTCGCATGCAAGTGCATTTAGGGAGGCTCGTCCTGGAGCACGGCAGGCGCCCAGCGGGGAGGAGGCATTCCCACGTGTGTTCTCAGGCACAGAGCCCCGCATGTGCTCCGGCCGCAGGAGGAGCCAGCACAGGGAGACGCCTGCGCGTGGGAAACGGGCAGGAGGGGTAGAGACCGCACTGCCTTGAAGTCGGGTGACCTGCAGCGCGGTGCTGCCTTCTCTTCACAGAGCCAGTGGTGCTCCCCTGGGTGGCAGCTGCCAGGCTGCCCCAGGCTGGAGGAGCGCAGCCCTGAGGACATGGGGAGCTCTGCCAGGAGGAAAGGGGCTGCCCCGCACTGTGGCCGCCATGCAGTCCTCAGACAACTAGGCCTGACAAGGGATGGTCCCAGGAGACCACGTCCCAGCTGTATTTTTGTTACTGACCATTGAGACTAGCTTTTAAGTATCAGCCCACGTGGGCACAAGCAGCGCCTGTGACACAGCTGTTAGGGTGCCAGTTACCTCTGGCTGACAGGAACGTCCATGTCTTTCCAGCTGAAGGGAAGGAGGAGCCGAGGCTGTGAGGAAAAGACAGCTGGTCCCCCCAGACCCCAATTTCCAGACCCACACGCCACCCCCAGCATCGGCAGCAGCCACCGGAGTGGCTGGCCGTCCTTTGGAAAACCAGAATACAGACCGGGAGGGAACCATGTGACCCTCTAGTATAAGAAAGTCAAGGTCAAGGGCCCAGCAGGTGCAAAGGCCCTGAGGCAGGTGCTGCCTTGCTGTTCAAGGAAGAGCCAGCAGTCTGAGGAGCTGGAGGCGGGCGGGAGTGGTGGGGAATGAGACAGGTGAGAGCAGGACTGAGCTCGCTAGGGCCCTGTGCACGGTGATGAGACTAGCACCACGTGGAGGGAGGAAAGGCAGACCTGTGGCTTGTCAGTGTGCGGGGCTGTGAGGCTTCTGCGTGCGGAGTGAGCAGGCACCGGCTCTCAGCCAGAGCCCAGCGGGACGGGCATTCAGAGTGTCTGGCACAGGATGCCTGAAGCCCAGGGCCTGGCTTGTTTGTACAGTCACTGTTGACAACAGCCAAGTGTGGAGCAGCCTAAATGTCCACTCACAGGAAACCCACCTCCTCCAGCTTAAAAAACAATAAACACACCATCGCTCCCCCTCTCCCACCCGCCACCCCGTGCAGGTGAGGTTTTGTCTGCGCAGGAGTGGGAGTTAGAGCAGGTGCTGTGTTGTTTGCCCCCAGTGACATCAGAGCATTTAGGCCTTTCCCGGGAAGTCACCTCCTGGGCCCTACAGGGTCCAAGGCCAGAGCAGCCCAAGTTCTGTTGAAACAATCCCCTGCTGTTAGAGAGGCCGGCAGTGGGCAGGCGTGGCCACTGGAGGCAGCATTCCCACGAGGGTTTCCTGCCCAGGCCGTTCCCCAAGGTTCCCATACAACTCGATGGCGTGGGTCAGAGGTCTTTGGCCTTCCACCAGGTTAACTACAGAAGCATGGATTCTTGACACCAGATTCTCACTGTAAATAACTTCTAGCTAAACCCAAAGACATGCAAAATGCATAGGCAGGAATCATCATGGAAAAGACAGCAATAACAGTGAGAAGCTCTGACCCAACTCTGAGGGATTTTGACAGAAGACTTTCTGGGACCCAGATGTGTCTTGACACCTGCCCGCCTTGAGGAGCTGTGCCTGCAGCCACGGGACCACGCCGGCCCATCCACTGGGGCTCTGCGGGGAGTTAGATATTTAAGAGCCCAGACAAGAACATTTACTATTTACTCCCAGAATGTCTTGCTAATCTGACTCCGAAAGGCAAGAGGCCATTCTTGCTGCATTAACCTCGCTGCCTGGCCCGGGGGGTGGGGTGGGGGGTGGGGGGCGGAGAACAGCAGCTCCTCACTAGAAGGGGGTAACTGGGATGGACACATGAGCTGAGGCAAAGCGTGCTCCGAGATCATGTTCATGGTGAAACCATGAGCCCTCCCTGCACCGAGGCTGGGCCTGCTGTGGGGACAGAGCCCTGGTGCAGGGAAGGCTGCAAACTCCTGCGGAGGGTGGGTCTGGCCCCTCCCTGGACCGGAGCTGTGGCTGCTGACCGTACACGTGGCCGGACTGGGGCTGTGCCTGGCCTTTCGGAGGCCTGGAAGCTTCCCCTTTGGTGTCTCAGAGCCGAAAGCTGCCAGGTGAGAAGTCCTGAGCCCTGATAGCCCCTCGGGCTCCCTGGGGAGGAAAGGCTCAGACACGTTGGCCGTCTGGCCATCCCTACCACTGTGTCAGGCGTGGAAGCGAAGTAAACTTGGACCCTCTGGACCAGGCCAGCCACCAGCCCAAGTCCACCCCGTGCCCCCACTGACGCCACATGGAGCAGGAGAGTCGGCCGCCTGAGCCCTGCCGGGATCCTGACACTTAATCACAAGTGACAGGCGACAGGTAATTGGCAGGAAGGAGTGTGTGTCCCCAAAGGGCCCAAACAAGAACATTTACTATTTACTCCCAGAATGTCTTGTTTGGGCTCTTACAGTATCTCCAAGGGCCCCGTGCCAGGATGCCCCAGCACTGCCGTGCGCAGGGCCAGTATCTGCCTCACTGGCACCGCACGCTGCCCCTGGGGGAGCTGGGCACAGCACCCACGGGGTGTGGAGTGGAATCTGATTTCCATGACTGTGAAAAGGCCCTGTGGGCGAAGGCACTCCTGGGCATGGCTCTGAAACGAGACAGCAGCCTGCACACTTCCACGGCCCCAAGTCCGACTGCACTGGGCCCAGCCCCTCCCTCCCCCTCTGGAGCCTCATTCCTGCCGAGCTGCGTGGGGCCACCTGGAGGGCTGTGAAAAGGCTTGCTGGCGGGCCGGCTCTCAGAGGCTTGAGCCCTGACTTGCCTAAGCTCCCCTACGTGACTCTAAAGTGTAGTTCACTAAGAGCCACTGACCGAGGAGTCCCTGAGGACGTCAGAAGCGCATAGGACTGCTCCAAGTTGACTTTAACAACCGTTAACCCCGGGCGGAAACGGAATTCTGTGATGGGGAGGTATAGTCTGCCCTCCCCCCCCCCCCCCGTCCCGACCTCGTGGGACTTCGGGGTGGTTGAAGGGTTGGCCTCTGTCATGGGTTAGTGTCCTCAGTGAGAGATGTACCCTTCGTCAGAAAGAGGGCTGCTGCAGGCTGACCAGCTAGGGCGAGGTCAGCTGGACGGTGGGTCTGACCCAGCACATCTGGTCCCTGTAAGGTGGCCCCGGGAAGCCAGAGGCACATTCAGGCTCCGGCCACGCGAGGGCTGAGGGTGTGGGAGGCACCCACGTGCCCAGGAGGCAGGCACCCGCCTGGAAGCTGGAAGAGGCAGGAAGGACTCTGCCCTGCAGCCTCCAGGTCGGCAGCTGACCTCAGAGTTCCGCCTCCAGAGCTGGGAGACAGGGGTCCTGTTGCTGTGAGGCTCCTGGCTTGTGGTGTTTGTACAGCAGCCCCAGCAAACCGAGAGCACGGCCTCCACCTGGGAGGAGGAGCTGGCGCTGAGCTGCCCTAGTCTGCCCTCTCAGACAGTCACGTGCATGTTATGTAAGGCCCTTGGCATCTCTCCTCAAACCCGTTATGTAAGGGCTGCTTCAGTTCAGACGTGGTCAGCCACAGCATGTTAGCAAGGGGTGCTGGGGACAGTCCTCAACTCACCCACACCCTCCTGTCCCTGTTCCATCCACCCTGAAATCTTTGTCCTTCTCCTGGCTCTGGGTTAGGAGTGACAATGTGGCGATTAGAGCACGTTATCTGCATTAGAACACCTCATCTATGAACCCCCAGACACCCCAATGCCAGCTTCTAGGGGAGCCCCAACATACCTGGAGAAGAATGACAGCCAACACTCTTTTTAAGATCTCACCTTCATTCCCAAGACAGAGAAGGCCGCCCCACCGACCACTGCTTTCCAGCCAGGGCTGGGGAAGTCTCCGATGGAAAGCGCCCTCACTCACTTACAAGGCACCGCAGACGTCCCGCCAGTCTGCGTGCTCATTTGCAAGGTGCACGGATGCGTCAATCACCCGGCCTTTCCCCTGCACCCGCCTCATCGGGGGCCACAGAACATGCGGGAAGGAAACGCAGCCCTGGGGCTCCATAGACCTGAGGGCAGATGGCGGGGAAGCCGCATCCTGGACAGGTAGCCTGGTTTCTCTGGGCTGGCTTGAAAATGAAATGCTAAGATCTCATTTGTATTGAAATGTAAAAAGAAGGAAGTATGTGTGCAAGTACCTGAATAAACTGCTGCCCACTAGAAAAACGTCGGTACCGGGTGCTGGGTGGGAAGAGAGGCAGCCAGTGGGTGGGGGAGGGAAGCATCGCTTTGTGCTGTGTCGACGCCTCTGGTGATGGTCAGGGGAGGTCTGAATTGGAGTTGCTGGCGAACCAGTGGCCGCCTGGTACTTCAGGGCAGCACCCTTCGTCTCCCCACTCCCAGGCTTGTGAGCCTCGGTGAGTGGGGCTTGGTTTTAAGTGGTTAATCGGGGTGATGGTGTGCAAGGAGAGTCTAGGAGTAAGGGCCCGTGAGGAGAGAAAGCACTGGAATGCCTCGGGCCCCACACCCCACCTGGGTAGCTCCGAGGGGCAGGGGGTGACAGCACCTAAGCCTGGACACCAGCCCTGTGCGGGGCAGCACCAGGCTCCTGGGAGACTCGGCAGAGGACACCGGAGCTCAGCGCATCTGAGCGGCTGATCTGTAGTCTTCTGTGTGCAACGGGGCCACTTTCAAGGTCTGAGGGCAGCGGCCCGGAGGGGGCAGGTGCCGCGAGCATGCTGGCCAATACAGGTGTGCGTTTGGAGCTCACAGGCCCAGCCAGGTGTGCCGCGCGCATCACCGCCTGCGACCCTCAATGACCATGAGCGGTGTGAGGTGCGCTGGCTCACGGCGAAAGGGCTGAGCTGAGGGGCACGTCTGTATGAACCTCCAGGGTCGAGCCTGTGTGTTGAGGAGAGATGCCACGGGTCAAGCATTGCTTACCTCTGCGGTTAACAGGGTCCTTCGCTACGTACGCAACGTAGTCCGTTGTGTCCTGTCAAAAAAAATCAGGCATCCACGTCACTACAGTGCACAGACCAGCTCCGGGCGACATGGCGGGGATCCCGGGAACCTTGTGCATTGCAGATTCGGGTGGGGGAGGGCGCGGATCACTGAGGAGCTTTAAGAACAGTCTCAGCTCCCAGGAAACCGGTTTTATGAATTGGGCGTGAGGCCTGGGGATGGGGATGTTTGAAAGCTGTCCGGATGATCCCAGTGTGAACCGAGGCTGAGAGCACTCCGGCAGCTCTGTCTGCTCAGCGGGCCTCTACCTCCAGTCTGACCGTGCCCGCAGCTCTGTTACCATGACCACCCCGTGCCAAGTGCCCCTCCACCTGTGTAAGCACCAGCTGTCCCTGGACTCCTCCCCAACAGGAAACTGAGTGCTCAGGGCCCTGCACTCTCCTACCTGCTCTCCACTGTGGGATGTAACACCCCCTGGTGACAGTGTTGTTCAACTCCCAAACTGTCCTATTTCTCAATGGCATCAGCATCTGACAGTTTAAGGTTCAGATAGGCCACTTACTGATTTTGTGATCAAGGGCCTTATGCAAATCTTACATACTCGTGGGTACTCAGCAAATGTTTATTTCCCCCTTTAACTGGAGCTGGTGTCAGACCCCTTGCACGGCTCGAACACGGACTGCACAGTCCCGCCCAGGGCTTCCATGCGCTGGGCCCGAGGGGAGGCCACAAACGTGTGCTTTTGGCAAGTCCGCAGGTGCTGCTGCGGCCGCTGGCCTGGGCCTCCCTGAGAGCTGCTGGTAGGGGACACTCCGCAGGGGGTGCTCCATGGTTCTTTTTTTTTTTTTTTGGACATAAGTAGTGATTTTATTTATTTATTTTAAATCTTTATTGTTCAGATTATTACAGATGTTCCTCTTTTATCCCCCCCTAGCTCCCCTCCACCCGGTTCCCACCCACTCCAGGCCTTCCCCCCCCCCCACCCCCCCACCCCCGCTGACCTCGTTCATAGGTAAGCTCTTTGTCCAGTCTCTTCCCGCACCCCCCACTTCCCCTTTCCCCTGAGAATGTCAGTCTGCTCCCTTTCCATGCCCCTGATTCTATCACATTCACCAGTCTGTTCTGTTCATCAGGTTTTTTATTCATTTGATTTTTAGGTTCACTTGTGGATAGATATGTATTTGTTGTCACTTTGTTGTTCATAATTTTTTCTCTTTCCCTTTTTCTTCTTCGAGAATACCCTTCAGCATTTCATATAATACTGGTTTGGTGCTGATGAACTCCTTTAGCTTTTTCTTGTCTGTGAAGCTCTTTATCTCACCTTCAATTCTAAATGATAGCTTTGCTGGGTAGAGTAATCTTGGTTGTAGGTTCTTGCTATTCATCACTTTGTATATTTCTTGCCACTCCCTTCTGGCCTGCATAGTTTCTGTTGAGAAATCAGCTGATGGTCGTATGGGTATTCCCTTGTAGGTAACTAACTGTTTTGCTCTTGCTGCTTTTAAGATTCTCTTTGTCTTTTGCCCTTGGCATTTTAATTACGATGTGTTTTGGTGTGGTCCTCTTTGGATTCCTCTTGTTTGGGGTTCTCTGTGCTTCCTGGACTTGTAGGTCAATTTCTTTCACCAGGTAGGGCAAGTTTTCTGTCATTATTTCTTCTAATAGGTTTTCAATACCTTGCTCTCTCTCTTCTTCTGGCACCCCCATAACTTGGATGTTGATACACTTGAAGTTGTCCCAGAGGCTCCTTACACTATCTTCGTACTTTTGGATTCTTTTTTCTTTTTGCTTTTCCAGTTGGGTGTTTTTTGCTCCTTCATATTTCAAATCTTTTACTTGATTCTGGGATCCTCAAGTCTGCTGTTGAATCTCTGTATATTATTTTTTATTTCAGTCAGTGTATGCTTAATTTCTAATTGGTCCTTTTTCATATCCTTGAGGGTCTCACTAAATTTCTTGGAGATTTCTAGAAGATTTTTGAGTAACCTTATAACCGTGGTTTTTTAACTCTATATCCAGTATTTTGCTTCCATCCATTTCTTTCATTTGTGACTTGTTTCTTTGTCTCCACATTTTGGCTGCTCCCCTGTGTTTGTTTCTATGTACTGGGTAGCTGCTGAGCCTCCTTGAGTTGATAGAGTGGCCTTGTGTGGTAGGTGTCCTATAGGGCCCAGTGGCTCAGCCTCCCCAGTCACCTGAGGTGGATGCGCATGGTGCACCCCTTTGTGGGCTGTTTGCACAGTCTTGTTGTAGTTAACCCTTGATTGCTGTTGGTATCACTGGGAGGAAATGACCTCCAGATCAATTGGCTGTGATGACCAACTGTGTCTATAATGGAAGATCTGTTGAACAGGAGACACCCTTATGGAGCAGGACTTGCTTCAGTGGGGCTTTGGTGCTCACTGAGTCTGCCCCTTGAGTGTGTCTCTTATGGATGTGAAGATTTGTAATCCAGTATTGTCTCACTCTGACCACTGGGTACACTGGCTCTTGGATCTCCAAGGAGGTGCAATGTCAGCCACTGTCTGGGGCCACCCAGCAGGAGCTACAGAGACATCTGCAGATTCCTCCTCTTTGTATGGGGTTTGGAAGTACCCAGCTGGGAAGCAAGGCAGGCCATTGCTGCCAGGCCTTGGGCCTTCTTTTGGAAGCTCTGGGGCTCTCTGACCCAGCTGCAGTTTGACAGGTTTTAGGCAGAGTAAGGACAGGCCATTCATATGCAAAAGCTGATGCGCACAGCTTGGGTGGGGTTGTAAATTGGGTGGGCAGGGTCTCTGGGAATTACCAGGGCAGAACAAACAGCAATGGCTGCCAGTCAGCCCTGCACTGGAGAGGTCCCGGGTCTCTGCGTTCTGCTCTTCTGTGCAGGAACAACGATCGCTTTGAGCACCTCTGAGAGAAAGCCGCCCTCACGTTCCTGTCCTGATGCCAGACAGTCCAGTTTCTCCCTGTCTGAGTCCCCCAGAGTCTCGCCCAGAACTGGAGTTCAGAGCAAGTGGGAGCTTGCATCGCCCTCCCGATTAAAAAAGCAGCACATCCAGGTGCCAGCACTTTCCGCGCCTCCACACCTCTTACCAGTCTCAATGCGCTTTCTTCACCTCTCTAGTTGTGGAACTTCCACTCAGCCAGCCTTCCTGTGGTTCTGGGTGGTAGTTGTTCTGCCTTTTAGTTGTTATTTTGATGTGGTTGTGAGAGGCAGCAAGTATAGGTGCTTACCTGTGCCGCCATCTTGGTTCTCTCCATAAGTGGTCATTTTAATTGTTTCGAATATATGAGCTGGATCCCTACGCAGGAAACCTGTGTCTCCTTGCCTACCTCCCATCTTAGCAGGGCACAGACTCTACAGCCTCAGCAGTGGGCCCAGGTGGCCACGTGGATTTCAGTTTCTAAACAGTCACAGGGACCAATAATCCTCTCATTTCATGCAAGCAGAGGAGACTTCTCTGCAGGGGTGGGGGGCCTAGAAAGGTCTGTCCCATTAGTACAGACAGCTCCCACCATAGGTGCAGACAGCTTCCACCATCGGTGCAGACAGACAGCTCCCACCATTGGTGCAGACAGACAGCTTCCACCATTGGTGCAGACAGACAGCTTCCACCATTGGTGCAGACAGACAGCTTCCACCATTGGTGCAGACAGCTCCCACCATTGGTGCAGACAGCTTCCACTATCGGTGCAGACAGACAGCTCCCACCATCAGTGCAGACAGGCAGCTCCCACCATCAGTGCAGACAGCTCCCACCATCGGTGCAGACAGGCAGCTCCCACCATCAGTGCAGACAGCTCCCACAATTGGTGCAGACAGACAGCTTCCACCATTGGTGCAGACAGACAGCTCCCACCATTGGTGCAGACAGACAGCTCCCACCATTGATACAGACAGACAGCTCCCACCATTGGTGCAGACAGCTCCCACCATCAGTGCAGACACACAGCTCCCACCATCAGTGCAGACAGCTCCCACCATTGGTGCAGACAGACAGCTTACACCATTGGTGCAGACAGACAGCTCCCACCATCAGTGCAGACAGCTCCCACCATCAGTGCAGACAGCTCCCACCATTGGTGCAGACAGACAGCTTCCACCATTGGTGCAGACAGACAGCTTCCACCATTGATACAGACAGACAGCTCCCACCATTGGTGCAGACAGACAGCTTCCACCATTGGTGCAGACAGACAGCTCCCACCATTGATACAGACAGACAGCTCCCACCATTGGTGCAGACAGCTCCCACCATCGGTGCAGACAGACAGCTCCCACCATCAGTGCAGACAGCTCCCACCATTGGTGCAGACAGACAGCTCCCACCATTGGTGCAGACAGCTCCCACCATCGGTGCAGACAGACAGCTCCCACCATCAGTGCAGACAGCTCCCACAATTGGTGCAGACAGACAGCTTCCACCATTGGTGCAGACAGCTCCCCAGGGTTCCTTCTCCGCAGGGCTGCACGGAATGTCTCAGGTCCCTGTTGTTAGCACCTGGGAGAGTCTGTGGTGAGCGCCTTCAATGCTAGGTCCTTCTCTTTCCATGGGGCTCCCGGAAACCCTCAGTGAGGGAGGGGCAGAGGGAGCATGCCTGCGGGTGGGCGTTCAAGGCTATGGAGCACCCCCTGCAGGGTGGTGGGTGGTGAAGACATTGCCACATACCCTTGCCCCAGAGCTCACGATGACACAGTACGACCACGCAAGGGAGGAGAGCTCCCCCAGCAATGGGCTGTGACACCAGGGCCCTTCTCCGGTGTGCAGCCCAGCTAAGCCGTTTGCTCTTCCCACTCAGAGCACTGGCCATTGGGTATATTCACAGACTGACCTGGGGAAGGGAGTAAGAGACAGTCAAACCAGTTCACCTGCTTCCAGTCATTTCCATTAGGAAGACCTCGTAAGACTCTGAAGCCATTGGCAAAAATAAGGCTTGTCGCTTGCAATCAGAGACCCTGTTCCTGGATCCAGGAGAGTCACTATCAGGAGGTTCCTCAGGGAACACTCATGTTTCTCAAACTGAGATCCACGAAACCTAGGGCTGGGCAGGTATCTCCCAGCATTTGAGATGTCACCAGAATTTTCTTTTAATTTTGTATTTTCATTCCCATGATAACCGTCAAGATTAATATAAGAATATTCGGGATCATCTGGATGACCACCAGGGCATCATGTGCGGCATGCAGTTTTAGTGCCAAGATTTTTAGTTGGGTTTCCAACATTATGGGTACCACATTCTTAAAAAATTAGGTAGAAAAGGACATCATCTAATCATAAAGACTAGATGCCTTTGCCCCACCTGAAACAAATTACTGTCACATTTATACACAAGGATGTACCAGTAACGGTTTGCTTGAATAGAAGAAATTAGTGGGAGAACTGAGTCTCTGGCACTGAGGAGAAATGTCGACCTCAAGATTCTGAGGGACCACGGTGGCCAGTCTGGCTTCACACTGAGAGCAGAGACTTCGTGTCAGCAAAACATTATCCATCACAGTAAATTAACGCTATTGGCTTTTCCTGTGTTTGTTAGTAATCTTCCCAGTTTGATTGAGGTTTGCAGTTCAATAAGAAGTATAACGTTGCCCTTGCCAGTTTTGCTCAGTGGATAGAGCATCAGCCTGTGGATTGAAGGGACCTGGATTTGATTCCCGGTCAAGGGCATGTACCTCAGTTGCAGGCTAGATCCCAGCCCTGGTTGGTCGTGTGCAGAAGGCAACCAATCGATATGTCTCTCTCACATCGATGTTTCTCTCTTTGTCTGTCCCCCTCCCTTGCTCTCTCTCTCTCTAAAAATCAATGGGAAAATGCCCTCAGGTGAGGATTAACAAGAAAAAAAGTATAGCATGGGAGTCTATATTTTATTTTTGTACATATTTGGATAACAAACTTAATTTGAGTCAACACTAGTGGCATACACAAGAAAATTCTTCTTTTTAAATTCTTATTCCAACCTGAGAAAGTCTGCTCAGATGGGAGATGTCCCTGTCACTCCGATGGCCAGTGGTCAAGCCATGACATAGCTTTCCTGATGCCAGTATTATTTTTGTAGCAGAGTGGTGGGTGTATGGCTATTCAAAACAGTGTTCCTGACATCACACCGTGAGCACATGGAGTCTCCGAGGTGGGCCCAAGCACATGTTCAGTGTTTACCATCTCTGCTCTCACTCACCGAGACTCTCTGAGTCTGGCCGGTATTCATTCTTTCGTGGTCTTTTAACACAGATAATCATGTAGATTATAATTCATGTGTGCCCTTTTTTCTTGGAGGGATTAACAGTGTTTTCCAACATGTCTTATTTGACATTTCAAAATATTATTTTCTAACCTGGTAAACTGAGGCACAGAGCAATTAGTAGATATACACGTGGCAACAGAACAATGACTAGAACCTAGGACTTCTGGTTTTATTTAAAACACCCACCAACTGTAATAACTATCAACCAAGTTGGTATGGAATTCATGGACAATGTGAAGTATACTTGGACTGGTTACAGGAGAAGCGGAAAGTAATTCATATGCTTGTATGTTCTTGCTGATTTTTTCTGGCAGATGTTTGTCTGTCTGACAGAAAAAATCAGCAAGAACATGAAAGCGTATGAATTACTCTAAGGGTCCCTGAAGGCTTCCCTTTCTGAGGAAGAAGTGATGGGGAAGCTGAGGAAAGCTCACAGGCCTGTGTGCACCCTAGGGATACACTGGTTTCCGCACAAGACAATGTGTTTGGCTTCCCGGTTGCTAGGTCTCTGCGCCTCCATCATCATGGGATGAGGACTGAGACAGGCTCCGGAGAGGACTGTCAGCGCAGGTGGCAGTATTTCTGCCTTTTATGTTTCAAACTGGGTCAACTGCCAAATTTAAGAAGCTGTGGTTCCAAACATCACATGGGGCAACCCAGTAGAAGGCAACCGGCAGATCAGTAGAGCCAGACACAGCACAGGTGCAGGCATCAGTGCGGATGTGGGGCCGGCCGTGCAGGCAGAGGGCACCTCGGGGCATAACCCTCAAGAGTGCACCAATGGTGGGTTCGACTATGGAAGACGTCCACCTTCTAAACATACTTTACAGTGAAACATAAGAGATGAAAGGACTAGAAGGAAAGTAAAAGAAGGGAAGGGGAGAAGAAGGGAGGCGAGGGGGAGGGAGGAAGATGAAGAACCCATCATAAGACCTGAAAACAAGACCCTACATGTGAAAGAGGGCCAAGCCCACTAAGTGAGAGGGTAGATGTTGGTGGTCACCCTCTGGCAATTAAGCGGAGGTTTAAAGGCCAAGAGCCATCTGCAAGGTGGACACATCCCTCCTCTTTTT
The DNA here is from genome assembly GCF_028538775.1 of Myotis yumanensis. Lineage (NCBI taxonomy): Eukaryota > Metazoa > Chordata > Mammalia > Chiroptera > Vespertilionidae > Myotis > Myotis yumanensis. Next base: position 13,848,445 of record NW_027223772.1, read on the forward strand.
TAAAAAAAATATATTTTATTGATTTTTTTACAGAGAGGAAGGGAGAGAGATAGAGAGTTAGAAACATCGATGATGAGAGAAACATCGATCAGCCGCCTCCTGCACATCTCCCATTGGGGATGTGCCCGAAACCCAGGTACATGCCCTTGACCGGAATCGAACCTGGGACCTTTCAGTCCACAGGCCGATGCTCTATCCACTGAGCCAAACCAGTTTCGGCCACATCCCTCCTCTTGACAGTGCCCTTGGCTCAAGGGTCTGAGATGGGGAGACACCTGGGCCTCTCCCTGCAGCTGAGCTCTCTGGGCAGCAATGCTGGGCTGATGCATGTGTGATGCCCCCTGGCGGCTGCAGGAGCTGGGGGGGCAGGGTGCTGGTTCCCCTGTAGGAAGACACTCCGCGGTGATCCCACGCCCTTTGGAGACGCAGAGACTGGAGCCAGCAGTGGAAAGCGCTCCCTCGCTTCAGCTGTCCATGTGCCAACAGCAGTTCAGCAGTCAGACTGCCCAGGGGGAAGGGGCTGGGAGGCCAGGGCTGTACGGTAAACATGGGCATGGGAAGAACTCCCTGCCTTGGGACAGGAGTAATATATCCACCAATTACTCAGGCGACCTTGGGCCAGTAAATTTTATTTAAAATCTGAGCATTGCCTACTGATAATACAAAATAATACAAAACAACAATTATAGCAAAAATACCACTATAAGCCACCATTCTTTTATTATAAAAAAAATTTTAACAGCAAAAGAACATCTTCCCAGGATATTGAACAACTTAATTGATTAAACTTAGCTCCAAGAAAAACTCACTCTTCTGTCATAATTTTTAGATGTTTCCCTGGGGTGAGAACTTTAAGCAGACCAATGAAAAGTAAGAGAACATTTGGGGAGCCTTTCTCCGCTCACTGCTGGCGGGGCTGTGTGTGTTTTCTACCGGCTCCCTCTGCACCTCCTCCCTGTGGCCCATTCCTGCCTGGGCTTCTTCAAAGGGCTGGACGGTCCGCGGTGAACAGTGACAGCAGTGAGTGTGCAGGCGTGGCCCTGCGTCCCGCCCTCCTGACACTGAGAGTGACCGCTAACACCGGAGCGTCACATTCCTGACCACACGTGGGGAGCAAACCCCGTGTTATTGCACCTTCTTCATAAAATTAGTGACGCAAAAACAGAACATTCCCATTTTATCCTGTCTCCCTCTTGGTCTCTGCAACTCCTTCCCTGTTGGCTAAACAAACCATTAAGAGACTACAGTGTTAGATTTTGAGAGAAAATTGCCAATTTCAAATATTTATGAACAAACTAGACTAAGTAAATTCACAGCCTTCGAGTAGACTTATATTTAAAAACAGGGGACCTGGTGGAGGCCCAGTGGAGAAACAGGAACCAAGCAGGGCAGACAGTCGGGAGGCTGACACGTGGTGACTCTCATTACCTCTTACAGGTAAGAAAACCAGCGCCTCAGGGGTTGTCAATGGTGCTTGCCTAACAAAGTGAAAGTTTAAGCTTTCTTGATAGCACCCCCAGAAGCGCACCTCAGAAGTAGGGCCCCTTCCCAGCCACCCCCAGCAAGATGAAGAGAAAACAACGCCAAGGGCACTTACCGGGTCACCGCCAGAGGCGAAGGAGATGGACTGCATGTGGTGATTCGCTATGATCTGTCAGGCCCAAGACAAGAAACGAGAGGTGTCGTTAGTGCTCTTCCCATGTCTTGGAAAGCCAACCGTTGACAGGCAGCACGAATCAACAAGGCTCCCCAAACTCGGTAACACTGGTCCCCAATGAAAACAACTACTAGAAAAGTAATAGCGCAGCATGTCCGCTGCTCACCAGCAGCTTTGCCAAAATGAGCTCTTGTAAGCTCCACGGTAGCCCAGCAATGTAGGAGCTATTGAAGCCCATTTCACAGATGGGAGCCTGCGGCCCAGAGGGGCCAAGTGGTTTCTCAAAGTGCCACAGCCAGTAATTGTCAGGCCGTGGCCGAACACAGAGGGTCTGAACGCCCACGCCTCTCTGAGAAGGAAACTGTCCCACCCACACCCCAAAGCATTCAGCTGCGCAGTGTCAGCGTCCAAGGACACGCGGGGTCCTCAGTACAGACTCGGAGCTGGAGTGGAGGGAGTGTGTCTGCCCCACTCAGCCCGGTCACACCATGTGCGCAGGCATTGCAGAGTCCTCATCCAAGATCAAAACTGGCGCCCTTTCAGGCGCTCTTGTAATTTATCCATTTAAGAGCCAGCAAAGACATTCCAAGTTCATCTTTAAATGGGAAATTTCCATTAGCATTATAGACTGCAGGGTACAGTGGAATTTAGCAGATGCTGAGTAAATTAGAAGCTGCACTAAATTTAAAAAGCTATATAAGTCTTCCACGCTACTTTTATCTTTTTAAAGACAATGTAATGACATTGAAGTAAATTTCTGGGAGTGGGAACAGTCCTCCCTCTCATCATAATCAGGTTTATTTTTGCTGGGCCCCCTCAGGCCCTGGCGGGTGGGCAGTCTGAGTTTACAGAGCTGTAATCCTACCGTCCTGGGATTTTTCCAACCATGCTCCTGTAAAACCGAAGCAAAACCATAAATGAAGTGTAAGATAAAATAATTTTAAATGCCTACTTCAGTTTTGAGGACATGCAATACTACTCAGGATCTAGAAAAACCGGAGCATATAGTGCGTACGTTTGAGGGAGAGTCAAAAGTTAACCACGGATTTTTGACTGCACAGGGGCGGCTCCCCTAACCCAGGCATTGTCCAAAGGTAAACTGTAAAGGAATAAAAACACGAGTCCAGCTCTGTGGCCTGTGCCCAAGCCCAGGGGATCAAACTACTAGTGGCTTTTGCAGCTCTCCGGAATCCTGCCTCGAGCCCAGGGGTGGAGGGCTCCGGGGAGCAATGAGGACACAGTAGCCCCCAAATGATGATAAAGCTACAACTTCTAAAATTACGTTTTGCTTATTTAACTTTTGCTTATTTAATTTTTACTAACTTAATCTTCTTAACAAAGCAGTGCTAAAACTGGGGTTTGGAAATCAAAGTGGACACTAAGATTGAGGGGGAAAATGGAAATCATATTTGGTCAGCACGATGCATAAGCATTACTGTGTGAGTGTATGCTATCCCGTTGGCTAAGAGGATTGAGGCGGAGAGCTAACTGAAAGCATGTATTGTTGCTCTAAGGCTGTTTCATCCTTTTCTTCTCCTTGAGAGCTCTGCAGAGGGGAGCGGGCACTGCCTCCTGCTCTCTCTGCACTGGGAGGGGGTGTCCTCTCAGCTTGCTCTCAGTTTGCTACAGCTGGGCCCTGAACTTGGCCAGAGGGAAAGCCAGAGGGATGCAAGCTTCGGCTCCCATCAGACCTTCCTCAGCTCATGCTCTTGATGTCCGTGCCGGCATCCCTCAGGACTCACTCCTACCCACCTAAACCAAAAGCAGGCCAATGAGAGCTGGCACACCCAACCAGCCCCTCTACCAGGATGGAGAGGGCCAACCATGGCGGCCTCATGCTTTCTGCTCTGAGTTTGCTTCTCTGTATTGTGAGGTGGGGAATTAAGTAAAAGGAGAATTAGGAGGTGAGATCCCGCAGAATTGAGGCCTAGGGTTCCTAGAAACGAAGGTGCAACAGCCACATAGGATAAGAGTGGATGTGGGCATCTGAGAGCAGAGCTGAGGGGACCAACCCTCATTAGCCACAATGGGTGCTCAGCCTGGAGGCAGCTCCAGAAAGAGTCTGAGCCTGTTCAAGCTACTTAATCCACTTAAATGAAGGCTCACCATCCCTCAGAAGTGCCTATGAGAAAAGAAAAGGCTCATCCAGCACTCCAGGAATAGAGTGAGAAGCGGCAGCCACTGTGTCAAAACAATGCCCAGACATTGCCTCTCGCTTCTAATCTGGATCTAGAATTTATTTCAACACCTCGGGTGGGGTATGTAGGGTGGAGGAAAATATGGAGCTGGAAATGCTGCTTGCTTACCTGGGGAATTTGAAAATTCATACGTAAGGATATGTGTGGTGACCTAAAGGTGCCCTGGGCATCCTGGGGCCACGCTGCCATGGTCCCCACAGTCTGGGGCGGCCCATCTTCTGCAGTGTGGAGACACCTGGGTTCCAGCTCACACTGACAGCACAGCGGGGCCCAGGCTGAGCACAGCAGGTGAGGGGACTCATGGTTCGCAGCATTTCCACCTGCTGGTATCCAGGGTGGCTACTCGTATACACATTTGAGCCATGATGTTAAACAGTTCCCTCTAATTTTTTCCTGCAAACATCCCTGGGGAAGAGGCATTTTTCCCTTGGCAAGCTCTAAATCAGGTCAAATACAGACAGCCTTGATGTTAGTATAGGTGGCTAGTCTTATATAATAAAAGCCTAATATGCTAAATGTCTGACCGTTCGACCGTTCAACCAGTCTCTATGGCGTGCACTGACCACCAGGGGGCAGGTGCTCTGACCGGTAGGTTAGCTTGCTGCTGGGGTCCGGCTGATGGGGACTTGGCCTGGAGCCCTCCCACAGTCCCTCCCCAACCCTGATCGTGCACCAGTGGGGTCCCTCGGCCTGGCCTGTGCTCTCTTGCAATCCGGGATGTTGGAGAACCGGTGTAGGCCTGATCTCCACAGGCCAGGCTGAGGGACCCCACCTGCCAGAGGGACCCCGCTCACTCTGCAGACGCCAGGGAGGGACTGTAGGAGGTTGGCTCCAGGGCATGTCTTGCCTGCCTCACCCAGTCTTGCCCTGCCAGCCACCTTCTAATTTCCTTTCAATGTGCACGATGTGCACAAAACCATGCACCGGGTCACTAGTTAGTATTAATAAAGGAAGGAAGCAAAGGAAATAAGGTATAAGCCTCATCAACAGGGAGCTGAGTCAGGCATTAAACCTCACTTACTAGGACAATGTAACGTTCCCAGTTCCCCAGGAGACTTAACCCCCTGAAGCAGGCTTCCCCACCCGCCAACAGACAGCTGTTATCCAGGATTAAAGAGAGAAAACAGTAAAGGAGAAAGCACTTTGCTCAGCGCATGCCCAGCAGAAGCCAAGAGGGCACAGGAGGAGGAGCGTGTACTGTGAGGCATGTGCAGAAGGAACTAAGATGGTGGCCATGAGGGATGGAGCCAGGCCTGGGAAAAGGATCGGATTGGATAAGGGAACAGAACCCAGAAGATCTAGGAAAGTGATTGGTTATGGGGAGGGCCCAGCGCAAGCCTGGGAAGGATTGGGCTATTGACTGGTTAGTTTAAAAGAGGACTGGCTCCTTCCCAAGCCCAGGTGATCTAATTGAGCTTAACCAAGGCCTCCTGCTCAGGAAGGTGCATTCATTTGCCTGTCCGTTTGCAAGCAGCAGCCATGCGGGCCCAGCAGCATCAGGGCTCCAGGGACGGCCTCAATTGCAAGCCTGTGGGCGCCAGCACAGAGCCAGCTGTGGTGCGACCGGCTGCGGTGCACCCGGGCGGGGAGACTTGGCCAGTTGAATGGGGACAGACTGAGTTGAGCTAAGCTTTGCATGGACGGAACCAATGTCGCAGAGTTTCTGGGCCCTGGCCTTGCTTCTGGGCTTGAGGCAGACAAGGCTGGACGTCTTCCATGGTGGGCCCAGTGGAGAGGGGCACCAGGAACCGGGGCAGTCTTATTCCTACCCCAGTACCTCCTCTTACCCCTGTACCTCATCCTCCCAATGCTTGATCGCTGAACCGTTTTTCTCGAGACACTGCAAGTACCCCATTTCCACCAGCAACATTGACACTAAGATCTTCAGGGAATGACCAAGCAGGTCGTATAATGATATCCTATAACCATTTTTCTAGCTGAAGGAACTAAGCAACTGAGGAACCTGAAAGAAACTCTGCAGAGAAACACAACCATCCTGAAGAGAATTCACCTCCATAAACATCCCTGCTGTGCTGCCTCCATCAGCAACACACTCCTTGCACACTTGGAAGACATGAATACACCATATCACATGAATCCTTAGACACTATCAAATGTGAGAGGCTCCAAAATGACTGGCTAAGAAAAAAAAAATAATGTCAAACCACAACATGCCATTCATTTCAGACTAGAGGCCCGGTGCACAAAATTCGTGCATGGGGTGGGGGGGTCCCTCAGACTGGCCTGCACCCTCTCCAATCCAGGACCCCTTGGGGGACATCCCTCTTGCAATCCAGGACTGCTGGCTCCTAACCACTCACCTGCCTGCCTGCCTGATCATCCCTAACCACCTCTGCCTGCCAGCCTGAGCGCCCCTAACCACCCTCCCCTGCCGGCCTGATTGCCCCTAACTGCCCTCCCCTTCTGGCCTGATCTCCCCTAACTGCTGCCCTGCCGGCCTGATCGCCCCTAACCACCTCTGCCTCGGCCCCTGCCACTATAGCTTTGTCTGGAAGGAGGACCAGACAACCAGAAGATGTCCAGTTGACCCCATCTAATTAGCATATGACCTTTTTATTAGTATAGATCAGTGGTCGGCAAACTGCGGCTCATGAGCCACATGTGGCTCTTTGGCCCCTTGAGTGTGGCTCTTCCACAAAATACCGACTTCTGCGCATGGGCCACGAAGTTTCAATAGCACTGTACCCGCACGTGGTATTTTGTGGAAGAGCCTCACTCAAGGGGCTAAAGAGCCGCATGTGGCTCACAAGCCGCAGTTTGCCGACCACTGGTATAGATAATAAAATGTGGGCTGTGGAACCAGTGGAATATGGTGTAAGAGAAAACAAAATGGGGCAAGGACATTAAGAGGAGACGTTTGCACATGCCCACACCTCCTTTCTACATTGTAAGTAAGTCAATGGCTTCGTGCACTATCCTCAAGCAGAGGTGATTTATGAAAGAATTAAAAAGCCAATGCCATCTATCACCCTGTTGGTGACCCTTCATGTAGCCAGCCAAAGTTTGAAGCCTGTGAAGGTTTTACACAATGTGCACCACACAGACCTGGTAAAGCTGGAAGTGGGGAGCCCCTGAAACACCCATTGTGTGGGGGGGCCCTGAGCAGGGCAGGGGCCTCAGCCCCCCTACAGACCTGTTTTGAGTCAGACGTCCGCAGGTTCAGGCTGGCGGTGGATATGGTGAGGGAGATGCTCATCCCCGCAAACTGGAGGTTGCTCTTGCCCAAGATGCTGGACAGCATTTTGCTTGGAGGCTGTGAAATCAAGCAGCATTAGTTTCGATTTGAGTGACTGGAGGCCTCACTGCTGGGGCCTCTCTGTTGTTCCTATTTGCCACACCCCAAACCTCCATCTCCCACCCTCATTAGGCACATGAAGAAAATTGTGCTTCGAATAAGCTGGTGGGGGGGTGGGGGGGGGCAGGGTCTGACACTTACACAAAGATTCTAGAATGCGCAGTGTGGGGATTATGAACATCTATGCACACACTGAGATGAGGGAAAGGCGGGGTCAGGGGCCCGGGCAGCTCATGTTGGGATGCGTCTGAGAGAATGACTTAGAAGCCTGGGGAAAGGGCCACAGGCCGGGGCCTGCAGCTTTGCACTCAGAAACCAGCTTCAGCCCACTGGGAGCCATGTTAGGCCAGAATAAGTGGGTCCACTCGGGGGTCATGAGCAATCCCATTGAGCCGTGAGAGCGCTCATTGCTGGAGGACTGGAGCATGAATGCTCTGGCCGGCACATCCTCTGGTCCAGTCAGAATACACGGGTCTGGGGCACCGAGGAGTGACAGACTCCGTTGGCTCTAACAGGTGTACCCATCAGACCATAATTGCTCTTGGCACAGGGACCGCGGCTGCATGCTTCAGCCAGGCACCTCTCCCTGGGTCCCTGCATGGGCACTACCAACACTTGTCCATTGCTAACCCCCCAACCTTCCTCTTCAGATTAGAGCTCACCCCCTTTGATATCCCAACCAACCCTAGTTCTTAACCAGGCTGGCCCCACATGTGAATCCCCTGCCTGAGCTAGTGAAAGGCAGAGCTGCTGGGCCCTGATTCAGTGCCTGGCGTGGAGCCTAGAAGTCGGTTTTGTTTCCATCACCTGCACCCAGAGAACCAGGAGGGACCCCAAGACTTGCCGCTCAGGCACCAGCTGGCTCTGTTCTCAGACACCCTCCTAGTTCCCATATTAAAGATTCTGGGGGCATCTTGCTTCCCATGTCCCCTGTGGGATGACCAGAACACAGTCCAGCACATCTGAGCCTTCACCCAAAGTTCTGTCTCTGACACTCAGTTGCCCTTTTGGTCACCAATGTCCCCAAGCTACAAAGACACAAACAGCTCACAGCCCAAGTAGCAGCAGAGCAAGCACCAGCCTGCCCCACCCCCCCACCACCACCACCTCAGGACAGACTCAGAGATACACAGAGAGGCGCCCCCACATTCAGGCCAGGTGCAGACAGGTCCAGCTGGCGGGTATTTACTTCTGTGTTTACCGGGCACTTAAGTTCAGAGTTTTTCTGAGCTTTCTCTTAATCCAGTTGTTTTTTTCTTTTGGCCCAAACACCTCAAGATGAAAAGGTCGAGTACAGGGTTGAACACACAGCCCCTAGAGCCAAGTAGTCGGGCTGGAGCTTGGCTCCACCACCTGCTGGCCTCATGGGCTCTCCTCTTGGTGCCTCAGTTTTTATCTCTGTATAATGGGGACACGCAGCGGTGTTCTAGAGCCGCTCATGCTAGCTAATGAGAGACAATGATCAAATGTTTGGGAATATCATGAGCTGGCCATTAAAAACAGCTGCTATTAAAAATTAATTATGTAAACTTGCAATTAAATACATTACATTTAAAAAACAATAAATACTCAAAACTCATCACTTCCTACTTTTTGCTGCATCAGCTGTTACCCCTGCAGTTCAAGTTGTCTGCGTCCGGTGTGCCTGTGTGAACTGCGTGGAGACACTGTCTGCACCCCTCTTCCCAGCTCCCTTTTAGGGTGTCGTGTTAGAGCTTGAAAATGGCCACAAAAACTGGCAACACCACCAACTTGGTGCTTCTCGGTCCCCCAGGCCTGAGAGACGTTGTTAAACTTGCACCAGCCCAGCCTGAGGGGTCTGCCACGAGAGCTGTGCCCATGGAGTGAATGGGTGGCCCGAAGCTTGGGAGAAGGCGGGCTGTTCTACGCGCTGTTGCCATCCCTGTCTGTACACTGAGGCACAGCGAGAACCAGGGTGTGGCGTCTGGGTGGCAGCAACAGCTAACTGATCTCGTCAACCACGTGGCAGAGAGGGGGCCTAAGCTCTTTCCGTTTTTAAAGTGACAAGAGCCCTTTCAACAGGGGTGCCTTTTGGTTCTCCCTGGGCAAAAAAACAAACAAACAAAAGCAGTGCCGAGCACCAGGCCCTGGGAAGAGAGGCCTGAGCCATGTGTGTGAGGGAGCTGCCGAGGGGACAGAGGAGGGAGAGGCAGGCAGACGCAGCACTGAGAGGACAGTACCTTTCTCTTCCTGAAGGCTCCCTTGGTGCCCGGGACGGCTTCACACACGCGGCTGATGGCTTCCCTGCGAGGACAGGGAGAGAGCGTTCACATGGCGGCCAGGCCCGCCCAGCCAGCCCTGCAGGTGCCCACAGAGGACAGCCCTGCCAGCTCAGGCTCCCGTGCTGTCGCGGGGCTTGCCTCCTAATGTGTGCGATGGACATGTCAATGCACTCGTTGCTTTAGTTTCTGTTTGCTTTTGTTTGGTTCATATTCCATGTTAGAGACGCGGTTCCCTGAAATGGACTCTTCCGGAGGTTGTGCTCATGGGGATGGCCCAGGGCCCACTGCTACCAAGCGCTGCCACTGAGCAAGGGCCTCCTAATGAGTCAGAAGGGATTCAAGGACACTCGGTTCTCGGAGTGTCCCTCCCCATGACAAGAGAGAGACCCACAGATGTCCTGAATCAATCGCAGCAGCAGCAGCAGCAGCAGCAGCAGCAACAGCAGCAGTGTAGGGTGGGGGAGAGAGGTAAGAGGCTAATCAGTTAACAGCCTCGGGCCAACCCCAGCTAAAGCGGCTCACATTCCTGAATGTGCTGAAACTTTGGGTCAACCTTGGTGACTATTTCGGCTCTTATCTAGCGAGAACGGCGATGACCAGACTCCACCGCACCCGCCCACACCAATCCAGAGGACTCTGCGCCCCACTTCCTTTCTCCCACCCCCTTTATCTGTAGCCAAAGTAAGTTCTTTCCAAATAAGTGACATCTTCCTGTCCACACTCACTGTATCTGAGGCCCATGAATCCCAGGACACACACGCTCATCTTCCCGGCCACCCGCCGCTGGTGGCTCAGGCTGCTTGCTCCAGGACCTGGTCCTTTTTCTGGCTGGAATACAGCTCAGCAAACCCTTTATTTCAGAAAAACTTTATCCCCCAAGGTTTTTATTTAGCAACAGCTCTGTAGTTAGTAAATATATAATCTGAAGGGGTTTGACGGAGAGGAACTCCAGGGGTATACAAATGAGCCAGAGATGAGGTTCCGTGCAGGTCAGTGCCATGGAGCAGGCATTTAGGAAGCAGCTCCTATGTGCCAGGCACTGTCCTGAAGGAGTCAGTGAGTGTCCTAGGTCCTGGGGGAAGGGGCCTGACAGGAGGACAGGCTGCAGGGGGTCTGACCCCAGGGCCGCATGAGGCAGAAGTAGAGGGGAAAGTGCACAAGTGAGCCCAGAAGGAGGCAGCTACAGTCCACATGCTGGAGGCGGGGCCTCAGGCCAGGAGGATGTGGCTGTGTAGCCTCAGAGATAATGATGGGAGATCTGCTGACGTCAGGAGCCAGAGAGAGGCCGGTGAGCCTCCCAGCTCCCACGTGAGGAAGGACAAATTAGTCAGAGAACCCTGGACAAGGTACACGACGGGATCGGAGACGCGCTGAATGGTGGAGAAGACAGTGGGTCCTCAGAAACATCCACAAGCTTCTCAGCTGAGCACGTCTTGGAACTATTTTCTCTCATCTGGAAACAGAATTGCCATCACAATGCATTGCTTTTAAGAGAAACACAGCCTTGTCAAATTAGGTAAGAGACCACGAAGATAAGGTTCACATTTGCCATTGAATTTACTGTAGAGAGCGGAGAAAGAAGTGCTATTCTAAAAGGTCAGAGACCATGGAAACTGTAGACAATGAATCACCATGACTCACAAAAAGTGCATTTAAAAGAAATAAATGACTTGGATGTTTACATGTGGTCATTTATTTTATAATAATATTCTTGCTGTGGTTCCATCAAAATGACCATCCTAAGTGCTTTCTAAAAGCACATTCCTATGGAAGGCCAAGCAGTCTCTCTTAAACAACTACATGGACCCCAGCATCTACATTGCACCTGTTTCATTTTCTTAAAAGCTGGATGCGTCCCTGCACTGTACTTGGTACATTAAGTGATATATGTAGCTAAACAAGGCAGCTGATTCTCTGCTGGCCCCAGCCGCTGGAAACGCATTTTATGGAGGAAAGTCTTCCATAGTCATTTCTTAAATTCCCCCAGCAGGCATCAGATTTCCTTTTCCACCCACAGACCTGGAGGTAAGAGGGGGAAGCCAGTTGGATGACAGCTAACCTGTGCTGTAGGTCTACTCTAGAGAGGCCACGCCGAGCTTGCGCTGCTCATGTGTCTGCGAGAGGGAGGTGGAACAGTGAGCATTAAGAACAGGGTTGTGGGGAGGACACTGCAAACAATGAGCAACAAGCCTCCCACAGAGGCAGGCAAGCACTTCAGGGCAGAGTTAGAGACTCAATCTTTTGTCTTTAAAATGTGCAGCATGAGAAATTCCGGAAAGTTCTCAGAGCTCATGGACTCAGGAAAGTCCTAGGATCCCCTTGAGAGGCAGCCTTCAGAAGCCCCAAAGAGGTTTGCAAATCAAGCTGCTTTTCAGAAAAATGTCCTCCTTTTCCATTGGCATAAATTTGTTACTAATGTTCACATGATAGTATGTGTGTGTGATTCTCATTTTAATCAGGCTGATGGTAACTATTTCTATTTGAAATAGAAATGTAACATGACTATTCTAATTGCAATACTTAGCCCAGCTGGTGTGGCTCAGTGGTTGAGCATTGACCAATGAACCAGGAGGTCACAATTTGATTCCCGGTCAGGGCACATGCCTCCTGAGGAAGGTCAATAGAGATAGGTTTCTCTCTCTTTCTCTCTCTCCCTTCCTCTCTGAAATCAATAAAAATATTTTTCAAAAGTAATTGCAATAGTTACATGAATGAAATTAGTAACTTAACTCCAAGGTCTAATTTTAAATGTCACAATTCTCATCGACCCTCCTTACTGTTTAGTACTCTGCGTTTTGGTGAGCATTCTATTTCAATTTGTTCATTTAGCAATAACTATTTAGCTTTGTGTCCTTCCATTTAATCCCAATGTGAGTCTCAGGTAGCAATTTTGCCCTGTTTTTAATAATAGAGATTGCTTCTTAGCATTCTGTTCAGTGCATTCCCATTTCGGTAAGCCAACCCATGAGCTCAGAGCAAGGTAATAGGAAAATGAAACATCTGGCACCTTCACGGCTATCTGAAAGTAATCCTAAATGCTGAGCCCACTTTCTCATGACATCAACATCTTCCTCTGTTCAGCTAAAATTCTCACCATTACAGCCAGTACCGTTCACTTTTCATAACTTTTTCATTGGAATGTAGGATTTTTGAACTGGAACCTTTCAAGTCGTAGCATCATCTTTCTCCCTAATCATCCATCTCACGCCTACCAACCTGATCTACACACACACACACACACACACACACACACACACACACTTTACAGACTCAAGCTATTAAAAAAGAACATTTGGGTGATTTCTGCACTCATGGGATTAGAGTGAGTAGGGGAGGGGCAACAAACAAACACATATAACAGCAAACTGCGATCAACTTTATGAACAAACAAAGAGGAGAGATACACGTAGTGAGGAGGATCGGAACAGTCACCCTCAAATAGGCCTCTTTGGCATAGAGATTATTTTAAGCTGAAGGCAACTGAGAAGAAGCAGACTCCAGAAAAGCCCTCTGTCCTCCTCTATTTGCCTAAAAGCAGGACATACATTTGTAAAGGCGGGTCCCTCCCCTCACTCCCAGGAAGAACAGAAGTTAATCACTGGAGGCAACTCCAGCCCTGACCAGCCCTGACCAGCCCTGACCAGCCCTGACCAGCCCTGAGACCAGCCCTGAGACCAGCAGAGGGATCTGCCTGAGGAACCTACTAGCCCTCAGCTTCCAGTAGTTCCTGCATGGCACGAGCTTACCCTCCCACAGCTGCTGCCCCAGGCTCCCAAACTCCCTTCCTCCGTCCTGTCTCTTCTGTACGGATTGACTGCTCTTTGGTTAAGATGGTTTCGAAGCCTAGGTTCTAAACACTTTTGTAGCTGCTCATCACCGAGTTTCCCTGCCTGCATGGGCACGGCATGCATTATGCATTAATCCATCGTTTGTCTTTCTCTTGCTCATCTGTCTTTTGTCTGATTTGCAGAGCCTAAGCCAGAAAACCTAGGAGGGCAAAGCAAAAATGTCTCTCCCCGCCCCCCCGCCCCCCCCCCTCCCGCCCACACACACACACACACACACACAGTAATAAATGTGGTGACGCCTGTCAGGGGGGGGAAGAGTTGCCCAGGGAGGGACATTTGAGTGGCTGGGCAGCTATCCCAGGGAAACAAGTGGGTTCCCATTGTGCCTTATATGCAAATAAATTATACATAGATCACAATTTATTTGTAATGAAACTGCAAAAGTACTAAATGAAAACTAGAAGGACATTTTTTAAATCTTTGAGTGAAAAAAGCCTACACTAAAATTCCTATTTCTCAGCCAAGTATTAGGACTCTGCACTGGTGAGGAGGTAATTCGGCGCAGTCTCCATGGGGGCAGATTGGTCAAATCCAAGCAAAATGAAAAACGCACAGCCCTGGGGCCCAGCAGCTCTGCCTCCTGCACACCCTCTAAGTGCAGCCGCAGATGAGCCTGCGACGTGTGCGCACCTCCACTGACGCAGCAAGTGTCCAGCTGACCTGACGGGGAGCGACCAGTGTCTATCATTTCACAGGCCATTCCTAGACATGGCGGCACCGCCACAAAATGGACCGCCAGCTCCGTGATGTTGATGATGCCCTCCGCCCTCTGCACTCCCCTCCACACCAGCTCTAATTCCCACTAGCTGCCCCTGCAAACTCACCAACAGCCTCCATGGCACCAAATAAATGGGCCATCTCTGTCCCCCGTCCCCGCTCCCCTCATGGCTTCCTGGCCCCAGGCGCCTCTGCCGTCCTCTGCCCTCCGGCCACCCTCAACCAGTGCCTGGCCTTCTCTGTGGCTCAGCCTCTAAACTGTGGAGAGTCCCAGCTGATCCAGTCCATTCACTTTCAGACCAGGAAACGTCCTCAGCCACTGACAACCTTCTTCATTTTCCTGTGTTCAGCGTAGATGCCCTGTCCCCTCTTCAGAGCAGCTGGGCGGGAACCTGCAGGGCCCAAGAAGGGAGGGCCTCCCACCCTCTGGCCGCAGCTGCTGACACTTTGCCGGGGGTGGGGGTGGGGTGCCCTGGGAGAAGTCAGGGCACAGGCAGGACACCGCCAGCCTGGGGCTGGCCCTCTGGCCGGGGCTGAGGTTGGCAGCGACTTCTCTCACAGGCATTCTCCTTGCTTCTTTGAAGACCCCGCCCCCTGCAGATTCGGGGGGCCTATGCCACACATCTTCTCCCTCGCAGTGCCCACCTTTGGGGGAGCCCCAGCCTGTAGCTGCTGACACAGCCCCAATCTCCAGCAGAAAGCCCTCCTGGGGCCCAATGGGCTCCTGGCCACACAGGCTGCCCCTGCCCCTAGCATCTTTGCCTGGCTGTGGGCAGGAGGCAATTTCTCCACAAACACACCCACTTCTGCTTCAGACTTCACTTCAATGCCGGTGTGAGTGCACCGGTCCGCTGGGCCCCCGGCGCTGGGCGACACGCCAAAGTGTGGGTGAGCTCCTGAACACCCCACTCTGTCTGAGTTGGGGGTAGGGATCACAGGCACAGGACTCTCACCTAAGAAATCCCCTCCACCACCCCCAGCCTCGTCCTGCTACACCTTCCCTGCTGGACAATAGCAGCAACATAGATGCCCATGGCCCTCGCGCCCCCCAGCCTGGGGCGCCCGGAGCGCTCAGGCCCCATGGGACCTCCGTCCCATTTCACTCTGCGGTGACCTCCATCCCTCCCAGCCGGAGGGAGATGTCTGACCTCCAAATGCCCACTTGTCTTTATCCCCCAGAATACCAGGATTTTACAGACAATGCCCACACCCCACTGACACCCCGACTTCATTGTCAGTGTCACAGCCACGGTCACACACATCCTCAGTGTCTCAGTCACCCAGGGCATCATCACACGCAGCCTCAGTGTCACAGTCACCGTCACACGCAGCCTCAGTGTCACAGTCACCGTCACACACTGCCTCAGTGTCACAGTCACCGTCACACGCAGCCTCAGTGTCACAGTCACCGTCACACGCAGCCTCAGTGTCACAGTCACCGTCACACGCAGCCTCAGTGTCACATCCACCATCACACACAGTCTCAGTGTCACAGTCACCCAGGCAGTCTCAGTGTCACAGTCACCCAGCCCACCACCACACGCAGTCTCAGTGTCACAGTCACCCAGTCCACTGTCACACGCAGTTTCAGTGTCCGCAAGATGCCCCCATACACACGGACGTAGTCGGTGTCAATGAACACTGGTTGATTATTATATAGGATCATATAAGTTCATTTAAAAAAAAAAACAGTAAGAAACTGGAAAAGAGATTCCCTATGCATGCTGAACCCAGCCTGTGGGATAGCAAGCACACCTGTGTTATGGCATCTCTGTGAGAAACTGAAATGAGATCCTCTATGACTCCACAGAGCTCCCAGCATTCACAGTGCTTGGCATGGGAAACACAAAATCACCACCCAAGCTTTCATCCTCAGTATTCCAAGCAACAAGCACACACCTGCCCTCAGAACTGAAAAAGGGCTCTTAATTAATGGAGGCATATGAACTGGCTAGATCATATACAATTACATCCATATGGATGTGAGAGACTTCTCTACGTTTACATGTGGGCTCATATAAACAGAGAGAGAGTCAGAGGCAGGGGGAGAAAGAGAATGCTAAGTCTTGGGAGCTAATTCTGGCTCCAGACACGATGCATGTTCACATTGACCGTCATCTCATTCGTTTACAGACATATGGTCCCAAGAAACATATGGTCTCTAGAAAATTATAGGAAAATAAGCAGATTCATGTGTGAACATAAGCCGTTGAAAAGCCCACTTTTGGATTTGTATTAACAGCTTTTTTGTATTCTTATGTGCAAGAGACTGTGCTAAGAGGCTGCCAGGATGACCCTGGCCCCTCACAGCCATCGGGTTCCTGCAACGCACCCCCAGCCATCCACACGGACACATGGTCCCAGACATGCTCGCTGCTAGCACAAACCTCAGCAAGTCAGAGGTGAAGCCAGAGTTAAAACTAGCGGTCCTGTTTCCAATCAAGGAGGATTGGAGGGAGGCGAGCACAGGGAAGGGCTGTCAGTCAGCCCAGCAGACGCCGAGGAAGAAGAGCGCCCACAGCAGGAGTTGCTCTGCGCTCAGCCTGACTTAGTGCAAAACTCAGGCCCTGAGGAAACTGCATGGAGCCCAGGCTCTGGGGGCCCCTCAGGAGCTCCCCCTTCAGGGCTGCTGGCGGCGCTCTGGGGGTCACCAGGAGGCGCCCGGGAGCCCAGCGGTCAGAGGAGGGGCAGCAGAGCCAGGGGTCCACTTGACTGGTCCAGAAATGTCCTCCCTGTCACCATGTCATTGACAGTAAAACACTGCAGATTATTATATAAACTAACCCTATAAGACAAGCAACGTCGAATACAGGACCCCAAAGTGAACACGCCTAGAAATAAATGCTCGTGGACACAAGGGGTTGTTTCTTCAAAAATGTGTTTACTATCCGGCAAAGAGCCGCAACACCATCTGTCGGAAGGGCAGCGTCAGGCTGCTGGAACAAACAGAAGTCGCCCCGCGAGGAGGGAGCAGAGCAGGCAGCATTCCTGAGGCTGGGCCGTGGCAGGCGCAGCTGGATAGTCCAACGTGGACAGCAGCCTGAGGGCGGGCAGAGGTGGAGGTGGAGGCGGAGGCGCAGGTCCTGCATGAAGTGCCTTCTGCGCAAACATCTGCAAGGCAAGAGAGAAAGGGTGACTCCTGCTGGTTGCCATGCTGCTTCCGAGCCTCCTGGGGGCTGTGGGCGGTGCTTACTGAGCCAAGACAGAGTGTTCCCCACCTCTTCTCCCCCCCCCCCACCCCCCCCCCCCCGCCTCCAGACTCCCCCCCAGTTACTGAGCTGCTCTGTCTGCAGCACTTGCGGGAGGCCCTTCCCAGCCCTCACGCCCGACCCACTGCCCCTGCGTGTGGGTTTCTGTGGGATGTGAAAGCAGAGTCGCTCCGACTGAGTTTGGGAGGAGAAAGGGCAAGAGGGAAGCATTAGAAGTCACTGATGCACCTGCGAAGAGCGCTCTCAGGTGGGTGCTGTGAGGAAAGGTAGCCCTGGAGTTAAGGGCAGCGCCAGAAGGGCCTGGGGAGGTCCTGAGAACAGACTCTGCACGTAGGAGGGGATCTGCCCCTCTCTCTCTCTTTCTCTCTCTCTTTCTCTCTCTCTCTCTCTCTCTCTCTCACACACACACACACACACACACACACACACACACACACACACGGTGAGGCACAGCCACCCCCACTGTGAGTCTTCTCCACCCGGGACCCTCCTCTTCCGGCGCCAGCATCCCATCCTGAGTTGTAGGTGCCATTCCTTCCCGTTTGGGAAAAATAAACTAAGATCAAAGAAATTAAATTCAGAGAAGGTTCTGAACTCTTCCCAGAATCACACCACATTAGTGGAGTCAAATTAGAATTAGACTCCCAGGCCCAAAGCCATCCAGGCACATGGTGACAAGGGGGCCGGCTCTGCCATCGCCCCCGTGAGCAAGGAGACAGTCACCCCAGAAGGAGGGGCCAGCTGCGGGGTGAGATCTTGCCCCATCACCAAAGCCCATACGATCAGGGGCAGCACATCCTGAGGGCCGGCCGCCCGGTGCTGCTGGGTGACGCTGGGCACAGTCCCAGAGCTGCCGTCACCTCTCACGAGAATGATCAATGCCCCTGCCTGCCTTCAAAATCTGCCCAGCCCATCATCGGGCCCACACACAGTCCTATAAACACGCTGACGGCTGGGCGCCCAGCGCTGGTGAGAGGGTCAGGCCTGGCCCATGAGACCAGGCGTCACTCAGATGTTGTGAGGCAGGTGAGCACTTATGGTGTCCCTGTCCATTCGCCCTCCTCAGGAGGCGCAGGGACACCCATCCGGTTGCCAAGACCACAAAGCCAGTGGGGTCAGCCTGGGCCAGCCCTGCCCTTTCTGGGGGCTGAGCGTGTGCCCAGCAGCCCTAACCCTGTGGGCAGGGGGACAGACAAGGAGAAGAGCCAGCTCCACCAGTGGCTCAGTGCCATGCCGCCAGTGAGCACCAGAAGGGAGGCCAGCTGAGTGATGGGAGGTTCACGCTGCACGTTGCGTGACATGGCAGAGGCCTCAGCTAGAGGCGGGACAGTAAGAAGCTAAAGAAATCCCTGGGCGAGTGGAATGAGGGAAACTGAGACAAAATAATTAAACAAGGCCAGATGATTTGAGTAATTTATAGTCAGCTAAGGAATCACAAGGTTTTATCTTCCCTAACCAAGGACACCAAGGAGCAAATGGTTTACACACTCCAAACTGTTCCAGGACAGGCCGAGGCAGACCTGCTCGGGTCAGACTCCATCCAGTAACAAGAGGAAGGCAGGATCTCGGGCCTTCAAGGTGCAGGGTCGGACTCCACTCAGGCTCCCTCCTGAGTGGACCAGCAGGTACCTGGGGGAAAGGGGCAGCTACTGAGGACAGAAGGGTGACTCAGAGCAGGACCCATAACAGGGAACCAAAGAAACAAGCAAGAGGAACCCCACATGGGTGGGGCCCTGGACGCTGGGAGAGATTACGTTGTTGAAGTGACATAAGGAAAAAAAGACTGGGAACTAACATGAGGGTTTGGTGATGGAGAGAGTAACAAGGATCTTTCCCCTCTGACAGCAGCGAGCACGTAGAATGAAGATGGTGGGTTAAGGTGGGAGCCCCATGTGCATCACGGCCAAAACGGGGCAACACCTGGATGCAGCGTGACGAGTGGCAGGGCCTGCGTGAAGACAGGCTAACATGACATGGAAGGACATGAGCAAGAGCTGAATGCACGGAAACTCTGCCATGTGCCGCATATAAAGACCTAACACTGTTAAACGTCAGTTCTCCCAAAAGCATTAAATTAATTTGATAACTGTAATCCTAAGGAGACCTTTTTGCACTGAGCACTATGTTATTAGAAAACAAAGAAAGTTCAAACCTTGTGAAGAAATTTTTTTAAACAAGAAAAAGCACCTGATTGCAACACGGCCCGGACCAGAAGCCGCAGCTAACGCCACAGGAGCAGACCCGCCCGGGCTGTGCAGGCCACGAGGGCCACGCGCACGGGGACCTCACAGTGGGTGAGGTGGCTCTCTTGTTACATGTGAAAAGAACCCAAAAGTCAGAAGTAAAGTAAATAAAAATATTAGAAAATCATTAGTTTAATCTCAGAGTGAGGGAGAAATTTAAGACGAGTCATAAAGGAACCACTGACAGATGTACTCTAATAAAAAATTTCAATTGTAAAATATTTTAGCACATATCAAATATGCAAAAACTCCCTCAGATTGATGAGAAAATAAGGAAAGCCCAATAGAAAAATGGGCAGGTGATGCAAACAGGTAATTCATTAAAAGGAATGACATCAGCCACAAAACTATGTTACCAGGTGCCACCTTTCTGGTGCACAAAATCCTCGGAGGAAAACCACAGCAACATTGTTCTGACTATAAAATTAGCTAAAATGAACGACATTAGGCCCAGTGCGGCAAGGCTGTAAGGAAGGCAGCATCGCCAGTCACTCGAACAGGGCAAGCGTGGGAGGCCGCCCACAGCAGCCCGCTGGGCAGAGCCGCCAAGGCTCCCAGGCACATTCATGCTGTGTGAGTCCTTCCCACCGAGGGCTTGAGAGCCACCTGTGCGCATCCCGCAACGGGGGCTGCACATGGCCTTCGTCCTCCCATCGCTCCACACGGGAGCACAGAGGCCGTGCGTCCCCGCAGCACAGCTCAGCCCAGCAAAACAAAACAAAAATGGGGACAGTTGGCTAAATTTTCATATAGCCATATGGCTTGCAGCTATAAAAATTAAAAAGCTAGACCCCAATCTACTAATCTGTTCACAAAGAAGTCACATGGGGAGGTAGTGGGTGTGGTGGCATTCCTGGTTTAACAAAAAGAGGGAGTTCTGTGTGTGTGCAGTGTGTGGTGTTTGGTATATGGTGTGTGTGTGTGTGTGTGTGTGTGTGTGTGGTATATGTGGTGTGTGTATGGGTGGTATGTGCATGTATTGTGTAATGTGTAGTGTGTGCGTGTGTGTGTGTGTATACAAATGCTAAAAAACATGTGTTACCTGCTACCTCACTTCAAATAATTGTGATTGAACCAGGGAGAAGCTTTATCTTTTCTTTCTATATTCTATGTTGTTTGACTTGTCTGTTGTTTTAATTACATTTTTACAAAGAAAAAATAGAACAAAAAATTAGTCCAAGTTGTCACCCGTGCCAGTAAGTCATCCCTGTTTTATGCTGAGGGGCACTTCCAGCAGACACACACCGGAACGCATTTCTCTGCGCACGGGCTGGTTGGCGCTTGGGTGTTTCTTGGGTCTCCTGTGAATACTGCTGCTGTGAACTTTGACATACTGGACATATGTTTTTATTGCTGGACTATATGGAACACTTATATTTAACTTTATTTTAAAAAGCTGTCCAGCTGTTTTCCAAAGTTCTGTGCCACTTAGCAGGCCTCCTGGCGAAGACCCACACGCCATGGTGACCTTCAAGCACGTGCTGACCCCGAGGCCTCATTCTGTAGGAGTCTGTTTACGTGAAATTCTAGAAAAGGAAGCATGATAGTGCCAGAAAGGACCGTGGTTGCCCGGGACAGATCTGAGGACCGCTGTGTCCTGTGAAAGACACGAGGGAGTTTGGGGGCTGGGAGGCGTATAGAAATATTCTCTGTCTTCTTTGTGGTGGCAATTAAACGACGGCATACAATTGCCACCAGTCGTCACACTGTACACCTAAAATGCGCGTCCTGTGCATGTAACTGAGACCTCGCTGAAGCTAGGGGAAGTGTACAGTTTACGCGCACAAAACATTTGTAATCAAACAGGAAACAGCCTCCCTCTGACCCATCCACGCCCACGAGAGAGAGCCGCACACCACACCGTGCGGAGCCCGTGGTGTCGGCACCCTGGGTGCCGGTCCGCAGTGCGGAGGACAGGCTCCTGGACGCGGAGCAGCAGAGGGACTGCGCAGGCACGGCCCTGAGGGAGAGGAACGGCAGGCACGGGGTGCGTCCTGTCCTCCCGCTGTGAGCCTGTGAGGTGGCTGCTGGCTTGGGAGGGCACAGGGGGCGACCTGGGGCCTGGAGCTGCCCCGCTGGTGGCAGCCTCTCCGTATGCATGCGTGCGATCCCAGCGTGCTGCGCGCTGGAGACCTGTCACTCCCCAGGGGTGTCAGACCTCAACAAACTCACCTGAAAACACAAAAACAAGAGACAGAGATAAGCCAGAAAGCCAGCCAGCAGGAGGCAGGTGGCATGTGTATGTCATTACGAGCCACTGAGCCGTTGTGACTTCTAAAGCTGGACAAAAGCGGACAAGTGTGACCTGGGGACAGGAATGTGGTGTGTTTTAGGAGAGACTAGTGGGGGAAGGTTGCTGGGCAAATTCTTAGGGGTCTGAGGTGAGAGTAAGTCCTGCAGTGAGGAGCCCTGGGAAGGACCGAGTTGGGATGGGAGGAAGGCGGGCCCCACCAGGCATTTCCCAGGAGAGCGCACACCATTTGAAGACTGGCGTGTCATTGCCGAGGCAGGAAGACTGAGGCAGGAAGACTGTAAGGGGAGGAAGAGCCGCAGCGAATGTTCACAGAGTGCTGGCTGAGTTCCTGGCCCTGCTCCATGTCTTTGCGGGAGTTCATCTTTTCTAGGGTAGGAATCATTATGAAGCTATTTTAGTGTTCAATCCAGAGGTTCAGGAGCCTGTCGGAGGCCACAGAGCTCGGAGGTGGGGGTGGGGAGTGGGTCTAGTTTGCAGCATACAGTCCTGTGTACTGAGAGAAGGACAAGCTCCGACTGGAACCCAGCATTAGAGCCACAGGGGGACCCCCCCCCCAAGGAAGTCATGTGTGAACTCACCTTCAAAGGGACTTTGGGATAAAAAAGCAAAGCACAACGCAAGTGCAAGTGGCCGTTCCTGTTAGCTGCAAGGAGACACCATCTTGCTCTCGCCCAGGGCTGTTAAAGGACCCCCAATATATTTTTAAAGGGCGCTGTAGGCGAGGCTGGGGGAAACCAGAACCCCTGCGCACTGCTGGTGGGAATGTGAAATGTGCAGATGCGTGGGAAACGGCGCAGGGTCCCTCGGAAAAGGAAAGCGAGAACCACCCTCTGACCCAGCAACGCCCCAGGATCTGGAAGAGAGAAGGTGGAACAATCGGACAAACAATCGGACAAATGAAATGCGGCTGCGCACACACAACAGGACAGCCTGAGGGCCGGAGGGGCTCCTGGCAGGCCCGGGATGCGCCTGGAGGGATCCAGCTAAATGACATGAGCCAGTCACAAAAGTCCAATATTTCCGATTCCTCTTTCCCGGAACAACACAATTCACAGGCCCCAGAGCGGCAGGGGGGTGGCCGCAGCCCCGGGGGGGGGGGGGGGGGGGGGCGGGGGGGGGGGCGGGGGGGTAGGCCGTGTTTAAGGAGACAGAGTTTCAGTTGGGAAGATAAACAATTCTGGGGATAGAGGGTGCCGATGGCTGCACGACAAGGTACTACCACTGAACTGTACACTTAAAAATAGCTAAAATGGTAAATGTTATGTATATTTTACCACAATAAAAAAGTAGCAATGAAGTAGAAGCCAAATCATAATTTAAGAAAAATCCATCCATCGCTGCCCGTGCCCCTCACCCACGCTGCACACTCAGGCCCGCAGCAGCCTGCACCCCCACACCCACGCTGAGCAGTCAGCCCCGCAGCAGCCTGCACCCCCACACCCACGCTGCACACTCAGGCCCGCAGCAGCCTGCACCCCCACACCCACGCTGAGCAGTCAGCCCCGCAGCAGCCTGCACCCCCACACCCGCGCTGCACACTCAGGCCCGCAGCAGCCTGCACCCCCACACCCGCGCTGCACACTCAGGCCCGCAGCAGCCTGCACCCCCACACCCACGCTGAGCAGTCAGCCCCGCAGCAGCCTGCACCCCCACACCTACGCTGTGCAGTCAGGCCCCGCAGCAGCCTGCACCCCCCACACACACCCGCGCTGCACAGTCAGCCCCGCAGCAGCCTGAACCCCCCACACCCACGCAGCCTGCGGGTGTCTCCCCACAGCTGAACCACCGGACCACGGCCTTTCATCTCTTCCTTTTTTCTGAGAATAATTAAACCTACAGTAGTCCCTGTCAAGTGAATCATTTTCGATGCATTATTATGCCTAATGACAGAATCCCTGCCTGAGGCTATAAATAATTGAGCCAGGGCCCTTCAAACCTGGATGACAATATGATTCTCATGGGACCTCCCCAGCACAACCTGTGCTCTGCAGTTATTAAAAGGCTTTGTGGGCGTCCAGCCACATGCCAGGAAGCCCGCCTCGGAGGTAAACAAGCCGCAGCTAAGAAATGAAAAGGAACATATTTAGGGTGCATGTGTTCCAGAGGACCCGCTCAGCTCTACGCATGTGTGCAGGTTCCAGAGGAGTCGGAGCCGCGTGCGCTAGGTTCCAGACAGAGGACCCACTCTGCCGCGTGCACTACGTTCCAGAGGCGCCCCTCTGCCGCGTGCACTAATGTTGCCTACAGATGAGAGTCACATTCAGATAACAATGAGAATTTAGCCAAACACAGTAATGCTGCCTGCTGGTAAGTGGGCAGATGATTCCCACGCCCTGCGGTCCAGACACTGCAAGCCCTACCCGATCCCCCAAGCGAGGTCTATGCCGACTCATCTCTCGCCAAGTGGGAAGGCCCGTTCACTTCCTGTGAGATTAATAGGTTGCAGGGGAGTGGCCTAGAGATAATATACGCACATAACATTAAATCAATATATGAATCTGATTACTTAATATTACATTTAAGAACAAATGGAGGACTCAAAACTTTGCATAAAGTGTGATGGCAACTATGTGAAAATTTAAGGGAAAACCTCCCATCCCTTTGTTTGTACTTTGTTTTCTAGACTTTCTCTAGTGGGCATTCCATATGACTTTCACAGTGACGTGGAAGTCCGTCCTCAGGCGTGTAGATCGGTGCAGAGCAGCGGTGCTAACCCAGGGACATGGAGAAGTCTGCAGACAGTTGTGGCCGTCACATGCTGCAGGGGCCCTCTGGGGGGCAGAGGTTAGGGGGCTGCTGAAGGCCCTAAAATGCACAGAACAGCCCCCCACAACAAAGCGAGACCCAGCCCCAAGTGCCCATGACGGCCAGGCTGAGGAGCCCTGAGCCAGAGACCTTTTTTGTCTCCCATCCAGGACCCACCCGCAGTCCCCAGCCACCAGCCCGTGGATGCGCCATTTACACAAGGGAAAGGTGTCTAAGGAAGGTGGGCTCAGTTTAAAATTGCTGAAGTGCCTGCCCGCCCCCCGGTACACACTGAGGGAGCACTAGCCTTCAGGCTGCAGGGACAACACCCCACCCCACCCCACCGCCACTGGTCCCCGGCCGTCCTGCATATCCTGAGGGGTCCAGGAGCGCGCCGAGGACAGAGGCAGCAGGGAGGGTTTGCTGCCACTGCCGACGCCCCTCGTAGGATCTGAAAACCAAACCCCCGGGAGCCACCAGCCTGCCGCCTTCCTGGGGGAGAATGGAGGTGGGACAAGGGGTCTGGCAGTCACCTATGCAAGGCTGGTCCTGCTAGACTCGGGCCTGAGGAAGTGATTGCTTGCTGAAACAGAAGAGAGCACGAGAGGAGTGAGCAGGGCCTCACAGGAGGGCCCGGGTGCTCCCGGCTCAGGGCACAGGTGAGGCTAGGGCTCACCAGGTGTGGCGGGGGGGGGGGGGGGGGGGGGGGGGGGGGGGGGGGGCGGGGGGGCGGGGAGGGCGCGCTGCAGGGACCCTGGGTCCTGAGGGGATGCCGCAGAGAAAGGACCCCAGCAGGCCCCAGGGACCAGCAGGCAACATGGGAAGAAGGGTTCCTTCTCCTGAAACACCAGCGGCCACAGACCACACTGCCTGGAGGCGGAGGCGGAGGCAGGGCCTGACTCGCTGTTCAGTGATATGCCTCTCTCTTACCTGATATTTTAGGTATTAAAGCGCATTGAAATAAATTACAGGGACTTCCAGAAAGGCTAATTGAATTTACTTCCCAGTGCTTAAAGGCTTTGTTTCAAAGGGGTTATAAGCTGCTAAGCTTAAATTTATCCAACGAGTGTTTATTCTTCCAGGTTGTAAGTAGTAAATAAAAATGTGAAGAGAACGGTCATTACACTCAAACATGATACTCACACAGAGGATGCCGAGTCTTCTGAAATGAGTGGCTTCCAGGCTGCTCGGCTGGTGCGGCTGCACCAGTTTCCTTAGAAAAGGCCCTCAGGTGGAAAGAAGTGCCAGTTATTTAATATCACTTCTCCTTTATTATTAGTTCCAGGCTGTCACTATTAGCAAT
This sequence comes from Myotis yumanensis, assembly GCF_028538775.1. Lineage (NCBI taxonomy): Eukaryota > Metazoa > Chordata > Mammalia > Chiroptera > Vespertilionidae > Myotis > Myotis yumanensis. The sequence continues at coordinate 13,874,178 of NW_027223772.1, forward strand.
TTGCTTTTTCTGATGCTTCATTTTTAGTCATTTCCCTGGATTCTTGAAAATTTAAGATTTCAACAAACATTGATTGAGCACCTACTGTGTGCCAGGCCACAAGCTCCCTGCAGGACTCAGCCAAGGGCTGCCTGTCACCCTCGGGGGCCTGAGATACCTCACAGGGAGCTCTCAAGGAAACGCAAACCCAGGTTTACCAGACAACTTGGCTCAACACCTCCTGCATCTAGACGCTCTGGGCTTCGTTGTCATTGTAATTTGCATCTCTCTGATGATCAGTGACTTTGAGCATGTTTTCATCTGTCTCTTGGCCTCTGTATGTCCACTTTGGAGAAGTGTCTATTTAGGTCCTTTGCCCATTTTTTAATTGGATTGTTTGTCTTCCTTTTGTTAAGTTGTATGAGTTCCTTACATATTTTGGATATTAACCCTTTATCAGACATATCATTGCCAAATACGTTCTCCCATACAGTGGGCTTCCTTTTCGTTTTTTGATAGGTTTTGTTTATTTTGCTGTATAGAATCTTTTTATTTTGATGTAGTCTCATTTTTTCATTTCTCCTTAGTTTCCTTTGCCCTAGATGAATCTGTAAACATATTGCTACGAGATATGTCTGACATTCTAAGATTTTTATGGTTCCCCAACTTACATTTAAGGCTTTTATCAATTTTGAGTTTATTCTTGTGTATGGTATGTTGGTGATCTAGTTTCATTTTTTGCATGTACTTGTCCAATTTTCCCAACACCATTTAAAGGCTTTGTTTCAAAGAGACTCTCTTGACTCCATTGTATGTCCTAGCCTCCTTTGTCAAATATTGAGTAAATGGCTTGGGTCAATTTCTAGGGTCTTTGTTCTATTTCATTGATCTATATGCCTGTTCTTGTGCCAGTACCAGGCTATTTTGAGTACAGTGGCTTTGTAGTATAAGTGATATCTGATATTGTGATTCCTCCAACTGTTCTTCTTTCTCAAGATTGCTGTGGCTATTCGGGGTCTTTTGTGGTTCCATATAAATTTTTGAGTATTTGTTCTAGGTCTGTGAAATATGCTGTTGGTATTTTAATAGGGATTGTATTGAATCTATAGATTGCTTTGGGTAGTATGGACATTTTAATGGACATTGGTTAATTCTACCAATCCATGAACACGGTATAGTCTTTCACTTATTTATATCTTCCTCTATCTCATTTTTTCAACATCCTGTAGTTTTCCAAGTACACGTCTTTTACCTCCTTGGTTAAGTTTATTCCTAAGAATCTTAATTTTTTTGTTGCAATAGTAAATGGGATTGTTTTCTTAGTTTCTCTTTCTGAGAATTCATTATTGATTTATAAAAAAGCCACCGATTTTTGGGTGTTTATTTTGTATCCTGCTACATTGCCAAATTCATTTATTAAATCTAGTAGGTTTTTGGTGGGGTTTAGGGTTTTCTGTGTACAATATTATGTCATTTGTGAATAATGAGAGTTTTACTTCCTCCTTTCCAATTTGGATGCCTTTCATTTCTTCTTCTCGTCTGATCTCTGTGGCTAGGAGATCAGACAGGTCTTAGCTATTGTAGATTGTGCTGCTATGAACACAGGGGTCCACACATTCTTTCTAGTTGGTGTTTCGGGTTTCTTAGGATATATTCCTAGAAGTGGAATCACTGGGTAAAATGGCAGTCTCACATTTCATTTTTTGAGGAAACTCCACACTGTTTTCCATACTGAATAAGAGTGGTGAAAGCAGGCATCCCTGTCTTGTTCCTGTTCTTAGGGCAAATGGTTTTAATTTTTGCCCATTGATGATGACGTTCACTATAGGTTTGTCATATATGACCTTTACCGTGTTGAGATATGCTCTCTATATTCCCACTTTGCTGAGGCTTTTCATTAAAAAAAAAAAAAAAAGGCGTTGGATGATGTCCAATGCTTTTTCTGTATCTATTGATATGAACATGTGATTTTTTTGTCTTTCAATTTGTTTATATGATATACCACGTATACTGATTTGCAAATATTGTACCAGCCTTGCATCCCTAGAATAAATCCCACTTGGTTGTGGTGTATTATCTTTTTAATATGTTGCTGGATCTGATATATTAACATTTTGTTGAGGATTTTAGCATCTATGGTCATCAGGGATATTGGCCTGTAATTCTCTTTCTTTGTAGTTTCTTTATCCCGGGAGCCAATTCCAGCACGTTTAGCAGGGCTGAATCATCTGGGGTGGCAAATGGTATTCCCCAAACCTGAATAGGATACATTAAATTGATATCAGCTCATGGCATCTTAATCTACAGGTTATTGCCTCCTACTGGCCAAACACCTGAACAGCCATAGGCTAATTCTTCCATTCTGACAATGCCTCTGTATATGAAACCCTGACCCTTTGAAATATATATCTCCACTTCGCCTCAGGACAATTTGTATTAATAAAAAGCATGGGGTCCTGAGATGAGGAGATCTTAGTTCCTTTTAGCTAAGCTCCTCTGACCCCCAAATGCCTTTCAAAATTATACTTCGTCTCTGGACTCTAAGTTATACACAGCCCCTTTTCCAGATTGCTGAACCCTTCTAGATGCCGGAACAAAAACCCTGGCATCTTTATCTGGTTTTGGAATTAGGATAATGTTGGCCTCATAAAAAGAGCTTGGAAGTGTTCCTTCCTCTTGGATGTTTTGGAATAGTTTGCGTGATATAGGTGTTAGTTCTTCCTTGAATGTTTGGTAAAACTCACCTGTGAAGCCATCTGTACCAGGAATTTTGTTTGATGGGACTTTTGATTACTGCTTCTATTTCATCAGTTGTTATTGGCCTATTCAGGTTTTTGGGTTCTTCCTGATTCAGTTTTGGGAGATTGTATTTTTCTAGGAATTTGTCCATTTTATACACATTGTTCAGCTTGTTGGTATATAGTTGTTCGTGGTATTTTCTTAAAATCCTTTGTATTTCTGTGGTGTCAGTGGTTACTTCTCCCCTTTTGTTTCTGATTTTTTAAAATTTGGATCCTCTCTCTTTGTTTCTTGATGAGTCTGGCTAACGGTTCATCAATCTTGTTTATCTTTTCAAAGAACCAGCTCTTGATTTCATTGATTTTTTTGTATTTATTTATTTATAGTCTCTATGCCATTTATTTCTGCTGTAATCTTTATTATTTCCTCTCTTCTACTTACTCTGGGCCTTTCTGGTTGTTCTTTTTCTAATCCCTTAAGTTGTAGGTTTAAATAGTTTATTTTTTTTTTTTTTTTTTTTTTTTTTTTTGAGATAGGCTTGTAGTGCTATCAACTTCCCTCTCAGGACTGCTTTTGCTGTGTCCCAGAGATTTGGGGTTGTTGGGTGTTCATTTTCATTTGTTTCCAGGAAGTTTTTTATTTCTTTCTTGATCTCATTGATAACATGCAATTTAGCCTCCATGGGTTTGAATGCTTTGGGGTGTTTTTACTGTAGTTGATTTCTAATTTCATTCCACTGTGCTATGAGATGCTTGATATGATTGCAATCTTCTTGACCTTGTAGAGACTTGTTTTGTGTCCTAACATATGGTATATCTTTGAGAATGACCTATGTGGACTTGAGAAGAATGTATATTCTGCAGCTTTGGGGTGAAATGTTCTATATATGTCCACTAAATCCATCTGATTCAGTGTGTCATTTAGAGTCACTGTTTCCTTGTTGATTTTTTGTCTGGAAGAACTATCCAGTGAAGTCAGTGGGGTGTTAAAGTCCCCTACTATTACTGTATTGTTGTTAATCTCTCCCTTACAGTTCTCTATAATTTTTTATATATTTAGGTGCTTCTATATTGGGTGCATATATATTTATCAGAGTTATCTCCTCTTGTTGGATCGATCCCTTTAATATTATGTAAAGAGTTTTGTTGTCTCTTGTGATGGCCTTCATTTTGAAGTCTATTTTGTCAGATATGAGTATTGCCACCCCAGCTTTTTTTCATTTACATTTACATGGAAAATTTTTTCCCATCCCTTCTCTCTCATTCTGTGTGATTCTTTTGTTCTGAGATGAGACTCTTGTAGACAGCATATAATTGGGTCATGTTTTTGTATCCATTCAGCTACCCTATGTCTTTTGATTAGAGCATTTAATCTATTTACATTTAAGGTTATTATTGATAGGTAGTTATTTGTCATTTTAATTCTGTATGCCTATATTTCACTCTCTACTTCTCATTACAGCAGTCCCTTTAGCATTTCTTGCAGTGCTGGTTTGGTGGTGATAAACTCCTTTAGCCTTTTTTGTCTGGAGAGCTCTTCATTTCACCATCTATTTAGAATGACAGCCTTCCTGGATATAGTAATCTTGGTTTCAGATCCTTGTTTTTCATTACCTTAAATACTTCATTCCATTCCCTTCTGGCTTGTAGAGTTTCTGATAAGAAATCGGCTGACAGCCTTATGGGAGCTCCTTTGTAGGCAAGAAATTGCTTTCCTCTTGCTGTCTTTAAGATTCTCTTTGTCTTTAATTTTTGGCATTTTAATTATGATGTGTTTGGGCATGGGCCTGTTTGAGTTTTTCTTGCTTAGGACTCTCTGTGTTTCCTGGACTTGTGTGACTTTTTCCTTAACCAGGTTAGGGGAGTTTTCTGCTATTATTTCTTCAAACACATTCTCTATCCCTTTGCTCACTTTCTGCTCCTTCTGTCACACCTATTATGTGAGTATTGTTACATTTCATGTTGTCCCCCAGCTCCCTTAAGCTGTCCTACTGCTTTTAAATTGTTTTTTCTTTTTGGTTCTGTGATTGAGTGAATTTTTTTTGAGTGATTATTTTCTACCCTGTCTTCTAATTCACTGATCCGATCCTTGGCATCCCCTAATCTGCTGTGTATTCCTTCCACTGTGTTCTTTATTAGTGCTAAGACATTCTTCATAATTACTATATCTTTTCTCATGCTGTTGAACATCTTTGCCATGATTATTCTGAACTCTATCTAATAAATTTCTTACCTCTATTTCTGGAGAATTATCTTATTTTTTCATTTGGGGTTGTTTTTTTGTCTCCCCATTTTAGCTGCCGGTTGGGTTGTGACTATGTGCTAGGTAGATCTGCTACACCTCCCAGTCGCTAGTGCAGGACAGTGTCAAATGCTGTTTCTGAGTAATTAGATCAGGCAAAGACTCAAATTCTCCAGAGACCTGCCTCTGCCTGTGGACTGATTATATTCAGTGGTGAGTAGTCTCGGGCTTTTGCCCACAGGTGGAGGATGAGGTTTTCCAACAGGGTGGGGCATTTGATTATGCCTAGAAGCTAACTGTTATTCTCAGTCTCTTAAAGGGCCTCCGAAACTCCACAGAATGGGACAAGGCATTTATCAATAGAGTGGGGCAACTGCTTCCCACCCCCCCCCACCCCCCAAGGCAAAAACTGCCTAGGTAGCAAAGGTCTTCCTGAGAAAGATGTCCTCCGCAGTATGAGAGAATGATTCAGCACAGGAAACTGGGGTGTCTGCCTTCTTAGTTCTAACCACAGAGCCCCCAACCATGGCTTCTGCTCACACAGCTCTAGTCCATTCTGCCCTCCCTCCACTGGAGCCCAAGGTGAGTGGCTGCACACAAAATTTTGTGTTGGCCCTTTAAGATGGTGCCTGCATTTCCTGCCACCTCTCCCTGGTAGACAGCAACCCTTCTGCTTTTCACAACCTGAAGTTATGTGGGCACCTTTCTCAGTTCTGGTGCTCTCAGCTAGGGGGCCCAGTTGTAGTTTGGACTCCAAAGTTTTCAGTAGCAAACCCCCACAACTGAGCTATCTCTCCAGAACTTCAGCTGCTGTTTTTGAGAGCTTGGCTAGCCCTTTCACTCCACACTTCCTGCCAGTCTCTATGCAGTCTCCACCTTTCTGTTCTTGGTTATCATGGTTCTCTCCAGCTAGTATTCAATTGATTTTCAGGATGGTTTTTGGGTGTTTTTTTTGTGTGTGTTTTTTTTGTATTTTAGTTGTAATTCCAGTTTGGTCTTGGAGGTGTGTCAGGATAGAATCCCCATTTTTAATATCCTCCCATTATATTTATATATATGTTTTAAAGCCACTTTGGTAGTTCTATCTTTCAAGAAATTTCATCTTAGTTATACATTTCATCTAAGTTATTCAATGTATTGGCATAAAATTTTTCAAAATATTCTTCTATTATCCTTTCAGCATCTGTAGTATATGTACTAATGTCCCCTCCTTCATTCTTGTAATTGGTAATTAGAATTTTCTCTCTGTTTTATTGATTAGTCTAACTTGCAGTTTATCAATTTTAGTGATCTTTTTATAAAAAACACCTTTGGGTTTCAAATATTTTCTCTATTCTCCTTCTGATTCCAATTTCATTGATATCCAATGCTCCTGAAATGGCCTAAAGGATAATAAAACTTAGGGGAAAACATAGATAGCAATGATTTTGAGTCAAGAAATGATTCACACCCTAGCTGGTTTGGCTCAGTGAATAGAGCATCAGCCTGTGGACTAAAGGGTCCCAGGTTCAATTCCAGCCAAGGACACATGCCTCGGTTGTGGGCTCAATCCCACCCAGTAGGGGGCATGCAGGGGGCAGCCAATCAATGATTCTCTCTCATCAATGATGTTTCTATTTCTCTATCCCTCTCCCTTTCTCTCTGAAATCAATAAAAATATTTTTTTTAAAAAATGATTCACTATTTTCAGATTCTCAATTAGAATAAATTTTTAAGAACATCTTTTTCATATTGCTTATATTTCCCTTTTAACAGAAATACAAATGTTAAAATGGTATAAATCTGTCTGCAGAGTTCCAAAATAGCTTTATCAATATGTAAAAACTGATTCTGCCCTGGCCATTGTGGCTCAGTCGTTAGAGCATCAACCTGCTCACCAAAAGGCCTTGGGTTCAATTCCTGGTCAAGGGCACATACCTGAGTCACAGGTTCACCAAGGGCCAGGGGGAGGCAACAAATCCATGTGTCTCTCTCACATTGATGTCTCTCTCTCTCTCTCTCCGCCCCTCCCTCCCTTCCATGCTCTCTAAAAATCAATGGAATAAATATCCTCAGGTGAGACTTAACAACAAAAAAACTGATTCTAAGTGATATTAAAGTATTGTGTCATATTTTAATAGGCAGTTCATTTTTTACTGTTTATAAAATAACTAGAGGTTTGGTACATGAAATTCATGAACTCATGGGGGGGTCCCTCAGCCTGGCCTGCACCCTCTTGCAGTCTGGGAGCCCTCAGGGGATGTCCAACTGACAGCTAAGCCATCAGTTGGACATCCTTAGCGCTGCCACGGAGGTGGGAGAGGCTCCCGCCACCAATGTTGTGCTCACCAGCCATGAGTCTGGCTTCTGGATGAGCAGTGCTCCCCCTATGGGAGCACACAGCTCCTGCGTTGAGCATTTGCCCCCTGGTGGTCAGTGCGGTGTATCATAACGACCAGTCATTCTGCCATTTGGTCAATTTGCATATTAGCCTTTTATTATATAGGATGAAATATTTTTACAGTAGATGGTATTTTAAAGTAGATGAAATTCAGCCTGTGTCTTTAAAAGTCTAATACAATGTATAATGTGGTAAAAGCTTGCAGAGAAATTCAGACAAAGTAGTCTTATACTTCAGGACAAAAGCAAATATTTCTGTGGCTGAATATTTGGCCTTGAGTTGTGGACAGTAGGACAGGAGAATGGGGAGTGTGTAGGCGCGGGTGGGGTCCCTAGGCCTAGCCTGCGATCAGGGCCATCTTCCGCCTGCTCGCCAGTCCCCAGTCCCGCCCCACCACCACCCACCCCGGTTCCCCATGGTTCCCCACTCACCATCCAGCAATTGGAGCCTGCAGGCTGGGAGGAGGGACTGATCGGTCATTCTGATCATTACACCGTTATGGTTGCTGGCCTCTTATTATATAGGATATTGGAAAGGTATCTGAGGCAGATCAAGCAGATCATTGAATAATAATTTTTTCATTGTAGTCTGCTGGTAAAGGACAAATAATGAAGCTGAATGGAGAGTAATATGTTTCAGATACATTAACTGATTAGCAGGTACAAGGGGAGTGAAAGGAGAGAGAGACTGAAAGGAAGGAGGGAAGTTACATGGAAGGTTTCCAAAAGAAAAGCAACAGGCACTGGAAACTGAACAAGGGAGAAAAATGAGGTAAGACTGACTTCACGGTGTCGTGTTTGGGAGATGCGTGCATTGTAGTTATGGCAAACACACAAGGCAATGTGAGCTGGACCTGACTATGGTACTGGAGGTGAGACTGGTGGGCGGGAAATGGAACAGAGAGCTGAGTAAGGTCGCTTAGGATTTGGCAACTGACTGAGCATCTGCAAGGAGACACAGGTCCAGTCGACTGCTATGAACACAGGGCTGAATTTATGCAAAGATGCAAAGGCACAGATACAGATTTGTGACTTACATACTTGGAAGTTTACTTAAAGCAAGAGATTACGAACACTTTAAAAGTCTAAGACAATGTATAATGTGGTAAAAGCCTTCAGAGCAATTCCAACAATGTGGTCTTATGGTTCCCAATCTCTAGTGCAGGATATAATAAAAATAGAAATAACAGTATCAGCTACTATGTCTTGAGCCCTCCCATGTGGTAGACAGCACCTTAAAGTGCTTTTCCAATATTAACTCAATTACTTCTCAGCCCTATGAAGGAGGGAAAGAGATGCCACTATAATTCCCATTTTAAAGATGGGGAAACTGAAACACAGAGAACTGAAGTCACTTATACAAGGCCACACAGCTGGAAAGTTGTTCAGCCTAGCGAAGCCCAGACTATCTGAACACTAGGCTGCCCTCTGCAAGGACAGAGAGATCCTTAGGAAATGATGTATCTGGGGGAGGGGGCGAACGGGAGACAGAAAAGGAGCAATCAGAGAGGTACATTCTTACACAAATGTGCTTCTGGCAGGAGGATTACAAATGCACGCCATGCCAGATGGTCCTGAAGGAAAGTAGGGAGCGAGTGCCACGTGTTCGTCTTATGGATTCTATTTAAACCATTTAAAGCCACTAAGTCATCCACACTCTCCATTTTTAAATTTTTTGGATGAGTAGGATCACTTGAAGAAATTAATGGGCTACTTTTCAAAGTTGATTCACAGATGCAGCTGCAAATGGTTCAGACACTTAAAGTACAACTTCTGGAACACTGCTTCTGAGAGTGGCACAGACAGGCAGCATCAGTGGCCCTTGAAACTTGTTAGAAATGCAAATTCTCATCCTCACCCCAGACCCACTGATTCAGAACCTCTGGGCTGGGCCAGCCACCTGTGACCAGCTCTCCGGGTGATGCTGATGTATGCCCAAGTAGAAGAGCCACAGCTCTAGAACATGAGATGGTCTGTGTGCATATTAAATCCTTGGGGACCCTGTCCCAGGTCAGAGCACTGAAGGAACACAGCCCGTGCCCCTCCTGCCCAGCCTGATGGGTTCTTAGCGGAATGCATGCTAGGGTGGAGCTCAGGTGAGGTGAGAAGTCCTTTCTTCTGTTGTGATATGAAAGAGAGGCGACCAAGGCCTTCTGCTCCTGCTGCCATCATGCACAGGTACCAGCAGGGTCTTTGCCCAACTCCCTGCGGCAGAGTCTGCCGGGACAACGTCATGGCAATTAGCGTGTTTCCTGTCCCCTCAGCCTTCAGAGGGAGATCTCTTAACCAACCAGACAGTTCCACCAGGAGGTAGAGCCAGCTTCATAGGCTGCCAAAGAAGCAAGTAACCAACCAAATAAACAAGCCAGTCTGGGGGTTTGCATGTAAGACTCTACAAAGTCCTTGACTCACTCTGCTACAACTTAGACACTGTGTCCAACCCCTTCCCCTGCATTTCAATGCCATCTGAACTCATCCCACCCCCTCGCCCTTTCTTGCCACTCATCATCCTACCAGATCCCAGCTTACCTGTGCGGCCAACTGGCTGCCCAAGCCCTTGCCAGGCCCCGGGCCTGCTGTCCAGCCACACATACCCACTGACCCTGACAATCCTGCCGAGGGGACTGTCACTAGAATGATCTCCTCACCCAATTCCCAGGAACAGGCCCCGTAGTTGGAAGTTGGCATGCCCTCGGGCATTAAATGCCTCACCGGTAGAGACAGCCATGTGCCTTGCACCTGGTCTCTGTAACCAGCTGGTCAGAAAATTAGGATGATGAGCCACCCTGACATAACGTTAACCAGTGCTTGAGACGAAAGGAAAAACAAAGAAGTAGACCGATGTCTGCATTTACCAGGGAGGAGAGCAAGGAGAATCGGACTGGTTTATCCCAATATTTGAGGCAAGAAAAGGAAGGCAGATCTGTTCCGGACCTCAGGGCAAAAAAGATGGCACCTCATCCTTCCTCCCAGCCTTCCGCCTCACCCGAGCCCGCCCCACTTCACCCCACTTCCACTCAGCCCATCCTTCCTCATTGCATCTGTCCTCTCACCCCACAATCACACCCCTCCCCACCCCACCTCTCCCGATTCTAGCTCACCCTCTCACTTGCAGCTAGTTGAAGTGATAAGGCCTCATCCTTCCTATAAACCAGCGGTTCTCAACCTGTGGGTCGAGACCCCTTTGGCAGTCGAACTACCCTTTCACAGGGGTCGCCTAAGACCATCCTGCATATCAGATATTTACATTACGATTCATAACAGTAGCAACATTACAGTTATGAAATAGCAACGAAAATAATTTTATGGTTGGGTCACAACATGAGGAACTATATTTAAAGGGCCAGAAGGTTGAGAATCACTGCTAAACTATTCATATGCAATGTCTTGTTAAGAGCACTTTTATTACATTTCCTCTTCTATTTGGTGAAATTCCATGATGAGTTGCTGAAACACAGGTGAGCATCCCCGACGGACAGGATGGGAGCAGCACAGTGTGCAGGGCCACCCGCCTGTACCTGACCCTTTCGGGGGAGTGTCTCCCCACTTATCCCCACCAGATGGCAAGCACCTCAGCAGACCCTGCGTTTGCTTTCGTTCCCTCTGCACAGGGCTCAAGGCCAACATCCCACTGTGGTCAGGAAGGGCACCGGGGGATTGAGGGGGTTCCCGCCCCTGTGTATGTGGGGCCTTTCTGAAGGACGCAGCCCTTCCTCGGGCAGCAGGCAGCGCTGTTTGAGCTCGCAGACTCTCCATGCAGCCGGTTCTCAGCCCTGCCACTTCCTGGCCATGAGGTCTCAGTTTGCATAAGCATTTCAATCCTCAGTTTCCTCTTCTCCAAAATGCACACAGCCTGCCCCCCCCCCCAGGCTCCCTAGGAGAGACCCCACACACTCGCATCACTGTCTCAAGTTATTATGCAATTACCAACAGCTGATCACTTTCAACTACAAAAGTGACAAGCTCATATGGTTCACCTCAACATCCTCCTTTTGTGTATGTTCGTATTCATTTTCTCTCTCCCTCCCACAACAGGAGGCAAGCTGTTGTTTAGTATCTTGTCCTAAGATCTAAACAGTGACTAGACATGGTATGCAATCAATAAATATGTGAATGAATAAATGGATGAATGACATGTTTAATGAATGCCTAGAACATAGTAAGTGTTAAATATGAATATTATTATATTAGCAATTGGCAAAGCAGGAGCATAGAATACTGGACAATATTGGCTCAAGTGAAAATTAATGCCACATTACCAAATATTTTATCCTCTTCAGTAACTTCAGTTTGTTGCATCAAACCAATCTTTCTTTTTTTTACTTGGTGCTAATTTATTTTATTCTTCAATTACAGATTACTTTTAATATTATTTTGTATTAGTTTCAAGTGGTTAGATAATCATATGCCAGCAGTTCTCAACGTGTGGGTCGAGACCCCTTTGGGGCTCGAACGACCCTTTCACAGGGGTCGCCTAAGACCATCGGAAAACACATATATAATTACATATTGTTTTTGTGATTAATCACTATGCTTTAATTATGTTCAATTTGTAACAATGAAATTGGGGGACACCACAACATGAGAAACTGTATTAAAGGGTCACGGCAATAGGAAGGTTGAGAACCACTGTCATATGCTTTACGGAGTATTCCTCCTGATATTTCCAGTACCCACTAGCACCATACCTAGTCATTACAGTATTATTTACTATACTTCCTAGGCTGTATTTTATATCCCCATAACTATTTTGTAATTACTAATCCATACTCAATTCCTTCACCATTTTCACTGAGTCACCCAATTGCTCCTCTAGCAACCATCAGTCTGTTCTCCATATCTATGAGTCTGCTTTGGTTTTGTTTGTTCATTTATATTGTTCTTCAGACTTCACGTATAAGTCAAATCATGTGGTATTTGTCTTTCTCTGATTTATTTCACGTAGCATAATACCCTCTAGGTCCATCCATGCTGCTGCAAATGGGAAGATTTTGTACTCTTTTGTGGCCAAGTAATATTCCATTATATACACGTAACCAAACCAATTTTCTTTTCAGCTAGAAAAAAAACACCCAAGATCAAATTGATTGATATTGTAATAATGTCGGTCAGTGATTACCATTATCCTGTACAAATATTTGGAAAAAGTAAACTGCACAATTAAATTCATGATAACAACCCTATGCAGATTTGCTGAACACCTACTGTGTGCCAGGTGCTGCCCCAGCACTTGGCAGGTCTCATTCCCAAAACTCTCAACAGGCTTCAAGTGGGAGCTCCATCTCTCTTCGGTGGGTGAGGACCCCACCCCAGGGAGGGCAGGAGTGGGTGGGATGTGTGGTAAGAGGAGGTGCTGGGCTGGCACCCCGGGACCCCTTCACTAGCCTGTTATGCTAGGAGCCCCACCCCGTGTACATAAGCTCTGCTATGAGGGATCGGGAGTCTGCTACCCAAAGTCTGGACTAGAACAGCTGCACGGGGGCCTCAACTGAAAACTCCCAGGCAGCTACACTGGCCCAGGTGCCCAGGGCTTGGTGCTGCATCCCTTCAGCCATCTGTCATCTCTACTCTGAGCTGCATGGGTGGTGCCTGTAAAAGTGGCCGTGCTGCCTCCAGGGCCCGAGTCTGGCCTCCACGTCTGTGAAGCAGGCTTCTCCAGCATCCTCAGCCTGCTCAGGGCACCCCGAAGTGTGGGGCTCCGCCATTGAATTTAACTTAGTGGGAGGTGGTCCATGGGCAGACGTGCCAGCATCCCACCCTCCGCAGGAGAACTCTGCAGCACATCCTACAAGGACTGAGCCCCTCAGGGGTGGGAGACCTGCTGGGGAGCCCCTGCTGGCTCCCTGTCCCGCCCTGTGCTACGATGCAGTGTGAGCACCAGTGAGGCTCTGGGGAAGCAGACTGCATGCCCCAAACCCCCACCTTCCACCCCCGCCTCCGGTGTCCTCAAGGTGCCGCTGGGGCCAGACCTCGGGTGGTGCAGCCTGTGCCTGTGTCCCTCGCCATGTCGGGCTCGGCTGCCACCCTCAGCGCGCATCAGAAATACTGCGCAGTCGGAGAGGCAGAGCCCGCGTGGGGACAACTGAGGGGTTGTCAGGAGTGTCTGCCCAGATGCCCCTGGTAGCCCAAGTGAAGGTCACTGCCTCAGTCTTACGTTTCTTTCCATCTATCATGCGGCTGGGGGAGGCATCTGCCCTGGGCTTAAGTGCTCCTTCTCCCAGGAAGTCCTGCCAGGCTCACCTGCCCCAGGTTCCTGTGGTACCTTTCACCAGCACTGAACTGACTCCGGGCCTCTCTCCAGGGTCGTGGCCCCCTGGGTGCCTGTAATGCATGCACCCCTCTGTCTAGCACATTCTGGCACGCAAACACGGATGGAGGAGATACAGAACTATTCTGGTTGGTGTTGAAACCCAAGTAACAATGTAGAAATGAAGCTGAAGGGCCGAGCCTGCTTTATCCAAAGCTCGGATGCTGTGCAGTTAGGCAAGCTGGTGTTTCAAAAGGAATTCTAACCCCTCCCCGCCAGGCCTCCCCTCTGGCTGCAAGGCTTCAGAGGCTCAGGCTGCGACTGCGTCCAGAACAGGTGAATTGAGAAGGAGCCAGCGGCCTACACTCACGGGCTAGCCAGCCCGCCCTGCCCGGAGGCGGCTGGGGGACAGGCGCTCACTCCTTGCGGGTTCTGATCAGCAACCTCAGGGAAGGGTTTTACAGATTTGCTCTTCCTCTGGCAGCTGAACTCAAGTCGGCAGAGAAGTGCTTGTCTGTAGTGAGCAAGGAATTCTGGGACGTCAGGGGGAGCCGTGGAAAGAGGGAGCCGCCACATCCCACCCCCCGAAGTAATGGTTTTCAAACGTGGGCGCTCCCGCTGCCCTCCTCTGGGCTTGCAAAGTGCGGAAGCCACAGACCCAGAGCCCGGGCCCTGGGGTGCGCGCCTGAGTTCACGTTCTCCAAGAAGAAACAATGCGCCCACACTGAACAGAAGATGCCCCCCACCCCCCACCACCCCACCCCCCACCCTCCGCCGCGTTCTGTCATCCCCCCAGGCAGGTGTTGCTCCCGGGCCCTCGGGTTCTCCCCAGCCAGGGCCTTACCTGCCCTCCTCGCCGTCCTCCGCCTCCGCTCCGCAGGCCCGGCTGCCCTGAGGGTGGGAGCCTCTATGAACAACACAGACATCTCGTTAGTGAGGCCTTCCCCACGCAGCACCCCCGCGACCTGGTGGTGACGTGGCATGTGCCACGGGCATGCTGGGCGGATGGTGAGACGGGCTGGGGGCCAGGGGGGGCACAGGCGGTCCAGCCGGGCACTCTGTCCCGGGAGGCCTCCCTGCGCGAGGGAAACGCGGGCTGAGGGATGCTCGCGGGGAGGGTGTCCCGGGCGCCATGGAGCTGGAGATGGTGCAGTTTTACCTGGACCTTTTCCAGAGCATGTATGGATGTTGGAGGCCAGAAGAGACTGGAGCAGCGCAGCCAAGCTTCCAGGTCGCCGGGAGAGGAGAGCGCAGGCTGCAGCGGCCGGCGGCCTCCTTAGGGCTGAAAGGGTCCGTCTGTGCGCAGGAAGCTGGAGGCCACCCCGCGGGCCTGGCGGGCCTGGCGGGCCTGGCGCAGCCTCTGCTCCTTTTCCTTCACGTCCCCGAGGCTGTGCCTGTAGCTATCCACTACCCGGCAGTGTCAGACCAACACCACGCGGTTACACATCCACCTTCTAACCGACCCCTGGGAGCAACACCAGCCGGAACGCAGCAGTGGGTGACCGCGCTCAGCCCGCTCCCTCCGCTGTTGGCCGGTCCCCCGCACCCTCCGCCCTGTGCTGAGTCCTGAGAGGCGTGGACGGCCACTCTGAACCTCAACACACAGGCGACACATGAAACTGCCGCCAGAGGCCCCGTCAATACGCTGAAGGAGAAAAGGGAAGTACGTTCCAAAAGAAAGATGTTTACCTTTTACAGGTTTTGATTTTAGTTTTCAAACTAAAGGGATTTTATGCATGTTCCTGGAGAATTTCCAAAACACCCGGCTCCTGGGACTGGTAGGTCAAGTGCCCTGCTGGGGAGTGGACCACCCCCGAGTAGTGCTGGTGAAGGCCAGGCCCAGCCAGGGTCTTCGGGGCCCCTTGAAACTATGACAACTTTTAAAATAAGAAAAACAAAAGTACCTAAACTACAGTCAACTGTTCACTCTCTACAATTTGGGAAAGTGGGTTTATGTTGGGCCCCAGGCAGCTAGCCGAGCTCACCCTGACAGTGTAGCAAAGCCACACACGGCTAATCCACATTCTGCACAACCCTGGTGGAAAGCGGGCGTGGCCAGCATCTGGCTCGCCCAAGCGGTGCAGGGGGTCAGCGGGAGTCCTGCAGAACCAGAAACACATGCCAGCGGTTTGCATTCACTGTTGGAGAAAGACCACCTCGCTGAGTGCTCTGGACTTAACTGTGTATCTACCTATAGCCTCCGTGTCCTAAAAATGGCTTAGGATGACTTCCAATAATAGGTAAAATGTAACAAATAAAATTAAGATGAGCAGATGAGGAAATCGAAGGAAAGGACAAAGAAGGTAAGCTGTGTGGGTGGCCAACGGCATGTTGGGGGCTTTGTATCACTGCACAGGGTGGCCAACGGGTCAGGTAGCATGGTCTCCCCTGAGTCCTCTTCCTGGAAATACCATTCAACCCATCCCCCAATTGGAGTTGAGAGTAGTCACATGGCAGGACTTCTCACAGAGATTTGTGGTGTGATCATCTGATGGTCAGGCTCAGGCCAGAACAGGCCAGACACTGGAGCAGTGGTTTTCCAATGCTGTTGGCCATATAGCATCATGGTGAAATCCATGGCCTAATTCAGATGAAAGCAGAGGTGTCTGACTGTTCCCCCACTGGGGAGCTGTTTCCTCTCTCCTTGGGGCCACCACCCTCAGCAATGCCAACCTAAGACCCTCTCTCCCCTTCTCTCAGGGACTGCACAGTACGGTGTGAAATCCAGGCAGGAGAATGGTGGTTTCTAAGGGGTTTTCACAGTCTATGAAGTGGTGCTGATGGTGAAGAGAGAGGAGAGCAGTTTCCATCAGCCAGAGGAGCAAGTCTGAGAAGCACTAGAATAGCCAAGATTCACGGATCTTGGCAGTGGGATTGATGATAGCTTGCAATAGAGCAATGTCATTGCAACTCTACAGGGTGTGGAGAAGTACTCTATACCACATTCCAAAGCCATACTGGACAGGGGACCCATTAGTGGGTAAGGCCATGCTGGGTTTCACAACCAAGGGCATGTTGGGAAGCTATCTTCTTTTTCAGAAGCTATTTCTTCTTCAGGAGTGCATCTCTGTCCCCTAGGCAGACTTTCACAAATACATCTCTCAGCTCCTCTCTGTACCCCACCAACAGGCTGACCCAGAAAAGCAGCAGCTGCTGAGGCTGCCATCTATACGACCTCAGTTGCTCTCACGCTCACAAGCACTTCCTTCTTTGAACACTGGGGTCTTGCACCCACTGTGCTGAATACAAGCTCAGGCAATGAGACAGAGCAAACACTTGAACAGGCTGCCTCTTTGCCAGGCCCTGTCCTGTGTGCATCAGATGTAGAAACTGTCCTGTTTCTTACAACAGTTATTGAGGTAGAATCTGGTAGAGCTGGACTCCACATACAGGCTGACTCCACAGAGCAGGCACCATTAGTGTGAACAAATTATCAAGTTCCTTTACCCAAAGTGTTAGGGTGCAAGGCATTTAATAGCCACAGCCAAGACTAAGCATACAACAATGGCAGCTCCAGGGTAGTTTTTAAAGTTATCTACTCGTGAGAGATCAGTAATCCATGAGTGATGCTGTTGCAAGCATTACAGTCAAACTGAACTCAGACAGAGCATAAAACTAGACTGAACTGACAAAAGGATACTTGGTTCAGCTGTCAGAACCTTCAAAAGACACATATCCAAAACTTGAAATAATGGAACAGATGAGTAGAGATTGGTTATTTGTTTATAAAAGTATTTTTTTATAAAAGGTATGGTTAAAAATTTTGGAAACAGGTTTTCCTAGAATCTATATAATATAACTTAATTAAAATGGTATATTTCCCTACAACCTTTCAAGAATGCTTTTATTATATAGGGTAAACCACAGTGATAGAGTTTAATCCTAGGCATGTTTAACACTCCGTTGCCACAGAGGCCTTAAAAGCTCCACCATGTACCACATCTAGAAAATATTGCTGGGTATTCATCTCCTGGATGCAAAGGCTTCTTTCTGACATTCATTTGTCATACTGCTTCCTATGAATGGTCTCCAGCTATTAACTAAGGTCATGTGATAAAAATGAGGTAAGAGCCCTGGCCAGTTTTGCTAAGTGGTTAGAGGGTCAGCTTGTGGCCCAAAGGGTCTCATATTTGATTCCCAGTCAAGCACACATCCCTCCATTATAGGCTCAGTCCCCGCCCCCAGTTGGGGTGCAAGCCAGAGGCAACCAATCGATGTGTCTCTCTCACATCAATGTTTCTCTCTCTCCCGCACCCCCCTCCCCCACTCCCCTCCCCTCCACTCTCTATAAAACAGTCAATGGAAAAAATATCCTTGGGTTACAAGTGAAAAAATAAATAAATACTTTTCACAAAGTCTAAGAAACACAAAGCAATTCTGGTACAACCAGAATTCAACACCAACTTTCATGTGTCCAAGAATGGCACTCTACTCAGCCCATTACACCGCTGCATCTTTGTTAAAGTCTAAACAAAATGGGACTGGAGGTCTGTTCCATGGCTTTCTTCTACAATGCTATTTTCACTTCTACCCATTTGGGTTCTACCTCAAATAGTGCTAAGACCCTCATCCAGGAGAGCACTGGGATTGTTCACCTGACCCCTACCCACCACCCCTCCCAAGGAGCAGGCTGTGGCTGTGCCCCTCACAGGCCCCTCAACCATTTGCATATGCATCTTTTCCCCAAAAACTTGAAGGCACAGTAAAGCAGGACAGCCCACATTGGCCACCACACTGCACATACGCAGTCAGCAGTAAATGCTCAATGAATGTATCAGGAGAATTGAAATGACCTGAGTCATCTCAGAAGTTCTAGTATCTATAAAGGGAATTAGTTGAAAATTCTCTTTTAAAACAACTGCCACCACACAGGAGAAGGTGAACAGTGTCATGGGTTCCAGTATTACCCTAGGCATGTGGCTAAGTGCTCTGCCCACAGATGCTGCACAGAATATGCCTTGTCGTGGGCAGGATGATTGACTAAGTAAACGTTCAAACTTTTCTTTTAAATGTTGTCACTTCAAAATACCACTCTTTGGTCTTGGCAATTTTCATAAACTATTTTCTACAAATATGTGGAGATGGATTCTTTCCTCCGTGTAAATTATGAACGTTGGTGTGTTCCCACTATGTACATGTGTCCTGAGTAGCTTTAGAGAAAAGACAAATATTCTGAACATGAATTTCCTCATTGAGGAAGAAGAGATATATTGTGGTGCTTAAAACACAGAATTGAGGTGTCCACATTTAGCAGCTAATTACTACAAATAATTTCTTTCTGAATCTCAATCTTTAGACTTTGTTAAACCAAAGATATACACACAGTGATTTAAATGGAATAAATATGAGGTGTTTTCTGAGATCACAATTTAGATTAAATAATTTCACACCTGCCAAAGCAATCCAAACAGCTTTTTAACAGCCTCATTCCTAGCTTTCCGCTTTTCCTGTTCGAGGTGACTTGAATTGGCATTTTTCTAAATGTATAAACTGTATTAGGCTACAGATTTTTATAAAAACAGAACTGGCCCTCAGGAAGTTTACAATCTAGTTGATGATGGAGAATATATAAACCTGTCCAAAGTCACTGACACCTTGAAAAAACTGCTCTTTAAATTACTACTTCCATTAATATTACTATTTCCAATTACATGCATTTTATTTTCTGTGTATACTGTTGGAAATTCTCTCCTGACATCTTGATTTTCTTTTTAAAAAGAACACAGTTCAACAAATAAAATATCAATCTGGTATTAGAGTCTCATTTATTAAAGAAACAAACATAAACACTCCATTTGTCTGCAGCTTAATTATAAAAAGCGCTTGGAAGTGGGGCGTGTCTTTCAGGGTGCCAGGTTAAGAGACACATGCCACAAACATGGATCAACAAGTAGAAGTCTTGAAACATGGGGGTCCTGACTCCTCCCTGTCACCAGCACTCAAGGGGCAACATTTCGCTTTGGACATTTCTGGGCCGCTACCCTCTGAAAACATTCCTTTCCTAAGTAAAATCACAGGGGTCCGTTTTCAAAAGGGCTTACCTGGTAATTTGTGTTCTTGTACTGAAGTCAAGAGACCTCATTGAGCGTAGAACTTCAATGCACCCCAAGTACTGCAAGGGGAAAAAATGTAAATCATGAGCCCTGGGAGCTGAGATGAAGAGACACCCCAAATAACATCAAGGGCATCTCTGGAAGCCATACACATTTTCTAATCACATTTAACTTTATATTCGTGGTGATACTTTATCCTGTTTCTATAATTGTAACAACTCATAAGAAACTATGCTGGGTGCTTAGATTGGTACTACACTCAACTTTTCTGAAACCTGTAATATTTTCACTTTACTAGTATTTGGAAATACATTTTTAAACTCTTGTTCAGGTGCAACTTATATGCCATAAAATGCAGAAATCTTAAACAGATAATTCACTGATTTTTTAAACATATATCTGTCTTGTAATCACCACCCAGATGCCAACATCTCAATATCATATTTCTAGTCCTTTACAAGGCTTGTAGGAGTTTACAATTTCTAAAGAAAGACCCCAAAAAACTAAAATACCAACATTTTCGCCAATATTAAATATCATTATTTAAAAAATATATTTTGGATTCTATGAATAAACTATATTATCTTCAAAGATGCTTTATTTTGGTTTACCAAAAAGCTCTTTTCTGAATTACTTGACATAAATTTTCAGACAGTCAATCTTCACATCTACATTTCTAATTAATTTTTTTATGTTTCACACATGAAAACGTGTGTGTGGGGGTTTGCGAGCGAGCACGTGCATGTGTGTATGAATATATGGACACAACTAAGGCTAAAGATAAACAACTAGAATGGTAGAGATATAATATTTAGGTTCCAAAGTCCATGGAGAGTTTGAAGGTACAGATGTTTTGTATCAATGCTTTTAAATTTATACTCAGCAGGAAGAGAATTCATGGTAGAATACAGAAAAGGCTGCATTTGAACTATTCAGAAAACCTGAATTTGAGTTTGGGTCTGTAATATCTTATTATGTAACTTTAAGCAAAAATTCTCTAAATTTAAGTCTCTCTGCCCATAAAATGTGGTTTTTACTCCAACCATTGCATAGGCACATGAAACTTCCACTATCACATCACAGAGTTATTCACATACCATCACCATTATCACAGTATGCGGATACCATGACCAATGTCGCAGGGATATCTGAATTAGATGACCGCCAACAGTGACCAACATCACAGACTCATGAACACCAGAACCATTGTCACAGGGCTATGATTACCACTACCACCAAAGTCACAGACATGTAACTACCACTTCCACATGCAGAATTACATGCAGACTACGAACAACATGGCAGAGTTATATAAGTAGCTTGATGCTATTACAAGTCATGAAAACTATGAGCAATCGTGTAGGTTATGTGAATACCACAGGTGCTGTTACAGAGTTATGTGGATACCACTATCACTAAGATATATGAAGGTCATGACCCACTTTGCAGTTATGAGCTTGCCATACCCAACACTGTCACAACACCCCAGAGTTATGTGAATACCACCAGCAGCAATGTTACAAAGTGAAGTAATTAATGACCAAAGGAGCATAGTTGTGTCATAGCTACATCACCACCTCTCAAAGATATGCGAGTACTATCATCACCACCTTTGGAGAGTTATGCAAATTTTATACCCACAGTTGCAAACCTAGGGTGCCGTAGACCAATTCCAGCATGTCATAATTTCAAGAGTTTCATCGGGTTGATGAGACTTGGGGACCCAACAGGGTTGAGTCACACATGTAGTCACCTGTTGGGAATGGCTAAAGGCATTTCCCCAAACCTGAATAGGAAACTGTTGTGGTTGCCAGACAGCTAAAGGGCATCTTAATCTACACGTTATTGCCTCCTACTGGCCAAACACCTGAACAGCCGTAGGCTAATTCCCCCATTCTGACAATGGACTCTGTACCAAACCCTGACCCTTTGAAGTGTATATCTCTGCCTCGCCTCAGGACAGTTGTGTTAATAAAAGGCATAGGGTCCTGGGGACGGAGAGAACCTAAGGCCTTAGACTTAAGACCTTAGAGCTTAGCTCCTTTAGCTAAGCTCCTCTGACCCCCAATGCCTTTCAAAATTATATTTCGTCTCCAGACTCTTTATTAGTCTCTGGATTCCTATGTCATCTACGCACAGCCCCTTCTCCAGATTCCTGAGCCCTTCTTGATGCTGGAACAAGAGCCCCGGCACTAGGGGAATACTCCATGACCAACAAGTGTTTGAATGTGACAACAACCACTTCAGGTTATCAGAATGCTGTGACCACCATCAAAGAGCTATTGAAAACTATGACCCAGGTTGCAGAATTATTGAATACCACCACCACAGAGTAGTGCGAATGCCGTGAACAACGTCACAGTTATGCAATTACTACTAGCAACAGTGATATTTGAGTATTATGATCACCAACACCACAGAGTTATATTAATACTACCATGTTCGTCACAAAATTATCTGAATGCCATCTATAGCTTCATAGTTTTGTGACTACCATGACCAAAATTGCAGAGCTATGTAACACCAGACCTACCAACATCACAGAATTCTGGGAAAACCACAATGATCATAACAGTTACGTGAATAACACGAATAGCATTGCCTTGTTTTATGTGTCCCAACACCACCACTGCAGAATTATGTAAATATAAGCACCACGATCATCATAGAATTATGTGAGTGCCACCACACCCACCATCTCAGAGTCATTTGAATATAACACCTATACCATATCACATGTATGAGAGTATGATCAGTGCATATTGAAGAGGCATATGAATACCACCAACAACATTACAGAGTTATGTGACCAAAGCCAATAACCTCACAGTTGTAAACACCACCCTCACCCTTGCACAGCTGTGTGGAGACCACACCGGTACTGATGAGTTATGTGAATACCACTACCACCATCGCTGAGTTATGTGAAGATCATGACAAACTGCAGAGTTATAGGATTAGTATACCCAACACCAGGGGTCCTCAAACTACGGCCCGCGGGCCACATGCGGCCCGCCGAAAACATTTATCCGGCCCGCCGGGTGTTTTTGCCGCCGCTGAGTGCATAGGAATTTGTTCATAGTTTTTTTTTTAAACTATAGTCCGGCCCTCCAACGGTCTGAAGGACAGTGAACTGGCCCCCTGTTTAAAAAGTTTGAGGACCCCTGCCCAACACCATCAATTATGTGAAGACCAGCACAACAGCCGTGTGGAGCTAGTTGAATACCACAACTGTCCTGGCAGATCTAGGAGAATACCACCACCAATGTCACAAAGATATGTTAGCACTATGGTTGCCATCATAGTCATGCAATACTTCCACCTCCATTGCAGAGTTTTGTGAATACCACAACCCCAACAAGGCAGACTTATGTGACTATCCTGACCAAAGTTACAGATTTAGGTGAATACCACCACCACTACCTTGCAGTGCCATGTTAACACCAATGCCATCACCATTATAGAACTGTGTAAATGCAAGCATACTTCATTTTATTGTGCTATGCTTTAATTGTGTTTTCATCAACACTGAGTCAAGACCCTCCACCAGCAAAAAGATTAAGATTCGCTAAAGGCTTGGATGATGGCTAGCATTTTTAGCAATAAAGTTATTTTTTGATTAAGGTATATACCTTGTTCTTTTAGACATAATGCTATTGCACACTTAATAGACTACAGTATAGTGTAAACATAACTTTTATATACACTGGGAAACCAAAAGATTCATGTGAGTCACTTTACTGCAGTATTTGCTTGATTGTGGTGGTCTGGAACCGAACTTGTCATATCTCTGAAGACTGCTGGTACCATGACCAAGCCACAGCATTATCTGAGTTGACCATCACCACTGTCAAAAGATATGTGAATAGCACCACCAATGTCATACAATTATGCCAACACCATGACAAACTAATGTCGCAGGGTTATAGGAATACCATTAAATTTCATCGCATCTGTGAACACAACCTCCAATATTACAATCTCATGTGAATACACAACATCCATCACACAGTTATTTGAATACCAACTCTACCACCATCGTGGTGGTATGTGAATGTCATGACCAGCCTCACAGAATCATGGGAATAACACCAAAAACAATGTCATGAAGGTAAGTGAATGCAGTACCTCAGCTGCAGATTATTTGTATGCTTATATGCTTACATTACCTATGTGACAGGGCTATGAGACACCATGACCACTTTGCAGTTATGAGATTGCCACATCCAACACTGTCACAACACCCAGAGTCATGTGACTACCACCACCTGCAATGTTACAGAGTGAATTAATGACCAAAGAAGCATAGTTGTGTCATAGCTACATCACTAGCTATAAGTGGATAGATAGCCAAAGACCTGATTATAAAACACTCTCACCAGAATGACCACTGAGTTATATAACTACTACAACCAACACCACGTGTTTATGCAAATACCACGACCAATATCATAGCTCCGTTTCAATACCATCACCACCACACGATCTCATTATCTGAAAAACATCACCACCACACCACTGCGGTGATGTGAAGACCATCACCACCACAGCAGGGTTATGTGAAGACCATCACCACCACGACAGGGTTATGTGAAGGCCACCTGCACCCACTTCACAGAATAACATGCCATCCCAACACTGCAGAGTTGGATGAACCTTACCACCTCAATCATTGCAGTCATGTGAATGCCATCATCACCAACTTTGCAGAATTATTTGACTAGCATGGCCGACTTTGTGGAGTTATCTGGTTATGACCATACCCCAAGTCACAGATGATTGTGAATCCCACCACAGACAACATTACAGAATTTTGTGATATGTGACCACCTCCACCACCACCAACACAACACTGGCTGAATCCCATGACTAATGTAGCAGAGCTCTGTGTAGACTCACTTCTCCGAGTTATTTAATTACCACCACCACTACTGTCACAGCCAAGCCGATACCTCCACTACTGTCGCTGAGTTGTGGGAATACAACCGCCATGGCTGTCACAGAGGTATATGAAGACCATGACCAACTTCAAGGAGGTACATGATCACCACCACTGAGAGTGTAGTTGAATTACCCTCCCAAGGGTCTGCAGCAACTTGTACTCTCACCACCAATATCTAAGCATGTTTATTTCTCGATCCTTCATAACACTGTACAGCATTGATATTTTGAATCTCTGGCTGTCAGAGGCAAAAGTATTTCTCTTTTTGTTTTAATTGGCACTTTCCTAATATCTAATAAAGTTATGTAAATTTTCTCACTTGTGTATTGCCATTTGCACTTCCTTTTCTGTTAAGTGACTGCTCATACTTTTGGCCTAGTTTTCTATTAGATTATTCATCTCTTTCTTATAGATTAATGGCATGTTAATCTTCCATTGAGTTAGTTTTCTTTTATGGCTTCTACATTTCCCCTAACACAGATTGTTCCACAGTAATATTGTAGTAATTACTGCAACCACATGTCTCCCACTTTCTGTATGGCTTTGGCGTGCCCTGTCTTGCTTAAGAAGGTCTTCCTATCCCCAGGTTCTTACAAAATCTTTTACTTTAACAATATTCATTAATTATTAATTTATCTATGTATTCACTTATTTAAGAATTTAATATTTTCCATTTCGCTTTTTAATATGGTTGGAGCTTGTCTACAGAATATGGCATAAGTTAGCTTGTCAGTGTCCAAATGGGTACGGCTGCTGCCACACCACTGGTTTCGTAACCCATCCATGTCCTCCTGGACTGACGCATTCCTACTTCCGCACCTGAACTCTGTTCTGTCAAGTTCATTTGTCAACTCCTGTGTCTTTTGTATGTGTTTTGACTTAAGAACTTTAAAATCATTTCATGAAGTCTCCACCCTCAAACACTGGATTCCCAATAAAACCCCATGCTACCCTGTGAAGAACTCAGGTGTGCTGTGTGTTTTTACCCATGAACAGGAGCGTTGTTTCCATTTCAAATACTCCCCATTGCCTTTAACAAGACTTGTGGTCTTTAGTAATATAAACAGCATATATTTTTCTTCTTCCATACAGTCCAAGGAATTTTTTTAAAGTTTCGGTTGCCACTAGAAATGACAGTTTGATTTTTCTGTCCTGTGTTTACCTGGTTTTTCCTAGCAGAGAGAGAAGGAATTGACTTAAGATATAAATAGAAAACTCAGTCAATGGGCTCCAGACATGTACAAAACAGAAGAATTATATAAGCTTGGACAATGGAGCTCCAGCACCAATGGGACTGAAATATAAAAGAAAATGCAGCCCTAGCCGGTTTGGCTCAGTGGCTAGAGCACTGACCTGCAGACTGAAGGGTCTTGGGTTTGATTCTGGTCAAGGGCACATGCCGGGTTGCTGGCTCAATCCCCAGTAGGGGGCGTGCAGGAGGCAGCTGATCAATGATTCTTTCTCATCATTGATGTTTCTCTCTCTCTCTCTCTCTCTCTCTCTCTCTTTCTCTCTCTCTCTCTCTCTCTCTCCCTTCTTCTCTGAAATCAATAAAAATATATTTTAAAAAAAGAAAAAGAAAATTCCTGCATCTGCCTCAAGGGAATTTCAGGGGGGGAAAGAAAAAATATAGGGGAAAGAAATATTCAAGAATGAAAACAATAAAATGTTTAGTGTTTATATTTTTAAGGTGACCAGAAGGAATAAGAAAAAAGGTGTACTTTTGGACATGATGGAAACAGCACAACAGGATCAAGAGAGAAACATCCTGAAAGTATTCCAGGAGGAGCAGGGGAAAGGGCTGCCTACACAGGAAGTTCCCTTCAGCTCCAAGCACACGAAGACGAAGACAATGTTATTGAAAGTCTCAAGAAGACAAGAGTGGAGCCAAAAAGCTTAGTTCCACCTATACTAGCATTCCAGTGGGAGGGAGAAGGGAGGCCTGAGAAAGTTAACCATCCACAGACACCCTCTGAAAGAATCATTGCGGGGGGGGGGGGGGGAATGAATACAGAAAAAAAGGAGAGTGCGGGCTCAGAGAAACAATGATAAGGAAAGAATCAACAAACGTTACAGGTGTGCCTTATGCCTTAAGAATTATTGATGCAGAACTCTAAGTATGTTTTTTTCCAATGATGGGGATTCAACCTCAGAAGACCCCAGCATGGCTACCAGGGGACAGATATGAACGACAGATTGGAGAGGAGAGGGGAGCATATTAGAGGCTATTGTGGGGGTTTTTTGCTTGTTGTTGTTTTTTAATGTATTTTTATTGACTTCAGAGAGGACGGGAGAGGGAGAGAGATAGAAACATCAATGATGAGAGAGAATCATTAATTGGCTGCCTCCTGCATGCCCCATGCTGGGGATCAAGACCAAAACCCAGGCACATGCCCTTGACCAGAATCGAACCCTGGGCCCTTCAGTCTACAGGCCAATGCTCTATCCACTGAGGCAAACCGGCGAGGGCTTAATCTATAATTTTATGATGATTTATAATTTATAATTTTATGATGATGCCAATGGGATTTTTCACCTCAGATCTTATTCATTTAACGCCAAAGTTTATGTCATAAAAGAAGATCCTTGAGAACACGAATAAATTCACGAAGAAGATAAAAATGAAAAGGAACTAGTGAAAGTTATGTGATATTCACATGGGGATAGAGCCAGGGGTGGGCAAACTTTTTGACTCGAGGGCCACAATGGGTTCTTAAACTGGACCGGAGGGCCGGAACAAAAGCATGGATGGAGTGTTTGTGTGAACTAATATAAATTCAAACTAAACATCATTACATAAAAGGGTACAGTCTTTTTTTTTTTTTTTAGTTTTATTCATTTCAAACTGGCCGGATCCGGCCCGCGGGCCATAGTTTGCCCACGGCTGGTAGACTAACCCTGTGAGGGACTGCAATGGACCCAGAAGAAAAGGGCGAACAATCTGTGGGAATCACTGAAGGACAGACAAGCCAGTCGGTACAGGTAAGGGAAGGAGTGGCTGTCCCTTAGGAAAAGTACGCCTCGCTGCAGCCCTGCCACCCCGCGGTACGCGGCTGTGTGTGCAGCACAGTGTGCTGTGTAAGTGCCCTGTCCTCACCAACACGCACATCGTGCGCTGTGCACAAAAATAAATCCCAAATGATTGAAGAGCTAGAGCTAAGAACAAAATTAGAAGAAAATAGAGAATAACATTTCTGTGACAAGACCTAAAACTCAAAGGCCATAACAAGCTCATGAAAATGAACATGTGTAGGAAACTTCCACATAGAGCTTCCACGCTGGTTAAAACATGTGTGCTAAATAACATGCCACACATAACATGGAAAGGCAAGGGAAAGACTGGGAAAATGCAATCAAATAAGGAAGTCATCAGCTCAATAAGGAAAAAAGGGCAAAGAATACAAGCAGGGGATTCATAGCGAAAGAAAGGTAGCTGGCCAGCATGCGTCCTTGAAGAGCAGTGATCAGGGAAATTAAAACAAATGCCGGGAAGAGACGCAGCTTTTCACCCAGCAGAATGGTCATCTTGGGTGAGGAAGCAGGAAAATCGGGCCGTTTCATTCATAGTGAGTGTAATTTGGTGAAACCTCCAGTAAGGTTACTTGGAATTATCTGCGGGTAGGGAAAACCTGCTTGCCTCAGGAATGGTGTTTGTAGGACTTTATCCACACGTAAGTGCATGAAATTGTACGTGTAAAATATTCACTGCTTAGCTGCCTTTATAGAGGGGAAACTTGAACCCCTTCCTCAGGCGTTTAGCAGTAAATGCATGGCTACACACTTGGGCACATCCATAGCCACTTTCTTTTTCTGTTAATCCTCACCCGAGGATATTTTTCCATTGATTTTTAGGGAGAGTGGAAGAGAGAAGGAAAGACAAAGAGAAACATCAATGGGAGAGAGACACATCGATTGGTTGCCTCCTGCACGTGCTCCGATCAGGGCCTGGCCAGAGAGCAGCCTGCAACCAAGGAACATTCCCTTGACCGGAATTGAACCCGGGACCCTTTGGTCCACAGTTCAACGCTCTACCCACTGAGCCAAACCGGCTAGGGCTGCAGCCACTTTTTAAATAATTTAAGTTTAGAGTCTCCAAAAATACTACTATTTCCGCCATACTTTATTGTTCAAGCAAGTCACAGTGTCAGTCCAAACTCAAAGGATGGGCCCCACCCAAGGGTGTGAGTGTGAGAAAGCCCAGGTCACTGGGTCCACCACCGGAGACACAGAGAAGAGACGATGCAGGTGTTGTTGGGAGGAGCAGTGGGAGGGGGGATGGTGAGGGAGGAGTGTTATCTCTGAATGCCCCCATATTTCTAAACAGTTAGAACAAGAATGTGTTCATTTTTTACTTATACAACTACAAAATAATTTTAAAATAAAGTATTCCCTACACAAAAGACCGTACTTAATAACATCGGCGTCCCCGCTGTGATGCAGAATTGATCACAAAGCGGGTCAATATCTGGTGGCTCTAATTCCCAGGCCCCTGGAACCACCCTCCTCGATCCTCTGGGAGGACCTCGTTCTGAGGATGCAGTGGAGAGCGAGGTGGTCAGGGAGACCAAGCACGCCTCCCAAGCGGGCTGCTCCTCATTGAGCTTCTTTGAATTCAATCCCCCCCTCAGCTATGGGTCAAGGATGGTGTGTGACCCAGCCCGGCCCTCGAGTTGCAGTCTTGGAACTGCTATTCAGGAGTGACAGGCAGTGCGGCTCCTAAGAGAGGCACAGTAATGGTTCCCTGGCCCTCCGTCCCTCGCCTTCCCGGCCAGAGGGAGTTAAGACAATTTTTTGACAGTTGACCCTAGTGATTTCTGCCCTCAGTGACTATCACAGGCACCTTCTACATTCACTTGGAATTACGGTGTGTCAGGCCTCTGATTTTCGAGCATGGTCCATAAATGGGGTGATTGATGATTTCCCTGCCCCAAGAAGTCACAGGGGAGCCAGGTATTAGAGCAACAGCTCACCTGTGCCTCAAGGTTTGGCACCATTTCCTTAAATAAACCTTCACTTTCCTTGCCTCAAACTCCTGTTGAGTCTGATTGGGCTTTGATGTAGGCAGCCCAACAGACCTCTTTAGTTCAATAACAGTTATCCCATCTAATAGTAGTAACCTTGATTTTCAATAATTTTTAACTCAAATCTCCCAGAGCCTAGCTTTCCTTGAATGGGATGACCACATATACTTCCTGGATTTGCTGTGGTAATAAAACCCACCTGTGAAGTACCTCGCACAGCTCCTGGCCTTCCTGTGGCTTGAGATACTAGTAACATGCTTATTTGAACACTCCAGTCCAGGCTCCTAGGGGCACCTCCACACACATGGCTAAGGGTTCAGCTACAGTTCACACGTAGCTAAAAATGACACACATTTCACCAGGTTTTATTTCTTCAAACTCTAGATGGCCTTGAGAGTCCCAGAACTTTATGGCTTTTGGCTCCTCCTGTTTCCCGTGATAATCCCTGGACACACAGCTCCCAAATCTGTCCAGCTGGCATGGCTCAGTGGTTGAGCGTTGACCTATGAACCAGAAGGTCAGAGCACACACCCGGGTTGCTGGCTCAATCCCCAGTGGGGGGTGTGCAGGAGGCAGCCAATCAATGATTCTCTCTCATCATAGATGTGTCTATCTCTCTCTCACTCTCCCTTCTTCTCTAAAATCAATAAAAAATATATTTAAAAAAACACACACATCCCAAATCTTAGGAAAATTATGGCATACCATTGGTAAGTGGACTTTGTGAAACCCAAGTTCGTGATATTAAATTAAAACCATTCCAACCAAGTTTCTGAAGGTTTTCTTTGGGAAGCACAGGAGCATAGGGAAACAGCACTTTTCATACAAATGAAAACTCAAGAACGCAGAATAAAATTAGCTTTCTGAATGACAAATGTTAAATGCAAAACCCCTGGGGGTGGAGGCAGAGTTCCTGTGACAGCAGTGGGCATGCACCGAGAGCATACACTGAGCTGGCTTGTTCTAGGATTCAAAGAAACTGTGGGGTGCGTAGGCAAGAGTCAGGGCCATCAAAAAAAAAGAGCTGCAACTTACAAAAAGCCTGAAAAAAAGCTCTGTTTATCCAGAGCTTGAGGAAAATAAAGAAGAAATGTTGCTCCTTCGATGCATAAGAAAAGAGTGATAACTCCCACAGAGCGAAGATAAGAGCCGTTATTCTGAAAGGGAGTCTTGATAAAGACTTTCTCTGCATCTGTGGGCCTGAGCGGCTGCAAATGAAAGGACACGGAAAGAAGCCCAAACACAGGCTGGGGAAGATTAGTCACAGGTGGGCACCCGCCACCTCAAGCTGCCATCTCAGAGGTCGGGAAGACCCGGAGCTACTGGGGAGCGTGGCCGAGAGTGGCCTGCAGGTGACACCAGAACTGTCCTGGCAGCGGGCCTGTCCTTCCACCAGGGGTCTCCATGGAGAAGGAGGTTGGAGAGGGAGACATACTGTTGGGGCCAGAACTGCAGAAGATCCACATGGGGTCCAGCAGGTTAGGGACAGAGAGGCCTGGGTCCAAGAACCACAGAAAATTGTCTGGTATTTAGGACTCACAGGCAGGAGAGCAAGGAAGCCCGAGAGGCTGGCACACTCACTGAGACCTGAGCTGACCCCAGGTCTCAAAATGAACCCACTCTGCTCGGACCTCTGGGACGGAGGACAGAGCCTGCGCAGGTTATGCAGTGTGCCCGTGTGCTCTATAAACTGCAAAACAGTCCTCAACTCCATCCTCGCTCTTCAGGGAAAGAGAGGCAGCCCTGAGCCCTCAGGCCACTGACAACCCGGGGACTGTCTGAGCAGCGCCAGGCCCTTCCTGGCTGGTGGTGTTTTGAACCCGAGCATTTGCTCTTCAGGACCATGGCCAGATCTGAGTCTTCACCATGAGAATCCATCCCAAAGGGTCTTATTTAAAGAAAGACGGGGATAGAAACCAAGATGGCGGCATAGGTAAACACCGGAGTTTGCTGCCTCGAACAACCACTTCAAAAATACAACTGAAAGACGGAACGGACATCATCAAGAACCACAGGAAGACTGGCTGAGTGGAAGTTCTACAACTAGGAGGAAAGAGAAAAGCATACCGAGGCTCAGAGGATTCTGTGCTGAAGTTAAATACTAAGGTGCGGAGTGCATGCGGAGCGGGCTGGCGGCTGAGGGCGCGGTTGTCGTTTTCAATCGGGAGGGAGTCTCAGGCTCTGAGCTCCAGTTCCGGGCGAGTCTCTAGGGACCCAGACTCATACTGGAGAAGCGGAACTGTCTGGCATTGGTCAGAACCCGAGGGCAGCTTTCTCTCCGTGGGGCTTGCAGCGATTACTGGGACACTGAGAAGCAGAGCCTCTGAGGGCAGGACTGAGAGCAGCCATAATTGCTAACCCCGCCCTGTTGATCCCATGGGACCCGCCCCGCCCAAGCCCTGCAGGGAGACTTTTGCTGGATAGCCTCAGGCAAAGGCTCTATTAGCACCTCCCTAGAGATCCAGGAGCCAGGAAGCCCAGAGGTCAGAGCGGGACCATCCAGTTTGCAGCTCCCTGGAACCATAAAAGACACACTCAGGGGGCAGACTCAGTGAGCACCAAAGCCCCATCAAAGCAAGTCTAGCCCCAGAGGGGTGTCTCCAGCACAGAAGTTCTCCCACTGCAGACACAGCTCATTCTCACAGCCAATTGGCCTGGAGGTCAATTCCTCACAGTGATAACTACAACAATCAAGGCTTAACCACAACAAGACTGTGCACAAAGCCCACAAGGGGGTGCACCAAGAGCGTCTACCTCAGGTAATTGGGACACTTAGTACAGAAAGGCACTCTATCGACACAGCGAAGCATAAAAAATGCTGAGACAAAGAAACAGGACACAAACGACAGAATTGGAGGAAAGCAAACTGTTGGATATAGAGTTCAAAACCACACTTTTAAGGTCTTTAAAGAACTGTCTAGAAGCCGCCGATAAATTTAATAAGGCCCTCAAAAAGACTGGTGAGACTGCCGATAAATGTAGTGAGATCTTCAAGAAGACTGGTGAGACCACCGATAAATGTAGTGAGATCCTCAAGAAATCTAATGAGACCCTCGATGTTGTGATAAAGAACCAACTAGAAATTAAGCATACACTGACTGAAATAAAGAAAGACGGGATATAGCTTGGAATTCCATGAACCTGAGAAATAGTAAGGTTCATTGCAGGGGGGGGAAAGGCAGGGCAATATTAACTTTCATTTAAAATAATAATCACCTGAATAAATTCCTGCTTTTTCTTTATGTTTCCACTGCCTGATTCAATACGCATTTGTGCTTGTGTGTGTGTGTGTGTGTGTGTGATAAAGGACAAGTACAATAAGAGTAAGTGCATTACTCTTATAATAAAAGTATTTTAAAAACGTGTCTGACTACACAGAAAATAACTTAGCTATACATAGTAAGTCTCAAAACAGTTCCTTTACTCCAGAAACTTCACTTCTGAAATTATATCATAGGCATGGACCCCAACTACCGCTAATACACAGTTTCATGAACAAAGATGCTCATCAGCTGCTATTTATAACCACATACACCCCTCAGGGGACAGTGCTCGGTGTGGTCAAGCCACCAAATGGACTATTGTGGGGAAGCACGGGCCTTGGTTGGAAGGTCTGTGAGGAGGATTCTCTGAAAGGTTGGGGGCTTCTGGGGGGACCTTGCTGAAGGCAGCAGCCCCTACCTTGACTTTTCCAAACAAGTCCGATTCCCTGGGTGTTTTGCTAGAATCTCTGTTTAGTCTTTAAAGACCTGACCTTGTAGAAGCATATACTTTCTCAAGGATACCTACCCTGCTGATTGTATCTAGAGGTTCATTTTAGTTTAAGCTGTTGTTATAATAAAAGCCCAAGGAGGTGGGCAATCAAGGCTGCTTTGTTCCTAAAGTGAAACAGCCCCTTAGCCTTCTCTTTCACAGAAACGTGTGTCAGAGTAATCTGTTCATCCGTCGCTCAGGGTCTGCTGGTCAGCCCCAGCAGACTATGTCATCATTACTTATTTATGAAGACTATATAACTATTGGAGGAAAGGATGTAAGATTATCCATGATAACCAAGTCTTTCAAATGGTAGTAAAAGCGAACACTTGTTCAGCACTCACTGTGCTGGACTGGGATGACCACACTGGGTGAGAGTCCTTACCCTGGCCCCCCGTAGCAGTTCTGTGACCAGCTCCATTCTGCATGTGGAAACTGAGGCTGAGTATGAGGAGGAACTTCCCCGAAAATACTCAGGTGCCACCAAACATATGAAGATGTGCTCAACTTCATTAGCATTCAAAGCTACACAATTAAAAGCCACCATAAGAAACAGAATTGGCAGAAATTGAAAAGTTTAATGACATCAGTGTTGGTGGAAGGGAGATGAAACAGAACTTTCTTATTTACTATTGGTGGAACCATAGTTGACACAACCGTCTCAGAGAATGGCTCCAAATTTAAATGTGCACTCTTCTCTTCCGACCAAACACTTCTCTCTGGGAAATTACTCCAGGGAGATTCTCACTCATCTTATGAAAGGACACGTGTAAAGATTTTCACTGTGTGGTTGTTTGTATTAAATAGAAGTTAAATAAATCATGGTTGATCCAAGCAACAATTAAAAAGAAAAAGATAGATCTCTTTTTTGTAAAACCTCCAAAGCAGGAAAAATAATCATAATAAAGCTAACTTAAAGAAATATGAGTACTATGATACCATTTATGTCAAAACCAAAAAAAGAGAAACTCACAAACCAACATCTTTCTCGTGGCACATATGTCCATGTAGATGCACAGAAAAAAGGTCTGTACGAACAGGCACCACCTGGTAACTGCATGGGACGCTGGAAGGGAACCTGATACTCTATATACGTATGTCTTCAGGTGTCAATTTTTTTACCGTAGGAATGTATCCATGTATTACTTATGCAATTACAAATAATTATATAGCTAGAGGGCAAACAAAACAATCCTTGCTTAAAGCAATGATTCTCAAACTAGAAGCACCTGGAGAGCTTGTTAAACCCCATGCCCTGACTCCTGCCCCAGAGTTTGTCATTCGGTAGGTGGAGGTGGGGGGATGACTGATGCTGTGGTCTGGCCAGAGGCCACACTTGGAGAACCAGTGCCTTGGAGAGGTGGAATGCTAAGCTTACAGTGTCATGGGAGGAGCCAGGATTTGAATCCAGACCATGACAGATAAGACCCTAACTCTTGACTTTGATCAACTGCTTTCAGAGCTATCTTTGTGTGGTAGAATTAAGGTGGGTTTGTTTGTTGCCATTTTTTACATATATCCTTATTGATTTTTAAATATAACATAAATTCATCCTGTGAAGCCTGAAACTATACTTTGTGTATTTACCAAAGTTTATGAGAATTCCCTGCTTTGGAAATGTTTTTAGGATTATATAACAAGCTCCCTCTGTCTCGATGAAGTGTCTGTGTGAGTAGGGACTTCCTGGTGTGAACCAGAGCTGAGCTCTGAATATCACTCCACTCCCTAGGTTGGGGGAGCTCTCACTCCATTTATTGGACACAAAGGCTGGTGAGGACATATCCTTTCCCTAACAGTGGGCATCCACCCAAAATGCAAGTAGGGTTAACTAAGCCAAGGAAAGTAAGAAAGAAATACATTTCTATTATGATTAGGGAAAAAAAATTTTTTGCTTAAAAACTAATAAAGGTTCTGTCTACATGTACAGAGCACCCTCCCCTTCCACTCAACTCCCTAGGGGTGGTGGAAGAATAAATCCCTAATTGCAGTGGGAAACAGGAGAAGGGGCATGTCAGTGGACCAGTCACATTAAGGATCCCTGAAAGAGGAATGCCGATCAAAATAGGACAGAAGAAGGAAGTTGCACACACCATGCCCAATGCGAACAGCGGAGGGAGGACATGGAGCCCTGGGAAGCACCAAGCTCCAAGAGGATATTGCCAAGAGATGCCTTGTTTTGGCTTCGTTGTGGTTCCTGAATGCCGGAAGCCGGTCCATCCTTGCTGCTTGACACAGTCACTGCAGGAAAGAAACATCTGCACAGCATATGTTTCAAGGGACCTGGCATATATAGCATATTGTTCTTAATATGTTTGCTCTCCTTAGCGCCATGTGTTTTAACCAAGGTTACCTCTCCGAGAAAGGTTGTTTCCCCAGGTGGGGATTTTTCCCTGAGGTTAGGGAGAGGATACAACCCCTTAATTAAGTGCCAGGCGGGTAGTTAATCACTTTAACTACAAACAATCACGCTTAAGCTACATAATCTTTACTCCCTGGAATGGAGATAAGAAACGCCCTAACCTTTGCAATAGAAATTGACAGGATTAAAATCGACTGGTATAAATACAGATGTAACAAGACAATAAACATCAGATTCTAATCAGATCCAAACCAGAACTTGGGCAGAACTTTGCTGGAGATCCTAACCAGAACTTGGCTGGAGAACTTGACCAGAACTTCGCTGGAGTTCCTGGCTAGAGGTCCTGACTAGGCTGCTGATCAACTGAAGGCTGTCTCCATGTCATTCCTTCTTCGCTGACTCCGTCCACACCTTGGGGGACCCCTGGACCTGCTGGGGTTGGACCCCAGCATCTGGCTCCTGAATATTAATATTGCCACTTGGGGAAGGCTAGTGAGAAGAGCTATTCCTACAGTAAATCATTCTGGCACCTTTAGTCCTCAAGCACCTGGGCCTGCTACAGTGCCAGTGGTTGATGTACGCATCCCAGAACTAGCATCTCCAACTAGTGATTCTACAGTAACCAAATTGGACTTTGATCTTGAAGCTGAACCTCCTCCAGCCCCACCACGTGATTCTTCCCTTGGAGAAATGGATGAATCTGCTGAATTAAGAGATTTGGATGCACCAGAACAGGACTCAGAAGCTGTTTTTGATATTGAAAATGACAGAAATAGTATACGTCCAAAATCTCAATCTGAATTTGAAGCTGATATTCCTCAATCAAGCCTAGAATACAGTGGAGTTCGAGAACTTGAGGATAGAAGATCTCAACAAATGTTTCAGTTTAATCTACAAGACTTCAGATGTTGTGCTGTCTTGGGTAGAGGATATTTTGGAAAGGTGCTTTTGGCTGAATATAAACACACAAATGAGATGTTTGCTATAAAAGCCTTAAAGAAAGGAGACATTGTAGCTCGAGACAAAGTAGACAGACTGATGTGTGAAAAAAGAATTTTTGAAACTGTGAATAGTGTAAGGCATCCATTTTTGGTGAACCTTTTTGCATGTTTCCAAACCAAAGAGCATGTTTGCTTTGTAATGGAATATGCTGCCGGTGGGGACCTAATGGTGCACATTCATACCGATGTCTTTTCTGAACCAAGAGCTGTATTTTATGCTGCATGTGTAGTTCTTGGGCTGCAATATTTACATGAACACAAAATTGTTTATAGAGATTTGAAATTGGATAACTTATTGCTAGATACAGAAGGCTTTGTGAAAATTGCTGATTTTGGCCTTTGCAAAGGAGGAATGGGATATGGAGATAGAACAAGCACATTTTGTGGCACTCCTGAATTTCTTGCCCCAGAAGTACTAACAGAAACATCTTATACAAGGGCTGTAGATTGGTGGGGCCTTGGTGTGCTTATATATGAAATGGTTGTTAGAGAGTCTCCCTTTCCTGGTGATGATAAAGAGGAGGTTTATGACAGTATTGTAAATGATGAAGTAAGGTATCCAAGGTTCTTATCTACAGAAGCCATTTCCATAATGAGAAGGCTATTAAGAAAAAATCCTGAGAGGCGCCTTGGAGCTGGTGAGAAAGATGCAGAGGATGTAAAAAAACACCCATTTTTCCAACTAATTGATTGGAGTGCTCTGATGGACAAAAAAGTAAAGCCGCCATTTGTACCTACCATTCGAGGACGGGAAGATGTTAGTAACTTTGATGATGAATTTACCTCAGAAGCACCTATTCTGACTCCACCTCGAGAACCAAGGATACTTTCAGAAGAGGAGCAAGAAATGTTCAGAGATTTTGACTACATTGCTGATTGGTGTTAAGTTCCTACCCACTGTGAAACCAAGCAGACTGACTACAAGATGACCTCTTAAAAATAGCAACTCTTCATTTGCTCTCTGTGCCACCAGTAGCTTCTGAGTCTGTTTTTTTAAAACACATGAAGATTTGTTTTAAAGTACTTCTGATATCTTCTGAAAGGTAGCTTCTTGATGAATTCTCAATGTAAATCTGAGCACTGGAAACAGTTCCATGAAGTTTAAGCTGAATGAACATCAGGTGTGAAAATCTATCACAGATGAATACTTTTGGATCAATAGTCTTTTTTTAAAAAAAAAAATATATATATATATATATGCTCTTCTATAGTCCCTAGTTTGGCTGTATGCCTGCCTTAAGTGGAAGGAAAATGAATCAATTAACTTCACTTAACTGAATTTTTTAAATAAAAAAAGGGTTTGGGATGCTGTTACTAGTCAGACATGATTCTGTTTGAATAAGGCAAATACTCTTATTTTTTTTAAGAAATAACTGAAATATCAAAAAAAAAAGTAGTGGTAGTTT
The DNA here is from genome assembly GCF_028538775.1 of Myotis yumanensis. Lineage (NCBI taxonomy): Eukaryota > Metazoa > Chordata > Mammalia > Chiroptera > Vespertilionidae > Myotis > Myotis yumanensis. The sequence goes on from NW_027223772.1 coordinate 13,912,298, forward strand.
GTGCACATTTTTAGGCCTTTTTTAATGAAATGAATTGATGTCTTGTTTTATAAATTTTTTATATTTATTAGGAGAAAACTTTTATTGCCTTATCTTTACCAACTATGTAACAGAACCTCACAGCTTTTCAACAGAGCTACTTGCCAAACACTTGTTTATTAAACCAGGAAATGAACAGGAACAATTAAACATCAGCATTTACTTAAAATTTTAAGAATGAGAACTTCTGATTAGCCTGAACCAAGATACTGTGTTAACCTGTATGCATTCCCAAAGTCTAAACACTCAGCATGTTCAATCACACCTTCCTCCAAAATCAGTGAACTCATTAGTGCTTCTTTTGATATTCATTGTACATTTATCAACCTAGTTCATCTTGTTCTTGTGTCTACTGTAGAAGGGAACTATATCTTTGTTAAAACATAGGGGTTATCATTGTATACATGCTGTGAACATGTACATATGCAAGTTGTAATGTATTCTATGTTGGTTTATTATTTAATTTCACCACTTCATCACTTTGTACAGTGGCCAAGCAGACACCTCAAACTCCCGCATTTGTTAAGTGCATTTGTACATTTTAGGCCACTGGATCCAGATTTTATATTGGCAGTTACTAAGGGCAAAAGCAATATATTGTAACATGGAAAACTGAATATGATGATCTTGCTAAGAGAGCTGTAGCCACTAGCAAAAATTCCAGAGGAGGAATAACCCTAGACATGATATTAGGAGAAGGTGATTTTAACATGGCTCAGGAGCAAATGTATATGCCCAAAGAGGCACTTATTAAAGTAACCAGTTGTGCAGTAAATGCCTGGAAATCCCTACCTTATACAGTAGGAAAAACAACCACCCTTACAGAGGTTAAACAGAAGGTCGAGGAACCATATCAGGATTTCCTTTCTCGCCTCATACAGGCAGTCAAGAGAGTAATCAATAATGAAGAGGCAGCCGATATCCTAATTAAACAACTAGCTTTTGAAAATGCTAATAATACCTGTCAGGCTTTATTAAGGCCGATTCGCAGAACGGGAATTATAAATGATTTTATAAAACAGTGTGCTGATGTAAGTCCAGCATTTATACAGGGTGTAGCTATAGCTGCAGCTCTCAAAGGGGAGACATACCCTCAATATGTACAGGGCATAGGTCAAGCCAGCAATAATACAGGTAATAAAAGAAATATGAACTGCTACTCTTATGGCTTATCTGGGCACTTTAGCAGAGAATGCCCAAATAGAAATAATAATACTCAAGCCAGATGGCAAGCTCCTCGACAGCCTGGAAATACATCAGGGAATAATATTAATCCTCCAAAAACCGTTTGTCCCCGATGTCAGAAAGGATTCCATTGGGCAAAGGAATGTAGATCAAAATACCACAAAAACGGTCAGCCTTTAAATTCTACAAACCCCTCCCAAGGAGGTTCTATCCCATCACCTCAATTGGGAAACTTGAGAGGGGGCCAGCCTCAGGCCCCTGCAATAATAGGGGCATCAACCCTCAACCCCTCTGAAAATTTCAGTCAGTGACCTCTTCAGGGCAACCCCAGGCAGTGCAGGATTGGACCTCCATTCAACCACCCACGCAATACTAACCCCAGACTCCCCAGTAGCAGCCATTCCTACAGGAGTGTCCGGGTCGCTGTCTGAGGGAACTGTGGGATTAATATTAGGGCAGAGCTCCACCTCGTTACAGGGGATCTTAGTCATCCCAGGAGTTGTTGATGCAGACTGCACAGGAGAAATACAGATTTTACTTTCCCCAACCAACACAACTATACAGATTCAGCCCAACCAGAGAATTGCCCAATTACTCCTGTTACCAATACATAAAATAGGGACAGCTGTTACCCAGGAAGCCAGAGGGGCCGGAGGCTTTGGATCTAGTGATGCAGCATTTTGGATACAAGAAATCCATGCTACTAGACCTACAAAAATTTTACAAATTCAGGGAAAACCAATTGAAGGTATATTGGATACAGGAGCAGATGTTTCCTGCATAGCAGGGAAGGATTGGCCCTCTTCGTGGCCCACACACACCACCTCCACTTCCCTAGTAGGACTAGGCAAGGCATCTAATGTAAAAAAGAGTTCTCAGATTTTAACTTGGGCTGATGAAGATCAACATTCAGGAACATTCTTTCCCTATGTAATTACGACTATCCCCTTTACATTATGGGGAAGAGATATCTTGTCTCAAATGGGAGTTCTATTATATAGCCCCAACAGTGTTTGATTTACTCCTGTTACAAAAAATCACAAGAAAATGAATTTAAATATTCCTCTCCTCATCATGTTCTACAACATACTCTATTTGTAATTAATATGCTAAATGTTGATTCTGAGGGAAATTCCCCGATGTACAGACATTGGAACCCTGATCTAACTAAACCTAAAGCCCTCGTTAAATGGAACGACTTGCTTACAAGAGCCTGGAAGGGACCTGATGTACTTTTAACCTGGGGGAGAGGATATGCTTGTATATTTCCACAGGACGCAGACTCACCTGTGTGGATTCCAGACCGCCTAGTCCGACCTTATGTCTCACTGCCCTCCGACTCCGCCTCACCCTAGCACACCTGACCAGTGCCCGTCTGCAGCAGATGTGCAGCCCTGAGCTGGAACAATCTGTCCATTGGGAGGATCACATGTGCCTCCATATGTCCCAGCTTTGCCCTACATCTTCTTTCCTTTTTCCTTTTTTTTTTTTAAATCTAACTACTTGTTTGCTGGTTCTTTGGCCTTTCTCCTTCTCTCCTGAACACAGCCTTTTCTAGAATCTCCCTACCCTACTGTTCCAGGAAGGGCACCTCTCTTCTATGCCGTGACTGGGGGTGTCTGGTATATGCCCCATTTGTGGAGTTGTCTTGTGCCAAGAGCCTGACATCCTGGGCTGAGAAAGCCCTGTCCCGGGACTCTCCTTTGTCCTGTATTGGCCCCTCTTACCCTCGTGTCAAGAGGGACCCTCTTCTTACAATCCAATTGCCCATAGCTGTTGCCTGAGCTCTGTGTTCTTGCTGAGGTTGAAGCCTCATGGTGGATGGTACCTTGGATCTGCCTCTCACCCAATGGCGTGAGCTGGGCCTCCCTGGAGAAGAAACCTGGGTTCTCCAAGATATGTGATCAATGCCGGGGCCCCGCCAGCAGGCGAGGGGATCCCAAGGCAGTTGCTGGGTGTGGAGGCCACTGGGGCATAGGCTACCAAGGAGACAGAACTGAACCTCACATCACCCTGCTTGGCCCCGGAGGATGGCTGGTTAGTCAAAGACGGGTAAGATTCCTTCAGGGAGGAATGACCTAAGACAGGCACAGCCACAGAGGGGCCAGCAGGAGAGAACTTGGGGGTCAACAGAGGTGGCGCACAGATCTTCACTCCCCCAACTATGCAGGGGCTTGAACACTCGCCCCTTTTGAGGGAGGTCTCCTGCCCCCATGACTGCTTCCCACTTCCCACACCCAGCTCAGATCAGGACCCAGGTAAAGACAGAGACTGGCTGACAGCAGCTGCCCTCTCACTGTAACAGGACTTGTTTCCCATTTCTACCTTGGACCACAGGGAAAGAGGCAGCTGAAGGAAAGGGCTGTGTCAGGATGCTGCCTTCTTCCCTTTCTTCTCCTTCTTTTTTCTAAACACTTCCATGCCTTGTAGTTCTTTTGCTTTCTTTTCTTTTTCTCTCTACTACCCTCCATCCTCCATAACAGCTGACCCAGAGGACACAGCTTACTCCTCCTTGGACACCGACACCACTGTCAAACACAGCCCTGATGGACCCTTTGATGCAGCCCTTCAACTCACTGACACTTCGGGAAGCCCGTTGCCAGTGACGCTGCCCACTAGCCAGACCAACAAAGACAATCAAACCAACAACTTGAGGACAGCTGAAATCTCTTGACTGAAGAGGCCGGCAACCTCCTAAGGAACGGGGCTCCTTGTGCGCTTCATCCACTATGTTTATGGCTATGCTTATTGTCATTGCTTGCCAGTCTTCTTCCAAGTCTTAAACAGCCCAATCTGAGAGGTGGCCACTGATTTGCATGCGCTATCATTTAAAAAATAAAAAAGGGGGAATTTGCCGGAAGCCTGTCCATCCTTGCTGCTTGACACAGTCACTGCAGGAAAGAAACATCTGCACAGCATATGTTTCAAGGGACCTGGCATATATAGCATATTGTTCTTAATATGTTTGCTCTCCTTAGTGCCATGTGTTTTAACCAAGGTCACCTCTCCGAGAAAGGTTGTTTCCCCAGGTGGGGATTTTTCCCTGAGGTTAGGGAGGGGATACAACCCCTTAACTAAGTGCCAGGCGGGTAGTTAATCACTTTAACTACAAACAATCACGTTTAAGCTACATAATCTTTGCTCCCTGGAATGGAGATAAGAAATGCCCTAACCTTTGCAATAGAAATTGACAGGATTAAAATCGACTGGTATAAATACAGATGTAACAAGACAATAAACATCAGATTCTAATCAGATCCAAACCAGAACTTGAGCAGAAGAACTTTGCTGGAGAGCCTAACCAGAACTTGGCTGGAGAACTTGACCAGAACTTTGCTGGAGTTCCTGGCTAGAGATCCTGACTAGGCTGCTGATCAACTAAAGGCTGTCTCCATGTCATTCCTTCTTCGCCGACTCCGTCCACACCTTGGGGAACCCCTGGACCTGCTGGGGTTGGACCCCAGCACCTGGACCAATCCATTATAGGAAAAGTGATTACACAAAACAGTTGGACACACTTCCTGAAATATGTGTGGAAGGAGCAAGTGGACACTGGGAAACTGACCACACCAAACACCAGCAGCACAAAAGTTCAAAGAGCTGGGAAGAGTAAAAGAAAATATAAGAGACATGGAAGATGGATCCAGACATTTCAACACCTACTGGATATAATGCAGATGTAAGAATACAGAGAAGAGGTAACTGAAGACCCAAGTCCTCCTTTGAGATGTCCCACCAAGTGCTAAACTAAACAAGATCAAAAGAATGAATAAACATTGACTGGGGTGGTGAACACACAGTACAGTGTACAGATGATGTATTGTAGAACTGTGCACCTGAAACTCGTAGGTTTTGTCAACCAATGCCACCCCAATAAATTCAATAAAAAGACAAAAAAGAAACAAATGAACAGGGAAACTCCCATGTCTTGGTGTAATGTCAAAACAACAACAATGAGAAAATTCTAGAAGTTTTGGAGTTAGGACAGGAGTATTCAATTACTTAAAATAGAACTAGACACAACAATGTGGATGCACTTAGTGCTACTGAACTGTACACTTAAAATAGTTAAAATAGCACATTTTATATTATGTACACTTCAACACAATTTAAAATATATGCATGCCCCAATCACAACAGGAGATCTAAATAACCTACAAAAGGGACATCCTAGAGCACACAGCTCAGTAGTGCAATGAAATCACACTTCCGTGCCCCAGTACATTTACTAAAAGAAACAATCCCCAAATTAAAAGAAAGGAGGGATCACAAGAAAAAGAACTAGACGAGATGGAGGAAAACAAATTATCAGACATAGAATTCAGAGTAATAGTTATAAAGATGTTTGTGGAACTTAATGATGACTATATCATTAAGTATGATAAAGAAACCTAAAAAGAACTTCCAGGAACATAGAGAGAACTACAAGGAACTTAGTGAAAGCTACATCAGTATGAAAAATATATACAGATGTAATGAATAAAAAACAGGCAGAAATGAAGACTACTATATCTGACATCAAGAATATGCTGGAAAGAATTAAAAGCAGGCTCAATGAAGCAGAAGATTGAATAAGTAAATTAGAAGATAAAGTAGAAAAAACACTCAATCAGAGCAGCAAAAAGAAAGATATTTAAAAAGCATGAGGACATTTTAAGAGAACTTTGGGACAACGTGAAACTAAACAATGTCCACATCATAAAGAAACTGGAGGAAGAAGAAAGTGAGCAAAGAAAGTGAAGAAAGTGAGAAGAAAGTGAGAACCTGTTGGAAGAACTAATGGCAGAAACCTTCCCTGAGAAGTTAATTTTTCATTAACTTTTATTTCACTTATTAACACCAGTTTTCACTGATTTGTGATATGTAATGTGCTTGAACATTCTCTATTTCCCTTAAATTATTCTAGAACTTAGATGTTTCTCTGTTAAAAAAGGTCTTTCCACTCAGCTACATTAATCCAAGTGAGTAAAGAGCATGGATTTTCAGTGAAATGACAGTGGGGGGGAAAAAGGCTTAACCCTGGCGATGGAAAGGTGCCAGGGTTCTTGTTCCAGCATCAAGAAGGGTTCAGGAATCTGGAAAAGGCTGTGCGTAGATGACATAGGAATCCGGGGACTAATAAAGAGTCGGGAGACGAGATATAATTTTGAAAGGCATTGGGAGTCAGAGGACCTTCAGCTAAAGGAACTGAAGACTCCCTCCTTGTCTAGGACCCTTGCTTTTATTAACACAATTTGTCCTAAGGCACGGTGGAGATAATACACTTCAAAGGGTAAGGGTTTGGTACAGAGCCCATTATCAGAATGGGGGAATTAGCCTACGGCTGTTCAGGTGTTTGGCCAGTAGGAGGCAATAACATGTAGATTAAGATGCCTTTTAGCTGTCTGGCAGCCACAATCAGTTTCCTATTCAGGTTTGGGGAAATGCCTTTAGCCATTCCCAATAGTTGACTACATGTGTGACTAAACCCTGTTGAGTCCCCAAGTCTCATCAACCTTTTGATGAAACTCTTGAAATTATGACATGCTGGAATTGATTCTCGGCAGGAAGGAGGTATACAAAGTGCATTATTTTTACAGCAAATATGTCTGCAATTATTTCAAAATAAGTTTTTTAAATTCAAGAAGGAGAAAAGTAGACTGTAAATTTCAACATTTCTTTCAGTCTACTTAGGTGCCAATTTTTCCCCATCTATAGTAGCCCAAAAATGGATACAGGTAACTTTCAATTAGAGCTACAGGTGCAAAAGATCAGTAAGGTTTCATTCTCGAAATTGAATCACATGCTTTGAGTTTCCCAATGATTAAAATAATTTTAAGATGGCTATACATTCCATGAGTGAACGACCTAACTCTAAATCTCAATGTTACCCATACTTACACAATCAACATCTATTTAGTGACTCTATGCCAAGGACTCACATATAAAAATGAACAAGGAAAACCACTAACTTCAAATTTCACTTCTTTGTCTCCTGTTCTTTTAAAATCATGAAAGACATGTGTCACTTTTCCTGGCTGGCAAATAGCAAAGCCCTGTAGAACTTGCATTTGTTTCTGCATCCTGCTTGATAGCTGGACAAAAGCAGGCTCTGCACCCCTACGGCCCAGGTTACAGACCCACGTGCTGGCCACCTGTGTGCATGTCAGCCAGTTGAGGGCTCTTTTTGAGTCTCTGCCCCACACCCCCTGCAGAATGAGAGACAGCATGGAGTTTATACAAGTGGCATCACACCGCATAATTAATGCAGTTAATATGCACTGTCCATCCACAACACATTCCTTAGCTACATACATAGCTCCATCTGGCTTCTAACAACACTTGCACTTGCTCTTTGCCAAATCTGCAGGATATGATTTCCATTTATTTTGTTACTAGAGGCCCAGCGCATGAAATCTGTGCACAGGTACGGTCTCCAGGCCTGGCCTGCGATCAGGGCCATCTTCCCTGGCTGCTGGCAGCCGGACCCGCCCCCGCCACCACCCACCCCCCGGTTCCCGTTTGCCATTGGGCGATCAGAGCCTGCCAGCCAGGGGGAGGGACGGAGAGGTTGGAAGTTCCCACCTGCTCACCGGCCCCATCTCCCAATGCCAGTCGCCCTCTGTGTGTGGGGTGACTGGTGGGATGGGGGCCATGGCCTGGCACTGCCCATGTCCGCTGCCACCCACCCCGGTTCCCCATTCCCCATCCAGAGATCGAAGCCTGCCGGCTAGGGGAAGGGACCAAGAGGTTGGCGGGCAGACCCTAATCGGGCGATGGGGGCCTGCGGGCTGGAGGCAGCTCCTGCGTTGAGCATCTGCCCCCTGGTGGTCAGTGCACATCATAGCAACCAGTTGTTCTGCTATTCAGTCGATTTGCATATTACCCTTTTATTATATAGGATAAGACAATGCACTCCACTCCCCACCCTAAGACCTGCTCCTGATACCAGAACACTTCCCTCCCTGGTCACCTGCGCAGGTGCTGCTTACATTCAGGTTCTCACTAAAGTCAAGTCTCCACTTACCTCCAGTTCATTTTATGTAACATACTACATTTTTGTAATTATTTTTTATTGAGATATGATTCACATGCCATAAAAATTCATCCTTTTAAAGTGTATGTCAGTCATTTTTAGTACATTCACAACATTATACAACCATCACCACAATTTAATTCCAGAACATTTGCATCATCCCAAAAATAAACCCAGACAAGAACCCATTAGCAGTCACTCCCCATTTTCTCCCCACCTCCAGCTCCTGGCAACCTACATTCTTATAAAGTTGCCAATTCTGGACATTGACTAGAATGAAGTCATGCACTGCGTGGCCTTCTGTGGCTGGCTTCTGTCACCCAGCATAATGTTTTCCATGGTCACCCACGCTGCAGCACGGGGCACTAGTTCTCTCTTTTTGTAGCTGAGTACTGTTCCATCGTACAGATATGCTACACGCTGTTTATCCAGTTGGCAGCTGATGGACACTGGAGTTGTTTCCCCTTTGGAGTTTCTATGAAGAACGCTGCCATGACCATTCATGCACAAGTTTTTGTGTGGACATATGCTTTGGATCTCGATCAAGTGTTTACTTGGGTGTGATGCGAGTGGATGTGCTCATTGCGCTGAACGCTTAACGTTGCATGGTCTACCATCCTATCTAATACAGAGGTAACATGCAAATTGGCCATTGCTCCAACACACAAGATGGCCAGCAGGGGAGGGCAGTTGGGAGGAACCAGGCTTGCCAAGGAGGGCAGTTTGGGGTGACCAGGCCAGCAGGAGAGGGCAGTTAGGGCCAATCGGGCCAGCAGGGGAGCAGTTAGGCATCAATCAGGCTGGCAGGCAGAAGCGGTTGGGAGCCAGCAGTCCCAGATTGGAGAGGGTGCAGGCTGGGCTAAGGGACACACATCCCCACCTCCATGCACGAATTTCGTGCACCGGGCCTTTAGTGTAGTCAACAAAAAGAATAAAAGATCATTGCTTTGTTTTTAATGCTCACCTTTTTGCAATAAAAAATATATATACAAAAATTTAGAAAATAAAAACATCAAAAAATTAAAATCATTTATGATCAACCTGCCAGAATAACCTGCATTATGATAAATATTGTCTGAAGTCCTATAACATCTCAGTTTCCCTTCCCTGGCTTATAGGGCATCTCTGGAAAACTCTATTAATACCTGTGAACTTTGATACTGACACTGGAGGCTGTGGTCACATAGACACCTTGCACCCCAACAAGGTCTGTTTCCAGTATCCATGCTTCTCCCTCCCAAAAGGCTTCAAACCAGTTGCTGGTAATTACCTTGTCATTCACCCTCCATGATAGGCCCATGCTGTTCCTGCTACAGCCCCAAAAGTCACGCCCACCTCAGTCCCACCAAGAATGGCACTGCTCCAGCACGTCTCCTGGAGCAGGCTCACACGAGTTATGACACAGAGTTGGAGTCACAATCTTTGATGAGAGCATACTCATTTTTGAATAAAGCAAATGAATAATCAACCTCTTTGCCTGAGGTGGAGGGCGGCCCTGACTCACGGAACTTTGGAGAGGAGAGCTCTCGATTGAACAATAGGGCCGCAATGGTGCAAAGAGTGACCCTTCATACGGAACTGCGCCAGCCAGCCACTGCGCCAATTGCCCTATAAATGTTCATTCAATTCACCTCTTCTGATGACGCTGTAAGGACGGTGCTGTAATCACCCCTGTTTTAGACAGGGGACTGGACGTTCAGGTGCACCCACACACAACAGGCACACCCGGAAGAAGTGGAAGATTAAGAGTTAAGTCAAGTTGTCCACATGTCCAGAGAACCTGGGGTGCCTGTTATGAAGAGTGCAGCCAGAAGTGTGTTTCCGGTGCAGTGGGCACAAAGGGATGCAAGGAGGGGACGCCGTGGGCCTCGTGGTAATAAACGGGTTGGGTACCGAAAGAGATGGCACCCACTTTCAGTTTCCTACTTCCTTTGTCAGGTTTTTTTCAACTGACATACAGGGAAGAATCTAGCCATTTGGTCACATCTGCACCCTCTGTGTAAGTTTCCTCAGCGCGACAGTTCCCTCTTAACCTTTAATCTCACGCAGTGAAACTGTATTGATACAAAGGCCATACAGGCTCTGATCAGCAGAGCGAGGATGCCTTTAGAGTGTTTGCCAGTGGTGTGTGTCATCTGCCTCATTTACCACCAGGAAGCTGAGTCAGAGAGAGGAAGTATGAACGGGTTTGGCTAAAAGCAAACCACTGTGCTTCGTTTCATCTGAAAATCACAGTAATGTAATAGGCCACATCTGCTATTCAAAGTCAAAGGAAAAAAGGAAAGAAATATTCCAAAAATACATAGTGGTATTACAGCTGAAGCCATGCTCCAGCTAACAGGTGAATAAGGCCAAGCTGACCTTATTATTCTGTGTCACCATGCACGCTCTCATCCTCACTCTGACACCAGGCTAGCTTGTTGGTCTTAGGAAATGCATTCTCTCCCCTCAAGCACTGGTTTTCTTCACCCTCTGAAAGAATTAATAAATTGTTGGACAAAATGGAGCTAAGCCAACCTCTGTGCAGCTGAACCTCTCACAGGCTTAGTACCAACAGCAAAGTCCCCAGTCCAGCTGCCTTTTTCCCTGAAGACTCATTGGGTTCTGGGCCCCAGTCTCAGTGCCAGGCCTCCATGGATTGGTCCAGACTGTATCTGGATGCTTCACTTTGCATTCCAGTCAGAACCCTTTGCCGGGAACCTGCCTTACTTTCCTAACTCTTAAGAAGCAGCCTTCAGCCATGGTCTAGACTGGAATGACTGAGAACTGGGCCAGCCTGCCTCAGAGGCCTTGTCCTGGCTACAGGATCTGTTGAGATGGCGTCTGTTTCATTCCTGCTATTGGTGATTTGTATCGTCTCTCTTTTTATCTTTTTAAGTCTTGCTGGTTTCTCCATCTTACTGATTTTTTTCAGAAAATTTGATTTTTGTTTCATTGATTTTTTTCCTAGTAATTTTCTGTGTTTCATGTCATTGATTTCTGCTTTTATTTTTGTTATTTCTCTCCTGCTGCCTGCTTTGGTTTTATTTTGTTCTTTTTTTAGTGTCGAGATTAACAGATTATTGGTTGGAGAACTTTTCTCTTTCCCAGTATAAGTATTTGGGGCTATAAATTTCCCTCTCAGCATGGTTCTAGCTGCATCCCACATACAGGGTTGGGCAAAAGTAGGTTTACAGTTGTTCATATTAAAATAATAAAATAATTAATAAATAATAATACAAGAGTAAACCCTGTGTTTCACACTCACAACTGTAAACCAACTTTTGCCCCCACCCTGTATTTTGATATGCTGTAGCCTCATTTTCATTCAATTCTATGTATCTTTAAATTCATTTGAAATGTCTCCTTTGTCCCATGCAATATTTATAGGCATGTTGTTTAATTTCCAACTATTTGGAGCTTTTCCTGTTGTCCTTCCTTATTGATTTCTAATTTGAATACATTGTAGTCAAAGAGTACACTCTGTGTAATTTCAATTATAGTTGACCCTTGAACAATACAGGCATTAGGGATCAACCCCTAAGCATTTGAAAATTTGTATATACCTTTTGATTCCCCAAAATTTTAATAGCCTACTGTTGAACAGAAAGCCTTACCCATAACATAAACAGTTGATTACACATATTTTGCATGCTATATGTATTATTTACTCTATTCTTACAACAAAGTAAGCTAGAGAAAAGAAAATGTTACTAAGAAAATCATAAGGAAGAAGGAATACATTTACAGTATTTATTGAAAAAATCCACATTAAGTGGACCCACTCAGCTCAAAGTTGTGTTATTCAAAAGTCAGCTATATTTTACATTTGGTTAGATTTTTTTATGGCTCAAGATATGGTCTATCTTGGTGGAAGTTCCATGGGCACTTTATAAGAACGTATATTCTGCTGTGGTTTCATGGAGCACTGTAGTATGTCTACCAGATCCTGTTGGTTGGTTATGTTCTCAGGTTTGTATATCCTTGCTGATTTTCTGCATGATATCCTATCAATTGCTTACAGTGGGCTGTTGATGTCTTCAACTATAAGTATGGCTATCTACAAGCATTTCTGCACTTGTTTTGGTTACAAGAATGGGTTCATATTTCACACACATTGCTTCATGCTCTTCTCACCCAACAATGTCTTGTGAAAATCTATTCCAGTCAATCACCATAAGACTCTAATTCACTGTTTTAATGGCTGCATATTACTGCATGGTGTGGATGCATCAGAACTCATTCCACAGTTCTGTTTTGGGGCATTAACTATATTTAATAGCATTGTTCCCAGTTACAATTCCACTGGCCTTCTCAATTGCAACTCTGAGCTTGACAAAGCCTGATGGTTGGAAACTCACAGCAGCTGAGTGGCCGATAGTAGGTCATGAGGCCATGGGTGGTGGAGGTGAGTCTACACTGAGCCTTTTGATATAAAGAAGTGTGATTCTAAAAATCATCAATAACACTGCTTTGCAGATCATAACGAACAAGCCATAAAGAAATCCCTGTCATCCCTTCTTGGAAAAAGAGCAACTGTATTTTAGACAAAGATGAATGCATCTCTCAATAGTTTAGGCTTATGAACTAAAGCCCAAATTATTCTTAGGATAGGACAAAACTCTAAAAATGGAATAGACACCAACCCAAGCCAGAACTCCAATTTCACCACATTCTTTTTCTTCTTTTTTTTTTTTTTTCAATCCTCACCCAAGGATATTTTTCCATTTATTTTTAGAGAGAATGGAAGAGAGAGGGAAAGACAGAGATAAATATCAATGTGAGAAAAACACATCGATTGCTTGCCTCCTACATGCGCCCCGACTACAGCACTGGCTGGGGAGGAGGCTGCAACCAAGGTACGTGTCCTTGACTGGAAGCAAACCAGGGACCCTTCAGTCTACAGGCTGACTAACCACTGGGCCGAACCGGGTAGGGCATCACCACATTCTTTATATGGGCAGTCTCTTCATTGCAATTTACAAACTAGGATGCAAACAGGTAAGAGAATCCAGGAGACAATGAAGTCAAGACAGCTGACAGAGTGACAGTTGTAGCTTGGAAAGGAGAAGCCTAAGGAAAACACATCTCAGCTCCCTCAAGGGCTGTCACCTGGTGAGGAAGAGGTCAGTCCTGCAAGCCTCAGCCAGACGGCACGCGGTCATCAAGTACAACACAACCAGGGCCAGCACTGGACTGGCTCCTCCATTACATAGGAGCAGTCCTACTCTACGGGGCTATAGCTCATGTTACTGACCAACAGCAGCGGACAGCACTCCCCTCTGACTGGCTGGTCTGCAGTCGCATGTCTTTCCCATCCCCTGGGCTAGCACCGTGCCCACGCCCACCTCCAAAGCCATTCTCACTCTGGTTCTCCTGCCTTGAACATTCTCTCCCCACCCACTCAGATCTGGACAGTCTTACAGGACCCAGAAAATATCCCGCCCCTCTGTGAAGCCTTTCCTGACAACTCCAGCCCCCGCGAATCTCTCACCCAGTCATTCCTCCTTATTGAACATTTTTTCCCCCTAAGGAGCAACTTGACCTGCTCAACTGGATTGCAAGTTCCTTTTGGAAAATTGCCCTGCACCTCCTTCCCGATCTCCAATTCCTTCCAGAGGACAGCCATGCAATGGAGCCCTCAGAACATACTTGCTGCTACATTCCCTTCCCTGTCCTGTTTCACATGTCCGTGGGCTTTAATTAGCGGTGGGCTGGGGGCTGTTCAGGAGCTTGGCTTTCTGTTTGGAAACATCCTGGTGAAATCTGGCTACACGATATTTTAACTTAATAATGTTCACTCGTGGCTCTTGTTAAAGTTGATTTTTCTTACTGAAATTCTCCTGTAATTAGTTTTAATGAGAAAAGGCAGAAAAATGCCAAAACCGGTTTGGCTCAGTGGATAGAGCGTCGGCCTGTGGACTGGAAGGTCCCAGGTTCGATTCCGGTCAAGGGCATGTACCTGGGTTGCGGGCACATCCCCAGTAGGAGATGTGCAGGAGGCGGCTGATCGATGTTTCTCTCTCATCGATGTTTCTGACTCTCTATCTCTCTCCCTTCTTCTCTGTAAAAAAATCAATAAAATATATTTAAAAAAAAAAAAAGAAAAGGCAGAAAAATGAGAATTCATGGGTCTGCTAGTGATGCTACTGCTTAGGGCACAGCCTATAGACTTTGAGTGGGCTATGTTGTACACACCAGTCACAGAAACAACAATTACCAAGCAGCTCTTAAGAGAGCTTGAAATGTCCTCTTTGGAGTTAGGTTCTTAAATCCCAATACTGGACAAACAGGCCCACAGGTCCCTGCTGACCAGTGTCCTACAGCCACTGTGTCCCTGTAGCTTTGCATCTTAGTGTTTGTCACAGGCTCTTTCCCCAGGGAAGTCTCGGGAAGGATGGCTGCCCACCTTCCCCACAGTGCGTGGCCTGTCACACACGTGCAATCCCTCTGAAGGATGATTGCCTTGAAAAGCTGGACAACGGAATTCATCTTGGGTTCTCAGGGGCCCCAGTGCTGGGCATCTTGTAGGTTCCCGCTTAGTGTGAATTGAATTGATGAAAAGAAAGATGAATCCACAGAGCCATGGAGACCTTGAGGAGTGACCACTAACCTTGCCCTCATGGGAGAGACAGGAGGGAACAGATCCTGGTCTTGAGAGCTGACAGTTTCTAAGGTGGGATGGAGAGAGGGGCCCAGAGGGGGAGATTTGAGCAAGGGCCAGAGGAGCAACTGGTTGGGGGAGAACAAGTTGTTTCAGGCAGTGGAGTATTGGGGGTTGAGGGGTCAGGGATGAAGTACAAACCAGGAAAGTTTGTACCTCATAATAAGGAGTTTGGATTGCATCCCAAAAGTGAAGCAAACAACATAGAGCTTTTAATTAGAAAGATGAGATACATATTTTACATCAACAAATGATTCACCACATTAACAGAAAAAAGATAAAAAATATATATTTATCTTACTAGATGTAAGAAAAAAAAACCTTGAAAAAAATTCAACAACCATTCCAGACTTTTTTTTTTTTTAATTTGGAAAACTAGAGTTGCAGGAATTTTTCTTAACTTATGAAAGTGTGCATCATAGTAAATACCCTCCTCAATGGGTGAGTACGCGAGGCCTCACTCTGTAGCCGGGAGTGGAAAAGTGGCCTTCACCAATAAAATTATCTTTGTGCTCTAGGTCCTCCAAAGCCATAAGAACAGGATTAATATTAGCTACACTTGTACACACAGGCCAAAATATGTGCCCAAAGAGAAGATGCATGAAGAAGAATATTCATTACTTTATTAACTGTGAGAAATTGGAAACTACCTACATGTCTAACAACAGGAAACTGTTTGAAAATTATTAGCACATCCATATCTATAATAATAAAAGGGTAATATGCTAATTAGACTGGACATCATTCCAGACATCCTTCCTGATGAAACTGGGGCCAGAGGGAAGCCAGCCTGGGTACCGGGTACCTGCAGGTGGCTGGAGGAAAGCTAGCAGGGTCCTGGGTGCCTGCGGGTGGCCTGAGGGAAGCTAACCTGGGTTCTGGGTACCTGCCAGCAGCCGGAGGAGGGAAGCCTGAGTCCCGGGTGCCAGAGGGAAGCCGGTGCCGGCACCAGGGGGAAGGAAGGCCTACTCTTGCACGAATTTTCATGCATTGGGCCTCTAGGATTTGAATATTAAGCAAATGCCAAAAAGGAATGTAGCAGAACTATAGGTACTAATTTGAAAGATTTCCAAGTGAAAAGAGCAAGGCACAGAGCAATATATGTAGAACGTCTTGCTTTGTGTAACAGAAAGAAGTAAAAAGATAAAAGGAAGGAAGAAAAAGAAAATATAAATAGCAAACGGTTGAGGAAGATTATCTCTGAAAGGAAGGAAATTAGACTTATTGGGAGCAGAGTTGAGGGGAAACTGTTTGTGACATTTCAGTGAAACCATGTAATACTTTTCTCAAATTTAAAAAGAAGAGTCCTTCCCATCTGAAGACCAGTTAGTTTACTGTAACAATCACAGCCATAAATGATGAAAGTATGAATCAGGACAAGAGAAAAGGAAAAAAGAAAGATTTGAAGCCCAGTTGATTAAAAACAAATTAAGTGGTTGAGCAGATGTGATGGGTTTAGGGAAAGGAGGTACAATGGCTCTGCAGTCCCGACTGTGGGAAGTGGGTGAACGGTGACACCGCGAACTAAGAGACGGTGCAGGGGGAAAGTCATGAGTTCACTTTGAGACGTGCTTCACTTAAGACCACATGAAACAGTGGGTGGGTGTGTTGTACAGACAGTAAGGGATGCGGATCTGGGCTCACTGTAAGCCGCTGGCCTTTGGCCCATGACACTGGTCCAAGCCACCATCACCCCTTCTAATTGTCTCCTAATTGCCTCTATTTTCTTTCCTGCCTTTCCAATCTGTTCTCCATGAAGAAGATAGAATAATCTTTCCAAAAGTCTCCAGTGGCTTCCACTGCATTTGCTTGGCACTGGCCTCCCTCTTAGGACCTCTAATGCAATTAAGCTTCCCCTAATGCAATACACTCCAGCCAGCCACACTGGACACTCTCAGTTCCCATCCCCCTCCTGAAATGGACCCAAACATGCATACTCACGCACTAACACATCTGCACACCTGTTCCACCCATCATCCTGGACAATTCTCATGCATCATTTGGGGTTCCCTTTCGGCAGCTCTTTGGAGAAGCCATCCCTGACTTCCGCAGCCCACCACCAATGTGGTCCCCAGTTTTTTCTCTCCTCTGCTCCTCCACTGAAGCCAAAAGAGCAGGACACATGCCTACTTAATTCACCTTTGTCCCCATCCCCTGGCACAGGCCTCCTCGATAAACTCAACCAACACTAGTTAAAATATTGATTAGCACATTAACAGGAGTAAATTAATGAGTAGGGGCCTGGAGAGGTAAGACTGTTCACAAACCATCTGGAACCAGCAGTGAGAAGAAGAGAGGGCTGCACAGGGCCAAAAGGGGAAGCGTCTCCATTGCAGGTGCTGGGGCCTGAGAGACGCTGTGAGCCAGCAGTGCGGGCGCTGCGGGAGGGCAGACAGAGGCAGGGTGGATGGGGTTGGGGATTTTATAATTAGGGGCTCATGGAAGAATCTCTCCCAGTCACCGTCCATTTATCCGAAGCCAATTGCTGCATGTCGGCGTGGATAAGGAGAGGAAGTGAATGAGGAAGAAAGGGGTACGAGAGGGAAGAATGGGTGTGTGGAGGGAGGCTGTTTAAGGTGCAAGAGACCTAAGCGGGTCTAGCAAAATAAATTGTTAATTTTAAAGAGGTAATAAATACTTAAAACTTCAACACTCCCTGACCACCGTTGGCATTTTACTGTCATCTACACTCCAGGAGCTAACGCCGTGTTGCTGCACCCCCTCCGCCGCCAGGAGGCGGGGCAGTGGTTACTTCCACCACAGCGCCACAGAGCATGCGGTTTCTGTCCACAGAGCCAGGGGTGAACCGTGGGCCGGCACCCCAGCCCTGGGTCTTAGCCCCGGTGGTACACAGACAGGAGTGGGAGTGGGGGCCGTGGAGCAGAACCTTCCCTCGGACCATCACTTGATGAATCTTACCTTCCCCTCCCCCGTGAATAAATAAGACTCTACAAACAAGGTTTTATGTATCCCAGCGTTGCTACTTCCAGTGGAAAACCCCAGCTCGGTTCTTTAGACAGTACAGCCACCATGGCCTTGCAAACAGCAAACCTTTAAAAGGTGGTGTCTCCAACCAGAGGGTGGTCTGGACAGGGCTGGAGAAGGTGAGGGGGCAGGAAGGGCCAGAGGCAGCCAAGCTGAACAGGCCCAGCTTCCAGCAGTCACGTGGACGTGGACAACAGACAGAAGCTTCTCAGCATGTAAGCCAGGACACTCGGGTGCTCGGCGGCAGCTCCTCTGGCCCAGGGCCCAGACCCCCTGACCACAGATCGTCCACCCAAAGCCTGGCCTCCTGAGAGGGCCCAGCCCAGGCTGCTTCCTCTCTAGGAAGCTGCACTCTCCTCCTCTCTAAGTTGCTCTAGGTAACAAATAGACACACACACCAAAACCCCTTTTTAAAATCCTGAGGGCAACCTTAAACCGAGGAAGCTGCATCTGTAAACTGTTATTCTTATTTACAAATTAGAAAAACAGCTCATGGCAGTTCCTTTCAGTGGTAACACACCTGAACCTAGAAAAACACCTGTCTTCCGTCCTGGCCTGTGTCCCTGGCTGAGCTTCCGGATCACGGACACAGACAGTGGCCACCAGGGGCTCGCTCCTACCTGGGTGACTGCGTCAGGTGTGGGGCCGCATTCCTGGAGGCGTGGGGGCCGCCACTCCAAGCCAGTGTACGTCCAGCACAAACCCCCGCCACCCTTACCACGTGTCTCCGTGTGAGCAGGGGTCATAGTTCATCTGTCTCATGCCCTGGGCCCTCGTTCGATGTCCACCCACAGTAAACCTGAACAAATGTTTGAGGAATTTTTAAATGGTTTTCCATCGGGCACCCACAGGAGAGATGAGGCAATCTGAGATTCTTCCAGGCCAGCTGTTTCCTAGCTTCTCTCCCTCGTCTCCATTATTCCAGGGAGTCTGAATCTCCATAAGTGTTTGGGGTCAGCTGGTGGTCACTCTAGATACGACTTCAAGAGTGTGTGCATTCACTTGTGAGGTTCGTGTCTTGCGTCAACGTGGCTGGGCCCGAGACGCCCACTATTTGATGAAACCTGACTCGTTTCTGCGAGGATGAGGTAAATCAATAGACTGAGCAACGCAGATTACCCTCCCCGTGTAGGTGAGCCTCACCCGATCAGCTGAAGGCCTGGATAGAATAAGGCTGACCTTCCCCCAAAGACCAGAATTCTTCCTGCCTAATGAATGGTCTTCCAGCTGCGATACGGCCTTTCCCCGCCTCCAGACTCAACCGGAAACAGGGGCTCCTCCTGGGTCTTGAGCCTGCAGATCCGGAGGCTCGGCCGCCTGCATAACCATGGGAGAATCCCCCCAAGCAAATCTCTTCTACACAGATGCCCTTCTCCGCTCCCTTCCTCTGGAGAACCGGGGAGTGCACTAACGTTAAAGTAATTCGGGAGGACAGCCACTTCTGAAAGGATGGCCTTGTTGCTAGAAGGGCGCCTGGGCCGGGAGGGAGGGGGACCCCCGTGGAGACTGAGCAGGTGAGGCTCCCACCCCGTCACCTCAGGCTGCCCAGTGTCACCACCGCTGACTCAGGGTGCTCCGCCTCCTCCCAGCATTCCCAGGACTCCGAGCTGCAGCGCTACGCGTGCGCTGCCATATTTGGAACTGCTATTAAGCCCAATCTGCAACGTATTCATCAAAAACTTGAGTTCTGTCTGAGCACTGAGGCAGAAGGCCCCATGGCCCTGCACACGTTGGGGAGGCAGGGGTGCAGAAGGGGTGCTGATGGCCATAACCCGACCCTGTTGGAGCTGGGTGCAGGGTGCCTACAGGCTCCTTAGACCATTCTCATTGATTTTGATGTCGACATGTTTTGTATGCTGCATGTATGTTTGAAAAATCTCCATAACAAATGTTGACATTTTATAAAGGAAGGTTTACTAAAGAACCAGCGGGTGGCATCGCAAGCATGCAGACTGCGAAGCAAGAGAAGGTGGACAGGCGGTGTCTGGGGTTAGAGTCGGGGGCGTGGGTCCATCCTGGCGTGGAGCCCAGCGTCCCAAGACTGTTCCTCTGGCCATTCCCACCTCATAGGAAGGATTCAGTGCTGGGGACGATGCTGTTCAACCCCACACCTCCCCCAGGACCCCGGGGCAGGCTCCTTTCCTGCTGACAGGCTGTGGGAACAGACTGAGCAGCAACTTGCTGCTGGGGAAGCTCAGAGGGTCCAAGCTGAGACCAAGAGAAAGGAGATGACAGGGGGACTGCCAAGCTCTACAGGGTAAAGGCTCTTCAGGACCCCACGTGGCACGGCCAGCAGTCCCAAGTGTGCACACACTGTCCCCCGGCCGGAGGGGACCTGTCCCTGAGGGCCAGCTCGTCACACAAAGAGCATGGGGAACAGCCCTGCTTTCATGGTTTTAGCCCAACAGGTGAGCACGGGGGTCGCTCCGTGGGGGAAGCGTCGGGGGCTGGGTTACGTGCTATTTCCCCTGGGCACCAGGCTAAGGGCCAGCTCTTCAACAGGCAAGAACCAGGCCGTGATTCTCGCAGGTTTTATCTGGGCAAGTGGCATGAGCAATGTTTCATATTTGCAAAGCGAAAAGCAATCATATTAAACACGTCATCCATAGTCTAGAAGCCAAACAATCAGCGTGAATGGGATTTGATACACGGGGTTTGAATGACATTGTTGCTTCTCTTTGTGCCTACTCGGGAGCCGGAAGTGAGGAAAGGTGCCTTGAGGATGTTCACTTTGGGAAACAACACATTCAGATGACACTCCAGGATGGCTCCGGATCTGAGGTGGGCAGCATGCAAGCAGCGAGCTCTGAGCATGTTTCTCAGAAAGCCTTGGCTTGGAGGGCTTTGGTGATTCCGATCCTGCCAAGGGCATCGGGGACCCAACAACAAGGTGAGGCTCAGCTCCACCCTCAGCTCTCCCTTCTGCCGGCTCCCAGTTCCCTAGTTTCCTGCAGGAGCCTGGCATCATGGCCAGAGTCCCCGGACGCCGCTGCAAGGTGGTGGGCTGGCAGACAAGCTGTGCAGCAGCAAGGCCAGGCTGAGCCCAGATCCCAGGGCCAGACTCCACAGATGCACTAGCTACCTCCAGCCTCGGGCAAGTGAGATGTGAGAAAATGCCAGAAGGGAAGCTCCCACCCCCATTCCCTGCGGCTGCTGTCCCTGGAGCCCTGAGTCCTCATCTCTGAAGGAGAAATCCCCACCTTTCACAGCACTGCTGGGGCCTCTGAGGTCAGTGCAGGGGGTTTGAGCAGACAAGAAAGGCAGCCACTGGTCCTCTCCTGCCAGATCCTGCTACCAGGCTTTATCAGACCTTCCCCAAACACATGACATATGCTCCAAGACAACACAGTGAGGAGGGAGAGGAGCAGGAAGTTTACTTTTCAGAAGATTAACTTTCATCAGCAGCTTATCTTTCAGAATTATTTTCTTTTAAACTTGAATATAAAAGAAATGGATGATATAATCAGGTATTTTAATGTGGCATTTGTGATTTTCTAACAAGAAAGAAAACAGTACCCAGCATGTGTGGCTCAGTGGTTGAGAGTTGACCTATGAACCAGGAGGTCACAGTTACATTCCTGGTCAGGGAACATGCCCAGATTGCAGACTCAATCCCCGGTGTGGGGTGTGCAGGAGACAGCCAGTCAATGATTCTTTCTCATCACTGATGTTTCTCTCTCTCTCTCCCTCTCCATTCCTCTCTGAAATCAATAAAAATATTTTTTAAAAGAAAAGAAAAGCCGAAACCGGTTTGGCTCAGTGGATAGAGCGTCGGCCTGCAGACTGAAGGGTCCCGGGTTCGATTCCGGTCAAGGGCATGTACCTGGGTTGCGGGCATATCCCCAGTGGGAGATGTGCAGGAGGCAGCTGATCGATGTTTCTCTCTCATCGATGTTTCTAACTCTCTATCTCTCTCCTTTCCTCTCTGTAAAAAATCAATAAAATATATTAAAAAAAAAAAAAGAAAAGAAAGAAAATAGCGACAGTGCAGTCATCACAAGTTGTTCATGTGTGTGTGGTGTGGTGTGTGTGGAAGGAGTGTATGTCGGGGGGGTGTAGGGTTGCAGGGAGCATGGTGTGTGTGTATGTGTATGGTCTATGGCATATATGGGGTGTGTATGGTGTATGTGTGTGTTATGGGTATGTGTGTATATTTGTGTGTTATGTGTAAGGTGTGGTGTGTGTATGTTATGGTGTGTGATGTATATGGTATATGTGTGTGTTGTGGGCATGTGATGTGTGTATGTGTGTATGTTTGTATTGTGTGGTGTGTGCTGTGTTTGTATAGTGTAGTATGTGTGTGATATTTCCAGATCAAATTAAGAATTCTGTCTATTAATCTCAAAGGAATATTTTAAACTATTTTTCAAACCATTTGGACAATATTTACATGTAAGCCACCCATATTATGAGAGTTTTCAATAATCTTAAGAAAAAATTCAACTCTTAAAGTTCTACATTACATCAAGGAATAATTTTTTAATCTAGAATTAAAATAAATGTTAATCAATCCCACCATACAGTATATGCAGGCTGTCTTGGAAATAATTTGCTGACGACTGTTTAGTGTGGCCTCTGCTCACAGTTACAGAAGGAAGTAGTGCTAAGAAAAAGAAGATTTAAGATATTTTTCTAGACACAGAGGCAAGTGTCTATAAAAATGCAAACTAAGAATAAATAAGTTTTAGAGTAAGTGCAGCTTATAAAGACCATCTACAAAGAGCAATAGAACATTTATAAATAAGTGAGTAATTTATACCACCCTAATATCATCAGATTCACACACACAAAAAAAATAATAACTTTTAAAGAGTTCTTGTAAGAGCAAGGCCATCATTCCAAAAGGACAATCGGCAACCAGGAAGAGTGCAGTGGCTCTTTGGTAAATTCTCCTGAAAACAGCCCGTGCCTGAGACTGTCGGTGACGGCGGGCACCGTGCAGGCCGTGGACCTGGCGCAACCCACTCTCACTCGGCTGAAGTGCTCGGTGAGCACCACCGGCACTTTTCCCACGGCCTCTGGACTCCTGCCGTGAGCACTCCAGTCGATCCTAAGTCTGGTCACTTCTTACCCTGTTTTGCATCTGTGGTGTGATGTGATATAAAGAGAAGCTCTTCTTTTGGGGACCCCCAGAACTGAGGGCTCACCCCTGTGCAGCCCACAGTGTTGCCTCCCATCAGGCAGGGTCAAGGCTGCACCTCAAGGCCATGCCCGTCTTCAGACAGCTTTTTACCTCTGCCAGTGGCCGTCCTTAAGAACTGACCCCCAGCTGCTTTCCTTCCTGAACCGCTTGCTCTGTGGGCCTGTGGGTGTGCATGTGTGGTGTGCATGTGGTGTGTGTGGTGCCCCTCAATATGGCCTTTGAAACCTGCTAAAGACCAGCCGCAGCCCCCAGGGGCACTTGGGGTCCTAGCCAGCTTGGATTCTCAGGCAATAGAATTTGAAGGTGAGCAGCAGCGTGATCAATACTTTATAGTTCTATCAGCTTTCTGGTACAAATTTAAAATAGTTCCCAAATGGAGTTGTAACGAAAATATTCATTCTTCTTTGTTGCTGGATTTTCCTTTCCTGTCTGTCAAGGCCGTATTTTCTTGTTCTTTCCCTTTCATGTCACCAAAAGAAAAAGCCAGTGTCAGGGGTGGTGGGGGTGGGGGTGGGGGGTACAAAGGTTTGTACCTGGAGGCTGTGTGTGTCCAACCTTCCTCATCCGCTTTAAACCTGTACAGCCTCTCTAACTGGAATACCACCTGCTCTTCCAAAGATGCTCCACGCCTGCCAGGCCTCCGTGTTTTACAGTTTCTACTTTACTGAATTAAGTTGAAATATTTTGGAATAATAAATCTGTGTTTAATATCGTAAAATTCTAGGCAGGTATTTCTATAAGTGAGAACTATGCTTATACAGCACATGAATTTTCCAGGAAACCGAAAATCATTTGGGAGTTTTGCTCAATTTAGAAATAAATTTAAATCAAGATTAATAGCCTTGGCTGGTTTGGCTCAGTGGATAGAACATCGTCCTTCAGACTGAAGGGTCCCAGGTTCCATTCTGGTCAAGGGCACATGCCTGGGCTGCAGGCTTGATCCCCAGTGTGGGGTGTGCAGTGTAGGAGGCCCCAATCAATGATTCTCTGTCATCATTGATGTTTCTATCTCTCTCCCTATCCCTTCCTCTCTGAAATCAATAAAAATATATTTTTTAAAAGAATAATAAGTTCTTTCCCAAACCCTAAGCCTTTAGATTTTACAAGTGATGTACAGTGATGTTGAAAGATGACCCCTTTCTATCTACCAGAGATCTTTACAAGCAAGGATGCCAATAAAACTATTCACAAATCAGCAAGAGGACTAATTCTTTTTCAGTTTTGTAATTTTTTTCAAGAAAGTATGTTCATGGTTTTATGGAAATGTGCACCGACAGAGGGCCACGGGATCACATGAGCCAGGCATGTGCGCGTTGGGCCTTTGCTGTGGGATTTTAAAGCTCTCCTGGGCAACCTGAGCCTCTCGCCCCACGACTCCACTGTTCACCGCTGAGGACCGACCAGGTGACAACACACGCGCTGCCCAGCCATGCAGTGCAGCCCAGGTCACTGCAACCCTTTCCTTGAGGCCCCACAAAGCAGACCCAGCTCTCCACCTGTTTCAGTAACTGCTGCTGGGGCGTCACAACCTCCAGCAACAGGACGGGCGGCAGGGCACTTTCACTCCTCATACAGCAAGAGCAAAGCACTTAGCCAAGATGAATGATTTTTTTTTAATGGTTTCTTTTTAAAGGAAAACTTTAAAGGCAAAATTTTGAGAATTTTCCCTCCACTTGAAAATTACCCTCTCCATTCAACATGACAGATATAGAAAGCTTCGCCTGGTTGATTTGTCTATTTTAACTGTAGCTTTTTTTTTTTTTTTTTTTTTTTGAGATAGCAGTTATACTAATAACTGGAAGTAATATATTCCGGTATCACTGCTTCAACCCAAAGCTGTCGGGGCGCTTTGTTTGGTTTGGTTTTTGGTTTGGTTTGGTTTTGGCTCCTGGTTATATATTTTAAAGAAGGAATACAAGAAAAATCTTTTCTGCTATAACAAATTCAACCAGATGTGCATACTTTATGCTGATCTACGTGCCTTTTGTAAAATATATTAACCAATTTGCAGAGCTACTAGTAAACTGAAGAAAAATTAAACAGCAGCTTTTCAGGCCCCACTTTTAACACTGATAATCACATTCCTTTTTGGTGCTTTTTAGATAGTTAAAGATAATCCACAAAGTTAACTGTTTCTTTTAACATTTTGGTTCCAAAATTACCAAGATACAACATTTTGCTTGCAGTTGTGATTTGTTGAATTTTTAAACTAAATCTGCTGCCGGTCCGCACAGAGGAGGCGGCCTGGCCTGCGGGTGCCTCGGTGGGCAGCGCAGTGGGGACAGATTTGTTTCTCATTTCTTTTTAAATAAAAAGTGGTGCCTTGGGGTGACCAGACTGAAATAATGCACCCCTGCCCCACCCCTTGGCCTGGAGATCTGTCCGGACGTGGGCCAGCCCTTTGCAAGAGGGGGGCAGGCCAGGTGGTCCGTGCAGGGTATTTGTTACTTAAATATCACAAAATACTTGCATAAGGGAGGGGTTTTATAGGCCACATCGGACACAGTGTTATAATTCCTTGTGTTGGAGGGGAAATCTTTCCAGATCCTGCAGCTCAGCCCCCTCATTTGTTGAACTGGAAGCTAGTGGGGTGGGGAGGGGGACAGTCCCAAATTTTCCTTCTGCTGCTGTAAACCAAAACCTTTCGGTGTAATGGAGGGCAGACACCAAAGAAAACCCTGCTGGGTGAGAAAGTACAGCCTGTCTTATATAAAGCGAGACAGCATTCCCTGCGCCACGAGAGGCTGGAAATGCTGGCCGCAGGAACCGAAACCAGCCCCCTGCTGCCTGGGCAAGCACAGCAGAGGCCGGGCCACCGACATGCTCATCACGGCTGCCCAGTTCTTCCCAGTGTGTTCACCGCGTCC
The DNA here is from genome assembly GCF_028538775.1 of Myotis yumanensis. NCBI lineage: Eukaryota > Metazoa > Chordata > Mammalia > Chiroptera > Vespertilionidae > Myotis > Myotis yumanensis. Next base: position 13,938,175 of record NW_027223772.1, read on the forward strand.
TAGGTAGGCCTGGCGCACAGTTCCCAGGCACAGGGCCATGCCAGAGGGGCACTGGCCGGACACTTGGCAAAGCGAGGTGGTGAAGCTATGCCAGAGAAGTGCGGCCAAGGGAAACCAGGGCAGAGTGAAGTCACCGTTTTTAAACCTTCTCCCAACGGATGGCAGCGGGCGCGTTTGTGGTGCCCGGTGCCCGCTGCCAGGAGAGCTGGCTGCGAAAGAGTGCGCACCTCCCGGCCTGCAAGGAGACCCACCCGGAGCGGACGCGCCCGCACCCGAGCTTCCCCACCCGGCGGCCCGCGCCCGCACCCACCTTGACGACGTAGGTGACTCCGGCCCCCAGCACCTGGTCGCTGGCGGGGGGCGCGCGGGGCGGCGGCTCGTCCCCGGGCCGACCCTTCCGGGCGGCGCGCATGGCCGGGGCGCGGGGGCCGGGGGGCGCGCTGCCGTCCGGGGCGGCCAGGCTGGGCGCGCTGCAGCTGCCCGAGAGCCGGGCGCCCGCCCGCTCCCTGGCCGCCGACAGGCCGCGGAGGCCCGAGCTGGCGAGTTTCAGGTGGGACACCTTGTGGAGCAGGTGACCCAGGCTGCCGGAGCCATCGTCCGGCGCCCTGCGCAGCGCGTCTCCGGACACCAGGTAGGGGGCCGCCGCCGCGGGGGCCGCGCGCGCCGCCGAGACCTTGCTGCCGCCGCTCACCGACAGGTTGTGCAGAAGGTCATCGACCGAGGTCACCGAGTCATTCCTGAAGCGGTTGTATTTGGTGCGTGGAAGCATGCCCCTCCGTGGGCTCGCCGCATTCGCCCGGGTGCTGCAGGTGCGGGCGCGGGCGCGGGGTGCCGCGCATAGCAGGCGTGCCGCGGTCCCCAGAGCAGACTCGGCGGCCCAGACGGCGGCGGGGTCCGGGGTGCGGGCGGGGGCGCCGGCCTCCCACCGCTAACGCCCCGAGCCGCCGCGGCCGCGCAGCCCGGACCCCGGACCCGGCTGCCGAGGGCGGCGCGCTCGCTTTGCAAAAGTCATAGTTTCCTCTGCTGAGCGCCCAGCTGCTGCTCGGGCTGCTCACAGCAAAAGCGTGACTCACTGTGAGCGGAGACCCTTCTCAACAAAGGCTCGGTGAGCGCTGCAAATCACTTCCTGCGGGGAAAAGAGAGAGAGAAGAACAAGAAAACCTCATACACCCACCAGCACGCCAGAGCCAATCAGTTCTCACATTTCCTTTTTCTACCTTCCCAGCTCTTTCTTTCCAACCTTTGATTTTTCACCTCCCCTGCCTCCCCACGTAGCTTTTGCACCAGAGGTAAGCCCAGTCTCCCCGGATGAGCAGAGGAACTTCCTGGAGCCCATGCCTCTCTGCCAGGACTCTCTCTTCCACAGCCCTTCTGTGTGAGCCTGTAAGATTCTGACAGGGATGCGTTAAAATGTGACGAAGGCTTTTTAAGAATAAGCTCTCCAGCAGATCCTCATGAATTCTGATTTGGAAAGCAAACAGGGATTGTTAAATAGCAAAATAAAAAATAAGAGAGAGAAATATTCACTCCCAAGTGAACATAAAATACCAATTTTCTGGGGTTTTCTTCTCAAATCAACAGTGCAGCCATGACAAGTGTCTTTGTGGCAATGCAATTCCCCAAAAAAGAAAAGAAAAGAAAATCTGCCTGTGAACTTGTGCACAGAGAGGTTAGGACCCTCCCCTGCCGGCGGGCGGCAGTCTCAGGGGGGCTCAGTCGGAAACCTACCGCCAAGAAAAGACGAGTGCTCCCCCGTGAAGGCAGCAGGCTCCAGAAACCCCCTCCAGGGGGGCTGTACTCGAGCCTTTATTCCACCTGCGTGTGCTGAAGCTCTGGGAAAATGCTAAGAAACGCTGCAAGTACATGTCAGTGTCCCTCAGCTGCAGCTCACAGCCCTACAGTAAGGGAGGGGGTGCAGCTGCTCCCACCCACTACACATCAAATCCACGGGAAATGCCTTCCTTTCAGGAGTCAGACATGGGCTGCAGAACTGCACAGGCCTCCTTCCTCTCAGGAGAGCAGGGAATGGGAAGCCCCGGGAGAGCTGCGGGGCTCGAACCCTCCACTGCTGCCCCCATGGGCTCCACCCTCGCCAGCCATTGATAGCCTGCCCAGCACCATGCTGCCCAGCACCATGGCCCGCTCCCTGTCCACATTTCCAGCTGCCTCTGTGCCAGCACATGAATTTACCTCTCACACACTATCAGGTCACCCTGCGTCTTCTCACACCCACGACTGGACATGTGACACAGGACACACCGAGGCTTGAAGAGCTCTGTGGAGCAGCTGTAACTGGTGCCCCCCAGGTGGGCCACTGCTGGGCGCAGGAGCACAGGGGAGCAGTGGCTCCCAGCCGCTGGCGCAGGCCTAGGAGGACCGGCAGCTCTCATCTTTTCCCTTCCCCTTGCTTGCATAGCAACAGCAAATGCACACCCCATAGGTGATTGGGATGGCTATCAAAGCCCCCCCAAAATCTAAAGCGGAAATGCCCTCTCATTCGCAAACCCTGATCTTTAGACAAAAACAGCAAAATGTGAATGAAATGCTGTTTGTGTGAATGAAAGGGCTAGCGAAGGAGCCAGCATTTCTGTGAATGAAGCCGGGCCTTGCAGCCGGTGCCAGGCAATCCCTGGTTCCAGGGGCCTCAGCCAATGAGCAGCCGCCGTGATGACTCATTCAACAAAGGCTTGCTCAATAGTGGAAGGTTCCATTTCAATCAAAGGCGGGATCTTTCATCCAAAGGCAGTGTTGGGAGGGAAAAAAGAAGAAAGCTAGCCTGGTCACAAAGATGCCGGGAGGAAGTGCCCGCCGCCTCCCTTACACAGAGAGGAAAAGCTGGTTTTTCAAGGAAAATAAAACACCACTGGGCGCCGGGTAGCTGTGAACAGGACTGCCCTCTTGGAGGTGAGCTGTACCCCTGACTTTCATTCAACCATTCATTTACATCGCGAGCAGCCATGAATGTGCCATCCAGTTCAGCATTTATTATGAATGCACAGTGAAGGCACATTCAAAACCTCGGAGCTCGCCTGCATCCTTTTTGTGAAAGGAATATAGAACACGCCTGCACGTCAAGTCTCCAAGAAGAAAAAAAATCCAAAGCTAGACATTAACCCTCAGCCAACCGGAGACAATTTTTTTTTTTTTTACTGTGATGAGGCAAATGGGAGGAATTGGCCATTTTTAAATATAAATAGTAATGTAAGTGTACCAAATGTAAAAAGATATATCATCAAAGAGGGTGATTAACAGTCCAGGAGCACAATGGCACAGTGAAACCTCACTTCTCGGGAAGAAACCCCAACGGCAGCTCAGCACCAAAATAGTAGCCGCCAGCCCAGCCCAGCCAGGAGCCCGCCCCTCCTCCCGGGACAGCCCCGTGGGCCTCCCTGGGCTGTGCCTGCTTATTTTAGAGGCCACCCTCCCCCCCCCCCCCCCCCGCCCCCCGCAAAGCCTGACTGTCTGCTTTACCAGCCTGAGACAACGCAGAGGAGGAGGATAGGTGAAAATTTCATAGTCTGGCAACACAAAGAAAACAGAAAAAAGGAAACCATTATTAAGTCAGCCTGAGACTCCAGAAAGCCAGGCAGCCTGGGTCCTTTCCATAGCCTTTCCAGGTTATTGAAGTTTCCCTTTTTAAATCTATTAATTTAAAAGTGTGTTAATGCCTGCCCGGTGTTGCTCAGTGGTTGAGTGTTGACCTATGAACCAGGAGGTCATGGTTTGATTCCCAGTCAGGGCCCATGCCCGGGTTCAGGCTTGATCCCCAGTGTGGAGTGTGCAGGAGGCAGCCCATCAATGATTCTCATCATTAATGTTTCTCTCCCTCTCCCTTTTTTTCTCTGAAATCAATAATAAAAAATTTTTAAAAAAAACATTTAAAAAGTATATTGGTTTTTTATTTCTACCTTAACCACACAGTCAGTGTTTAAAATGGCACAACCGTATTACCTCCCAGTGCTTTAGGTCCGAGGTCCAACATGGTCCCCAGGATAGTTCAGGGAGAGGGAGGGCTGCTTTCCTCCGGGGGCCCTGGGAGAAGCCCGAGCCTGGCCTTTCCCCGCTTCAGAGGCTGCTCGTGCTTGCCTGATGAGGGCTCATGAGCTGGGCCCTGGGGAAGGCGCTTTGCCCCCAGAGGGTTTCATTCTATCGAGACAGGCAGAAAGTCTAAAATTAGCATCAAAACATAGTGCAATGCTAAGGGGACTTTTTAGTGTGTGGGAGACACAGACACTGCCCAGAGGGGAATGTGCTGAGCTTGGCCTCAGGATGTCGGGGTGACTGCAGCGGAGTTTAGCGGAATTGCTAGGGTCTCCCCGGCAGAGGAGGGGAAACCCAGGAGGAGAGACTGTGTGGGGAACAACTCAAGGCTGAGCCACCTTGGTGTTTCCAGGAATCCCATGTAGAGTGTTGATTTAGAGGAGATACTCGGAAGCCAAGCCACTAGAAGACCCGGCCAGGAGGGTCCAAGATTAACACATAACTCACTTGAGATGCCTGGGGAGGCCTGCAGGGGCTGGAGAATGTGGCCCAGTCCAGTTTGCATTTGATGCTGGATGCCTTGACAGTGACATGGGGCAGCTGTGGGGAGCCGAGAGGGTAGTACATAACAGTACAGTGGACAATGATGAGCTCTTGAAAGAAGGCACTGGTGGAGGGACCGGAAGGAGGGGGATGGGTTCAGGATGCAGTGAGAAGGTAAAATGACCTGAATGACAGGGATGGAGGAGGGGCCGGGGTCAGGCTTCTTGTCTGGAGACAGAGCTGGGATAGAGTTTAGGGTATAAGATGTTTTTTAGGGACCAATCTCCATGGAAGGTAGGAGGAGGCCACGGGACAGGGATAAGGAGAAGTGGGGCTGTATGAAGCCACACGTGCCATCCCCCTGGGGCCTGAAGGGCCCCCTTGCCCTTTCACTCCTCACTCCTCATTCATTCAGCTGCCCCAGGAGCAGGGCCTCCAGCCAAGTGGTCTCTGCCTGAGCTCCCAAAGGAGTGAACAGTGGGAGCCACCTGCACATCACACCCAGCAGGTGGCCTGCTGTGGAGCGGGGGCAGGGCCCTCTTCACCTCCTGGGAGAGGAATGAAGAGCAAAGGCCAGGAGTCTGACTTGGATAGTGAGGCTGAGTGAGGCTCACCCCTTAGGACGAAAGGCACAGGCAGCAGAGGAAGGGGAGGGGTGAGTCTGAATGCCTGTGCGGGCTGGGCGCTGTCATGAGGATGTGTGTGCTGAGGAGCAGACAGGGCCAGAGGTTGGAATTTGAAGGTCGTTGGTGTGCAGGTGAAGTTGAGCTCTGCAATGACCCGTGTAAGCTTAGGAAGGAAGATCAGCAAGAAGGAATTGGAGGAAACACCAACCTTCCCAGATGGGAGCTCAGGAAACATGGTTAGGACTGGGAGAATGCATATGGAAACTGATTTGGTGGATGCCATGTTTTCAATCTGCTTGTGCTGCCGTAATAAAATCGCCACAGACTGGGGCAGCTTTAGCAACATTTATTCCTCACAGTTCTGGAGGCTAGAAGGTCATGATCAAGGTTAGTCTGCTGTGAACACACTTCCTGGTCCACAGACGCTGTCTTCAACCTTGTTCTCACATTGCAGAAGGGGAGGAGGATCTCTGGGCTCTCTTTTATAAGGCACTGATTCCACCCTCGTGACTACCCACCTCCCAAAGGCCCATCTCCAAATGGGGTTGGGTTTCAGCATAAGAATTTCAGAGGGACACAAACATTGGTTTCGAGAGAAAATCAGTGATGGTTAGCAAGAGCAGCAGTGCCATTGTCACTGCTTTGTTTGGGCACCCCCATGTGCCAAGCAATGTCATCTCCTTCAGACCTCGTGACCTCTGAGATACAGTGTACATCCCACTCTGCACAGGAAGAAACCGAGGAGCAGAAGGTTTACAAAACATGCCAGGACCACCCAATATCAGGCGCTGGCCAGGCCATGTGACTCACATCCTCACCCCATTCAGAGAGCGTGAGGAGGTGCATGCTGAGAATCACTGCTGGATGTGGTGGTCACCCATCACTGGGCACCTCACAAGGATAATAAAGAGGTCACAGGATGGTGCCAACTGAACAAAAAACAAGTAAATGAATGAAAAAAATCATACTTTTTAGAAGACTGAATGAAACAAAAGAGAAGACAGAGGCCAATAGCTGGAAGTGCAGCCGAATATAGAGCAGGTGATGGAAGTTAGGGGTGTGTTTAGAGCAAGGAGTAGAAAAACATGGAGAATGGAGCTGCAGGAAGGAGGGAGTGAGGGTCAAGTATGGGGAGAGAGCGGAACTGAGGAGCAGATCATCTGGGGTTGAGTAGGAAAAAGGTGGTTCTAAGGCAGAGACCTTAATGAGGTGGAGTTAAGGAAGTCCAAAGGACGGTGACACACCAAGCATTCCTAAGAACCATTAACCATTCCACACTTAGGGCTGAAAGAACAGGCAGGCAATTGAATCTCTAAAGCTATGGAATTCCAGCTGGAATTTTAGGAGAGGGGGCCTACCACAGGGAGAACTCAAGTTGAAGGTAACTTTATTTTGGAGAAATAAAGTTACAGACTGAGGTGGAAGCAATATGAAGAGGGAACAAGGAAGAAATACTCAGTCTCTGTCCCCACTCCCCAGTCCTCTGTTGGTGCCTCCCGTTATCCAACCCCACTGGAAGCCAGAGGTCCAGGATTCTATGATGCGGAGCAAGGAGACAGCCTCCCAGACACACCACAGGCTAGGCAGGGCGGGGGGTGGAGAGGGTGGTTGTTAGACCAAGGCCGCTATAGTGAGTGTGTCTGTTTTCTCTGTAAAATAAGAGCAAAGGCTGTACTTAAAAAGTGAGAGGTGTCTGTGAAAGGAAGGAACTCAAGTTGAAGGTGTACATTTAGAATGACAGCCGAGGGGAACAGAGAATACTGCTGACAAGTGAGGAAGAGTGAAAGCATCACTGCAGGGTGTGATTCCCTCTAAAAGTGCCCCCTGCCTATGTACTAGCTGGAAGGAAGCAAATCGTTAGGTAGACGGCCCATTCGAGATGCAAACAGCAGAGAGAGGGGGAAGAGAAGGCAGGCTAACAGGAGTGGGCAGAGGAAGGACAGAGATGGAAGTGTCCTCTGAAGAAAGATCAAAAGAGACCCTGTGGTCTTGAGGTCCTAGGAAGGTGGCAGCCTGAATCCTCAGGGATGCACATCTGAGGGAAGTGGAGAGAGCAGCTGGTCCCTGATGGTGCCACAGAAGCACAGAAAGCTGGGAAAGATTGGGGTCATCCTGGGAGGAGGTTGGGAATGAAAGGGAGTTCATTTTGCAAGACAATGTGGGAAGGGGTAGGGTGGCTGAGCACTGGGGGAAGAGAGCATGAGAGCACAGGATGTGTGGAAGGAAGAATCATGAGCCACTCATAGAACATCTGATGGGGAGGGAGGAGTTGGGGCCAGACCAGGGTGGCAGATTTTCTTCTGCAGAGACTCCCAGGTGTTTATCGCCCACCCTCCACCCCCGGGTGTAGAAATGTCTGTGGAATAAGAATACTCTGTAACAGGACACCCAGTGGTGGGAAACCTGGGGACTGAAACCTGCGTGGCCCACTGCTTCAGCACCAAGGACAGCTCCTGTTGACTGGACCAGGTTCCTGTCCTCAGAGGCCAGCGTCAAGGAGAGCGCCTCTCCAGCGCTGTATTTCTAAGACTCAATATTGTCACTCCATCCAGGCAACTCCACTTCCCATGCCCACGTGGACGATGGGGTGGGGCCCACTCAATCTTGGTCGTTCCTTGGCAGGCAAGGCCCTGTGCTGAGCCTTCCTGTGGGCCAATCCAATCCTCAGGACCCTACCCTGCAGGTCCTATATTTATGCCACTTTACAGATCAGCACACTGGGCTGTGAGAGGTTTAGTGCCTTTCCATGGTGACCCAACTAGAAGGTGGCAGAGCAAGGACTCACACCACAGCCAGCCTGACTCCAGAGCCCCACAAAAAACAACCACACAAAGGAGAGCCTGGTTCCAGCCCTGCCTCTCAGAACACAAATACTACCACCGCTTCACAGCGTTGCCATGACTGCCAGAGGCAGGCTCAGCACGGGGAAGACCGGCAGCGCATCACCTATTGCACATCCGCAAAGGGGACAAAGTGACCTCCGGGGCAGCCACTGGCTTGTTGGCTTTGGTGGGAAAGGGGCGGTGACTTCAATCCACTCTGACCACAGACACCCTGGAAAGCAAAGAGTACTGGGAAAACAGTTCTCCTTTCAAAAGAGAATTCCCAAGGACAAACCTCAGAAAAGGGAGAGGACCACAAGGATTTACACTAAGAACTTACATGGGAAGCTATGCACACTGAAATAGTTACTCAAAGTGTGTAAGAACCTTATTTCCTTTGTAAAATACATTGTTGTTTTTCCTAAAGAACTAACTCATTTAGAAACGTTAGTGAATTCTGTATTCCTGTCGATTCCTTGACCATACACATGTCTACTTTTATGTAGGAACCATTTTATGTTCCTCATTTTCCTCTAAAGGACCTATTCTTAGACATTTAATTTTATAATATAATCTCCACAAATATGTTTCATGGCTGAGTGATATTCCATGAAGTAGAGAAAATATAATTTCCTCAGGTGAATCTACTGAGACAGGAAGCATACCGGCGGATACCTGGGGCAGGGGCCGGGCAGCGGTGGGGGTCGGGATTGACTGTAAATAGCACACGGGAACTTTCTGCAGTGGTGGAATATTTTAGAACTAGATTGTGGTGATGATTGTATAATCCTGTAGATTTACTAAAAATTATTAAATTGTAAGAATTATATACTAAAACTATTAATTATTAAATGGGAGAGTTTTATGCTATGTAAATTATGCCAGAAAAATGTGTTTTAAAAGAAATATTTGGAAATAGTCTTTTATAAAAACTAAAACTAAGGCATCATCTTGTGTAAAACCACTTCCATTCCAATTCTGCTGGTGATACCACAGGCGAGGCCGAAACTCATTTGTTCCTCAGACAAGATGTTAGGAAGTCGGCTGCACTGCACCGTGCTAACAGCAGGTTGTGTGGGGTGGGAGGGGGTGAGATGGGAGGGAAGTATCTAGTAAAATAAAGGATCTTCCATTTTAGCAAAGAGAGAATTACTGCCAACCTGAAAATGGAGTGTATGCGTTGAGTTTTCTCTAAAGGACTTCTACCTATGACATTAAATTTTGCAGTAAAATAACTTCTCTTAGGGCACTTTTCAAGTTTAAAAGTTAGTCCAGGGTGGTGTTACTGAGAGCATGTTGAAATCTCTGAATGTAATGATGGGGAGAAGGGACAGTAGAATCAGCCGCAAAACTGGCATCTGCGTTTGTTTCTCAGTTGTACTTTGTATTACTTTTATCATTTAAAAGATGGGAAAATTCCATCAACTCCCTGAAAAACAGCGAAGCAGGTTATACAGCTAATTTAATCGGGTTTGAAGAATCTTATTCAGACTCTACACTCAATTCTTTCTTTTTTTATTTTTTTAAAATATATTTTATTGATTTTTTACAGAGAGAAAGGGAGAGAGATAGAGAGTCAGAAACATCGATGAGAGAGAAACATCGATCAGCCGCCTCCTGCACATCCCCCACTGGGGATGTGCCCGCAACCCAGGCACATGCCCCTGACCGGAACCGAACCCGGGACCCTTCAGTCCGCAGGCCGACGCTCTATCCACTGAGCCAAACCAGTTTCGGCATTCTTTCTTTTTTTAAAATTGATTTCCGAGAGGAAGGGAGAGGGAGAGAGAGATAGAAACATCAATGATGAGAGAGAATATTGATCGGATGCCTCCTGCATGCCCCACTCTGGGGATTGAGTTCACAGGTTGCCAGCATGTGCCCTGAACAGGAATTGAACTGTGACCTCCTGGTTCATAGGTGGACACTCCACCACTGAGCCACACCAGCCAGGCATACACTCAATTCTGATGCCTCCTTCTCACACTGAAATAGAGAAATGGGAACACCCTGAGGTGTCTGTAGTCCTGAGTATGATCCAGAAATGCCAGCAGTGAGCTGAGAGCACTGCCTCCTGCCCATATCCTCAGCACAGGCCTCCTGGGTGGACTTTGCCAGGACGGTGAGTGGTGCGTGTGTAGGGGTTAGAGCAGCTGGCTGCTGCCTGGTCCCTCCTGCCCAAGCAAATGGGGGCAAGTTGGAGGCTGGGACTCAGCAGAATGGCTCCCAGCCCCCCATGTGGGCTGGGCCAGTGGTGCATAGGTTTTCTTTTCTTTTTTAATCCTCACCTGAGGATATTTTTTCCATTGATTTTCAAGTGAAAAGAGAGTGGGAAAAAAACCAACATGAGAGAGACACATTGATTGGTTGCCTCCCGCACACGCCCCGGCTGGGGCCAGGGATTGAATCAGCAACCAAGGTCTGTGCCCTTGACCTAGAATCGAACCCAGGAACTTCTGCTCTGAGGGCCGACGCTCTAACCACTGAGCACCGGCCATGGTGGTGCGTAGGGTTTCAATCCTCATTTTGGCCTAGGACAGTCACCATGGTGCCATGGGAATGGTCCTCCATCGTGCACAGACCAGGAGCCGAAAAACGAATCAGGAATCTTGGGCCACCTTGAGGAATTGCTACTTACAATAATAAAACTTACCTCCAACAAGTGAAACATTCAATAACAATCGGGTTGATGGAAGGTTCTGGATTCCAGTCAGGATTCTGATGAAATGTTACAATCTGTTTGCCAGAATATGATTTTGGAGACATTCAAAGGGAAACCTCAAAAATATTTTGATTTGCTTCATTTGGGGTTTTCTAAATATTTAATGTTTGAAGCCTTTCACATTATTGATTCAAAATGATGTTTATTTCCAACAACTTATGTTTGGTTGTATTTGCCATGTATAAACATTCACAGAACCAGCCCCACATGCCATTCATAATGTTGGTACTTGCTATTATTGTTTTTTTCTTGTATTTCTTAGCATTTAAGTCCCAGGAGGATGGTGAGGAGGCCCTGAGAGGAAGGCTGCTGTAATCCAAAGGGCATAAAATCTCCCAGACGATCCCAGGAAGTATCCACACTTCTCCCTCCTACCGGACCAGCCTCTGACAGTTTCTGCTGAATTCCCTGTGAGGACATGGAGGAAAACGGCCCTAAATTAAACCTCAATATTCCAGCCAGCCCGGCCGCTCAGGCTAACAGCATCTCAAAGTGCAGATAACGTGCCGATGCTCCTGGGTCCCCCTTAGCAACAGGGTTGTCATGGGAACACATTGTAACTGGTTGAGAGGAAGCAAGCAAGATCAGGAGTTTGCAGGAATTTCTCATTGAAATAATTACAGTAGTTCTCAGTATGCTTAAGAAATGAACGCTCCATGACTGTTTTTTCTTAATTTCCCTTTTCAAAGCATGTTTGTGACAGTCTTGCATCCAAAGAGCTTAGCTCAAATGCTTGCTATTTTAAATCTAGATACTATTGCAGCTTTTCAAAGCCATTTTTGGGAAACACTTGGTGATCCATTATTCCTCTGGGACGAGTGTCACATGCATTTAAATGCTTGTCCAGTTAGGAAAGTCCCTGAGGGGCCTGGTGCAGGAAGGATGTGTGCGCATTAACGATTTGACCTGATTTCGTGTTAATGTAATGACTATGCGCCATTCATGCTTTTGTTCAAAATTGTTCATGATAAACCGTCACTTTGGGGCTATATCCGTCCTGTCGCTAGCTCTGAGCTTCCCGGGTGCCTGGCCATGTGGGCAGTTCTGCAGCTGCCAGGAGCCTCTGTTTCCAGTTAGGAAGCATCGGTGCGTCTCTCAATCAGGTGAGAGATACTGGCAGGGGCGTGAGCAGTGCTCCTGCAGCTTCTGTGTGGGGAGGGCCTCCTTCTCACAAGAAGTAGCCTTCATCCTGGAATGTGTGCTCCTTAGAAACTATATAAAAGCACGAAGACAAATGGAAGGTTCCCCGAACGCTCCCCTGAGCAGGGCTCGGCCCCTTCCTCGGGTCTTTATTCTTAGCCGCGCGCCTGTGTTTAGTGATCACGAACCCGACCAAGCAGGCCCTCTGACGTGCAGAGAGGCTCACTCTGAACTCGCGAAGGATGGTGCTCCTTGGGAAGGAAACTGGGGTGCTCACTATGAAACCTGCATTCAAGTCCGCGCTGGCTGTCGCGTTCTGGAGGCAATTTCCCAGGGGCCTGGCCCTGGGGAGGAGGCGGCAGGAGTAGCGGCGCTGGCTGGGCCCCACTCCCTGCCCCTGCACCTGGGTCGGCACTGAGCGGAGACCCCGCACATCGCCGCTCCAGTTTACTGTCATCTTTCTCGTCTATTTTATGTAAAAATGTCCAGATCCTTCTCAGGCCCAGGACCTGAGAATCAATACATGATGTTAGATAGTAAGGAGTGAAGCATCTGAAACTGTGGCTCAAATTACAGCGCCGTTTTCACACAGAGCCTGGGCGTGGAGTGTTCGTTCACTGCGGAACCCCAGCACCTCTCGGCTGAGCCGAGGACCGTGACAAACGAAACAGATGTTCTAGGTGATTCTAGAATCCTTCTTGCTATGTGATTCCAAAGAATTTTCCAGTCATATTTTTGTGTGTATGTGTTCCTTTTTTTGAATCCTCACCTGAGGATATGTTTTTATTGATTTTTTTCAGAGAGAGGGTAAGGGAAAGAGAAGGAGAGAAACAGCGATGGGAGAGAGAAACATTGATTGGTTGCTCCCTGTATGCACCCTGACCAGGGATCGAACCCGAAACCTAGGTACGTACCCTGACCAAGAATCCCTCAACCTTTTGGTGTATGGGATGCAAGACTCCAACCAACTGAGCCACTTGGCCAGGGCTGTCTTCTTGTTTATTTACTAGTGGCCCAGTGTACGAAATTTGTGCATGGAGGGGGAGGTTCCCTCAGCCCAGCCTGCACCCTCTCCAATCGGTCATCCCTCTCACAATCTGGGACAGCTGGCTCCTAACTGCTCACCTGCCTGCCTGCCTAATCACCCCAAACTGCCTCTGCCTGCATGCATGATTGCCCCTAACCCCTCTGCCTGCCTGCCTGCCTGATCGCCCCTAACTGCCCTCCCTTGCCTGCCTCATCTTGCCCCCAACTACTCTCCCCTGCCAGCCTGATCTCACCCCCAACTGCCTCTGCCTGCCTGATCACCCCTAACTGCCCTCCCCTGCTGGCCAATTTGGTTCTGATTGGTCGGTTTCTATGCCAGTAGGTGTCAAAAGCTCTGCCTCCTAGGCAGCCATTGGCTCCTCACAGTTCACCCAGATTTGGCTCTGATTGGTTGGTTTCTATGCCAGTCAGTGTCAAAAGCTCCGCCTCCTAAGCAGCCATTGGCTCCTCACAGTTCACCCAGATTTGGTTCTGATTGATCAGTTTCTATGCCAGTCAGCATCTCCGAGCTTATCTCCAGCCTGGTCAGAGAGGCAGGGCTGATCAGCAGCCCCTGCAGAGGCCCAAGAGAAACAGAGGCTCAACTGCTAGCAAAGCCTGTAGAGAAAGAGAGAGGCAATGGCTGATCAACAGCTGCCACGAGGGCTGTGGATCAGACCCTGCCTCTCTCTCCAGGCCTCTCTGTGGGCCTGATCCGAAGCCCCCACAGTAATCAGTGCTGGGTCGCCACGGCAACCCAGCACTGTCTGCAGGACTACTTCCGGTGTTCAGTGTTCAGTGGAGCCTTCAGTTGGTTGTTAGAGACCCTGGGTTTTTATATATTAGGATTTTATTTTTATTTTTATTTTCTTTCTTTTTTCTTATGTGTTCTTATTTTTTTTTAATTTATTTACTTTTTAACCATTTTTTGTGAAGAGAACACTTAATATCAATCCTCTTAGCAAATTTCAAGTATACAATACAAAATTGTTAACTATGGTCACATGGGCGTGCATTAGATCTCCAGAAGTTATTCGTCCTGCAAAACTGAAACTGTGTCGCCCTGACCAGTTTAGCTCAGTGGCTAGAGCGTCGGCCTGTGGACTGAAGAGTCCCTGGTTTGATTCCGGTCAAGGGCATGTACCTTGGTTGCGGGTACATCCCCAGTAGGGGCTGTGCAGGAGGCAGCTGATTGATGTTTCTCTCTTATCGATGTTGCTAACTCTCTATCCCTCTCCCTTCCTCTCTGTAAAAAAATCAATAAAATATATATATATATTTTTTTAAATATATTTTAGAAGAGGGCTTTCTCTCTCCTACCCCGACACTCTTCATGAAGAAAAGAGCAGAAGTCCTATAACCCTCAGTTTACATTTAAAGCTAGGGCTATGAACATTTAAAAAGAAAGAGAGAAAGGTTGGAATGAAATGCCTGGTACCCAGGGTGAAGACACGTGCAGGTTTGTGTGTTTGCCCCTTGCTTTGTAGTTTACAAGGCACTTTCCTATTCATTGCTCTCATTTATAAAAAAGGCTTTGAGGGATAGGAATTACAACTCCTGTTTTATGACTGGGGAGAACTGACGCTTGGGATGGTGAGGGGATGTGAGGAGTCCCCCTGGGAGTGGGGGTGGGCCCTCGGAGGCAGATAATGTTTAACAATCAGCTTCCAGGAAAACAAACCGACCCCGGTCGACAGTGTGAGTGGTTTCCGTGTTGTCAATGCTCTGCCAGGGCCAATTTCAAGCTAGTTATGGTTTCACACGAGGCTCACAAAATCTCTGGCAATTTGACACTTGGCTCTTGTGAGCTGGTAGCAGCGAACTCCCTGGGACACCCTGGTCCCTTTCTCTTTAGCCTGAATGCCTCCTCGCTGTCGTGGGGGGGGAAAGTTAGGAGTAAGGACTGGCCCCTGATGAGCAATGGGCAGAGCGTGCGGGAAGCGGATGTGCTGCACTAAACACAGTGCCACTGGGACTGCTGTCTGCGGCCTTCGGATGCTGACTGCCACTTACACTCTGAGGTCAGGACTGGTTCATCTCCCGGGGGCTGCCCACCACGGTTTGTCATACCACTGGCTCTTGTTGGAGACTGTTGGCTTCTGTCGGCCCAGCTGTATTTTTCAAATATCTGCAGACTCGGGGTGGGGGGGGGTGGGGGAGGGAGCGGGCCTGGTGCGGATTTCCTGTCTGCATTGAGGCGTCTGTCCCTTAGTGCTCACGGGCTGCGGGGGAGCATGTTGCCAGGGCGACGGGCTGACTTGCAGGGAGGCAGTGGGAGTCCTGCAGCTCCGTGAGCTGGACTGGCTGCCTGTCCTGGGCGGTCCTTGGTGAGGACAGTTGCAGTCATCCGGTCAACCTTGTCTGGTGGTTTGAAAGCAGAGCAGTCAAAGACCAGGGGACAGAGGAGAGAGGCGGCGAGTCCTGAGGGGAAGGATGGCTGTGTTGAGGGGGCCCTCTCAGCCTCTATGTCACCAACCTTGAAAAGAAAACTAAAATTAGCCACTATGTGCTATGCCACCTCACAGAATTCTCTCAAACCCAAAGGCCGCCATGACTCCAAGCCCCGAGCAAACTTAGCTTAACGAGGCCAAGGAGCGGGTGAACAAGGGACAGCTGGTGAGCGGGGTCACACTGTGGACTCAGGCCTCTCGTCTGACTGATGCTCCCCCAGGGACACTCCTAGCACTCCATCTCACAGTAGAGGCAGGAGCTCTGGCGGGCTGGAAGCTCCAGTCTGGCTCCTACCACACAGGTGCCAGCTCCACCCCGTTCTGTGCGGCCAACGCGGAGCAGTGTGAACACAATGCACGCTCCCAACTGTCCATGTTCAACAACTCAGCCGCTGCCCAACAGATGGCTGGGGTCACAGCACCTCCTGTGTCCAGAGACCATGTCACAAGGCCACTTACATGGCCTTGCACCACACACACATACACCCAGCACACACACACCCCACAACACGCACCACATACCATACATACCACACACATGCACACACCACACCACACATACACCCCACACATACCACACATATGCACACACCACCCCATACATACCACACACCACAACCAAAAACACCACACACATACAAATACACACACCACACATACATACAGCATACAACACATACATATACCACACAGAAACACACTCATACCACACACAGGCCATGTGGTATGGAAGCAAGATGCCCCCCACTTTGGCACTGACTCCTCCAGAAATAGTGAGGGGCTTTCCCAGCTACACACCCAGAGAAGATGGTGATTGGTCTGGTGTGGGTGACAGCCAGACCCCAAGCCAATCACTGTGGCTGCAGGGTGGACAGTCTGATTACCCGGGGCTGGGCCAGCGCACACAAACCCCATAGCTGCAGTGGGGTGACTATACACTGGCCAAGGGGGACTCCCCCAAAGTGACACTTAGCATGTACTGCTCCAGCCCTTTCTAGGACAGTCTTCCTGACGAGCATATCCCTATTCTCACATTCACTGGCTCTTACTAGGTTTGTTTCTGGAGGTTACTTCTATAAGTTCATTGATTCACCATATTTATTTACCCCAAAAAAGACCATTTAATGGAAGAAAACGTTTCAGGCATGAATAATGGGGTCATCTACTTTGGCCTTTCTGTTTGAGGATGCAAGTCTTTTTAAAGAGTTAACCCTTGCCTCGCCGGTGTGGCTCAGTGAGTGAGCATCAACCTGTAGACCACCAGGCGGTCATGGTTCGAATTCTGGTCAGGGCATATGGCCTGGTTAAGGGCTCCATCCCCAGTAGGCGGCGTGCAGGAGGCAGTCAATTAATGATTCTCTCTCATCATTAGGGTTCTATCTCTCTCTCCCTTCTTCTCTGAAATCAATATATATGTGTCTATCTAGCTATATATAAATTAAAAAGTTAACTCTTAACTGAGCCTGTCTTTTGCATCTAAAATAACATACCTTTGGAATATCAGAGCAATCCCCTTTTACCAGACCCCTCAGGGCACAACCTTCCATCAGAGTGCCCCTCACTGTTCTCTTGTTCCCAGCATACCATCTCTAAGTGCTAGAAATGTTAACTGTTAACTACCCCAATGTCAAAGAAGTGTTTGTCTCTTAATTTTACTCTTTATCCAACCTCAGAAATTCCCTTGCTTTGCTTTCTCCTCCCTCCCTAAAGGATCATCAATTAATTTTAGTGACCCTCCTTATGCCTCCTCCTCTGATTGTAACATATAAAACAAGGTGCAAAACTGCAATTCTCTGGAGCATTTTTTCAATCCAATTCAGCTGGGTCTCTAATGGCGAATCTGTGCACTTGCCCACACGCCCAGCTCTCCAAATGCGCTTTGATTGGGGTTGTTATGGAAATAGAGCCGCCCAGGTAGGTTCATGCACTGAGCGGACAGACACCCTGTGAAATAGTCCTCAGGGCAGATCTGTGCCCAGGTGCCCGGAGGGTGGGTGCATGTGACTGCAGGGATTGCTCCGACTGTTGTCCTAGGAAACCCTGGCCCCATACATTTCATTCCTCGTAAACAGCTAAACAGCGTGTGTACTTGGTATGTGAGTAATCAATGCTTAGGGAAATGGTGAGACTGCGTTACAGAACTGCATTTGTGCTGAGCTCACTCATACGGGGATACTAAGCGTCATCTTTTCCCTTGGGATTTTGAACCGCAAAGGGGGGAAGTTGGGTGGGAGAGGAGAGGAACAAGCCGGGATGCGGGCCGGAGAGAAAGAAGGGGGCTGCCCTGCCTCACTGGGCCTCGGCCTGATCTTTGCCTCCGGGATACCCCCTTGGACTTCTGGTCCCCACCACACCTCGGCCCATGTGGCCTGTGCTGGCTTGTTCACCTGGAGCTTTCTCAGAAGGAATGTCTCAGGAAACGGGAGCCCAGCAGATGAGTGCGGAGCGAGCAGCTCTGGAAGCTTCAGAAGGGCCCCCGGCCTGGCTGCGGGCCCTGGACCCGCCTGCCTACCTGTATTACACCCACCCCCACCCTAGGGTCCAGCCTCCTGGAGGTCCCTGAGTCACTTCTTCCTGTCTTCCTCAGAGGCCTCCTCGGAGTGCTGTCCACCCCTGAGGACATCTTCCCAGGCCTCAAATGACCACGCCCCTCCCCGAGGCCGGGAAGTGGCTCCCTGCCGCCCACCACCACAGGTGCGCTGTCCTGTGAGAATGGAAGCTCGGTGTGTGAAGGGCAGGCATGGAGAGTCGGCACAGGAGAAGTCTTTCCTACCACGCAATGCTGGGCATCGTCCACCAGCCCCAGTCAGATGGGCCACGGCCGTCAATGTTCCTTTGTGTGTGCAATACTGAGGGACCCTTTTGAAATGTACAACTTGCCCATGTTTATAAAATACACCTGGCAGCCACAACAGGTTTGATATAAAACAAATGCAACTTTATTTTGCTTTCCTGTTGCCTCTTTTAAAATGTGCTCAGTGGGGGAGTTACTCATGTAGGCCTGAAACTTGCCCACTTTAAAAACAAAAAAAGAAAAGCCCTAGCTGGGTTTCTCAGTGGATAGAGCATCAGCCTGAGGACTGAAAGGTCCCAGGTTAGATTCCGGTCAAGGGCACATGCCTGGGTTTCGGGCTGGATCCCCAGTAGGGTGTGTGCTGAAGGCAGCCAATCAATAATTCTCTCTCTTGCCGTAACTGGTTTGGCTCAGTGGATAGAGCGTCGGCCTGCGGACTGAAAGGTCCCAGGTTCGATTCCGGTCAAGGGCATGTACCTGGGTTGCGGGCACATCCCCAGTAGGGAGTGTGCAGGAGGCAGCTGATGGATGTTTCTCTCTCATTGATGTTTCTAACTCTCTATCCCTCTCCCTTCCTCTCTGTGAAAAATCAATAAAATATATTTTAAAGAATTATTTTTATATGATGGATGTTTCTCTCTCATCGATGTTTCTATCTCTCTCTCCCTTTCTCTCTAAAATCAATAAAAAATATTTATCTTTTTTTAAAAAAAGAAATCTACATCATTCTCATTTGGTGGCTCCATGGTCTCCGGGGCTGGGCTGGGGAAAACCCATCCAGCCTCCTCTTTCTTGCTCACCTTCTACCCACACTGCCCTGGGCTCAGTGGCAGGAAGGAAAGGAATACCCAGGTTCTCACCTGACAAAAACTCCCAGAATGCTCTGCCCTTTCTGGGATGGGCTGACAGCTGCAGCTCTTCTCTCACAAGCACCTTCACAGTTCCTTCTGCTGCAGCCCCAGGTGAGGTGATGCACCCTTCCCCAGCCTGATGCTCACCCTAGCAAGGCCCAATGCCCTCCCAGGTCAAGTGCAGCAGGTCCCACACCGCCGTCCACAGCAGCCTCCTGCATCAGCCTGCCCTTCACCTGGGCAGGCTGTTCCAGTTACTATTGCTGCATAACAAAACACCCCAAAACTTACTGGTATAAAACACAACCATCTTATCATTATTTTGTAGGTTAGAAACAAAATCCCAATATAAAATGATCAAAATATTAAAACTGATACTTCTCCAAAGAAATATAAAAATGGAGGGGCCCAAGTCCTTCTGATGGAGGCCCAAAGGAAAAAAGAAAAGTGGCAAATCTATATATATAAAAGCCTAAGCAACCGTCGCAACTGAAACAACAAAACGGATGACCGAACAGGCTGTGTGAGGCGACCAAGCTGGCACGGGGTTCAGTGAGGGATGACAATGACTGAATAACATGTTGTATGGGGCAACCAGACCAGCAGGGGGGAGGGCAGTTAGGGGTGACCAGGCCAGCAGGGGGGGCAGTGATCCCTGTGGGATCGGGCCTAAACCAGCAGTCAGACATCCCCAAGGGGTCCCAGATTGGAGAGGGTGCAGGCTAGGCTGAGCCCCCCCCTCCCCCCCGTGCACAAATTTCGTGCACTGGGCCTCTGGTAAGCACATAAGATGTTCAACATTATTTATCATTAGGGCACATACCTGGGTCACAGGTTCTATCCCCACTCCAGATGGGGCACATGTAGGAGGCAGCCAATCGATGTGTGTCTCTCTCTCTCTATCTCTCTCTCTCTCCCCTTCCTCCCTCCCTCTCTCCCTTCCACTCTCTAAAAATCAATGAAAAAGATATCCTCAGGTGAGGATTAACAAAAAAACCCAAACTACAATGAGATGTGTGTACATACCTATTCAAAATCCTACAATTTAAAGGAGTGAGCACACTGAGTGTGGTGAGGGGTGGAGCGGGAGCACTCACACACTGCTGCTGGGGTGAGAATAGCAGCCACCTCTGAGATGAGCTCGGCACATGGGACCCAGACATCCCACCACGGGTATTCATGAGAGAAAAATGAGAGCTTGCACAGGGGTGAGCACACGGGCCACACGCGGCGCGCTGCCATGCCGTGGTCAGGGAGCGTGGTGCTAAGGCGCTGCCATGCCATGGTCAGGGAGCGTGGTGCTAAGGCGCTGCCATGCCGTGGTCAGGGAGCGTGGTGCTAAGGCGCTGCCATGCCGTGGTCAGGGAGCGTGGTGCTAAGGCGCTCCCTGGGCCTGGCATGTGCTCAATTTTCATAACTCTTCTACTTGTGCTATAAATGGCACAACTACAATAGAACTTAGCACAGAAGTTGATGAATGACAGCCCTAGGCCCAGGGCTGTCACCTGCCTGTTTTTTTGTAAGTAAAGGTCTATTGGAAAACAGCCCTGTCCCTCACTGATTTGTTGTCTATTTTGTGCTACCACTGCAAAATTGTGTAGTCAGTACTGAGATTGTATGGCCCACAGAACCCGAAATACTTACTGTCTGGCCCTTGTTGGGGAGGAACAAACTTTCCTCTACCCTCAAGGTTCTTCTGGCTGGCCTAGTAATCAAACAGGCATGAGACAGTTTAGCAAGAAAAAATAACCAGATTAATACGTACATATGTATGGGAACCCTGCATACATGGGAGAGTCAGCCCCCACAGGCAGGAGAAGTTCAGAGATAGAGAGGGAACATGGGTGTATAAGACGTCCTGAGCCACAGATGAGGTGAGGGGCCTTGGGGGTTCCAAAGGTTCATTGCAGGATGATAAGAAGAGCAAATGTTTCATAAAAATAAGTTTTGATCAAAAGAAGTTATCCGATAATCTCTTAAAGGCAAGGCCTCTCATTCAAATTCTTCTAGATCAGCAGTTCTCAACCTGTGGGTCACAACCCCTTTGGGGGTCGAACGACCCTTTCACAGGGGTCGCCTAAGACCATCGGAAAACACATATATAATTACATATTGTTTTTGTGATTAATCACTATGCTTTAATTATGTTCAATTTGTAACAATGAAAATACATCCTGCATATCAGATATTTACCTGACGATTCACAACACTAGCAAAATTACAGTTATGAAGTAGCAACGAAAATAATTTTATGGTTGGGGGTCACCACAACATGAGGAACTGTATTAAAGGGACGCGGCATTAGGAAGGTTGAGAACCACTGTTCTAGATAATTAAGTGTGTGTGTGGGGGCGGGGGGGCAATTTTCTTTGGAGCCTGCAGCTAAAGTTGCCTTTAGCCAAAACAATCTGCATACCACACAGGCACATCTTGGGGTGACTCATTCTAGACCCCACACCCTCTATAGTAGAAGTTTGCAAACGCTTTGGTCAAGCAGAAAGCTGCGTGGGCTCTGACATCCAATGAGCTCAGATCTAGCTCTGCCTCTTGCAAGCTGAGTAGTCCTAGGCCGAACATTCAACTCCTCTCGGCCTCCGTTCCTCATGTTCTGAATCAGCAGGAGTTCATCATGTAAAGCACTTAGAATGCTGCTTAGTACACAGTAAGCACTCCACAAATGTCAGGAGTGTTAAAAAACCAAAATCTCAACTGGGTAAATTTAAATATCTAATTGGCACTATATCACCTAGCAAATAGAATGGAGCTCCAGAGATCTGCACAATATGGAAGACTTTTACAGGCAAAAGGTGGAACTATCGAGTTATTAGCAAAGAGTGGATTATCTCAGGCAAAACACCTTCTGGGGGATGCAGTGGGTGTATCAGGTGCATCACCTCGCTAGTGCTGACTTGGTAATTCTAGATCGACTGGTCAAGGGTCACATCCCTGGGAGAGGCTGAAACTGCAACTAGGTTAGGCGTGAAGTCTTAGTTTGATGTGGGGCTTAACACAAGTGACCCCATCCATTTTGAACTTGTTGTTTCTTTCCTAACAGTAGTTATTGTTATGCCCAGATTTCAAGATTCCCAAGAAACCACATCAGGGAGCCAGCCAATCGATGCAAAAGCATAAGAATCTGTATTTCGAGTTAGCTCGGCTCCCGTCCACCAGACTCACCGACACAACGGCAGGCCAAGTGGCTGAGAGAGCCCAACCCCGCCCAGAGACCGGTTATATAGGGGGGGTTGGAGTAAGGGAGGAGAAAGGACTGTGCTTTGCCGATTGGCCAGGCACAAGTCGATGTCCCGTTCCTGGGTGTGGCTAGCAGAGTCTTAGACTTCCGTGAAGAAGCTCCTTGCCCAACACGTGGCCAAGGTAAGATGGAGGATGTAGCCCTTACCCTGGGGGAAGGTGGAGGGCGTAGCCTTTACCCTGGGGCAAGGTGGAGGGCCTAGCCCTCGCCCTTTCAGTTATTATTACTAGTTTGGCACAGGATCCTAAGAATGTACTTTATTTCCTGCTTTTAATTTTGTTCTTCTAATATTTCACATCTTTACTAAATATTTTTCTGACCGATCTATTCATTTCTGGAAGAGATGAGTAGGTTTCTATTTTAGGTACATTGAAGAAGAGTTCTTAGGTCACACAGTTTTAAGATTGTTATATCTTTATTAAGTAATGACCTTTTTGAATCTTAAATTTTTTTCTGAATCTAATTTATCAGAAATATATACTGCTATACCATCTTAATTTTCGTTACTATTAGAAAAGCTGTGTATCACACCTCTCAACATGTCTTAGTTATCATGTTGTAGGTGTCTCTCCTATCTTAAAACTTGATTGTTTTTCTTATTCTCAATGAAAATTTGTCTTTTATTAGATGTATTTAATGTTTTCCCATTTATTGTGATTACAGATCTATTTGGTTATTGTGAGAGTGAACCAGTGATCTTTTCTGTCAAAGAAAGGAGCTGACGCCTTCTTAGGTCCTACCATTTTGATCTGACCTTCAGTCTCTCAGGGGGGCGCTCTTCTGTTCCTCCTCTTTATTGTATTCCTCTTTGTGAGCGTGAGGACAAGAAAGACCTATTTTTCCTTCCACAATTTATGAGAAGCACCTGGTAATTAAAACCTAAGACTGTTAGCTCCTCTGATTCAAACAGCCCCTGTTCAAACTGCAAGACAAGATAAGCTACTTTCAAGGCTACATTCCTGCATACCTCTCCTCCTTGAGGATTTAATGACTGGGGAAATCCAGGAAGGAAATTTTCCAGTTAGTAGAGAGCTCTATTCCCTCCCTTTCAAACCCAAGCTGCCCCCCTACCCCCACCCCCCCACCCCCCCACCCCCACCCCCCGCCTTTTGAATTCTTTGTAACTTTTGCTCTAAGAATGTTTTACAGGGTTTGGAAAAACACTGATAAGACACCTCCCTGAGGCATCTTCTGGACTGTCTCCTAGAAACCTTTGGAGCAGCGGTTGCCAACCAGTGGTCCATGAGGTCCAAAAGGCTGGTGACCGCTGTCCTGAAGAACTGACAAAGACAACCCCCCTGATGTCTGCTCAATTTCAACCCCAAAATCCTCCTCCCTTCCTTGTCACCTAGCAACAGCAGCCAAGGCTTTAAAAGGGGGAGCTATTTTTGTTTCTTAACCTTGCAGTGATTAGCAATACACTGGCCCTTTCCCTCTGGGGAAAGTAAAATAAACTCCCTCTCTGCATCTCTTCTTTTAGTTGTGAATTCTTTCACAGCCCGCATCACTGTCCAAAACCCTAATACTCTTTATCCATTATTCTTCCATTCTTCCGCAGGCTTAGCTGGAGAAAACAAGCAGAGAGAGACAATAGCAGAGAACAGAATTGGAAGTGGAGGGAACAAGAACAGAAAAGTTATCAGAGAAACTTAAGGCTTAAAAAGAAACATTAAAATCACTATTCCAACCAGAGTTCCTGTGGTGTAATAAAATATGTATTTGGCCTTTGTCTCTGGTTCCTGGCAGAACTCCTCTAAAACCTTTGGAATGTCCTGAGGCAGAGGAGTGCCCTTTGTTATTCAAAAGGAGCTCCTTTTGAGCATTCCTGAGTTTATGTTAATAAGGTGGCTTAGGGTGGGGTCTCAGGCCAGCTTCAAAATAGGGCTGGTGACCAAAAAACTAACCATGTGATTAGAAAGTGGGAACTTTCCCAGACCTCCTGAGATGGGGGAGGGGGCGGGGGGAGCGGGCGCAGCTGGAGATTGGGTTGTAAAAACTCTTGAAGATTGCTGAGCTTCCGGGGTAGTGAACACATTGGTGTAATGGGAGGGAAGTGTCCCAGAAGAGGACACAGAAGCTCCACGCACCCACCCCAGGCCTGGCCCCAAGTGGCTCTTCCGTTTGCCTGTTCCAAGTTGCACGCTTTACAATAAATCAAGATATGTAAGTAAAGTGTTTTCCTGAGGTCTGTGAGTCATACTAGTGAATTATCAAACCTGAGGAGAGGAACATGGGAATCTTTGATTATAGCTGGTTGGTCAGAGTGTAACTGGACAACCAAGGAGTCTGTGCTGCCTGGCACTACTTGAGCCAATTAAGCAGAGACAGGGTTGAATCATATATGAGCCTTTATTCCAATATTGCCGGCAGTTTGGGAGAGCAGCAGGTCAGCCACAAAAATCTGCTCTGCAGCCCCCCATGAGCCAGCTGCTTAAATCAGGTAGGACAAGGATTACATGGGGAATAGGGATCACTGGCATGGGAAGTAGGCAATGCAGGCTGGGGAGGGGCTCCATTGTCTGGGCAACAAGGTTGTTCATCTTTCCATGATATTTGGCAGTTTTTGAATGAGAATGGACTGCATTCCAAGGCTGACTGCCAGGTCCCGAGGGTGTACAACTCCCAGCCCGGTCAGAATGTCTTTTCTTTAATCAGAACAAGGCAATCACAGTTAGAGCATGATTAATATCTATCTATATATAGGGTGTCCCAAAATTCACGCAAGAAGTAATTTTGATAGAAAACACAGGTTTATAATTAAAAATTGTAAATTTTTTATTGATTCATAAAGTATACAGTATAGGGTTATGGATGGAATAGCACATTGGGTAAATGGCCTCCACAGCTTTGCTGGCACATACGCAAAGCCGTGGTCTTCATTGGTCTTCATTGTCCCTGCTGCTGGGCCATAATTGGTATTTGGTAATGCTTATCAAATTGGGATTGAAATCAAAGGGCAACAGATATTAGAATCTGATTCAATAAACCAAATAAAATTAGGCTTTTATTTTGTTGTTGTTGTTGTTGTTAATGCTCACGCAAAATTCAAATCTTATATATAAAAGGCTATATATAAAAGGCTAAGTGACCGACTGTATTCCCTCCGACCGGCCGACCAGCCGACCGGCCCAGTGGCCGGTACATATGACACACACTAGCAACTTAAAAATAAACGTTGTCTCATGTATGCACGATACATATAAAGCTCTCACTGGCGCCAATTGCACACAACACCAGAATGTATCTGAAGATCAACTATTGGCACAACATACCTTTGAAGCAGAAAGAAAGCCATGTCATCGACAGAATATTGTTTACTTATTAATCAATTTATATATTGTTTTCATATATATTTTACTAATTTTCTTTCATCTCTGACACTTCTATTATAGAGAAAGGGTGAATAGCGATATTAAAATACCTTGTATTTTAATTTTATAATGCTACTAGAAGCCTGTTGCACGAAGATTCGCGCAATAGGCCTTCCTTCCCCTGGCTGCCGACACTGGTTTTCCTTTGGCACCTGGGAGCCAGGCATTTGGTCCAGCCACAGCAGAGAAGCCAAGCTTCGAGGCTAGGCTTCTTCCCTCCAGCCGCAGTTAGGCTTGGCTTCTCCACTGTGGCCGCAGTGAAGCTTGGCTTCTACGCTGAGGCCGCAGCAAAGAAGCCAAGCCTCTTCAGTCTTCAGTCTTCACTCTGCGCGTGTGTACGCAAATTAACTGCCATCTTTGTTGGGTTAATTTGCATAGTCACTCTGATTGGCTGGTGGGTGTAACGGAGTGACACCAATTTGCATGTTTCTCTTTTATTAGTGTAGATATTATATATACTATTTTGACATGTAATTTTTTGCAGTAATGTAATTACCACATGAATCTTTCTTCTAATTAATTTCCTTTCAATGTGCACAAATCCATGCACCGGGCCACTAGTTTTTTATAACCATAGCTAATCCCCAGTATTCTATTTTTGCCCCTAACAAAAGCATAGGTGACAACCTGGAACTTGGAACAGATATTGTTACCGGGAAACCCCTGGTTGGGCTCAGGCTGCCTGTCGCTGTGTCCAATAATAAAGGCAGGGTTGAATCATATAACGAGTTTATTGAGAAGGCTGGCCAACCAAGAAGACAGGACGCTTACAAGCATTCAAATCCTGCCTTCCAGCAAGATTCAGGGGACAGGATTATAAAGGGGAAGGGATTGGGGTGAGGAATGCAGCTACGTGCAGGCATGGGGCTCTGCAGATGTCAGCTATTGTAATTAGTCAATAGAAGATGAGATGATGTTTTGACTCTGGTGGGTTGGCCTGACCCTGCTTGTCGGTTCTGTTTGCTGGATTCACAGCTAAGTCACCTCCCCAATTGCTTCGCACAGGCCTTGAAAAGGAAACTTTAAGAAAACTTAACACCCTATTCATACATAAGAAACTTAACCCCCTATTCACATAAGTATATGATAAGTATATGTGTTCTAAGATTTAAAATAATATGATTACTTTTCTGATTAATTCAGGTGTTCTATCTATTAGGTTATAAGTCTCTCCATCAGTATCTGAAGTGGGGACAGTCTAGTGCAGCAGTCGCCAACTAGTGGTCCGTGAGGTCTGAAAGGTTGGCGACTACTGGTCTAGTGGGACTGAGCCCTTAACCTGTGGGGTCTATGTTATCTCCAAGTCGGTGTCAGAATTGAATTAAATTGTAGGACACCTAGCTGGTGTTAGAGTTGGAGAACTGGCTAGTGTCAAAAAAAATCCATATTTGGTGTCAGAAAAAAAAATTATAGCTCCGGAGAGGAAAATGGGAGTGACAGACCTGCACAACTGAAATGTCTGTATTGCTTCACCACACCTTGGAGGACCAGAGGACGGAGCTGTCTGAGCCACCCCGAGGCGAGGCTGGAGCAGAGAGCTGAGAGCTTCAGGGAAGCCCCCTGTTGTAGGTGAAAGGAACGCACCAGGTGTTAGACCCCAAGTATCAGCAACTTCTGGTACTTGGGTTCTGGCTAGGAAAGAATTCAGAGCAATATCCAAACTATAAGAGAACATTTATTTGGAAAATCACAGAGGTAGAAAAAGTAATTCCTAGAAGAAATGGGCTTAGGAAACAAGTTATAGAGGCAAAGGAAGGACCCTTGGAGCTTGGGAGGAAGTTAATGGTAACTGCCTGGGCAAGGAGCGGGAGAGGGAAGGGAAAGGCCGGGGTGTGCTCCTAGGAGGGAGAGTGCAGACGGGGTCCTCAGCCCTGGGGTTTAAGGGTGTAGGCTGTAGGGGAGGCCCCGGGGGAAGATCTTAAAAGAATATTCAGCAGCTTCCCAGGTGTGTCCTTTCAGGGGTGTGGTCTCCGCTGATTGATTGGTTGGTGCCAGGTCAGGGGGTCATTATCCAATGCAGCTGGTCCTGCAGTCAGCCATGGGGCCACTGGTCTGATTTTGCTGCTTTTCCGGGCCTGGAGCTGAAACAACTGAGGCCTAGATGTTATCTCTAGGGAGGAAAGGTCAGGGGTCCAAACCACATGACCAGCGATGTGCCAGGGGAGGAAAGGCTACCCTACAATTGTCCGTTGCTAGGCACCCGGGGCTTTCCACCCTGGTGACCTTCTGTAACTGCCCATCGTCCTTGCTCTGCTCATGTCTGACTGCCTACCTCACGACCAGCACGTGTGATCAAATGCTGTCCACTTCATCACAAGCATCTTATGGTACAGGAATTTTTGTGTAGAACAGACACTAGTAATGTGCAAGCGTCTCTCTTATTTGTTGGTGAGGTTTTCCTTCTGAGAAAGATCTTTTATAAGATTTTAAAAATCAGATCATCTAAACTTTGATTGGCTTGGTTATAAGAAGATTGTCAAAATGAATATCTTTAAGTTATGTAAATTTATCTGTTAAATAGAATAGGTTTTCCATTAAGAAACACAGAAAAACAGACAAAATATAATATGCATACATTCATAGACATATGTGTGTTCTTAAGCTACTCACATTACACATCTACTTACAAGCAAAGAGAGTACATTTTTCTGTTGCAAGGGACAGGAAAGAATTCAAAACTAAAAAATCAAAGATCCCAATAAACGGGGACATGCCATGTTAATGGGCTGGAAGACTCTTTGTGGGGGAGGGAAATACTTTACCCTCAGGTTCTTTCAGCTGGCCCAATCAAATAGACATGAGACAGATTGGCAAGAGAAATTAACCAATTTAATACATATTTGTGGAACTCCCACATAACATGAGAGAATCAGAGACTCCACATGCATGAAAGGGTCAGGTAGAATGGGTACATAAGACATCCTGAGCTAGGGATGAGGTAATGCACCTTGGGGCTTCAGAAGGTCTTCGAAGGGAGAGCACATATTCAATAATTAGTCATTCGCCCTTACATATAAGGAGGCCAAAAAAGGGTTATCTGTGATAACCTCTTATGTGGGCAAGGCCCCTAACTCAAGTTCTTCAAGGTAGTTAAGGTGTAACCTGACAATCAGTGGGTCCGGGCTGCCTGGCACTACTTGAGCCAATTAAGCAGAGACAGGGTTGAATCATATGAGCGGTTATTCCAATCCTGCCGGCAGCATGGGAGAGCAGCAGGTCAGCCACAAAAATCTGCTCTGCACCCCCATAAGCCAGCTGCTTATATACCATAGGACAAGGATTACATGGGGAAGTAGTGCTTTCAGGCCTGGGGAAGTAGGAGGCTGGGGTGGAACCCCATTGTTTGGGCAACAAGGTTGTTAATCTTTCCATGATGATAGACAGTTCTCGAATGAGAATGGTTCCAAAGTTGATTCCCAGGGTCTGGGGGCATACAACTCCCAGCCAGGTCAGAATGTCCTTTCTTTAATTAACACAAGGCAATCACAGTTAACAGAGCATGATTAATATTTCCCATAACCACAGCTACTCCCCAGTATTCTATTTTTGCCCCTAACATAACTGCTAACTCTTATGCCTGGAATTATATTTGTAATCTTAAAATGACTTACTTAGATCCAGATTAGTCTTTTATTCTTTGTTGTAATGCTATGAATACTCTTTGTGATACAATATTTTGTATAGAACTTTATAACTTATAAGTCCATGAATTAGGCATTAAAAAAAAAGAAACTGCCAAAATGTTTTCCAGGGTTGCTGTACCATCTTAAATTCCCACCAACAATGTATGAGTGATCCAGTTTCACTGTATCTTCACCAGCATTTTGGATACTGGCCTGTAATTCTCTTCTTTGTAGTGTCTTTATTTGGTTCTGAAATTACGATAATGATGGCCTCATAAAAAGAGCTTGGAAGTGTTCCTTCCTCTTGGATTTTTTAAAATAGTTTGAGGAAGATATGTGTTAGTTCTTCTTTGAATGTTTGGTAAATCTCCCCTGTGAAGCCTTCTGGACCAGGGCTTTGTTTGCTGCGAGTTTTTTGATTACTGCTTCTATTTCACCAGTTGTTATTGGCCTATTCAAGTTTTCTGATTCTTCCTGATTCAGTTTTGGGAGATTGTATTTTTCTAGGAATTTGTCTATTTCATCCACATTGTCCAGCTTGTTGGCATAGAGTTGTTCATAGTATCTACACTAATAAAAGAGAGACATGGTAATTGGCGTACGACCGCTACCCTTTTCATTGGCTAATCAGTGAGTATATGCAAATTAACTGTCAGCCAAGATGGCAGCCGGCAGCCAGGCAGCTGGAAGCGAACATGAGGCTTGCTTGCTTCAGTGACTGCAGACTCCAACGTTCCCCGTCTGCGCTGCCGGCCTCTGAGCTGCAACTCTAAAAAACTTCGTAACAAATATAGAAGCTAAACAAAACCCTGGAATCTCAGAGCTGGAGTTACACATTGTTTCGATTATAGAACGCAAACAAACCAGCAGAAGCCTCAGAGCTAGAGCCAGAGCTAAAGCTGGCCCAGAATAAAATAAAAAAAGAGAGAAAAAAAGGAGCCGTTGGGAGCTTCAGTCAACAACCACCAGCCTGAAAGCAGCCCTCAGCCCCTTCACCCAGACTGGCAAGGCACCCCAGTTGGGACCCCCCACCCTAAAGGGTGTGTGACCAGCTGCAAACAGCCATCATCCCCTCACCCAGGCTGGCCAGGCACCCCAGTGGGGACCCCCACCCTGATCCAGGACACCCTTCAGGGCAAACCAGCCGGCCCCCAGGCCTCCATCCTATATAGTAAAAGGGTAATATGCCTCCCAGCACTGGGATCGGCAGAGCCTCAAGGCCTCCTGGCACCGGATCAGCGTGACAGGGGGCAGCGCCCAAACCCCCTGATCGCCCTGCGACTCTGTGTGTGACAGGGTGCGGCATCCCAACCCCCTGATCGGCCCTGCTCTGTGACAGGGTGCGGCACCCCAACCCCCCCCCCCCCCCACGGGCCCTGCTCTGTGTGTGATGGGATAGAGCCATAACCTCCCCATTGGCCCTGCCCTGAGTGTGACAGTGGCGGTGCCCCAACCCCCTGATCGGCCCTGCTCTGCGGGTGATAGAGGGTGGTGCCCCAACCCCCTGATCCGCCCTGCTCTGTGTGTGACAGGGGGCAGTGCCCTAACTCCCCTATCGGCCTTACTCTGTGAGTGACAGGGGGGAGCTCCTCAACCCCCTGATCGGCCCTGCTCTGTGCGTGACAGGGGGGAACTCCCCAACCCCCTGATGGGCCCTGCTCTGTGCATGACAGGGGGAGCTCCCCAACCCCCTGATTGGCCCTGCTCTGTGCGTGACAGGGCACGGAGCCCCAACCCCCCTGATGGGCCCTGCTCTGTGCGTGACAGGGGGTGGCGCCGCAACCTCCCCATCGACCCTGCCTTGAGTATGACAGGGGGCGTTGCCCCAACCCCCCAATTGGCCTTACCTTGAGCATGACTGAGAGTGGCATCGCAACCTCCCAATCCGCCCTGCTCTGTGCATGACAGGGGGCGGCGCCCCAACTCCCCAATCAGCCCTGCTCTGAGCCCGACCAGGGGCTGCACCTAGGGATTGGGCCTGCCCTCTGCCACCCGGAAGCAGGCCTAAGCCAGCAGGTCGTTATCTCCCGAGGGGTCCCAGACTGTGAGAGGGCACAGGCCGGACTGAGGGACCCCCCTTCCCTCCCCCTGCCCCTAGTGCACAAATTTTTTTGTGTGCACTGGGCCTCTAGTTTTCTTATAATCCCTTGTATTTCTGTGGTGTCGATGGTTACTTCACCACTTTTGTTTCTGATTCCATTTATTTGGAGCCTCTCTCTGTTTGTTTCTTGATGAGTCTGGCTAATGGTTCACCAATCTTGTTTATCTTTTCAAAGCATCAGTTCTTGGTTTCATTGATCTTTTGTATTGTTTTTTTAGTCTCCATGTCATTTATTTCTGAGCTGATCTTTATTATTTCCTTCCTTCTAGTTACTTTGGGCTTTCCTTGTTCTCTTTCTAATTCTTTAAGTTTTAGGGTTAAGTAGTTTATTAATTTTTCTTTTCTTTTTTTTTTCTTTCTTTTTTTTTTTTTTTATGTATGCCTGTAGTGCAATGAACTTCTCTCTCAGGACTGCTTTCACTATGTGTCAGAGATTTGGGGTTGTTGTGTTTTCATTTCCATTTGTTTCCAGGAAGTTTCTTATTTCTTTCTTGATCTCTTTGGGGAACCATTCATTGTTTAATAACATGCTCTTAAGCCTCCATATGTTTGAATATTTTTGTGTTTTTATTGTATGTGATTTCTAATTTCATGCCATTGTGATTCAAGAAGATGCTTGATATGATTTCAATCTTCTTAAATTTTTAAGACTTGTTTTGTGTCCCAGCATGTGGTCTCTCTTTGAGAATGACCCATGTGCACTTGAGAAGAATGTATATTCTGAAGCTTTGGGGTGAAATGTTCTGTAAATGTCAATTAAATCCATCTAATCCAGTGTATCCTTTAGAATCACTGTTTCCTTGTTAATTTTTTGTCTGGAAGATCTATCCAGTGAAGTCAGAGGAGTGTTAAAGTCCCCTACCTGCCGGGAGCCGGTCCATCCTTGCTGCTTGACACAATCGCTACAGAGAAGAAACATCTGCACAGCATATGTTTCAAGGGACCTGGCGAATATGGCATACTGTTCTTAATATGTTTGCTCCCCTTCTTGGCGCTATGTGTTTTAACCAAGGTCACCTCTCCGAGAAAGGTTGTTTCCCAGGGTGGGAATTTTTCCCTGAAGTTAGGGAGGGAATAAAACCCCTTAACTAAGTTCCAGGCAGTTAGTTAATCACTTTAACTACAAACAATCACGCTTAAGCTACATAATCTTTACTCCCTGGAATGGAGATAAGAAATGCCCTAACCTTTGGAATAGAAATTGATAGGATTAAAATCAACTGGTATAAATACAGATGTAACGAGACAACTAGAGAGAACCAAGACACAGAACCTAGAGACAGGACTTGGCTGGAGATCCTACACAGAACCTAGAGAAAGGACTTGGCTGGAGATCCTATACAGAACCTAGAAAGAGAACCTAGGGAGAGAACATGGCAAAAGATCCTGGGCAGAACCTGGCTACAGAACTTTGCTGAAGAACCTAGACAGAACATGGCAAAAGAACCTGGCGACAGAACCTGGCGACCAAACCTGGCTGGAGAATTTGGAAACCCTGGCTGGAGAACCTAGCAAGAGAACATGGCTACAGAACTTGGCTGGAGATCCTGGCTAGAGAACCCAACTCTGCTGATGAACTGAACACTGCCTTCATGTCATTCCTTCTTCGCCGACTCTGTCCACACCTTGGGGAACCCCTGGACCCGCTGGGGTTGGACCCCAGCACCCTACTATGACTGTATTGTTGTCAATCTATCCCTTAAAGTTCTCTAGAAGTTTTTTTTATACATGTAGGTGCTTTTATATTAGGTGCATATATGTTTACCAGGGTTATATCCTCTTGTTGGATCGATCCCTTTAGAACAGGGGTCCTCAAACTACGGCCAGCGGGCCACACCGCCGAAAACATTTATCTGGCCCGCCGGGTGTTTTCGCCACTGCTGCCTGTCCTGCTTAGCAGCCGATTCGTCCCGGGCCCACAGTGCGCATGTGTGGAATGTCTGAGGGACAGTGAACTGGCTCCCTGTTTAAAAAGTTTGAGGACCTCTGCTTTAGAATTATGTAGTAACCTTTATTGTCTCTTGTGATGGCCTTCATTTTGAAGTCCATTTTTTCAATGAGTATGGCTACCCCACCTTTTTTTTTTTTTTCATTTCTGTTTGCATGGAAAATTTTTTCCCATCGCTTCATTCTCATCCAGTGTGAGTCTCTTGTTCTGAGGTGGGTCTCTTATAGACAGCATATATTTGGGTCACGTATTCTTATCCATTCAGCTACCCTATGTCTTTTGATTGAATAACGCAATCCATTTACATGTAAGGTTTTCATTGATAGGTACTTATTTATTGCCATTTTAATTCTTTATGCCTATGTTTCTTTCTATATATTTCTTATTATTATTACAGCAGTCCCTTAAGTAGTTCTTGCAATGCTGGTGTTGATAAACTCCTTTAGCCTTTCTTATAAACTCCTTCAGCAATTTCTTATAAAACTAAATTTTAAATCACCATATGACCCTTAACTTATACTCTCAGGCATTTATCCCAGAGAAATGAAAACATGCACACAAACGTTTATCACCGCTTTATCAGCAATGGCCAAAATCTGGAAGTAGCCCAGGTGTCCTTATACTGCGCCCTTTGTAGTTTATCATGGTATTTTTTAAATGAACTATTTTTTTAATGAACTATTGATGCAAGCAACAACTTGGATGAATCTTCAGAGAATTATGATAAATAAAAAAAGCAACTCCTAGAGAGTATAATTGTATGGTTCCATTTTTATAACATTCTGAAACTGACAAAATTATAGAAATGGCCCTAGCTGGTTTGGCTGAGAGGATAGAGTGCTGGCCTGCAGCGGTCAAGGGCACATACCCTGGTTGCAAGCTCAATCCCCAGTAGGGGGCGTGCAGGAAGCAGCCAATCAATGATTCTCTCTCATCATTGATATTTCTGTCCCTCTCTCCATTTCCTTTCTGCTTTAAAATCAATAAAAATATATGTTAAAAAATTATAGAAATGAAGAATAGATTAGTGGTTACTAGTCATTGAGGATAGTGGGCGGATGGAGGAAAGGAGAGGGATGTGGGCTGACGTGACAGCATGAGGGAACCCAGTGGTGATGAAATTGTTCTGTAATTTGACTGTGGTGGGGGACACAGAAACCTACACATGTGGTAACATTACATAGAACTACCCACATAAAAATGAGTACATGTAAAACAGAAAATTTGAATAAAATCAATGGTATTATACTATAATTTTGCAAGATGTTACCCCTGGGAAAAACTGGGTGAAGGCTATATGTGATCTCTCTATATTATTTCACAACTGCATGTGAATCTATGATTATCTTATAGTAAAAAAATGATTGCCCTAACTGGTTTGGCTCAGTGGATAGAGCCTCGGCCTGCAGACTGAAGGGTCCCAGGTTCAATCCTGGTCAAGGGCATATACCTTGGTTGCAGGCACATCCTCAGTAGGGAGTGTGCAGGAGGCAGCTGAATTGATGTTTCTCTCTCATCAATGTTTCTAACTCTCTATCTCTCTCCCTTTCTCTCTGTAAAAAATCAATAAAATATATATATTTTTTAAATTATTAATAAACCCATGTTGGTAGCGACAGTGGAAGCAACCCAGGGGTCCATCAACAGATGAATGGATAAACAACATGTGCTATATACGTACAAAAGTATATTAGTCAGCCTTTAAAAAGAAGAAAATTCTGACACATGTTACAATGTGGATAAACCTTGAGGACATTATACGAAGTAAAATAAGCCAGTCACAAAGGGATATAAACTGTATTATTTCACTTATCAGAGGCTCCTAGAACAGTCAAACTCACAAAGACAGAAAGTAGAATGGTGGTTTCTAGGGGCTGGGGGAGGGGAGAGTGGGGAGCGGTTTGATGGGCATGGAGTTTCTGTTCGGGATGATAAAGAACAGTCTGGAGACCAAAGGCAGTGATGGTTGCACAACAATATGAATGTATCGAACATCCCAGGACTGTCCACTTAAAAATGATTAAGAAGGTAAATTTATGTTATGTGTATATTCACACAATAAAAAATGTTAAAGTTTAACTAAAAGAAAAAATGATGACTGGCTTCAGGAAAGGCAAACTGGAAGTGATTCATTAGCTCACACCGCTGAGAACTCAGGACCTGAGGCTGGCCCAGGAGTGGTTTCTCATGGGAGCAGCAGGCCCTGTCAGCTCTCTGCCTGGGTCTGCCATCCTCTCTGCCGCGTCCATCTCGGGGCAGCTCTGCACAGGAGAGCAAAGGTGGCCTGTGGCAGAGGAGGCTGACAATGTTTACAGTACTGACAGCTGGAGAGAAGAGCGGGACCCTGGCTCTCACAGCGCCCACATCTCTTGCTGAACTGATGTGAAGTTTGTCCAGCCCAAGCGTTGTCGCATCCCACTCCGGGCAGGTGGAGGTGGGGCACATGATTGACACCCCTGCCCAGTATCACCTGGAACAGACTGGGGCTCCCTTTCTAGAAGGAAGGTCTGCAGACATGTCCACCACAGTGAGAACAGAGTTCTCAACCTTGAAATTGTACTTCAGTATGATGCCTCTTAGTCACAGTGGATTTCCCTGAGAAAATACATCATGGAACATCTATACACAAAAACCAGTGAAATTGTACACATTTATAGGAACTGTTCTCTGATGATAACTAAATCACTAGAATTATGTAGTATTAAGATTTTATATTATGAAGAAAATGAGAACTTATAATCAGTGGAAATTTTAAAAATGGTTTAAAATTAGGAACAAAAGTTTTTTGTGCTTTAATAGTATTTGGCAGGAAGCTTCATTTCAATTAAGATTCTTTTCGTTTTTCTTAAAGACCTCCTTGAAACAGTCTGCAGGGATCCCTGGCAGGGACAATGTGACACCATTTTAAATCTACTTTACAAGTGCAATTTAAGGGACCTCTTTTGCAAAACATGGGCTCCTGCTAAGCGGACACTCAGTACTTCTCTGTTGAGTGTAGAGATTAAAAACAGAGTGGGGGTGGGGGGGGGGGACAACACAGAAAAGCAGAGTCAGAGGGCTTTTCAAGATGGCAGCGAGTAGGCGGATTATTCCTGCGCTTCCTCCGGAACCAACCTGGAAATAAAAATTATTGGGGAACATGCACCCTGAATTACCAACTGAAGACTAGCTGAAGAGGAGACTCACAGGAAGGGCAGAAACCACCTGAGGCTGTAGGGAGGGTGGGGCTGGGACAGGGGCTGGGCCAGCTCCCAGGGTGGTAGGCCCAGGGGGAGGAGGATGTACTGGCTGCAGGGGAGGTTTTCCCTGAGAGGAACAGGCCTAGACCCAAACTGGGCTCCCCAGCCCAGAGCACCAGAGGCAAGAACAGCGGCTCACGTAATACCCAGCCGCGAAAGGCGGCGGGGCTGCCACCTACCAGTGAGAGAAGGAACGGGTCAGAGATAAAGCCATTTTGTTTTGTTTTGTTTTGTTTTGTAAACCAGGGCACAGGGTTTTCCTCACCCAGGCTTTGGTGGAGGGAGGGCAGCGCAGACTGCAGCCCCCTGAAGACAGGGTGGAGTGGGAGGCGTTGGTGGGACCCGTGGAAAGCCTGCACTGGTCATCACCCCCATATCGCAACAGCCGTTTCCAGAGGAGGCACGAGTCCCTCCCAGCAGCAACAGCCTGGGAAAGGCAAATCCCCTGCCCTCAGGGACAGTGTGCCCCCCAGGAATCCCGCTTCCCCACCCTGCAGCTTGACCCCCGCTGAGGAGGCAGCAGCAGAGGCCAAGCCCACAGGTCTGGAGTCTCACAGGGCATCGGTGACTGGCTGTGGGTGGAGCAATCCCCACACGGTCCAAGAACCTGACTGGTGCTGCCCCTCAAGAGAGAGCTGGTAGAAACTCCTGGCTTCCAGCAGACTCCACTGGATTGCATAGGAGGGGCTCCCCCCACCTGAGGTCAGGGAACTATTCCAGACATTATGGCTCTGGGGTCGGGGAACACACCTACTATCTTCCCTGAAATCTGAACAGCAGCTCCCCTTCACAGGAGACCCAGAGGTCTCACCCTCCTGATTCTGCCAAAAGCCCTCCCAGAAAGTCTCCGCAGTGACTGTGTCTGGCAGCTGGCCAGCGCTGGAGGCAGGTGGAGGCAGACCCCGAGGTGCTGGCTCGCCCCTGGGCACTGTGCTGCTGACAAGCTGGCCCTGGAGCTCTGCGTGGCCCCTCCTGCATGTAGCCCTGCCCTGTGGAGGCAGCCACAAGCTGTGGGTTGCTGGAAGCTTTGAACAGGTTGCAGAGAGCCAAACGTGCAGTCTCTCACAGTGGCTAGCACCACAGTATGTCCTATGAGGCCCAGAAACTACATACAAAACAACATCTCTGGTAGCAATGTGTTTACCGATACATCTCCTAAGACAGTGGTCAGCAAACTCATTAGTCAACAGAGCCAAATATCAACAGTACAACGATTGAAATTTCTTTTGAGAGCCAAATTTTTTGAACTTAAACTATATAGGTAGGTACATTGTTATTCACTTAATTAGGGTACTCCTAAGCTGGCCTTTGCCAAAAACGTCCTCAATCTGATTGAGGTACGTTCGCTGAGGTCGACCCCTTCCAACTCTCCCATCCACACTTGTCATGTATACTTGTTTCCTCTATCTCCTTTCCGAAAACCGACTTCTGCGCATGGGCCATGAAGTTTCAATCACACTGTACATGTGCGCCCACACGTGGTATTTTGTGGAAGAGCCACACTCAAGGGGCCAAAGAGCCGCATGTGGCTTGCGAGCCGCGGTTTGCCGACCACTGTCCTAAGACAATGGAAACTAAGGAGAAAATAAACAAGTGGACAACATGAAAATAAAAAGCTTCTGCACAACAAAAGAAACCATCAACGAAATAACAAGAGAGCCCACTGCATGGGAAAACATATTTGGCGATGATGCATTCCAAAATACATAAGGAACTCATACAACTTAACAAACGAAAGACAATCCAATTGAAAAATGGGCAAAGGACTTAAATATACATTTCTTCAAAGAGGACATACAGATGGCCAACAGACATATGGAAAAATGCTCAAAGTCACTGATCATCAGAGAAATGCAAATTAAAATGACAATGAAATATCACCTCACACCTGTCAGAATGGCTGCCATCAATATGTCAACAAATGACAGGTGCTGGCGAGGATGTGGAGAAAACGGAACCCTAGTTCACTGCTGGTGGGAATGCAGACTGGTGCAGCCACTGTGAAGAACAGTATGGAGTTACCTCAAAAAATTAAATATGGAAC
Source organism: Myotis yumanensis (assembly GCF_028538775.1). Classification (NCBI taxonomy): domain Eukaryota; kingdom Metazoa; phylum Chordata; class Mammalia; order Chiroptera; family Vespertilionidae; genus Myotis; species Myotis yumanensis. The sequence continues at coordinate 13,976,709 of NW_027223772.1, forward strand.
TGCCATTTGACCCAGTGATCCCACTTCTAGGAATATATCCTAAGAAACCCAAAGCACCAATCAGAAAGCATGCATGCACCCCTATGTTCACAGCTGCACAATTTACAATAGCTCAGATCTGGAAACTGCCCAAGTGCCCATCAGCAGACGAGTGGATAAAAAGCTGTGGTACATTTACACCATGGAATACTATGCAGCAGTAAAAAAGAAGAATCTCTTACCCTTTGAGACAGCATGGATCAACCTGGAGAGTATTATGCTTAGCATAATAAACCAGTCAGCAAAAGACAAGTACCATATGATCGCATTCATATGTGGAATCTAATGAACCAAATAAACTGGTGAACAAAAATATGTCCAGAGGCCTGGATGCCTGTAACAGACTGACGGATCTCAGAGGGGAGGGGTGTGGTGGTGACGGGAAAAGGTTAACCAAAGAACATACATGCATAATCTATGGATACAGACGATAGTGTGGCGAAAGCCTGGAGTTGGGTGGGGGCTGGAGGAAGGCACAAAGGGCAGGGGAATGGGGATATCTGATACTGTCAACAATAAATAATAATAATAATAAACAGATTCAGGGATAAGGGCTGTGGCCTTGGCTGACTCTAAGACAGTTAGGAGCTCACACAGCGTGTCCAGGGGCCACTCCACAGCAGCCTCCCAGCCCTGCGCATCCTGCCTTCCTGTCCACAGCGTGGATGTGGGCAGGAAGAGCTTGTCCAGGAAGGGGGCTGGGCACCTCAGGGTCCACTCCCTGGGCCCGATGGGTGGCTCTCTCTCCAGAACTCTGCCTGACACCCTGACCCATTGCTAGTGGACCGCTCCCTTGTCCGCAGAGGGTCAGTGTCCGCGCATGGTCAAGGATGGCAGGGGCAGGGCAGCTCCCAGAAAAAACAAGCCTTACACTCCCTCACATACAGACTGAGGTCACTACCTGGAGAATGCCATGTTTTCTGGGATCCGCTTTAAAATACTCCAGAAAAATATATAAGAGGAGAGGAGTGTAAAATAGTAGATTGTTGATGATTATTGATGCTAGTGAGGAATCTATGAGCACTTACTATATTGTTGTCTCTACGTTTGAAAGCCCCATGGTCACTACACATTTTAAAAGTTGTTACCGCCTTTGCCCACCCAAAGCGATGTCCCCTTAGGGCTTTGGCAGGCTGAGCAGTCATGCATGGGACATTCTAAAGGTCAGAGCAGGGCTCTCGGCCAGTGGGCTGAGACACGGAAACACTCTAAACCACTCTCCTGTGTCCCCAAGTTCCCTCCCTGCCGCCAGAGTCACCCCCAGGCCCTCATGCAGGCCTCAGAGCCCCCATAACCCAGCAAATGAAGGAAGGCTCAGAGGGGCTTCGCTGCGGCTCAAGGCCTGGCTTTTCTGATTGGTTAGTGCTGTTGCCATACCAGTTACTGATGTTCCCAAGTCATCCCCTAACGAGAAGGAAGATGGGGCATCAGGGGTGTGTCCATGGGTGAGAGAGTTGTCTGTTTCATGAGCTTTTTTTGCCAGGCTGAGCAGCAGCGCTGTTGTCAGGGAGTTGGCGTAGGTACAGGAAAGGTGAGGGTGAGATTGGTGACCTTGCAGGTTGGCTCACGTAATGCCAGCTCCTTCCAGCAGGTTTCCTGCATTTCAGCGACCGGAAAGCTCAGCCTACATTTCCCAGACATCCATGTCACCAAGAGGTGGGAGACTGGAGTGGCGACAAGTGGTGCAGGGAGAATATATCTCCTGGGACAACTGGTGGAGGAGGTTCTGGAATCAGAGAGAGCCCATGATGATGCCGGTATAGGGATCCCATCAGGAAAGTCCTAAACATCCAATGCTTCCCTCTGGTTCTTCCAGGAATTTCTTGAAGCCAACTAATCTTTTTGCTTAATAATAAATCTATTTCTGCTTAAACCTACTTGAGTGGATTTTGTGCCCACTATAAATACAGTAAATGCTAGAATGGCCAGATTTCTTAAGAACTGAGGAGAGACCTAGCCAGTTTGGCTCAGTGGATAGCATCCCAGGTTCAATTCTGGTCAAGGGCACATGCCCTGGTTGCAGGCTCAATCCCCAGTAGGGGGCGTGCAGGAGGCAACCGACCAATGATTCTCTCTCATCATTGATGTTTCTATCTCTCTCTCCCTCTTCCTTCCTCTCTGAAATCAATAAAAATATATTTAAAATAAGAACTGGAGAGAGAGCCCTAACCAGTTTGGCTCAGTGGATAGAGCGTCAGTCTGTGGACTCAAGGGTCCTAGATTCGATTCCGGTCAAGGGCATGTACCTTGGCTGCAGGCACATCCCCAGAAGGGGGCGTGCCAGAGGCAGCTGATGGATGTTTCTCTCTCATCGATGTTTCTAACTCTCTATCCCTCTCCCTTCCTCTCTGTAAAAAGTCAATAAAATTAAAAAAAAAAAAAAAGAACTGGAGAGAGAGAATAGCCTACTGAAAAAATAATAGATAAAAGCTACACTGGAGTGAGAGACCCCTAACTTGGCTCCTGAAAGCGCACCTTACTTTACAGGGGCTGTAACCCGCCCCTAACCTAAGGCATGGGCTCCAGAGTGACCCCCATTCCCATCACTCTGGGACCCATGCCTTAGGATGGGTCACTGTCAGCTCGACCCCAAACCCCCTGCAGAACCTCCTCCTTCCTCCACAGCTGCCCGACTTGCTGGCGCATCTTATTTCTGCCCATTTCCTTTTCATACTGTACTTCACCGTGGGGCTTAGGCTTATTCCCAGGGTTTGCCCTTTGCTGACAGCATATCTACGATGCTACCCTCCATCTGTCCTTAAGAACTGGGATCCCATTAAGTCCAAGATCACCTCTTACCCCTCACACTCTCTCAGTCTCCATCCACTTTATCTCCTGTGGGTTGGGCCATGACTGGGTGTTCTATGACCTGAGCATCATCTGAGGATCCAGGCCTTATTATCATGTTTTCTAAACACCTTCTCCTACCATCAAGCCAACATCGTCACTGTTGAGCGCTTGCACACATGTCTGCAATGCATAAATCACATTGATCTGTAATGGCCTTATCAAAGCCTGTCCTTTCGGCTGAGGGGAATCACAGAGACCAGGGATCATTCCAGAAGGTGAGTTGTCAACTGTTACTTTTGAATGGAATTGAATGTATTGATTGTATTGGGGTTTCCAGAGGAACAGAACCAATTGAACGTGTGTACGTATATAGAATTATTTTCAGGAACTAGAGCACATGCTTGTGGGGCCGTGTGGTGTCTGAAGTTCACAGGGCAGGCTGGACACCCAGGGAGGAGCTGAGGCTGCAGTCTTAAGTCTGATGGTTTGGAGGAATAATTCTGCCTCTGGGGAAGTCAACCTTTGCTCTTAAAGCCTTCAACTGATTGGCTAAGGCTTGCCCACCTTATTTATATAAAGTAATACGCTTTATTCAAAATCTACTGATATGTTAATCTTATCTTCCAAATACTTCATAGTGACATCTGGACTAGTGTTTGACCAAACTCTGGGTACAATAACCTAAAAAAGTGACACAGAAAATTAACCACAATTGATAAACCTCTTGTCCAATGTCTGGTATGTGTTCTATAAGTGAGGGAGGAAGTGAGAGAGGGAAGAAGAGAGGAGAGAGAAATGAAGGGGGGGGGAATTAGCTGATTCTAAAAATTTTTGACAAATCACAAAAATTATTAAAATAAAATGTAGTTTTGATAATCAGCTGAAGACTAGCTGGAGAGAACCCTGATAACCAAGGACGGAAAGTGGAGACCTCATAGAAACTGGTAGGAAGTGTGGAGGTGCAAAAGGGCTGACCAGGCTCTCAAAATCAGCAGCTGATGAAATGGGCCATGCGATTCAGACTCTCATTAGAAACATTACTGTATTGTTTTGTAGATACCTTCCTTCTTTCTTCTGAAAACAGAAAGCAAATTTAGAATAGGTCTAATCTAGGAGAAGAATAAAGAACATAATTAAGTGGCATGAATGGTGTAAAGTAGCTTTCAAATGAGGAAAATTTACAACATTTTGAAGAGAGGTAACTAGTCACAGAAAGTGAAAATTAAAGCAAGCTTGTTTTTCTGATGGAATCTGTCACAACTGAATTGTTTTTTGAGCTTTTTGTCATTATATCATAAAGATGTGAGTAGATGTATTTTAAACTACATTCTGAGTGTTTGGGGTGTGTTAAAATGTAGACATTTTGGTATATTTGGAGCTTACACTGGGGTGCAGTTGCCTGCATGCAGCCCTCCCTCAGGCACTCGGCATGCAGTTATTGAAGCCCTCAGACTAGGGGAGTTAAGACATGGGGACCCAGTGTAACCAAACCCAGGTTTGGCTGTCTGATGAAACAAAAGCCAAACTCATGAGTTTGTGAGAAGGTAAGAGGTTTATGCAAGTGCCAGCCACCTGGAACGATGGGGGACTCTTATTCCAAAGCCCATTTTAACATCTCAGATGGTTTGGCCAGATTATATAGGGCAGTGGTCGGCAAACTGTGGCTCGCGAGCCACATTCGGCTCTTTGGCCCCTTGAGTGTGGCTCTTCCACAAAATACTGACTTCTGCGCATGGGCCATGAAGTTTCAATCGCACTGTACGTGCGTACCCTCACCTGGTATTTTGTGTAAGAGCCACACTGAAGGGGCCAAAGAGCCGCATGTGCTCATGAGCTGCAGTTTGCCAATCGCTGGTCTAGGTTAACACACCTTTGAAATGCCAGAAGTAATCCTCGTTTCCAGACCCCTCAGAGGCTAACCACCCTCAAGGGAGTACATAATCTAATTAACGATCCTGTACATTCTCCCACCTTCATGTACTCTTCTTTTTTTTGTTTGTTTGGTTTTGGGTTTTATTTGTGTATTGATTTTAGAGAGAGGCAAGGAGAAGGAGAGAGAGATGGAAACACCAATGATGAGAGACAATCATGATTGACTGCCTTCTGCACACCCCCTACTGGGGATCAAGCCCCAAACCCAGGCATGTGCCCTGACCGGGAATCAAACTATGACCTCCTGGTTCATGGGTGGACACTCAACCACTGACCCACACCATGTAATCTTTCTTATGTTCCCTCCTTGACTCCAAATATGTAAGAAGAAACCACAAAACTGTCATTTTCTGGAGCATTTGAAATCTTGTTTTGTGGTACGTCATCAGTTTGGCTCAAATTAACTCAAACTCTCATAAAAATTCTCTACAGATTTGGACATTCTTATATTGACAGTAGTATAAAATAAGGGAAGTTAAAATCCTTTACCTTAAAAACCTAAGACTGACCTTTAAAGCTAAGGAAATGTCTTCCTTCTGGTAGAGAGTTGTTTGGGTGGGTGTTTCATGCCTAACCACTTGAGGTTCCAGTGACAAGATTATCTGTTCTTTTAAGTCAGCAGTTCTCAACCTGTGGGTCGAGATCCCTTTGGGGGTCGAACGACCCTTTCACAGGGGTCGCCTAAGACCATCCTGCATATCAGATATTTACATTATGATTCATAACAGTAGCAACATTACAGTTATGAAGTAGCAATGAAAATAATTTTATGGTTGGGTCACAACATGAGGAACTGTATTTAAAGGGCCAGAAGGTTGAGAACCACTGCAAGTGGTTAGCATAGAAAAACTATTGATCCGTGGAGATAATTTTAGTATTTAGTTTCTTATTATTTGATACTTAGAATTTCAATATTCTTAATTTTAATTTCTTTAAAAGTTTTCTGACAAGATAAAAAATATTGTTATAAGAAATGTCGGCAGGATCAATCCCCAGTGGGGACATGCAGGAGGTGACCGATCAATGATTCTCTCTCATCATTGATGTTTCTATCTCTCTCCCTTCCTCTCTGAAATCAATAAAAATATATTTAAAAAAAAAAAAAAAAAAAAAAAAAAAAAAAAGAAATGTCTGGGATTTTACTGCCAATGTTTTCTTCTAGGATTTTTATGGCTTTGCAACTTGCAATTAAGTCTTTTATCCATTTTGAGTTTATTCTTGTGTATGGTGTAAGTTGATGGTCTAGTTTCATTTTTTTAATGTACCGGTCTAATTTTCCAAACACCGTTTATTGAAGAGACTGCCTTTACTCCATTGTATGCTCTTGCCTCCTCTGTCAAATATTAATTGACCATAAAGGCGTGGGTTTATTTTGGAACTCTCTGTAATATTCTATTGATCTACATGTCTGTTCTTACACCAGTGCCAGGCTGTTTTGATTACAATGGCCTTGCAGTACCAGGTGTTGTGATCTCGCCAACTTTGTTCTTCTTCCTCAAGATTGCTGAGGCTAATTGGGGTCTTTTTTGGTTCTATATAAAGTTTTGGAATGTTTGTTCTAGATCTATGAAATATGCATTGGTATTTTAATGGGAATTGTGTTGAATCTATAGATTGCTTTGGGTGGTATGGACATTTTAATGATATTAATTACTCCAATCCATGAACATGATATATGCTTCCACTTATTTGTATCTTCCTCTATTTCTTTCTTCAATGTCCTGTAATTTTCTGAGTACAAGTATTTTACCTCCTTTATTAAATTTAGCAATATTCCTAGGTACCTTATTTTTTGTTGCAGTAGTAAATTTCTTTTTGATAATTCATTACTGATATAATGAATACAAAATATAAAAGTGCCACCAGTTTCTGAATATTAATTTTGTACCCTGATACTTTGCCAAATTCATTTATTAGATCTAGTCATTTTTTGTGGATTCTTTAGGGTTTTCTATGTCAGTATCATGTCATCTGCGAAAAATGACAGTTTTACTTCCTCCTTTCTGATTTGGATGTCTTTTATTTCTTGTCTTATTGCTGTGGCTAGGACTTCAAGTACTATGTTGAATAAGAGTGGTGAAAGCAGATATCCCTGTCTTGTTCCTGTTCTTAGGGGAAATGGTATTATTTTTGCCCATTGAGTATGATGCTGGCTGTAAGTGTGTCATAGATGGCCTTTATTATGTTTAGGTATGATCTCTCTATTCCCACTTTCCTGAGAATTTTTCTCATAAATGGGTGCTAGATTTTGTTGAATGCTTTCTCTGTGTCTATTGATAAGATCTTGGGATTTTTACCCTTCATTTTTTTTGTGTGTGATATATCACAGTTCTTGACTTGCAAATATTGTACCAGCCTTGCATCCCCAGACTAAATCCCAGTTGGTTATGGTGTATGATCTTTTTTAATGTATTGCTGGATCTGTTTTGCTAATGTTTTGTTGAGGATTTTAGCATCTATGTTCATTAGGAATGATGTCCTGTAATTTTCTTTCTTTGTAGTGTCTTTATCTGGTTTTTGGAATTAGGATAATGTTGCCCCCATAAAAAGAGCTTGGAAGTGTTCCTTCCTCTTGAATTTTTTGGAATAGTTTAAGGAGGAAAGGTGCTAGTTCTTCTTTGAATGTATAGTAAAACTTGCCTGTGAAGCTATCCAGTCCAGGACTTTTGTTTGCTGGGAGTTTTTTGACTACTGCTTCCGTTTCATCAGTTGTTATTAGCCTATTCAGGTTTTCTGATTCTTCCTGGTAGAATATTGGAAGGTTATATGTTTCTAGGAATTTGTCCATTTCACCCAAGTTGTTCAATTTGTTGGCATATAGTAGAAGTTCATAGTATTTTCTTACATTCCTTTATATTTCTGTGATGTCAGTTACTACTTTGCCTCTTTCATTACTGATTTTATTTATTTGAGTCTTCTCTCTTTGTTTGGCTAAAGGTTCATGAATCTTTTTTTTTCCTTTCAAAGAACCAGCTCTTGGTTTAATTGATCTTTTGTATTTTTTTTTTTAGTCTCTATGTCATTTCTTTCTGCTATGATCTTTGTTATTTCCTTCCTTCTGTTTACTCTGGGCTTTGCTTGTTGTTCTTTTTCTAGTTCTTTTAGATGTAGGGCTAGATTATTTATTTGAGATTTTTCTTCTTGAGAAAGGCCTGTAGTGCTATAAACTTCCCCTCTCAGGACTGCTTTTGCTGTGTACCACTGATTGTGGGTTGATCTGTGTTCATTTTCATTTGTTTCCAGGTAATTTTATATTTCTTCCTTGATCTTACTGTTAACCCATTCATTGTTTAACAATATGCTATCTAGCTTCCATGTGTTTGAATGTTTTCCAGTTTGTTTTTATTGTAGTTGATTTTTAGTTTCATACCATTGTACTCAGAGAAGATGTCTGATATGATTTCAATCTTTCTGAATTTTTAAGATTTATTTTGTGTCCTAACATGTGGTCTATCTTTGAGAATTTTCTATATGCAATACATTAAAAAGATCATACACCATGACCAAGTGGGATTTATTCTGGGGATACAAGGCTGGTACAAATCAATAAATGTGATACATCATATAAACAAAATGAAGGGTAAAACTCACAAGATCTCATCAATAGATGCAGAAAAGGTATTTAACAAAATCTAGCATCTATTTATGAGAAAAAACTCTCAGCAGAGTGGGATTAGAGAAATCATACATAAACACAATAAAGAATTTGAGAAGAATGTAATTCTGCTGTTTTTGGATGAAAAGTTCTATAAATATCAATTAAATCCATCTGAAATTATATGTCATTTAAGGTCACTGTTTCCTTATTGATTTTTTGTCTGGAAGATCCATCCATTGATGACTCTGATGTGTTAAAATCCCCTGCTATGAGAGAAACCAAGATGGCGGCATAGGTAAACACCTGAGTTTGCTGCCTCGAACAACCACTTCAAAAATACAACTAAAAGACGGAACGGACATCATCCAGAACCACAGGAAGGCTGGCTGAGTGGAAGTTCTACAACTAGGAGAAAAGAGAAAAGCATACTGTGACTCAGAGGAGGCGCAGTGCTGAAGTGAAATACTAAGGTGCGGAGTGCATGCGGAGCAGGCTGGTGGCTGAGGGCGCGGTTGTTGTTTTCAATCGGGAGGGAGTCTCAGGCTTTGAGCTCCAGTTCCGGGCGAGTCTCTAGGGACCCAGACTCATATGGGAGAAGCGAGACTGTCTGGCATCGCTCAGAACCCTAGGGCAGCTTTCTCTCTGTGGGGCTTGCAGCGATTACCGGGATACTGAGAAGCAGAGCCTCTGAGGGCAAGACTGAGAGCAGCCATAATTGCTAACCCCGCCCTGTTGATCCCGTGGGACCCGCCCCGCCCAAGCCCTGCAGGGAGACTTTTGCTGGATAGCCTCAGGCAAAGGCTCTATTAGCACCTCCCTAGAGATCCAGGAGCCAGGAAGCCCAGAGGTCAGAGCGGGACCATCCAGTTTGCAGCTCCCTGGAACCATAAAAGACACACTCAGGGGGCAGACTCAGTGAGCACCAAAGCCTCATCAAAGCAAGTCTACCCCCAGAGGGGTGTCTCCAGCACAGAAGTTCTCCCACTGCAGACACAACTGATTCTCACAGCCAATTGGCCTGGAGGTCAATTCCTCACAGTGATAACTACAACAATCAAGGCTTAACTACAAGACTGTGCACAAGGCCCACAAGGGGGTGCACCAAGAGTGTCTACCTCAGGTAATTGGGACACTTAGCACAGAAAGGCACTCTATCAACACAGCGAAGCATAAAAAGTGCCGAGACATAGAAACAGGACACAAACGACAGAATTGGAGGAAAGCAAACTGTTGGATATAGAGTTCAAAATCACACTTTTAAGGTCTTTAAAGAACTGTCTAGAAGCCGCCGATAAATTTAATAAGGCCCTCGAAAAGACTGGTGAGACCGCCGATAAATGTAGTGAGATCCTCAAGAAATCTAATGAGACCCTCGATGTTGTGATAAAGAACCAACTAGAAATTAAGCATACACTGACTGAAATAAAGAATATTATACAGACTCCCAACAGCAGACCAGAGGGTCGCAAGAATCAAGTCAAAGATTTGAAATACGAAGAAGCAAAAAACACCCAACCAGAAAAGCAAAATGAAAAAAGAATCCAAAAATAGGAAGATAGTGTAAGGAGCCTCTGGGACAGCTTCAAGCATACCAACATCCGAATTATAGGGGTGCCAGAAGAAGAGAGACAGCAAGATATTGAGAACCTATTTAAAGAAATAATGACAGAAAACTTCCCCTACCTGGTGAAAGAAATAGACTTCCAAGTCCAGGAAGCTCAGAGAACCCCAAACAAAAGGAATCCAAAGAGGACCACACCAAGACACATCATAATTAAAATGCCAAGAGCAAAAGACAAAGAGAGAATCCTAAAAGCAGCAAGAGAGAGCAAATCAGTTACCTACAAGGGAATACCCATACGACTGTCAGCCGATTTCTCAACAGAAACTATGCAGGCCAGAAGGGAGTGGCAAGAAATATTCCAAGTGATGAATACCAAGAACCTACAACCAAGACTACTTTATCCAGCAAAGCTATCATTCAGAAGTGAAGGCCAGATAAAGAGCTTCACAGATAAGAAAAAGCTAAAGGAGTTCATCACCACCAAACCAGTATTATATGAAATGCTGAAAGGTATCCTTTAACAAGAGGAAGAAAAAGGTAAAGATACAAATTGTGAACAACAAACATGCATCTATCAACAAGTGAATCTAAGAATCAAGTGAATAAATAATCTGATGAACAGTATGAACTGGTGATTGTAATAGAATCAGGGACATAGAAAGGGAATGGACTGACTATTCTTGGGTGGGGGAAAGGGGTGTGGGGGTGAGGGAAGAGATTGGACAATAATCGTGCACCTATGGATGAGGACAGTGGGTGGGAAGTGAGGGCGGAGGGTGGGGTGGGAACTGGGTGGGAACTATGGTGGGAAAAAAGAGTAACTAATGTAATAATCTGAACAATAAAGATTTAATTTAAAAAAATAAAAATAAAATAAATAAAATCCCCTGCTATGACTATATTGCTGTCAATCTCTCCCTTAATGTTCACCAAGATTTTATTTATATTTTTTAGGTGCTCCTATGTTTTTCTGTATCTGAGGAAGATGGTGAAATAGTCTTAACTGTGTGGTGATACAGTCATGTGATTACATGTAGCTGCAAGGGACACTGGGAAATGTAGTTTTTCTTTTGAGCTGCATAAGTCTACCTGAAATTATACTATCAGGGGAGAACAGATTATGAGTAATAACAAACCCCAGCCTTTATATTCCACCTTGTAATTTCCCAATGTTTAAAATACAAAGATAACAGATTTTAAATACTGGTGATGATTTAGATCATCTCTGTTGATTCATGTCAAAGTTTTTAAAATGTTTCTGTAGTTTATATCATCCACAGTGAATTCTAAATAAGTTTCTGTATTTCATTTCTCTCTATCCAACATTCTCCAAGATTAAAAATATTATTGATAAAATAAAGAATATTATAAACTAAATGCTGTTGCTGAATTTGCTAATTTTCAAGATATATACATATCAATTAAGAATGTTTAATATAGCTGAAACTGGTTTGGCTCAGTGGATAGAGCGTCGGCCTGTGGACTGAGAGGTCCCAGGTTCGATTCCGGTCAAGGGCATGTACCTGGGTTGCGGGCACATCCCAGTAGGAGATGTGCAGGAGGCAGCTGATTGATGTTTCTCTCTCATCGATGTTTCTAACTATCTATCTTTCTCCCTTCCTCTCTGTAAAAAATCAATAAAATATATTTTAAAAAAAGAATGTTTAATACAATACTTAATACAGCATCATACTGTTGGCAGTAATTCATGATAATTCTAAATGGTAGGCTTTTTGAAATGTGTTTATTTTCGCCTTAATTCTGCTCCAAATTTCTACACCAATAAGATGCTTTCCCCTCAGTAGCTCCATCTGCTAATTGAAATTTTGTTTTAAGAAACCATAGTAACACAGGTTTTACTGTAACACAGAATGGAGGAATTAAGTCCAGATTTGTTGGGCAAAGCCAAGCCTTCTGTAAAACACAAAGGCAATATATTATTGGGAGAGATACTTCTCAGAGCCCCATTCGGACATTTTCTGATTGGTGGACCACCACAGAAAAACAGTAAGAAGAGAGCTACCTTTATAAAATGCATTTTGTGACTTGAGTAAAGTGAACTAAGTTAATCATACTCTTTTGTTTGATATGTAATTAGTGTCAGTTTGTGCGAGAAACTTTTCATTTTACTCTGCTCCCCTCTTCATTTCCTGCTGCCTTCCTCAAATTGGTGCCTCCTGAGGAGCGTGTCTTGGGCCTCAGTGAACTTGTCCTATCGTGGTGCTGTTTTCTATGTGTGGGTATTTTAGGTCACATACGTTGTTCTGTACTTTTGAAACCGGACACAATGGGTCCTTGTCCTTGTCTGCTCTCAAAATGTATTTCTTTTCTGAGTCATGGACCCACCGGGACACCCTATCTTTCTACAGCCTTGTTCCACCTCCAGTGTCCCGGGGTCTGTAAGGAAACCTCTCGTCCAGAATTAGTGAGGTGAGTCCCCATTGGACAGCTGTGTCTGTTCTCATTACCTGCCCTTCACCACTCTCACTTTCTCCCTGTTTTTCCCCACCATGTTTTAACCCTATCTGTGTGTTTCTGAGCGTGCACCCACCCATTCTAATTATCATCTTCCTCCAGATCAGCATGTTGGCGGTGCCTGCTCCCTGCCCAGCCCCTCATAACTAGCGCTGAGGAATTATGTTCCCCGTCAGCCCCCCGGGGAGCCCCGGGGCACACATCCTGAAGTGGGTCTCAGGGACAAAGCCAACCACATCCTTCCTCAGTGCCATCCATCAGAGTCCCAGCAGGAAGCAGATAAACTTTTCCACTAAGGTCACTGGAAACAGAGTGTGTGAAATAGGGCAGGGGGACTACCCACACTGCTAACAGTGGAGCTGTGACCACCCCCGGCCCATGGTTCCGGGGGAAGGAGTCCCGTGGAGGGCCACTTTGACAGGAGCCTGGCCACCAGCAGAGAGACACAAGCGGCCTGATCCACCGCCCCTGCCTCCCACCCCGCAGTGCCCCCCATTGGGGAACCCACCAGAGGGCAGAGGGCAGGGTCCCCTGGTGCAGCTGTGTAGCCCCACACATAGAGGGTGGGTCCCCACTGGGGAGACAGTGTGAGGTAGGGGCACAGAGCTCCAAGCTGTAACAGATCTTGTCACTATAGTTTAGTTCACCAAAGGACCACTAGCTACGGCCAGGTGGGCACCTGGGAGGCTGTGGCCACCAAAACAAAGAATTGTATGTTGTAGTGTAACGCCCTGGACACAAGCCGCTGTCACAAAGAACCAAGAGACGCTTCTCATGCAAAAAGCAAAGGGTTTATTGATACCAGCATGCTGGGACTCACAGCCTACTCTGAGCACAGAGCAGTGTCTGTGAGCCCCGACCAAGAGTTTAAGCATACATTATATACTTTTCAGCAAACGGGGGAAGTAACCTGAGGTCATTCTACTGGAGATCTGGCGCCGTGTGAGTCAACACACCTATCTGCTTTCGGCGGGGAGGGAATGTAGTTTGGAATTTTTCACTAATGATCTGGCTTTCTAAGTGAGTTAATGCCTGTCTGGTTTCTTATCAGGCCGTTTGTCCTTCAGTTCCCTCCCGGGCTGCAGCCATCTCCCGTAACCTCCCTGGCTGCAGCTGTCTCCCATAAAAGTTGTTTGTTCCATCTGCCTTTTCTGACCCTCCTGATTATATTGGCGCCTCTCATTCCCCCCTTTTTCTGTGGACGGTTTCTAATCTTAGAGACCTTCAGGCTCAGCTAAGGCTGAGTATTGTTGCCTGATAATAAGGAGCTTAATGTCCCCTACCCTCTGTTGTATGAATTCCATAATTTTATTTATAATACAGGGTCCTATAGAGAGAATTAACAACAGGATTATAAGCGGTCCAGCAACTGCTGATAAGAGGGTCGTTAACCATGGCGACTGTGTAAACCAAGATTCAAACCAACTTTTCTGCGCCTCCCTTTCCTTCTGTCGCTCAGCCAGCCGCTGCCGAAGTTTGGTCATGGACTCCTCTACTACCCCTGTATGATCGGCATAAAAACAGCACTCTTCCCTGAGGGCTGCACAGAGCCCGCCGTCTTGCATGAACAGGAGATCTAGACCTCGTCTATTCTGTAAGACCACTTCTGAGAGTGATGTGAGGGAGACGGACTGATTCCACCGTTGCTAGAGGCTTGTACTGGGCATATTTTAACAAATGGTCTGGTGGAGGGGAGAGAAACTATTTTAGCTTTAGCAACCTCTATTGAAATAGGATTTTTCTTCTTAAAATTCCTCCATGGCTATCAAAAAGCCAAATTAAGATTAATTTATCTACTGTCCTGATGTTTGCATAAACACAACAAGAGTGGTAACTGACTACCTTTGCTGGAATCTCATGGTTGAATTTTAATGTGCCCCGTAGGGCCAGGAAGCCACGCCACCCAGCTGCCATCAGGCCCGCCTGCAGTATCTGCTGAGTTAGGTGAATTCTTCACCTGCAGCAATTCCACCTGAGCCCACGCTTCAGGCTTTAAGCCCATCTCAGTAGCCCTCCTACTTGTTGCGGCCCAGAGCGTGTGGGGGCTCCGCAGGAATGCAGAGGCATCCCTACTGCCCCCCTTCTACTCTTACCAACCGCCGGTGATGGTAGGGCATCGGCCTGACACTCCAGCGCCAGCCATCTTCAGGGCTTCCAAGCAGAATACCAGGCTTTTCCTATGGCACTCTTATTGGCTTCAAGTCTTCAGAGTCCAGATAGGTCTCTTTAAAACATGATACTCCAGTCAAAGTTTTCCGTTAATAAAACCACTATTAGGAACCGGTTTTATTGAATCTATGCAAAGAAACGTATTGCCATGTTAGTATTGCCAAATCTCGGAGGAATTGCATAAGAAGAAAGACATACTGCTCTACTCTAAGATTTTCTGACTTTCCTTGTCAATTCCTTTTAATTGTTGGCATTAAACTTTCTTTCTATGTATAACCATGCCTCAGACTTTCCACTCTAAATAGGCCTTTTTTTTTTTTTTTTTTCAGACTACCTCTGACATGGGCATGGTCATAAAGGCCTGCAAGCAGTACACAGGCTGCCAACTGTTAGCTGTCTCTCAACAGAGACCAAAACCTGATGGGCACTGTTCCCTGCCCAGGTGGGCACCTGCCCTCTTGGCAGCTAGGCACCCTTTACTTTTTGGGGTCCACCCCACATAGTACCCTTCCAGGACAGCCAACATACATTCAAACCTGCAAGAGAATTAAAGGTCAATATAATACATCAATACAATGAAACATAATATAGGCATCATGGCCGCTTTAGGCAGCCACATCTATTCAATGTTACCAGCATCAGGCAGGTCGATCACGCCGTAGCTTGCTGCTGACCAGACGTGGATGTGATGGACCCAGGTCGCGACGCCGTCTATCTTGAGAGCGGTGGGGGTCGTCAGCACCACGGAGTCGGGTGTAGGGACCTTTCCATCGAGGCTCCAGGTGGTGCCTTTTGATGTAGACCCAATCTCCTGGTCTGTGCTGATGAGGAGTTGGGGTTGGGCCAGTCTCCTGGGTGGCGCCGAGGCGCAGCCAAATGTCCTCGTGCGCCCTCTGGAGCCCTCTCAAGAAAAGAGACAATTCTTGCAGCAAGAAAGTCAGGAATGATAGGGGGTGGGGCCTGACCAGCTTCATTCTTGCTTATCTTTACAGATTTCAAGGCCCATTGTCTTCCTTTACAGGCAGGGGGAAAGGCCCATTAAGTCTCTGCCTTGAGGAACTGTGAGCCCCATCCTTAAATGTCCCAATCAGACTAGAATTCCAAAATCCCAACCCAGCACAGAATATCACATAGAAAATCAAAGTTCCCAGTAAACAACAGAGATGCTTATAAATATCAAATAAACATTTACACTTACACCTTTTCAGTGAACAAGTATTTTTACAGCCTTGGGCTCTTGAACAGATAACAGGAACATCATCCAGGTCCCCTGATGGGGGCCTGACAGGAACAGATGTGGGGGCCTTTCCCACATCCCAGGACAGGATTCTTGACCTATGTCTTATTTAGATAGAAACGGTTTTTATCACAAACAAACAAACAAATCCAAAACCAAGAACATCGAGGCCAGAAGTACCCTCTGATGTTTCAGGGGTACCAAGGAAGGAGAAGTTAGGCAGTGTCCGGCCCTTCTCACAATCCACCACCAGTGACCAGTTCCAGCTTACTGGCCTATTATTCATTTAACATTTCTTTCCTCTCATTACACCAAAGCCATGCTTTCCAGTTAAAACTTTTAGCCTTAATTTTTAGGTGACATGTAAATAATTAACATTCCTCAGATTAACAATACATTCAAATTTAACAACAAGGATACATATTTAAGCAATAAGGACAGATCAATTTACAGAAACCAGTTTCCTTACTTCCCTGATGAGAGGCAGATGGAAAGACCCCTCCGGGGGCCATCCGACATTAAAGGCGGGCCACTCGGATGAACAAAAAGTCTGCCATTTACCCTTTTTGATGATAAGAGAAAGGTTTTGAGCTCGTCCCTTGACCTCCGACCAATGGTCCAGGGTCAGGGACAAAGGAGTAGAGGTAGACTGGCCCATGATCGAAAACACACACACACCAACACACCAACGACAAGAAACAAAGAACAAAAGACAAGGACAGACACAACGCGTTGAGACAAAAATCGAAGGATCCAAAAAGAAGGTTTTTCAAAGCCAATTGACCCAGCTGGCAACAGAGTTTCAGAACAAACGAGAGGAATCCAGGCGCCCCTGGTCCTCTCCAGACTCCACCAGGGCGTCCCCCGGGGATGTGGCCTGCG
Source organism: Myotis yumanensis (assembly GCF_028538775.1). NCBI lineage: Eukaryota > Metazoa > Chordata > Mammalia > Chiroptera > Vespertilionidae > Myotis > Myotis yumanensis. Next base: position 13,993,395 of record NW_027223772.1, read on the forward strand.
ACCTCCCGACACGTCTGTCAGCCGCAGTCGGGGGAGGCTCACGCCCCTCCCCGACAGCCACCAAACCGAACAGAGCTCTGACCGAACAGATTTGCTAGCACTGACCAAACAGATTTGCCGGCTTCTGACAAAATTCGAGCTCTCAATATCTAAGCGATCGCTATTCTTATCCAAAAAGGCGCCGTCACTTACCCCAAGAAGCGTCTGTTGGAACGTTGATACCCGAAGGCGGCTGCAGTTAATCTCGGTGGAACCTCCAAATGTAACGCCCTGGACGCAAGCCGCTGTCACAAAGAACCAAGAGATGCTTCTCATGCAAAGAGCAAAGGGTTTATTGATACCAGCATGCTGGGACTCACAGCCTACTCTGAGCACAGAGCAGTGTCTGTGAGCCCCGACCAAGAGTTTAAGCACACATTATATACTTTTTAGCAAACGGGGGAAGTAACCTGAGGTCATTCTACTGGAGATCTGGCGCCGTGTGAGTCAACACACCTATCTGCTTTCGGCGGGGAGGGAATGTAGTTTGGAATTTTTCACTAATGATCTGGCTTTCTAAGTGAGTTAATGCCTGTCTGGTTTCTTATCAGGCCGTTTGTCCTTCAGTTCCCTCCCGGGCTGCAGCCATCTCCCGTAACCTCCCTGGCTGCAGCTGTCTCCCATAAAAGTTGTTTGTTCCATCTGCCTTTTCTGACCCTCCTGATTATATTGGCGCCTCTCAGTAGGGTCACCATCGGGCATGGACAGTTCCACAGCCAGGAGATATTCACTATCAGTTTGATACTGAAAAACATGTGTAAAGTATGTAAAATGTTGCTTGACATCTGCATTTGATGGATTGTCTGCCACAAATCTGTGTCCATGATTTTGAAGGGTTGTGTGTATGTGTTTAATTTTAAAAAATAATAATAGTGGGGCCCCACTCTATACCAGTGAAATCTGAATCTCTGGGCTGAGGCCTGGCATTGGGGCCTGTATGTGGGCTGTACGTGTGTACAGGTGCATATGTTTGTGTGTGTGTTCATGTTTATTTTATTTTGTGTGTGTGTTCATCTATAAATCTCAAAGAAAAAATTATGCGATTTCTGGAAGTGTCCAGTGGCACCAAATCGTCATCAGAGGTCACCTGAGGAACGATGGAGACAGAGGACGGGAGACCTCAGCCCTCTCCCACACGCAGCGGTCTGGATGGGAGCAGCTGGCCGTTGAGTGAAGAGGGAGATGCGGCCACATGGTGAGTAATCGGCCTGAAAGCCTAGGCCCCCTCTGCCGGCAGCTGTCACTTCCTACAGAGGAGCCCTGGGAGCACCCAGCAGGGGGCACAGCTGTTTTTCAATTACTGTTCATCAACATGTCCAATTAGGAAGCGGCACAGGGCCAAACCCCAAGGGGGTCCACCTGCAGGAGCACTGCCCCCGTTCACCCTCTGCCATGGAGCCAACAGTCCAAATGCAAAACTGAAATGTATTACACAGTTTTAATGAGTTTTCTATTTGAACTCACTGAATTTCAGCTCAATCAAAATGCATTTAAAACAAATATCCTTTTAAAAATCCTAAGTCAAGATTCTTCCCTACAAGCGGGGCCTGTTCAAGTTCACCAGGATAGGTCAGATCTGAATGGCGCTTCTAGTTCTGAGGGCGCTCCTGCGTGTGTTATTCCAGACACTCCGAGGAGTGTCTGTGGAGTGTGTGACCTGGGCCATGCACGGGCCAGAAGCCATCTCAGACTTGGTGTTTTAATTCTCCGTGTCACTGAGATCATCATGATGCTGACTGTCATCTTACCCCTACGGAGAGGGAGTGACTTCACTGCCTGGACCTGAGGTCCCACCTTGTGCCGGGCTGGACTGTGTGTTTCCCCGACCCCCCTAAGATGTCCAATTCCTGGTCCCCTGAACCTGTGACCGTGACCTTACATGGCAAGTGTGACAAGGGCAGGAACCTTGAGATGGGGAGAGTGTCCTGCATTACCTGGAGGAGGCCATTCCAGCCATGTGAGTCCTTAAAGGAGAACAGTCCCCACTGAGGGGGGGACTCCAGGATGGAAGAAGGGATGATGTGGCCTGAGAAGAGCTTGCATCGCTGGCTTTGAAGAGGGAGGAAGAAGGTGAGAGTCAAAGAAGGCGGGTGGCCTCTGGAAGCGGAGTAGGCGAGGAAATGGGTTCTCCGGAGAGCTCCAGCAGGGACTGCAGCTTTGCTCACACCCCATTTAGCTCGTGGGACCCACGCAGAATTCTGACATGCGTGATAAGTTTGTATTTGTTAAGCCACAGAGCTTGAGGTGACTTGTCACAGCAGCCACAGGAAACAAACCCAGCACGGGGCCAGCGTCCGCCACAGGGCTCTAACTGTCTGAGCCTCAGATGCCAGTTAAACGTCCTAGTTATTTTTTCTGAGAACAGGCACTGAAGAGTTCTCATCCCCTGAACCAAGTGATGGAGGGAAATGTCTGAGAGCATGCTGGTGGCAGGCAGGAGTGTGGCACGCAAGACTGAATCACGAAAGTCTCTCCACACACCACCTTTCTCATGGACCTGGGACGGCTCTTGGGTGATCCCATCGTTGGGGTCCTCTCCCTAAGTTCCAATGACTAGGGCAGATACACCTCCAATCCTGGGGCCCTAGAAAACTGCTGTAGTAGGACCTCCCTGTTGGTAAATGTTTCCCTCCACGTGCCGCGTGGTTCAGGGTTCGGGTCTGGAAGAGGAGCCGCACACAAATGAAAAATAAAAGACACAAGATAATCTGGGAATACTGGGGGCCAGGCGAGTAAGTCCAACTCAGGAGGAAGGACTTCCACCGGTGCTCAGACCTACCAACCTTTTATAGTCAGAGGTAAACAGGGCAGTGGTCACCATAGTTACACAGTTCTTGTGAGTTTCACTTGTTTTGACCATAGTTACACTTCCTGCACTTCTCTCAGCCCATTGGCTTCCCAGATAAGATCTGGGGAGTGTTATAAGGTCAAGCCTAATTATGCTAAGAGCACTGTGCCCTCTAAGCTGGGACTTGTTTGTGACTTTGCCAACAGGTCAGTCCGAGGCTTAACTCTATATCAGTTTCCCACACCTCCCCTCCCCCTCCAGGGGCTAAAGCCCAAGCTGACCTCACACTGGCTGTCTTCCGCAGGACCCTTCTGGCTCTGATGAACCTAGAGAGCGAGGACCCATTCCCCCAGCCTCTCTATCCTGCTCCCAGGGCCTCTTGAGAGTTCCAGACTGGGGGGTGAGCCCCAGTCCCTATGCCCCCCAATCTCAGGAAGCTGTGAGAAGTCCCTCCCACCCTGGATGGTGGGAGTGGAGGGCTGACTCAACTTAACATGAGCACTCAACAAAGGATTGTCTTCACAAACTCCCCCGTCCTGCTCCTCTTCCACCTGCATATCTTTGATTTGGCTGAAGGGTCCAAGAGTTAATTCTCACTTTGTGAATTCTAAACACAGGGGTTGTCATCTATTGTGTCTAGGTGTCTTGCAGAATGTCTGCTTTCACATCCTTGTAGATGAGTGGCCTGGTCAAAAATACATAAATACAACGTCTTTTAAAATACTCCCCAATCCCGCAGCAGAAGCTGTACTGCCCAATCCCGCAGCAGAAGCTGTGCTCCCCAATCCCGCAGCAGAAGCTGTGCTCCCCAATCCCGCAGCAGAAGCTGTGCTCCCCAATCCCGCAGCAGAAGCTGTGCTGCCCAATCCCGCAGCAGAAGCTGTGCTGCCCAATCCCGCAGCAGAAGCTGTGCTCCCCAATCCCGCAGCAGAAGCTGTGCTCCCCAATCCCGCAGCAGAAGCTGTGCTGCCTCCACAGAAGGCTCTAGTTTGAGCCAGTTCAATGTGCGCTTCTTGCACCCAGTCCTGCAAATCACATCATCATCCTTCACAGAATTCAAAATTCTGCGGATAAAATGGTGTCTTTACCTCAGAGATGGTAGGTCATCTGGGGTTCAGCCATATTTCTGGAAGCCCTTCCCAAGACCCCACACCTAATTTTCCCTCCCTCTGTGCTACATGGTTTATTGCAAAATAGAAGTAATACAAATTAAGGAGGAGGAGGGATAAGATCAACAAGATGAGGACATAAGCTCTTGACATTTCTATTTAACAGTACCGCAGGGCCCAGCCGGAACAGTAGGGCATCAATAAATAAAGAAGGCAACCCAACTGGGAAAGAAGAAGCAAAACTATGTCTATTTCCAGATGACATGATCTTCTAAACGGAAAATACGAAGGAATCCACACAAAAAAGCATTAAAGTTCAGCAAGGTTGCAGGAAACAAGGTGAATATAACGAACCCGGCTATATCCTATACACTAGAAGTGAAAAGGCCAAAAATAAAATTAAGAAACCTGTTACAGCCCTAGCCAGTTTGGCTCAGTGGATAGAGTGTCGACCGCAAACTGAAGGGTCCCAGGTTCGATTCCAGTCAAGGGCACGTACGTACCTCAGTTGCAAGCTCCAGGCAAGTGCAGGAGGCAACCAATCGATGTTTCTCTCACATCAATATTTCCGTCTTTCCCCCTCTCTTCCACTCTCTCTAAAAACCAATGGAAAAATACCCTCGGGTGAGGATTAAAAAAAAAAAGGAAAAGAAATCTGTTATATAATAATAGCATAAAAAGAAGAGAAACTTAGAAATAAGTTGAACAAAAGAATATAAGGCTTGTACACTTAATAAAACACCATTGAAAAACAACCAGAAAGTGGGAACAAAACAAGTATCAATCAACTGATGAATGGATACATAAAAGTGGCATATCTCCACAAAGGATTGTCTCAGCCATAAAAAGGGATGAAGTGCTGACATGCTACTATATGGATGAACCTTGGAAATATTATGTTGAGTGAAAGAAGCAGGCCACATATTTTGTGATTTCATTTATGTGAAGGTTTCAGGATAGGCAAATCCACATAGACAGAAAGTAGTTTATTCTAAGAAAGAATCAGGGATGTGCTTAAAAATTAAATTCAAGAATATTCAGAGACTTTTCCTCCCAAAATGATGATTATGATAATGAGAAAGAGTAATATTGAAAAATGGAGGGTTGGTAAAATAAATTGTGGTTCATTCATATTACTGAAATTCTTTGTATCCATTAAAAATTATACTAGAGAAGAATATTTAATATTTTGGACATTTTTACGTGTAAACACACAAATTACAAAATAGTAGGCTTGATATAAGTGATATATGTGTGTATGTGTGGTTGGACAAATGTAAGCCAACACTTAAATACAGGTAATGTTTATTTTCTATTTTTGCTTACTTTTACTTTCTGTCTTATAATGAGACTAGAGGCCTGGTGCACAAAATTCATGCACAGAGGGGAGAGGGTGATGCCTCAGCCTGGCCTGCATCCTTTCCCAATCTGGGACATCCCTCTTACAACCCGGCACCACTGGCTCCTAACTGCTCACATGCCTGCCTGATCGCCCCTAACCACTCTGCCTGCCTGCCTGATCGCCCCTAACCACTCTGCCTGCCTGCCTGATCACCCCTAACCCCTCTGCCTGCCTGCCCCATTGCCCCTAACTGCTTGCCTGCCTGCCTCATCGCCCCTAACTGCTTGCCTGCCTGCCTGACCACCCCTAACTGCCTCTGCCTAGGCCCCCACCACTGTGGCTTCATCCAGAAGGACATCCGGAATGATGTCCAGAAGGTCGTTTGGCTGTCTGGTCTAATTAGCATATTACACTTTTATTTTTATAGATGTTCTAATGTTTAAAGTAAGGATGTAGCCAACTCTGAGAACCATGTCTATGTCTTCATTTCTACAAACTATTTCAAGGTCCTCAGATGGGAGAATTTGGAACTTCCCACATCTCTCTCACAGTCTGCACCAACAAATTTGATGTCTTGATTGATCTAAAGGAAGACCCAATCCTGCACTTCCCATCCTACTGAGCAATGTGGAGAATCATGAGTCTTGATCCTCCAGGACGCCCAGCTCTCCTAGAAAAAGCCCCAGCTTCTCATCCCCCACAGTCCAAGGGGCTTTCCACAAATCCCACTTTCAACCCAAACCCTGCCTGCTTTACTGGGGTGGCTCACCTGCATCCCTGCTCTTAGTCCCACGCAAGACTTCCCACCTCCACGCCTTTGCCCCACCAGGCCCCAGCAGCTTCCTGCTAGGAGTACTCAGGAACACAACCAGCAGTTGTACTTGGGTCATCTGAGCACCAGGGAGAGGAAGCAAACTAACATTTACTGCCTTACTATGTTTCTAATATAAATTATTTCATTTAATCTTCAAAATCACACAGTAAAGTCGGTATTATTATCATCCCCATTTTAAAATGAAGGAACTGAGGCTCGGAGAAGATAAATGGCCTGCCCACACCTGCTGAGTAAATGCCAGAACTGGGATTCCAAACCTTTATTTCTCCTGCCACTGAGTTACTTACAACCACTGAGTGTGGCATTGTTCCTGCTGCTGCTGTTATTGTTAATTTCGTTGCAAATTCTTATAGTTATATAAATGAGGAGAGATTGAAGCAAAGACCTGGCGGAAACAGCAGGAGAAAACATATTGAATCAAGCCAGAGGTATACTAGATCAATTCCCAATAACCATGGGTGAGGGGATCAAACTAATACCTGCCATGTGTGAGCTGACACTGGGGACCAAAGATCAACACCAACAATCTGGAGGGGCAGAGTCAAGAAAGAAGACAAGCAAAGCAAAAAGCTAAGAATAAGAAAACACCAGATTAGGCCTTAAAGGGGGAGGAATGTGTTCATAAAAGACAAGTTACTAGCAACTCTGAAACAATCATACTGATTGTGTGCTCAGATTTGCGGGAGCAGGAGGACAACAGAAGAAGGATGGCCTGGAGCGGGGGGTCAGGGGAGAGGCGAACTTCCCCTTGCTTGGCTCCCTAGCTCTTGGAATCCAGCCACCATGATGCAGGGAAGCCCAAGCCGCACATGAAGCCACACGGAGAGGAGCCGAAGCACCAGCACGGTGCCAACCCTGCGACTGCACCGTCACTGCCCCGGCTCAATCACATGGGGCAGAGATGGCCAAGTCCTGCCCAATTCCTTATTGGGGAGCGGAAAATGATTGTTATTTTTAAAGGAAAAAGGAAATGCCTCCTTGGAAACTTAGGAGACTGATTCTAATGTTTATTTCACAAATGAGAAAACTACGTCACAGAAAAATTACTCACTTAAGGCCATATTTGGTTGATGGAACCAAAAATCTTACCCAGGTCTACATGCCAGCCCACCAGGGAAGCCCTCACGCTGGATGTATGTACCACACCATCTGACATGTTACCATCCCTCCCGAGCACACTCTGCTCATAAGCGCACCACTCCTTCAGGGGGAGCAGTGTGCCCTGATATTACCTATTGAGCCATCCTGGAGGTCCTTCAAGGACGTCTCAGACAAATGTTTGCACACTGCCCTGGGCAGAGACACAGCACCCACCTCAAGTCTCCACCCTCGCTCTGCTCAGGTGTCCTCTCAGGCAGGAATGACCTCCCTCCCGCTCCTGGCCTTCCACAGCCGCGAGTCACGCAGAGTCCTACTGAAACACTCATCTCCAGCCAGATTGATTTCTCTTAAAATTAATTGTTCTGTGGCCCTCAATCATTTTTCATGTACCTTTATTAGAACCTATTTTAGCCAGGCCAGTGTTGGCTCAGTGGTTAAGTGTCGACTGATGAACCAGGAGGGCATGGTTTGATTCCCGGTCAGGGCACATGCCCGGGTTGTGGGCTCGATCCCCAGGAGGGAGCATGCATAATTCTCTCTCATCATTGATGTTTCTATCTCTTCTCTCCTTCTCCCTTACTCTCTGAAACACTGGTAAACTATATATATATATATATATATATATAACTTATTTTATTCTGTCTTGTAAAATTATTCTCGTTTAGAAGTAGTGTTTATGTAACTTATGACAATTAAAATATAATCTGGATAAACTTATTTGCCAAAAGCTTTTTGTAAACAAATTTATAATTAGAATATGACAGTTTCTACTAAAGGTTCTTAGCATACATGTGAGTGGCAGGTTGTTTAGTATACATAGCAGTTCACGTGTTGGAGTGAACATGACGGAGTTGTCTTTTCCAACCCCCATTTCGGGAGCCACTCTTCCTTCTCCAGTCTCGTGACTATTGGAATGGAAGCTCCCAAGGCCAAGAATGGCACTTTGATCACTGCTGTATCTCTGCCTAGAACAGTGTCAGGTACTGGGAAGTGCTTCATAAATATGTATTGAGTTAATGATCAGCAGTGAATCCCTAGTAGTCAAGAAGGAGTCCATTAAGGTACCAATATTTGGATCTGGAACAAGATAGAATGGTCATCGCTATCTGGTTGATTAGACCCATAATATGCACCTTAGGGAGCTCTCTTTCATGTGTGTGGACTCAACATGCCAAGGAAGCTTATATTCAAAGAAGACAGAATCACAGGGAAAGGACAGTCTTTTCAAGAAATGTTGGGAAAACTGACTACTCACATGGGAAAAAATGAAATTGGACCCCCACCTTACACCTCACACAAAAATTAACTCAAAATTGATCAGACTTAAATGTAAGTTAAAACTATAAAACGCTTAGAAGAAAACATAAAGTAAAAGTTTTATGACATTGGATTTGGCTATGTTTCTTGGATTTGACTCTGAAAGCACAGGCAACAAAAGGAAAAAACAGACAAATTGAACTTCATCAAAATTAAAAACGTTTTTTTGTCCAAAGACATAATTATCAGAGTGAAAAGGCAACCCATAGAATGGGAGGACATATTTGCAAATGATATATCTGATAAGGGATTAATATCTAGCCTATAGAGAGAATTCCCACAATTCAACAACAAAAAACTAGCAACTCATTTGAAAAGTGGGCAAAAGATTTGACTAGACATTTCCAAAGAAGATATACAAATAGCCAATAAGCACAAGAAAAGATGGTCAGTATCACAAGTCATTAGAAGAAATCAAATCAAAATCATGATACCTCTTTACACACCCATTAGGATAGCTATTATAAAACAAAACAGAGTAACAAAGTTAGCAATAACGTGGAGAAAAACAGAACTCTTGTGCACTACTGGGGGGATGTAAAATGGTGCAGGTGCTGTGGGAAATAGCATGGTGTTTTCTCAAAAAATTAAACAGAATCACCCTATGACCCAGCAATTCAACTCTTGGGTATCTACCCAAAATAATTGAAAGCAGAGACTCAAACAGACAGTTGTATACCCAGGTTCACAGCAGCATTATGCACAATAGCTGAAAGGTGGAAGTACCCAGGTGTCCATTATTGGGAGAAGTGAATAAATGAAACGTGGTATAATCCATCCGGTGGAATATTATTCAGCCTGAAAAAGGAAGGAAATTCTGGCATGCTAACAGCATGGATGATCCTTGAGGACATTATGTTAAGACTAGAGGCCTGGTGCATGAATTTGTGCATGGGTGGGGTCCGGCTGTCCTGTCCCGATGGGGGCTGATTGAGCCAGGCTGGCGGGGGGAGGAGACGAGGGAGGTTGGCCGGCCAGCCCCTACCCCAATCGGGGTGGGAGGGCTTGATTGGGACTGGGCCAGCTGGGGGGGCTGCGGAAGGTCAGCCGGCCCCGCCCCCCATGGGGGGGGCTGATTGGGGGCAGTGCTGGCTCGGGGGAGGGGCCATGGGTCCCTGATCTGGCAGGTTGGCTGCTGCAGTGCGTGTCATAGCGACCGGTTATTCCGGTCACTTGGCTTTTATATATATAGATAAATAAACCAGACACAAAAGTTCAAATGTTGTGTGGTTCCATTTATATGAGGTACTTAGAGTAAATTTATAGAGACTAAAAGTGGAAGAGTGGTTCCCGGGGGGAGGAGGAGGAAATAGGGAGCTATTGTTTAATGGACACAAAATTTCAGTTTGGGAAGCTGGAAAAGTTCTGGAAGAGGAGGGTAGTGATAGTTACACAGCACTGCAAATGTCCTTAAAGCCACACAACTGTGTACTTAAAAATGGTTAAAATGGTAAATGTGATGTCATGTACATTTACCGTGACCCCAGGAACAAAAAGAACCACAGGAAATAGGAGTAGACAAAACTCTGAAGCATTCACGCCTGGTGCCAGCTGGACTCCCCCCTTCCTCCGTCCCCCTGCGAGACATTGAGCCAGGGAAAATGTATCAGCACATCTGCAAGTTGGCACTACCTGGACCCTTCTCAGTAACCATGGTAACTCCTGATGTGTGGGCAAAAATGAAACAAAAAGGCATTAACTTTTAATGCCGGTATAGCTAGTTTAATCAATCTTTGCTTGAGCACCAGACATTTTTACAAAAAGAAAAAACAACAGAGAGAGAAAGAAAGAGGAAGGAAGGAAGGAAGGAAGGAAGGAAGGAAGGAAGGAAGGAAGGAAGGAAGGAAGGAAGGGAGGGAGGGAGGGAGGGAGGGAGGGAGGGAGGGAGGAAGGGAGGAAGGGAGGAAGGGAGGAAGGAAGGAAGGAAGGAAGGAAGGAAGGAAGGAAGGAAGGAAGGAAGGAAGGAAGGAAGGAAGGAGAGAGAACGGAGGGCCGGAGTTATAGAGTTTTGATGAGGATATTATGAATTGCAACAAAATTGGAAGCTGTAGATAATTAAAACAAATATGCTGCAACCTTGAAACTAACCAATAATATGGACTCTGAAGTTTACAAAAATGAAAAATTTTAAGGAACTGCTCATACAGAACATAAATTAAAATGAGGACACTACAAATGAGAACACAAATGGAAAGTTATGACTTAAATTAGTCATAACCTTGAAACCGTTTGTGTTCCTAATATTACAGACTCTGAAGTAATGTTAAAAAGAGACATTAAAATAATAGCACCTTACTGGCCAGTGCCCTCTGGCTTGGGATGCATTGGGAAGTTGTAAGAACTAGTAATGCTCTAGTTCCTAAATTGATTTTTCATTTTATTCTTACATTAATTTTGCACCTAAGATTTAGTTCATTATAAAATTTTATGTTTAAATAATAATAATAAGAAGAAGAAGCCCCCCTTTCAAAACATAAGGCCTGGGCTTCAGGCCCATCTAGAGGCGGGGAGAATAAACACACGCCTCGGGAGACCCCAGTCATTCTCAGACCCCAGGAGGACTTGCAAAAAACATGAATTTCTGGGTGGGCCCACCTCACCGTTTCTTTTCCTTTTTTTAAAAAAAAAAATATTTTTATTGATTTCAGAGAGGAAGGGAGAGGGAGAGGGAGAGAGAGAGAAACATCAGTGATGAGAGAAAATCATTGATTGGCTGCCTCCTGCCAATCCTACTGGGGGTCAAGCTGGCAACCCCAGCATGTGCCCTTGACCAGAATGAACCCAGGACCCTTCAGTCAACAGGCCAATGCTCTATCCGCTAGGGCTCACCTCACAGTTTCTCATCCAGCAAGTCTGGGGAGGGCCTGAGAACGAGCATTTCTAGTAAGTGCTGCTGCTCTGGGCCACGCCTGGGAGCCTGGCTCTGAACCACTCCTTGTGATGGTCCCAGTTTATCAGGCGGGGTCACACTGCGAGGTGCCATCCCGACCTCCCCTGAAAAAGCAGCGTGCTGTGTTGTGATCAATGAAATTAATTCCTTTCTTTCCTTTTGTTTCAATACTCTCACCTTCATTTTCATTCTTATTTTTGTTTTAAGTTTTACACGCACCCAGTTAACAGGAAAATACAAGTGAAAAGATTTTTCTTTTCACCAAGCATGCTGAACACGTTGTATTTGCACCATAATGCCAAATATATGTAATATACCCAAATTGGGCATTCTATTCTCTTAAGTTCTTCAGTGGACGCAGCTACACGTTGAACCACTAACACAGCGTGAAATAAGGCCAATCATGACAAGTTCAAACAGCGCAGCGTTCCTTAGAGTCGGTGTGAATGGACTGGTCAAGGCTGCGGTTCCCTAGTCTGACTCCCAGGGAGGGCGCGTCGGAGTTCCTCGCAGGTGGGTTAAGAAAGGTGTCTTACTTTCTACTTTCCGGCTGTAAGCTGTTGTTGTTTTTTCTATTTTATTTGCTAGTTTAAAAGGAGGGAAAAGCCTACATTTCTGGGTAACACTTTTCCAGCTGCAGCTCCTGCTCAGCTCTGCCTCTGAGCGGCCAGGCTCCTCAGCCCCGCCCGACCCGTACACCCCGCCCGCTGGAGCTTAGCTGCTAGAAAGCCGGCGATCCTCTCGCGGAACAGTTGGAGCTTGAAATCTGGCGCCGGGGCATTTACACCCAGGAGGTGGGCAAGCGATGCTGGGGCTTCCTCCGCCCGGAGCCGATTGGTCGCCAACATTTCCTGGGAACACGGCCGCCTACACGCCCCCACCCCCCACCCCCCGCAACAGGAGAAGTCGCTCTGAAGCCACCACTCGCACACAGAAGGGGGCGGCACGCCCTCTCGCGGCTGTTGCCAGAATTGCAGAGGAAAAGAGGGAGGCAGCAAGATGGGCTTCGTCCCAAACACATTATAGAAAAGACGTGAGTAGGTGCGTGCTGAGGGTTTAGCTCAGGCCCCTGCCTAGGATCAGACGTTCCTCAAACCACCCAAGGGCGCTACTTCAGTGGAAATCCGTCCTCAGGAGGAGTAGGCTTTCTTTCCGTGTGTTAGTGTCGAAGGGCTGCATTCCTCTTTCGAAGAACATGCCTCTTCTGTGGACTGCTATGGGCATGTCGCAGGCAAAGCGTGGCCTCTCAACTTGCCGGTGTCCCTTGGCCGTCCAGTGAACCCCGGTGAGAAGTGAAACTGGTCGAGGCTGCCTCGTAGAACATAAATCCCGCCAGGTCACCCCGCGGTTTCCCATAGTTTGGAAAATAAACCCAAACTTCCCGCCAAGTCCCACAGCCCTGGGCTTCCAAGGTCCCTAATCTCTGCTCTGCCCTCCCTGCTCCCTGGCTGCCCCATCCTGTGACGCAGGGGTCAGCCCAAGGCCACTGCTCAGTGGAGCCTTCTCTGGGTCCTGTTCGGAACCCTCCCGTACCCATTGGTTTTCCTCTGATCACCTCTCTCCCGGAAGCACCCACCCGTTTCTGTTCGGACGCCCAGCAGGCCCTCACTTAGGGCCCCCACGGCAGGACCCTGACCTGAACCATTGGGAGAGGTGACAGATGTCCACAGACCAAAGAACTGGGAGCCTTCCCCCCGGGTGTGGGGAGACACGTTGGCACAGCGCCGGAGGCTGGCCCTGATTTATCACTGAAAGGCCCTGGCCCAGGAAGCCCTCAGCCCTAGCCACCCTATAACTGAGTTAGTTATATACTTACCTAGAATTACCTTCTGGAATAATTATGAAAAGCAACTTAAATATGACACTAAAATATTTTTATATAAACGCTTCCTCTAAAAATAGAATAAACTTGCAGATTATCCTCTAACATTCTGTGAAATGTTATTTGAATTAGAATGAACCTTATTTTAGCATATCCATTTGTAATTGCCTTAACACTTAACATGTAACTTTTGTAAAAAATAAAAAGGATCATATTGCACTTTGCGGGGAGTGCTTTTAATTTTCAGTGTCATTGTAGGATCATGTGTTACAAACAACGCATGTATGACTCGCTAGCGGGGTTAGAAATGTCCTGCTGGAGGCCACTCTGATTCCTACATTACTAGTACAGCTTCCTGATAAGAACACAAAGCATTGGGTTTTTCATTTCTTTTTTATTATTTTTATTTTTGTGTATTTGACTTATTGAGTATGAACTTAATTTTTTATTGACTTTATTGGGGTGTCATTGGTTAATAAAATTATATAGGTTTCAAGTATAAAATTCTATAATACATCATCTGTATATTGTATTGTGTGTTCACCACTCCAAGTTCATGTTTTATTTTCAAAAGAAATATTCTTCAACATTTCCATTTCTTGTGATTTTGCCCTGTATAATGTGTAACCTACATGCCATCAGGGAGTTCAGGCTTTTGAGCATTAGCTTCTTCCACTTCTCCTGGGTGGGGCCATTCATAATAGAAAAATACCTATGATATTTCTCCCTGGAATTCTGAATGTTTAGTGTTTGGTTCTAGTAGTGCTGGGTGGACCTACTCTTTGTCAAATCCAAGGCCAACCTGAGGCTTGCTAGGCAAGTCTTGAGTGTAAGTCTGTGAAGTCACCCCTTTAGGTCACAGCCAGGGCATTTCTCACAGACCCTGAAATCATAGAGGGTGCTTAAGAATGCTAGTTCCTGGGCTCTGCCGACTCAGAACCCCAAGTGGGCCCAGGAACCTGCGTTTGGAACAATCCTCTGTTGGCTCCTGCACACACTAGCCTTGGGGACCCTTGGTCTTCAGAGCATAACTATTTCTCAGCCCCTCCCCCAAAAGACCTTTTTCCAGGCAAACTGCCATCCTGGGCATGCCCCTGGGAGGCCTCGCCTGGTGTTCTTCTCTGTGGAAGATTTGGAATAAAGTGCCTCCCAGGCCTCATCTCCTGAAAAGCACAGAACGGCATCTCCGAGAAACGTCTCGTTTGAAACAGCACACACGTCTGTCCTGCAGAGCCTGGGTTTTTCCTGTCCTCCGGTGGGTTTCTCCGGCACAGACGCTGGGGAGCCACTGGGCAGGTGTGGTGACCCAAGGACCGTGTGCAAATTCCCTTCCAGGCGACAGTCAGGCTCAAAGCCCCCCTAGTGTGTCCCTCCCACGCCCTGGCTGACGCTCCTCACCCCAGCAGCCTCCTGGTCCATGTTTTTAGAAGTAAAGCTTCACTGGACACTCAGAGAGAGTAAACCATTAAAACACAACTAAGTTAGCAATAACGAATTCATTATGCGTAACTACAGCACAGCATAACACATTATGTAACAATGGACTTTAAAACACAGAAATGGATTTAGATAAAAGCACTGCCTACACACCAATAAATTTTAAAACACATGTACTTTAAGATACTACATAATGATTACAAATAGGAACTTCCGTATTGTCTTCATAAATAGTTTCTGCTTTCTTTTTTTCCTGGTCATGAGAACTGTGGTTTTTGGCCAGTTCATTTTGGTCTACTTCTAGAGCTACAGATGCTACCTGAAGAGCACAAACAACTGTAACTATAAACGATCAACATGGCCTGGGATGGAAATGGTGTAGGCCAAACTCAATGGCTGCCCACCTGGCCTGCCTCTCAGATAGCTGATTTTCTCTGGCCCTATTTGGGAGCAGGCTGTGCCTTCGAGGGTGCTGCTTGGTGGGTGCCCTCCCCACAGGCACCCATCCCACCTGGCTGCTCTGCAGAGCACCTTCAGGCCCAAACCAGCCTTCTCCAGTTCTGGAGGAGCCCCAGCAATAATCCAAACTGCAGGAAGGTCCTCATCTTGCAATCCCAGCTAACCAGCACGCTGGTAGAAACTCAGAGTGAAAGGGATCTGGACAGTGAAAAATAGCACAAAATTGTTACACTTGACCTCATCAGTCCCTCAGAATCTTCCTCTAAGCACCCTGACTCTTCCATTTGGTTTTCTGGGGTCCTTGCTGCTCAAAAGTGGCATCGAAGGTAAAGCATAGATGAGGAGCCTTAACTAATAGGCAAGTGAACCTGCCAGTGATCAGGCAAAGAAAAAGCAGGAGCTACTCTGGACCTATTACAAACCAGGCTTTGTGTTGGCCCTGGAGAGACTCTGATCTTGTGATCTTCTATATACGGACAGAGCCACTCAATGACTTGGCTTCAGCTGCACTCGGTCCCTCCCGGCATTCAGACGTCCAGAGAGGACAACTTGCTCAGAAGGGCCACCTGCTCTCCAGGTGGTTGAGTTAGTGTCCCAGGTTCCACAGCCAATATGAATCATGTTAAGGGCCGTTGGCAAAAACACTTGGCTTAAATACGTCAGCTGGGACTCAGAGCGAGGGCAGAGCCATGCCCTGAGGGCGGGACCAGTCAAAAGATTGGACGCCACTCAGTCTGACTTTCCCCGCCCAGTGTTAAGGGCATGGATCTCATGATGTCTAGCTCAAGGCCCACCCAGATGTGATGTAACTTCCTGTAATCCGAGTATATAATAAACAGCTTTCGGTGCTGGTGCTCTCTCAGTGTCTGTCCCTCCATCAGAGGGCAGGCTCTCTGTCTGTCCCTGGAGTAGGAGGGCAGACACCACACCCAGCCCAAGCTTTTAATCTATTTTGTGGCTGTCTTTCTTTATTCTTTAATCCCAAAAGCGCCTCCTAACTTGTACGAACCGGTTCACGTCTCCCTCTCCCTGTGGGACGCAGAGAAAGGAGACCCCAGCCCCAGCCGCCCGGCATAAATCAAATGGACAGTTCCCCCAAAAAGGGACACGGGGGGCCAGAATGAAAGGTGTCCATGTATCTCAGTCAGGCCTGAGATGGTGCTCAGACCCAGCTAAGGCCGAGTACACTCCCGTGGGTGCATGTCCGCTGGGGGTGCAGGTTGCAGACCCGGCAGCGTAGGAGTTGACATGTTTGCAGTCAGCGTGGTCCCCTCGCCTGGGCGAGGTCACAGCACTTCTCACTTGAGTGCCCACCGGGGGCTCGGCAGTCAGGGTCACTAAGGATCCACAGAGGGTTCCCCGAGCTACAGGAAAGACGGGACCCACACCATCCTGTCCTGTGGCCTCCTCGGTTTTTACTAGATTTAAGCTATTCTGAGGCAGCAGGGAGATTTTTGAACTGCACCTTCAAGTGTAAAACCAGAGAGAAAATGCAGCAGAACTTCTCGGCTCCCGCTGATGAGGGAAGGCAGGGCCTGCGGTGGGAACCTGTTGGGTATGCTTTCCAAGGGCTGCAGTGGTAATCCCCAAAGCTACTCCAGTTTTGCTGAAGGCACCTCCACTAACTTATATTTCTAACACCATGCTCAAATTTATAATTCAGACTTATTTTTAAAATGCTTTATTTTGCAATAATTCAAATTTACAGAAAAGTTACAAGGATGATACAAAGATTCTAAGGAGAGAAAATGGAACATGATTAAAAAAAAAAAGATACAAAATAAAAAGGATACTCCTGGGACCCTTTCACCAGATTCACCGTTTTTTTACATTCTGCATTTATTTTATTTTTTTCTCTTTCTCTATACTTAGACACATGTAAGAGAATGTCCTCATTCTGAGGAAATATACTGTTTGTGTACATACACATATAGTGTTTTATAAAGTATATACATAGTATGTAAGATTTACAGATTTATAGTGTAACTAGAGGTCCAGTGCATGAAATTTGTGCGTGGGTAGGGTCCCTAGTGGCTGCTGACTGGGGCCTCCCTTCCCCCGGCTGCCTGCCACCACTGCTGGCTGGGGTGGGGCCGGCCAGGGGGAGGGGCCGTGGGCAGTTGGCCAGCCAGCCCCACCTCCTGGTCTAACTCCCAGTGGAGGGGACAATTTGCATATTAGGCTTTTATGATATAGGATATGTGCACATTTTTTAACCATTTGAGAGGAGGTTGCAGACATCGCGCTCCTTTGCCCTTAATACTGAAGTGTGTATTTCTTAATAAGGACACTCTTTTCCCTCCCCACACAGCACACCTATTGAATTCAGATGATTTACCATTGACACTTTATGTAATCTACCAGGCTTACACGTCTCAAAAGCCTTCTTTACAGCAACTCCTTTTCCTGGTTTGGGATTGATTGCTGCATTGCACTGCTGTGTCCCTCTGGCCTCCGTTAACCTTTCCACCTTTGTCTTTCATACTATGGACATTTCTTAGTACCACCACTGCCCGTTCATTTTATGGACAACCCTCTGTTTCTGTCTGTGGCTCTCTCACTGTTGGATTTATGTCAGGTCATTTTGGCTCCAGTGGTGGGGTGACCCAGGAGTCGCAGGTCAAAGACACAGATTTTCATCTGCTCTACATGGGCTCTATGCATTTGATCACTTGGTTAAGCACTGTCCAGTTTCTCCTCTTTATAATTAAGATTTTCCCACTTTGTGATTAATAAGTCATTTGTGTGGGAAATTATTACATATTTCACCAAACTGTTGGAACAAAATAAAGAAAAACTGTGTATGACTTGGCATAGAAAAATTACCTCCCTAAGTAAGTATTTAACAGGATCTGAAAGGGAGAGTCCCTGTGTCCAAGCCATGGATTCCCCGAGGCCCAACCGCAGCACCTTGCAAAGCTCCATAGACCGACAGCCACCTTGCCCCTCCTTAAAGAACTTCCCAGGTCCACCACCGGCCTGCTGCTCAGGGCCCAGGGTCACTACATCTTTTTGAGTTTTTGAAGAGAATGTTGGTCTGGAATTCCCATCCCGATGCAAATTCCCTCTTTCCCCTCTGGAAGCTCCAAATACGCTCACTTTCTACATAAAGTTTATTTGGGGAGTTCTCCCTCCACCCCAAATGACAGTAATTCATTCCCTCCTCCTGCCCTCCACCTGCAAATCAAAACCTCTTCCCCAGCGCAGTGTTTCATGGGAGGCCTGCTAGAAAAATTATCTAATTAAATGGAGTCAGCTGCTCAACCCTAGAGAGCTTGCATTCTTCTAAACTTTACTTTTTCACCAAATAAATCTCTGATTGTTAGAACTTCAGGTGAAATTTTTCCCTCTTGGGAAAAGATGTGCAAGACAACACAGGAGGCAGCCAGTGCCTGAGCACACGGCCTTGCAGGGGTCCCTGGCCAACATACCCAGGGGAGCTGACAGCACCAGCACGCAGAAGCACCCTCACACTCCAGGGGATGGTTTGGTCCTTTCCAAAGACACCAAGCCCCAGCAGAGGGAGCCACAAGCTGTGGATTGCTATCTCCAAACAGGGTATTCAGGGCCAGTCAGAAACAGTGTTCTGCACTAGAGACTGGGAGTCATAGCAGGTCTACCTAATACATAGACACAAACCCAAACAAGCAGGCAAAATGGGAGACAACAACCCCCAAATGAAAGAACAAGAGTATTCTTCAGAAGAAGAGCTAAACATAAGAAGAGATAAGACATTTATCAGATAGAGTTCAGAATAATGATGGCAAAGATGCTCAACAGCATGAGAAAAGATACAGTAACTATGAAAAAAGACCAGTAAAAAATAAAGAAGGACATAGCACTAACAAAGAACACATTGGAAGGAATACTCAGCAGTTTAGGGAAAGCCAAGGATCAGATCAGTGAGTTCGAAGATAGGGTAGGAAAAAAAGCTATCAGAGAACCAAAACAAAACAATTAAAAAAACAGGACAGCTTAAGGGAGCTATAGGACAACATGAAATGCAACAATATTCACATAACTAGAGGTTCAGTGCATGAAAATTCATGCATTCGAGGGGTGGGGGAGGTCCCTCAGCCTGGCCTGCGCCCTCTCGAAGTCCAAGACCCCCTTGGGGGATGTCCAACTGCCGGCTTAGGCCCACTCCCCCCGGTAAGCCACGGTCGGACATCCTTAGCGCTGCAGAGGAGGCGGGAGAGGCTCCTGCCACTGCCGCTGCGCTCGCAGCAGTCCGCCTGGCTTGTGGCTGAGTGGAGCTCCCCCTGTGGGAGTATACTGACCACCAGTGGCAGCTCCTGCTTTGAGCGTCTGCCTCCTGGTGGTCAGTGCGTGTCATAGTGACTGGTCATACTCGGTCATTCTGCCATTAGGGTCAATTTGCATATTATCCTTTTATTATATAGGATAGGTGTACCAGAAGGAGAATAAAACGATCAGGGCATAGAGAATGTGTTTGAAGAAATAATGGCAGAAAACTTCTCTAACATAGTAAAGGAAAAGGTCACATAAGTCCAGGAGGCACAGAGAGTCCCAAGCAAGAAGAACCCAAATAGGCCCATAGACACATCATAAATGCCAAAAATTAAAAACAAAGAGGGACTCTCAAAGGCAGCAAGAGAAAAGCAATTTGCTACCTATAAAGGAGCTCCCATAAGGCTGCCAGCTGATTTATCATCAGAAACTCTACAGGCCAGAAGGGAATGGCATAAAATATTCAAGGTAATCAAAAGCTAGGATCTGAAACCAAGATTACTATATCCAACAAGGCTATCATTCATAATAGATGGCGAAATAAAGAGCTTCCCAGACAAAAAGGTGAAAGGAGTTTATCATCACCAAACTAGCACTGCAAGAAATGCTAAAGGAGCTGCTGTAACGAGAATAAATAGAGAGAGGGAAACCTAAGCATAGAGAATTAAAATGGCAATAAATAAGTACCTATCAATAACAACCTTAAATGTAAATGGATTAAATGCTTCAATCTCTAGGGACTCAGACTCATACGGGGAGAAACTGGACTGTCTCGCATTGGGCAGAACTCGAGGGCAGCTTTCTCTCAGAGGTGCTTGCAGCAATTACCACAGGACACTGAGACCCAGGGCCTCTTAGGGCAGGGCTGAGGATCAGCCATAGCTGTTTGCTTCGCCCTGTTGGTTCCCTGAGACCCTGCCCCACCCAAGCTGTGCGCAGAGGCTTTTGCATATGAATGGCCTGGCCCTTTGCAATCTAAAATTACCTAACAAACTGAAGCTGGGTCAGAGAGACCCAGAACTTCCAAAAGAAGGCCCAAGGCCCCACAGCAGCTTGCATTGCTTCACAGCTGGGCCTCATCTGGGCACCTCCAAACCCAAAACAAAGAAGAGGACTCTGCAGATCTCTCCGTAGCTCCTGCTGGGTAGCCTCAAGCAGAGGCTAAATTAGCACCTCCTTAGAGATCCAAGAGCCAGTGTACCCAGAGGTCAGAGTGAGACCATCCAGATTACAACTCCTAGATTCATAAGGGGCACACTCAAGGGGCAGACTCAGAGACCACCAAAGCCCCACTGAAGCAAATCTTGCCCCATAAGGGTGTCTCCAGCACAGAAGTTCTCCCATCGTAGACACAGCTGATTCTCACAGACAATTGGCCTGGAGGTCAATTCCTCCCACTGATACCAACAACAATCAAGGCTTAACTACAACAAGACTGTGCACAAAGACCACAAAGAGGTGCACCAAGAGTGTCAGGTAATTGGGGAGGCTGAGCCACTGGGCCCTATAGGACACCTAGCACAGAAAGCCACTCTATCAACACAGGGAAGCAGCCAAAATGCGGAGACAAAGAAACAGGTCACAAATGACAGAAATGAAGGACAGCAAACTACTGGATATAGAGTTCAAAACCACAGTTATAAGGTTTTTCAAGAATTTTCTAGAAACCGCTGATAAATTTAGTGAGACCCTCGATAAATCTAGTGAGACCCTCAAGGATATGAAAAAGAACCAACTAGAAATTAAGCATACACTGACTCAGGGGGTTCTCAAACTATGGCCCGTGGGCCACATGCAAATACAAATATTGTATTTGTTCCCGTTTTGTTTTTATACTTCAAAATAAGATATGTGCAGTGTGCACAGGAATTTGTTCATAGTTTTTAAACTCAAAATGGATAAAAAAACTTAAGTGTAAATTGTGAAACAATAAAAATCCTAGAAGAAACCATAGACAGCAAAATCTCAGACATCTCTCGTAGCAATATGTTTACAGATACGCCTCCTAGGGCAAAGAAAATTAAGGAGAAAATAAACAAATGGGACTATATCAAAATAAAAAGCTTCTGCACAGCAAAGGCAACCATCAACAAAATGAAAAGGGAGCCCACTGAATGGGAGAACATATTTGGCAATGATACATCGGATAAAGGGTTAATATCCAAAATATATAAAGAACTCATACAACTTAACTAAAGGAAACAAAGAATCCAATTTAAGAATGGGCAAAGGACCTAAATAGACACTTCTACAAAGTGGACATCCAGATGGCCAAGAGACATGAAAAAATCTTCAAAGTCACTGATCATCAGAGAGATGCAAATTAAAATAATGAAACAGAAGCATAGAACAGACTGAAGAATCTCAGAAGGAACACGAGGGAGGGTGGGAAGAGATCAACCAAAGAACTTGTATGCAGCATATATGCATAACCCATGGATACAGACAATAGTGTGGTGTAGGTCTGGGGCGGGAAGCAGGCTAGAAGGTGTCAATGAGGGAAAAAAGGGGACATATATACATTCAACAATAAAGATTTAATTAAAAAATCATTTTAAAAAAGACATTAGACAGGCTCAGTTAAGGTAAAGACTGACTTGTTAGGGAAGATAAAATCCTAGGACAGGACTCCTACTATGACTTGCTTTTAGTCAGGAAATTTTAATTTCAGACCATCCTATGGGGTTACTTTAGGTCTCTGAGTTTGTAAGGCCACCATGCAGACCTCCCCTGAGCTTGTCAGGTTTAGTGTGGGGCCCTCTTTTCGTCCACAAACCTTTGTTCATTTTCATGGACCCATAACAATTAAATGAGGACTAACAGGAAGAAAAAACAAGTTTGGGTTCTGCAATTAAGAAGTCATATAGCCTTAGCTGTTATGCCTCAGTTCATTGGATGTCGAGTGTGTTTCCTTCCACGTCCCGTGTGGAGTAGGGTTTGGTATCTGAAAAGGGAGCCGCACACAAGTGAAAGAAAAAGACACGAGATAATTTTGCAATATTGGGGGACCAGGCGGGCAAATCCAACTCAAGGAGAGGGACTTCCACCGATGCTCAGGCCGCTCCAAGCTTTTATTTGATCTTGGGTAGCCCTAGGGTAAGGAGGTTTGTCTGGGGTAGCCTTAGGGTAAGGATGTTTGAATGACACATGAATTAGCTCATTGGTAGACAATTTCCAGAAATAGGCAGAATATCTGATCAACAATAATCAACAAGGATCTACACAAGTATCTAAGGAATTAAGGGAACTAAGGTGGGGATGCTTCAGCTGTAATTACCTAAATTAACTGGGTGGTTCCTAGATTAACTGGGTGGTGCAGTTCTGACCTTTGCTAGGACTTCAAAGGTTACTAGCTTTTGGGGGGTCTCTGTCTAAACTCAGCTAGTGAAGACAATGAATGGACTCTGGCAGTTGGAGCATTGTCCTATACACCAAAAGGTGGCGGGTTCCATGCCCAGTAGGGAGGCAACTGATTGAAGTTCCTCTCTCACATACATGTTTCCCTTTCTCCCTCTCTATGAAATCAGTCAATTTTTTAGAAGTCATACAGATGGCCCTGGCCAGTGTGGTTCAGTTGGTTGGCACATTGTCCCATACAACAGAAGTTGGCAGGTTCCATCCCCGGTCAGGACACATACCTGGGTTGCAGGTTCGATCCTTTGTTGGGACAAGTGCAGAAGGCAACCAATCAATATTTCTGTCACATGCATGTTTCTCTATCTATCTCCCTTCATCTCTCTCTAAAATCAATAAGCATGCCCTTGGGTGAGGATTAAAAATAAAAGAAAAAGAAGTCATACAAATGATGCAGAATGAGTTAAAATGCAAAATCTTAAGTCTGGCAGAGAATTTGAGGGCCCTTCGGGTCTATGGAACCTAACTTGAGAAACAGTGCTCTTATAAGTAATTTTCTTTCACAGCTTCTCTTCTTCCATTCCCATCCCTCGGTAATTTTATAAGAACCATTCCACAGGGAGAAACCAAGATGGCGGCATAGGTTAACGCCGGAGTTTGCTGCCTCGAGCAACCACTTCAAAAATACAACTAAAAGATGGAACGGACATCATCCAGAACCACAGGAAGGCTGGCTGAGTGGAAGTTCTACAACTAGGAGGAACCGAGAATCAGAGGAGGCGCAGTGCTGAAGTAAAATACTAAGGTGCAGAGTGCGCACGGCGCAGGCTGGTGGCTGAGGGTGTGGTTGTCTGTTTCAAACCGGAGGGAGCCTCAGGTTCTGAGCTACAGATCCGGGCAAGTCTCTAGGGACCCAGACTCAAACGGGAGAAGCGGGAATGTCTGGCTTCGGTCCCTCTGAGGTTTGCAGCGGTTGCTGGGACAGAGAGGCAGAGCCCCTGGGGACGGACTGAGAGCAGCCATAACTGCTCCCTCCTCCGCCCTGTTGGTCCCCTGGGACCCGCCCTGCCCAAGCCCTGCACAGAGCCATTTGCTGGATAGCCTCAGGCAAAGGCTAGATTAGCACCTCTCTAGAGGACAGAAGTTCTCCCACTGCAGACACAGCTGATTCTCACAGCCAGTTGGCCTGGAGGTCAAGTAGTAATTACCTACAACAATCAAGGCTTAACTACAACAAGACTGCACACAAAGACCACAAGGGGGTGCACCAAGAGTGTCTACCTCAGGTAATTGGGACACTTAACATGGAAAGCCACTCTATCGACACAGCGAAGCATAAAAAAATGCCGAGACAAAGAAACAGGCCATAAAGAACAGAACCGGAGGAAAGCAGGCTACTGGATATAGAATTCAAAACCA
Organism: Myotis yumanensis; assembly: GCF_028538775.1. Taxonomy (NCBI): domain Eukaryota; kingdom Metazoa; phylum Chordata; class Mammalia; order Chiroptera; family Vespertilionidae; genus Myotis; species Myotis yumanensis. The sequence continues at coordinate 14,017,558 of NW_027223772.1, forward strand.
CACTTTTGAGGTCTCTCAAGAGGCTTCTAGAGTCTGTCGATAAACTTGATGAGATGTACAGGAAATCTAATGAGACCCTCGATGGTGTGATAAAGGACCAACTAGAAAGTAAGCATACACTGACTGAAATAAAGAATATTATATAGACTCCCAACAGCAGACCAGAGGAGCGCAAGAATCAAGTCAAAGATTTGAAATTCGAAGAAGCAAAAAACACCCAACCAGAAAAGCAAAAGGAAAAAAGAATCCGAAAATACGAAGATAGTGTAAGGAGCCTCTGGGACAGCTACAAGCGTACCAACATCAGAATTATAAGGGTGCCAGAAGATGAGAGAGAGCAAGATATTGAAAACCTATTTGAAGAAATAATGACAGAAAACTTCCCCTTCCTGGTGAAAGAAATAGACTTACAGGTCCAGGAAGTGCAGAGAACCCCAAACAAAAGGAATCCAAAGAGGACTACACCAAGACACATCATAATTAAAATGCCAAGAGCAAAAGACAAAGAGAGAATCTTAAAAGCAGCAAGAGAAAGAAAGTCAGTTACCTACAAGGGAAAACCCATACAACTGTCAGCCGATTTCTCAACAGAAACTTTGCAGGCCAGAAGGGAGTGGCAAGAAATATTCAAAGTGATGAATACCAAGAAACTACAACCAAGATTACTTTATCCAGCAAAGCTATCATTCAGAATTGAAGGTCAGATAAAGAGCTTCACAGATAAGAAAAAGCTAAAGGAGTTCATCACCGCCAAACCAGTATTATATGAAATGCTGAAAGGTATCCTTTAAGAAGAGGAAGAAGAAGAAAAAGGTAAAGATACAAATTATGAACAACAAATACGCATCTATCAACAAGTGAATCTAAGAATCAAGTGAATAAATAATCTGATGAACAGAATGAACTGGTGACTATAATAGAATCAGGGACACAGAAAGGGAATGGACTGACTATTCTTGGTGGGGAAAGGGGAGTGGGAGATGCGGGAAGAGACTGGACAAAAATCAGGCACCTATGGATGAGGACAGTGGGTGGGGAGTGAGGGCGGAGGGTGCGGGGGGGGGGGGGACTGGGAGGAGGGGAGTTATGGGGGAAAAAAGAGGAACAAATGTAATAATCTGAACAATAAAGATTTAATTATTAAAAAATTTAAAAAAACCATTCCACAGTCATATAAATAATTAAAATTGTTAGTCGAACCCAATTTTTCACTTATGAAAAAGTAACAGAAGACATTTCAATAAGAATAGTTAAAATTTGATCAAGTAAATTTGTGGTAGGCAGTTAGACAGACATGAGCAGAGCAAGGATGGGCCAGGTACAGAAGATCACCAGGGCATAAAGCCCATGGGTGCCTAGCAACAGGCAAACCTGGGAAAACAAGGACCTGCCCCAAGGGTAACCTTTCTTCCCCTAGCTAGTCATTGGGTTCCACGGTCCCCTGACCTTTCCCTCCCTCGCATGTCCTAGTCATGTGGTAGACCAACTTACAGGACAAACAAGGGGCCCAAATAGTGGCTTCATGGGACTCCCATGCAGGCCCTGCAGGACCACTCCCTTATGCATTAGCCCTTATGGATAACACCTAGGCCTCAGTTGGTTTCAACTCCAGGCCCAGAGAAGCAGCAAAACCAGACTGACGATGTCATGGCTGACATCAGAACCAGTGGAATTGACTAAAGACGCTCTGCCCTGGCACCACTGACCTTTGTCACTGCACAAATAGTGTGTTAGTGGGGTAAAGTTCCAGGTGTATGTTGGAGAATTGTAATAACTGGAGCATGTCTGGCCTTCCAATTGCCTTTTTATCATGTAAACACCAATCAAAACTTACACTCCCATTTCAAAGTAAAATCAGGGCCCATTTGAAAGGCCCACTTCAAAAAAAAAGGCAGCAGAAATCCCATTTCTCTTGGTTCTAGCTTCAAAATTTCAGATCTGTCCCTTCCTACTCATATTCATCCTATCAACTGAAATAACTTTCTTAAAAATATGTTCTTACTGATTTTGGGGAGAGGGAGGAGGAGAGGAAAAGAGAGGAAACATCGATTGGTTGCCTCCCATACCCACCCCTACCAGGGATGGAACCCACAACTGTTGATTTTGGGTGCACAAGATGACAATTGAGCCACACTGGCAGGACCTCTAATAACTTTTTATTTTTTTGCAATAACCTTCTAATAGGGGCTCCTTGTTAAGGTAATTCCTTCCACTCCCATCCTCCACATTCCTCTCATTACCTTTGTCACATCTAATCCAATTATGCCACTTCCTTGCTGAGAACATTAGCTAGCCCTACAGTAATCAAAATGACCAACCATTTTAGCAAGGAGTCCAACAATCCTTTCCCAGTCTACTACAATCCACTATATTCGTTTCCTACGGCTGTCTTAACAAATTACCACAAATTTAGTGGCTTAAAGCAGCACAAATCATTCAACAGTTCCAGACATCAGAAGTCCAAAATAGGTTTCACTAGGCTAAAATCAGTGCGTCAGCAGTGGTAAACTCTAGAGGATAATCCATTCCCTGCCTTTTCCAGCTTCTAGAGGCTGCCTATATTCCTTGGTCACTGGTCATGTCCCTCTGTGAGCCTTGTGATACCAATTGGGTCCATTCCTATAATCCAGGAGAATCTCCCTATCTCAAGATCCTTAATTTAACATCTGCAAAATCCCCTCGGCCATGTAAGGTAATACATGTATATTTGTAGGTTCCAAGGGTTACGACATGGACATTTTAGGGGGCCATTCGTCTGTTTACCACATGTATCCTCCCAGATTTGCTTTCCCCTTTTCTTTCCATGACTACACCAAATCCATTCAGCATTCTCTGCATATCGCATGTTTCATCATGCCTGCACAGTGCCAATCTCTCTATTGAAGACAAGAGACAGTATACAATAGGTTAAGAGGCCTAACGCTGGAGTAGGGACCGTTTGGGCTCAAATCTGAGTCTGTCACTTACTTGCTAAATGGATTTGGACAAATTCTTGTTGTATTAACCTAGATCTAAATAGCAGATTATAGGAAAAACAAAGTAAATTACCTCTCAAGAAAGCAATTACTCAAATACAGCTTGTGGAATGTCCCCCAGGCAAAAATGACTGGTTTCTCTGATAAATCCATATTTGAAAAGGTGGTGTCAGGGGGGGATTGTTTAGACTAAGAGACAAAGAACAAATTCAATATATTGGCCCAAGTGTAGATGTAGATCTAAACCAATCCTCCATAAAAAGGCATGCAATCAGGGAATCAATCTAAAAGAGGTGTCAGAGAATAATGAGAAATTATAAGTGTAATGACATGGTGCTAAATTTTTTAAAAATTGAGATGTACACTCTAAGGACAGAGACAGACACAAAAGTACCATCTCAGAGTAAATGGGCATTATATTTGGGATCTTTTTAAAGATATTCTATCAAAAAAGAGGGAGCCCTGCCCAGCTTGGCTCGGTGGATAGAGCGTCAGCCTGCGGATTGAGGGGTCCCAGGTTCGATTCCGGCCAAAGGCGCGTGCCTGGGATGCAGGCTTGATCCCCAGTGGGGGGCGTGAGGATTCTCTCTCATCATTGATGTTTCTCTCTCCTCCCTTCCTCTCTGAAATCAATAAAGAAATATATAGATATAAAAAGAGAGAAATAGATGACACAAGATGGGCAAAACGTTTATTGCCGACCTGAGTAATTGGTACACAGGATTTGATTATACTATTTCACTTTTCTGTTTGAAATGTTCCACAGTACATCTCTCTAAAAATACATCTCCGAGGAAGCCTTTCTTTCCCAGCTTCTGCCAGAAAGTTAGTGATTTCCTTAATCACCTCCCTTAGCAGTTTGTTCACATCTTTACCATTACAGCACATAATGACGCCCAGTTATTTAGGCATACGTCACTGTCACTTAAAATTCAGTGCTCATCATGTGCCAGGGCCTGCTGTTCAGGACACAGGGCGGTGAACAAGAGACGGCCCTCTTCACCGGCCCACGTGGGGGCCGACCAGAGCCCAGCGAGCCTGCGGGACACCGGGACACCGGAAGGCCACTGAGGAGGGAGAGGGATGGGGGAGCTGAGCCCCAGAGCACAGGATCTGAGAAAGCCCGCTGGAAGGCCGGAGGGAAGGCCCCCTGGTGTTGGGGGGCTGCGGGCCCACCTATGCTCTCACCTGTGCAACTGAAGCTGAATCAAGCTCCAGTTACTACAAAAGTAACACATGCTCATTTTGGGAAACGTGAAAAATACTAAAATGTCCACTTCCGTTACCTGAAAAGAACCACTATACATCTTGGCTTTTTTTTTTTTCTTCCAGCAACTTTATTTGGGTTTCAATACTAAGAGCCAAGAAGTTAAAAAAACAAAACACAACACTTTTAATCCCATTGTACAGAAGTGTTAACTTAAAAAAAAAAATTCAAACCTGTAAAGACTTCGTGTGCGTTTATTTAAGCCAAGCTGTCGACAACTGCCAGGAAGCAGAGTCTCAAGGATTGGCAGTGTTTCACCTTGTTTTATACATTTACAGTCAAAGGGGGAGAGGTAGGTGGGTTACTGCAATCCAGTGGTGATGGGTTAGGGGGCGGGAGGAAGCAAAGGGGGGACACCTCTGGGATTGGGTGGGTGCAGGGCAGCTAACAGTCAACATTTAACTTGATAACAATAACAATGAAGGGATTTTTGGTCTCGGTCCCAGGCCCTCAGGCACATTTGGTTTTGCCCTGAGGGGTCCGGAAAAGGGGATTTACAAGTTACCCTGACATTTCACAGGTACGTTATCTTAGGAGGCAGATAATCGGCTCAGTTAAAGATACTGACCTTTGTCAGGGAAGGCACCGGCCTAGGACGTGGCTGCCCCTATAAACTGCTTTTAGCTGAAGTGTTAATTTCAGACCATCCTTCCTGGTTAATTTGGTCTTTGCGTTTCCAAGTCGACCATGCAGGCTTCCTGAGCCTGACCCTTTCCGCCCACAGCAGTAAGCATCATTATTATTATTATTCTACCGACACTAGAAAAGCACCCACATACATGCCTGCCCTCGGGGCTGCTATCCGAGGTGCGCAGGCACGGGAACACCTTTTCCCAACGCCTGGCCTCTGGGATGGGCCCGCCGCCGCGACCACGCACCACCGGGCCGGCGCCGGGAACATTCCCCGCGGCACAACCTGGGCTTCCCCGCGTCCCTACTCCCAAGCCCACTTGGTCCCCTCTCTCCCCGAGCCCGGGCTTCCCTCGGTCTAGCGTGGCCGTTCTGCTTGCCCACTCCCACAGAGACGGGGCACGCCACCCCGGCCAGGCATCCGGGTATTGCGCCAGCCCACCAGCGACCGCTCGGCGCGTAGCCCCGCCCCGGTCTCGCCAAACCTCGCGACATCTCACCAGTTCCACTGGTGCGCCGGCCTAACGGCACCGCGGACCAGGAACGTTCTAAACCCCTACGCACGCGCCCTGGGGCCCTCAACGTCCCCGTCTCCGCCCTTCATTCACGCCCCTTACGTAAGCGAGCGCCCCGCCTCCAGGCCATGCCAATCATCTACTTCTTCCCTGGGGTAACCTCGCAACAGGCTTCTGAATGGCTGATCCTGGGAGTCTACGTCGCGGAGTCGCGGTGCCGATAGGTTGGCAGCCGGCTCCGCCTTACCGCATTTTGCACAAAAGATGATTGGTCGGCGTCCCCTTCCAATCAGCGGCGGGCTGTCGGATTCAAACCGAGATCGTTCCGCTTGTGGTCGGTTGGTTGCAGTCGAGTCGTTTCCTCGGCCGGACGCGGACGGTTGGTTCGCTGCGCCCGCTGCTCCCGCCCCGTGGCTGCCCTCCGCGGCGCTCCTCTGCTGGCAGGATGGCCCACAAGCAGATCTACTACTCAGACAAGTACTTCGACGAGCACTACGAGTACCGGTGAGCGCCGGCCCGCGGGCTCCTCAGCTAGGGCGGCCGCCGGCTCTGGTGAGGCCGGAAGTCGGGGCTGCGGTCCCCGGGGAGCTGAGTGGGGCTGGTCGTGCCGAGCGCCCCTCTCCTCTCCTGCGCAGGCCGCACCGGCCGCCGCTCTTTGTTCGGTGGGTGAAACGGCTGAGGCAGGGGCGCGGATGGGGCGAAGCCGCCGCCTTAAAGGGCAGACCCGTCCTCGGCCTCAGCCGCGTCGGCCCTCTGGGCTCTGTTTACATAGAGGAACTACGTGTTTTTGTGTGTGTGTGTGTGTGTTTTTTGCTTTTGCTGTTAATGATAGTAAAAATGACCTTGAGGGGGAACCCCCGAAAACTTGGCATATTGATTGGGATTTGGAAGTGTTTATTGGGTGACCTACGTAGTCGTTTAGAGCGTTAGCCATGGTGACCGAGGGAATTATTCAAGGGGCTTCCTTTTCTGACTAAACAGAGCTCGGGTGGACTTTGGGCGCCTTTTCCAGCCGGTGCTCCGGCCGCACTTTGCTGTGGGGCAGCTGGGGTGCCGAGTCTTGGTTGCTAAATTAATCTGTGAAATTAGCACCTGGCCTTGCGGGAGGGAGGAACGCGGCTTCCATTGGCTGGTCTGCGGCTCCCGGGGGCGTGGCTTCCGAGACCTCGGAGACCGTCCTCCGGGAGCGCCCGGGGGCCACGTCTGCTGCCCCTCCAGTTAGATCGCTGGAAGGCTGTTTAGGAAGAAAGGACGTTGTGTTTGCGCATCGCTCTCTCCTTGGAAATCTATATTCTCAGAAGAAAAGCGGAGCGTTTTAGAGATTAGTAATCCTGCATTGTTTCATATTCTCCAACCAGAAAAAGTTGCCGTTCTGGATATAAATATGAAGTGGATTATCTTATTTTTACATAGTAACTACATACTACACAGTTTCCTGTAATATGATGGCACAAAGCCCAGCGGCCATAGACAATAATGGGCAGAATGTAAACCGTATTACCCATCTAAATCTGGAAAATTAATTCTGAAACATAGGGCTCCAAGTAAATGGACATTTTTTGGGTCTAATGGCAGTAATTTACTTTTTAGTTTCAATAAACCAACAATCATTGATGAGCACTAAATAAGACGAATTTACTTAGTGGTTTGTGTGTATTAATGTATAGAAGAAAATCCTGTCATAATTGAAGTGATCTATTCTAAACCATTATTAATTAAAGATGACGATCTTTCTTGACCAAGCCACTTGCCTTTATAGGAGCAGAACCGTGATTAATCTTCAGAGATACTTCTAAAGGCACATCGATAATTAGTAATAAAATCAGAGGTGTGTTTCTAGGGAAGTTTGTATATGATGGTACAGCATGCAATGTGGATTTCAAGTGTTTATTTTTGCCAGTATGCAATTATCTACATCTTTGATTCTTTTCTTTTGTGAATGCAAACTTAATTTCCTTTTTTAAAAAAACTTAATTTAAATTTTAAAAAACTTTGTTAATCTTCACCCAAGGATATTTTCCCCTTGATTTTTGGCGAGAGTGGAAGGTAGGGGTAGAGACAGAAAGATCGATGTGAGAGAAACATATCAACTGGTTGCCTCCTGCACGCGCCCCAACCAGGGCTGGGGATAGAGCCTGCAACCCAGGTATGTTCCCTTGACCGGAATTGAACCCGAGACCCTTTAGTCTGTAGGCCAACATTCTGTTGACTGAGCCAAACCGGCTAAGGCAATTTCCTATTTCTTTTACTTAACTTTGTAAATGGACTTCAAGGCTTAGTTCTGTTAAGTAACACTTGGAACAAGTATTATAAGATTGTATGGATTTAAATTTATAAACGCTGTATATTAGTATTTTAAAAATCTTATCCACAACTACTTTCGAATTGCATTTTGTAGCACCTTTGTTGTTTATATTTGTCTTTACTTTTCTCCATGAAAAGCCCATAATACTGAAGTAAACATTGAGTTTTGGAAGTAATTTTTCTTACACATAGTTAGAAAACATCTCCATGAAGTGAACTACAGGTAGAATTTCCTTATAAGTTTGAAGCTACTTATTATAAATTGTTCCTTTATAATCAGACATCTTGATGGTGAGCCTGTTTCTATGGTTTCTGGAGAAGGTAGGGGTTGTCACTTTTTTCTAAACATGTTGATACATTTATGTAGGTATACTTAATAAGAATACAGATCTAGTTATTGCAAAATTTTCTTTGAGACTAACAATGTGATAGAAATAACCGGTTATTTGCAAAACCTTAAAAGTAGATGTTAAAGCAGCATTTTAGGAATGAATGGAGGTAGCTGGTATTAATCACCATGTAGTTCACAGGAATTGGTGAAATTTTAACCAACTATGATAGTAAGCATAATTTGACTTGACCTCATGACAGTCTGACAACATAATACAGCTGTATTAAGGCTCACTTTTGTTATTTAAATAATATGAAATTGGTACTTAACAAACCACCCACAGACTAGGTTGATGAAAGATTAGTCTTATGGATGGGTTCACTTTTCCTGTGTGCCAGAAAGTAATCAGATTGCCCCTTTCTCACCTCCAGGCAATGATTCACAGGTATAGAAATACTCTAAAGATAATTTTATTACAATTAAGGAGGAGGAGGAATGAAGATTTGTGTTTAAGAATTTAGCAAAGATGTATTGGTATGTTTTGACACAGAAGAATATTGCACGCCTTCCTAAAAAAACAAGTTTTGGGTATAAGTCAGTAACTTAATGGAAAGCTGAAGTGTTTTTTGCTTTTGGTTCCAAACAAAGTATAAAGCACTTTCTGGAGTATACAAGGATTTGTATCTACTACAAATCTACAATGCTGAGTAATAGGAAACCCAAATTAACTGTTAACAAATGAGGCTTTTTTTTCTCCTTATGTAAAAGGCTACATGAGGCTCAGGTGACAGCTCTAATCAGGGACTATCTTCAATTTGCAATTGCTTCTGTGGTCTTAGATGGCTTCTGTAGCTCCTCCCTGATAGGTCAGTCTGCTTCACAATCAACAGGAAAGAGAAAAAGAATTGGGCATGTTCTTTGCTTTTGAGGACACTTTCCATAAATTGTCTATTTTCTGCTTATATCCTATTGCCCAGGACTTAGTCACATGACCAAAGACAGCTGCAAGGAAATCTCGATTTTTATTTTATTTTTTTTCATGAGTGTATGTCCAATTTAGTTATAGGGGTCCTATTCCTGAAGAACATTGAGACAACTAGCAAACCTCTGCTGGGGGAAAAAAAATCCTAGATAAAATGCCTTCTAGGTTTGGACTGCACAGTCTTACCTTCCTAAAATCAGAATTAAAGGTAGTGGAGATTATAGTCCTCACGATAAACACCAATTCACATAACATGCTTTCAAGAACATTGAGGACAAAAAATTCTCAAATTTTAAGTATTCTAAAGATGCATGTGTAAAGTGATCATAATTGTAAAAAAGGTACATTTACAAACAGAACACTAATACTTGGTTACATTGGTTATCTCTTTCAACAGACATGTCATGTTACCCAGAGAACTTTCCAAACAAGTACCCAAAACCCATCTGATGTCAGAAGAGGAGTGGAGGAGACTTGGTGTCCAACAGAGTCTTGGCTGGGTTCATTACATGATTCATGAGCCAGGTAAATTTTGTTATTTGGGAAAACATTAACTGAATAGTAGCAGTTGTGGTTGTTGACTTTTTAGTAATATTGGTATTCAGTGATATCCTAAAGTAACTGATAAGTTAACTATTTTTGAATGAATGATTTCTTTTCCTCCCTACTCCAATTTTATATTAAATACCAAAATTAAAATAATGCATTTTTCTCTCCTGCAAAACATCACTTGAGTCAAAATATAAGCTGTTCTGTTTTATTTTTAAACTAGAGGCCCAGTGCACAAATTTGTGCATGGGTGGGGTTCGTCAGCTCGGCCCCAATCGGGGTAGATCCCCAATCGGGGTAGATCCCCAATCGGGGTAGATCGGGGCCAGACCTGCCCCACTTGCCCCATTAGGGCTGGGCCAGCTGAGGGGAGGGGCTGCTGGTGATTGGCTGGCCAGCCCCGCCCCCATTCAGGTGGTTCACTGGCTGCAGTGGGTGGCATAGCAACCAGTCGCCTGGTCATTACAGTCCCCGGCTTTTTATATATATAGATTTGTGTCATTGTTAATACCTTAAAGATTATGCCATAAATATTTTTAGAATTATGGTATCCCATCTTTAAAAACTAAGAACTTATTTTAAGGTAACTTACATGTCCCTTAAGTTTTATGTATAGAAATTTATGCAATTTGAAGTGATTTGTCTTTTCCTTTAGCCTTCTATCAAAGGATAATTGGTATCAACCATATTTAAGATTCAATGAGATAACATAGCCAGTGAACTCAAATTTATGAGTGCTTGTTAATTAAGTGGTATTTACCAGAGTTTTCCACATACTGAGTCAGTGGTTCCCAATGTGGGGCACACACCCCACAAGGGGGCAATTTAATTTTTAAGGGAGGCAATTTGAGAATGAGTTATTAACAGTGAATTTTTTGCATTCCTTATGGTTCTAGGGGCCTCATATACAGTATATAAATATATAGTGGCATATTTATGCATTTCAATTCTCTGTTTTGAAACTTTATTTGCTACTTTTTCATATCACTTCATATTATTACTGTTTTTTAAAACAATTTCTTAGTGATTTCTTCCTCAGTACTTCAACTGTTCTTTTTTCTCTTTCATGGATGCCATGTTCTTTGGTTGGAAGCTTGTTTAGACCAAGTTAATGGCCTTTTAGGCTTCCTAATGTGAATAGTTCACTTTTTAAATAATAGGAAGTATATGTCATGTGAGGGGGCGGGGGAGAAATCAGGATTTTAGACATGTTTAGGTGGGGCATGGCCAAAAAAAGATTGGGAACCACTGTACTAAACTAAACCTTTGCGGGGTTATATTCTATTTATGGGTTATCAATAAATTAACTTCAAGAATTTATAATGCTTTCAACAGAATACGAAGGCATGCTGCAGAACTGCAACTAAAGCTATTTTGTTTTCCACTTTTATTAAAGAAAAGCAGCAGCGTCAAAAACTTACAACCACATAAAACTTTAAGAAAAAACTTAAGATACACAACTTTCTTGGGATTAGGGCATGTAATCATATTAGATTTCAAGAGGTGTTTCTCCAGATAATGCAAAAGCAATCGAGGAACTTAACTGGATCCCCGAGACATGCAGGTTTATAAGCTGGTGGTTTTTGAATGAGGTGTTAGGTGTCTTTGCCCCACAGATAACTTTTCTCTTTATTTTTCACTGTAATTGAGGTTCCAAAGGTAAAAACCATTCTTTCAAAGTAGTTTCTCTATTTACCATCCCTTTTCTCCAAGGTGAGTAAACACTGGGGAAATAGTCTCATTGTCAGGTTTTCTTCTGTTTACTGTTGGACAGTGACTTTGAAGCAAAATTCATTTCAGCTACCTCAATAAGTAACATTAATTGACCGTAGATTTATTTTACTTTATTTTGGTTCAGTTGAGAATTCTTTGAATTCTGAGTGGAAATTAACCATGTTATATTAAAATGATATAAAACATTCTCTTTCCACAGAGCCACACATTCTTCTCTTTAGACGACCTCTTCCAAAAGATCAACAAAAATGAAGATATCTGGGGATCGTCAATTAAATCTTTCAAATTTAATGTATATGTGTATATAAGTAGTATTCAGTGAATACTTGAAAAATGTACAAATCATTCACCCATACCTGTGCATGAGCTGTATTCTTCACAGCAACAGAGCTCAGTTAAATGCAACTACAAGTAGGTTACTGTAAGGTGTTTAAGATAAAATTTCTTCTAGTTACTTTTTCTCTTAAATATACGTGCCTGTTTGACTTTACCTGTTACTTTTGTTTAATAAAGTTTGTATGTTGCATTTATCACTGTGAAGTTATTTGAACTTTATTTTAAGATTAATTCATGAGTAGAGGTTGGATGGTTTCAGTGTTACAATTTTAGTCCTGAGCAAATAAATTTACTTTAAATGGGTTTAAAATAGCTTGTTGATGAGGGTACCATTTAATTTACTAATGAAGAAACCAAGAACTAGGGATAAATTTACTAAAGTAGATTTTATAGCTCTGTTATTAGTCTAGTTCACAGAGGATTGTCTAGAATTTCCACTTGAACAAAAAGAGTCCAACTCAATACTCTAGGCTGCTTCCACTTACCTAAGAACGGCCACATCTAGTGGCCTTGGGAGAAACCACTTACCCCTGTTCCTCCCTTTCCATTGGCCAGGTGGGGTTGTTTCCTATAAATCACAGCGTTTTTGGAAGTTCAAAAGCACCCTTAAAAAAACACCACACCCTCCATTCCCATATGTATTCTGTGACTGTAAATTGCCTTTTAGCTGCTTGGGAAATAATTTAAAGTTAATGCAGTCTCTCTTCATTGGTATGCTGAAGAATCCTTTTAAATGAGCTATGGTAAATATAAGACCAAAGTTGGGTGGTCCTCTGTCTCTTTAGAAAGGGGTGTCTTTATACATGAGCACAGTAAAGACTGGAGCAGTCTAGAACTTCCTGCCCCCAGGGACCCATCCACTAGAGGTCCAGGGTCAGCAAGTGTCAGAAACATCCAGAGCTCTGGGTCTCTGGGTCCATTTATTCTAAAATTCTTCCCAAATATGCCCAAGTATAGGTCCCTTCTCAAACCCTATTTGCTACACTAACTGTTAGGAACTCTAGTCCAAGTTCCTCCTTTATCTTCTCACTAGTTACAGGTGTCGGGTCTGAGCCCCTCTGCTGGGTCTCAGAGAAGCCATGAGAAGTTGTAGGTGTATAAGAGTGAGTCTATTGTAGGAGCTAGTGGCAATATAGCCATCAGATAAAGCAGTTCTTCGTAGTGAGTCCTGTACAGGTAGCTGCACGCTGGCTAATACAGCTTTCCCACAAAGCAGCAGCACCTCTAATGGCCTCTGCACCTACACCTATTAGTTGAGCAGCCGCATGCTTTCTCTAGACTCAGCCTGAGCTGTCTGGCTCAGCAGCTTCTCTCTCTGGTAGCTACATCCCCTGTGCCTGACCTAGCACACTGGCTGGTCAATGACATGTATTATACTCCTTAGTGTTGGGGTCCTCAAACTACGGCCCGCGGGCCACATGCAAATACAAATATTGTATTTGTTCCCGTTTTGTTTTTTTACTTCAAAATAAGATATGTGCAGTGTGCGTAGGAATTTGTTCATAGTTGTTTTTTTTTAACTATAGCCCGGCCCTCCAACGGTCTGAGGGACAGTGAACTGGCTCCGTTTAAAAAGTTTGAGGACCCCTGCCTTAGAGGAAGGCCAGTTGCCAACAATGACATCAATCATTTGGGTTATAGAAGTGCAGTGACCCTGAGAGTTGTGCTTGCTGTGCACCTGCACATAGTCCTTGGACCTGTGGATGGTATGTGTATGGTATCTCAGCCTTGAACATTCTGATTACTAGTCCCAGGCTCAGAGTGGCCTTGATCATCCGGTGCACTCTAAACAGGGTCCCCACAGCAAGCTAACAGAACGATGCCAGAATTGCTAAGCAAGCATTCCATCTAGGGCAGACCAAAGAACACAGAGGAAGCAGAGAAGTCCCCCGTCCCCAGCCTCCGCCATTGATTACTATGGCCAAACCCTAGCCCTCTCCAGACCCTGGGGTTTTGGGTGTGTCCAAGCATGTTTAATTAACCTGTGGGACCCGAGCAGAAGAAAACCTTAAGAATGAGCTATCTGCATTTTTCCTGCTTGAAATACTTGGTAGTCACTCAACCCTTCTCAGTGCAAGGCACAGGTTTCCTAGAATCAACCCCTATGGGTGAAACTGCCTACCCTGTCAGCAAGCCTTAAATCTAATGCCTGCAGCTTCCTCCGGGTCCCGCCGCCGCCATACCCACTCCGCAGCGTCCCCCACCTCCGCGGGCCCCAGGCCCAGCGTCCGTCTCACCCTACCTGCCTCCCTGTGACGGCACTGTTCTCCCACGTAAACCAGGTTACTACTCCATCTCTACCTTTCCCAGCACCTTTCACAATAGCCAATGCCTCATTGTTGGAAAGAACGGAGTAGTTTTAAATTCTGTGGTTACTTCCAAAGTGCTTTACGTTGCTGGGAGTTAGGACACCAAGTCGGTTTCCAGGGCTGCAGGGCTGCGGGTGTGCACTTCCCGGGTCCCCAGCCTCGCACATCCCCGCCCGCCCGCCCCAGGTGCCTCCCACCGTGTGGGCTCCTCGCTGGCCGTGCCCACGCACATCCCGCGCGCTCCCGCTGCCGTTGCAGAACAGCACACGCGGGGTAAGAGCCGGAGCCCCCCGGCGCCGCCGCGGGCACTTCCCGCCGGAAGCAGGGTTGGCCTGGGCGCGTTTCTGTGACGCACTTCCTGGCGTCCGCCCGGAAGGTGGCGAGAGGGGTGGGCGAGCGCTCGGCGCTAGTTCGCCCAGCCGACGGGGCGGCTGCTGGCCTCCGGGGCCGGGCCGCCTCCAAGCCGCGGGCCATGGCGTCGGAGGGGCCGCGGGAGCCCGCGGGCGAGGTGAGGACGGCGGCCGGGCAGCCGGAGGTGTGGGGGCCGCGGAACGCAGGGGCGGGCGGCCAGCTCCCCAGCCCGACGCCCACGCCGCCCCGGCTGACCGGGTGCGCAGGGAGCCGTCAAGGAGAGTCCGCCGAGCTCCCCGGGCGGCGGCGGAGGGAAGGCCGCGCCGGCGCCGGCTCCGGCTCCCGCTCCGGCTCCCGCTCGTGGCCGGGCGGGGCTTGCGGAAGTTCTCGCTCGAGCACGTTTGAGGCGGAGTCTCCGCTCGCGGCCGCAGCGGGGCCCTCGCTTAGCCCGGCGCACAGTGGGGCGCACAGTGGCTTCAGACGGACGGAGCGCGTGCTCAAGAGCTGCCCGTGGAAGTAAACCTCTCACTACGTGTCTAGGAGCCCAAATCTCGTGTTTTACTCCCATGTTCCTCTGGTGGTCGATTTTCTAGCAAAATGCCTTTTGCGTTTCAACAAAACAAAACAAATGGTTTGTGTAATTTTTTGAGCAATTCAGTGGAAATGAACTCGCGGGGTGTTTTGGGTGCTGCAGGTAAGTATCCCGTGGGTGTGATTGCCGACAGTGCTACGATCCGGCGGACCCCTGGCTGCAGCTGAAGGGGGTACAACGCCCCTGTTCCGAGTTTGAAGCTAAGGAAACACCACTTGTGGTCCTACTGTGTAATCTGGGCCGAATTTTACTCCCACTTAATTGGTGTCCTTATTTTTCACTTTTAATATTTGGTAAACTGGTTTTTCCAGTTAAAAGCAGTGGGGCCCCGGAGGGGAGTATCGCCCTGTACACCGAGGGGTTGCAGGCTTGGTCCCCAGTGGTGGGGGAGAAGGGGGTGGTGCCGCTGAGCCATGCTCTCACATCGATGTTTCTTTCCCTCGAATGCTCTCTGCCTTCTTTCCCCCCTCTCTAAAATCAATAAGCATATCCTTATGTGAGGATTTAAACAATAAGTATTCTCTAAAAAAAAAAAAAGCATTGGGGGAGAAATTGTTGGCAAATGCTTATCTTTAGTATAAGGCAGAGTTATTTGAACAACAGCACTGAGATTAGCATTTACTTCCAGGAGCTGCTAGAAAGGAGCCACTGGTTTTTTAGTTTGTTTACATTTGGTTGATCTCATAATATATGTAGCTATAACCTCCTTTTTCCCCCTCAGGGCATCAAGTTGTCAGCAGATGTCAAACCATTTGTCCCCAAATTTGCTGGGCTCAGTGTGGCATGGTTAGAGTCTTCAGAAGCACCTGTGTTCCCTAGCTGTGCAGCCGCCTACTATCCTTGTGTTCAGGAACTACCTGTGCCTGAGTATGTATTCTTACAAACACCTCGCCTTACCTGAGGACTTTGTTTCTTGGTTTTCATGGTGAATAGCTGTAGCTAACACGTTGGAGTTCTCAAAGAAGAGGCTCCTTCACCAAGAAGGGTCTGAGCCGGTAGCACAACTTCAGTGTGTCCTGCAGCAGAAACTGAAGTTTCGGTTCTCCTTTTCTTTCTCTTTACTCACTCCCGTATTTTGGGTAAAATTTTTAAATGCATTTGTATTGATTTCAGAGAGGAAGGGAGAGAGAGATAGAAACATCAAAGAGTAGAGAGAATCATTGATCAGCTGTCTCCCGAACACCCCTTACTGGGAATCTAGCCTGAAACAAGGGCATGTGCTCTGACCAGGAATCTTGAACCTTGACCTCTGGTTCATAGGTCAATGCTCAACCACTGAGCCACACCTACCTGAAGAAAGTTGTATTTTTTGACAAAAGTTGAAGACCTGCCTGTATGTGATGAAGGTCTTTGGTAGGAATGCCCACGTTTTCCACTGTAATTGCACTGTGTGTAAAGGGATGTTGGCATGGGTCTCATTTGAGTTGTTCCCTGCTTTGGGTGGTTCACATAATTAATACAAAATGCATCTCAGTGATAAGGCCTCTAAGCCATCTGCTGGGTGGGATTTTAGTAACTCAAAATGAAGGTGAAAAACATCTAAAGCAACCTCCTGTCCTGACAATAACTTGAACATGACCAATCAGAGGCTCAAGGTTGTGCAGTACTTAATTTAAAAATTATGTTTCTTAACCCCTTATCCTTTTTAGCTTTGATTTTGTTTTTTAATTGTTTATAACTAAGGAAAAGATTGGCTGACAATATTCCTGACTTGCAAGAAAACAATTAGGGACAACAGAGTCATGAAATCAAAGGGGCACGGTTAGAAAGAAGAGACTTTAAAGTGGGGGTGAATTGAGGAGACTTTAAGTATTCGAGAAGGGATTATCTAGTCGATTCTATTGTAGGTTAAGAAGTGCATTGCTCTAGTCAGATTTTGTTTAAATGGAGATATATTGTTTCTATAAGAAAAAGGAGTAGCCTTTTCCATAACAGACATTCCTATTAGTTCCACTATAACAGTCTAATTCTGTACATCCCCTTAAAGGAGGGGAGTAACCTTTTACAGACTTTGTCTACCTCCCGTGTCTAACAGTGCACTCAAAGGGACTTCATTTTTTCAGTTGGAGTTAATTATTGAAAGGCTACTATATGGAAAATGCTAGATGCTAAAGGGGAATGACTACCTCATGAGCTGTACTCTGTCAATTTTTTTATAGACTTGAACTGGTAGAGATTAAAGGAAATGTACCAATCTTCTCTAAATTTATGCCACAGACTAGACAAATATCAGTAGAGAAGTATTCTGGTGTATAGAATTGCCCATTTGGAGAGTACTAATTATTTATTGTGTAATGAAAAATAGAGGCTATGCAGACAAAATAAGTTCTCTGTTGTATTTTGTTTGAGTATTGCATATGTTTTTTCATGCTTGTCACATCCGTGAGGTTGACAGGGAGGTAGTGTTATTTTTATACATGAGACTGAGGCTAGAATTGCTTGTCCAAAGTTATTGAGGTAGGTAACACCAGAATCAGAATCAGCACTCAGTTCTTTTAACCTGAGTTCAGTTGTATGTCCCAAGGCTGCTATTGCTGTTGGCAAGAGTTTGTTGAGCATTTTCAGCATCTTGTATATCCTGTGAAAAGTCACAATGCCCAAGTGGATGCTTTTAAGGTAAAACCTGCCCGCTTTGAGAACTAGCTTTGCTGACACTATGGCACAGATCAGTTTGTTGGCTGGAGGAGTGGCTGGATCCCTGACAGGTGCTGGCCTGACTGAAGGGAACAGGTAAAAGATGTGTTGGGAAGACAACAGAGGAGTGAGTTCCTTTTGTTAAGGGGACACCATTAGACAATTAGTGCCTTGGCCAGTGTGGCTCAGTTGGTTGAGCATTGTCCTGTGCACCAAAAGGTTGTCAGTTCGATTCCTGGTCAGGGCACTTGCCCAGGTTGCAGGCTCAATTCCTAGTTGGGGTGCATGCAGGAGACATGCAATTGATATTTCTCTCCCTCTCTCACTCTCCCTTTCTCTAAAAAAATAAATAAATAAAAACATTTTAAAATAAATAAATAAAAGCCTACATAGTACAGCTGAAAGTTTAGGTTTGGTGAGTACGAAATAGGGAGCTTTTGGGTTCACTTCTGGATTCTGGTTTGACTTTAAGGGAGAGGGGCTTGAAGACTTTGACTGGGTTCCAGGCACTGGAAACAGAAGAAAATACATGGAGACCTGCTGTAAGAAGAAAGAGTTCTATGGTTGTCCCTAGGGTGTTGGTGGGAAAGGTGTAAAGCAGTTTCCAGTTGAATACCTAGAAAGACTCGTGGCATCACTCATGAGAACACAAGTTGGAAGTGGAGCTGGTTCGGGGACCAGATGTTAAGTTTTGGGTTTATATGTGCCAGATGTGGGGGAAAGTGAACTATTAAGTGGAAATGATGCAAATCCTGAGCAGAGTGATGAGAGGTTTGGGCTCATGAGTCTGACAGGCTAGATAGAGTGCAGAGGAAGCCATGCCATAGAGAGGAGCCTTTGGGAGGTGGGTGAGAGCAAGAAGAGGGCAGGACTTGCAAGTCCAGGCCAGAGAAGCTTTTCTAGTGATGTGATGGGGGGGCAGACCTAGCCCATGGCATGCAGAAGCGGTGGCAGCATGGCAGGAAGGAAGTCCTGGAGACTCGGGATCGTTGGTGGGGATGGGGCAAGGAGAGGTGGAGCTGAGGATCAGCACGTACTGCACAGATACATGGCGGAGTTGAGCGCTGATATCAAGCGGGTGCCAAATGAGAGGGTGGGCATACAGGAGATGGTGTCGTTATGTTTAAGGCTCATCTGGGCAGTTTGTGGCGACTGGCATTTTACAGGAAGCCATTTGAAGTCCCAATAGATGCTGTGAGTTGTCTCTGTGAGATTTTGTGTTTTGTATTGTTCTCTGCAAATAACTGTATTTACCTTGGATGGAAAGAAAAATATCTTTCCAGAGGAAGAAGGACCAGTGATGAGACGTTCAAAGTGAAAAACTAGGTTGTGATAGAGCCAGGACACAAAGCAAGGTGTGCTAACTCAAAGGTGAAAATTTTCTGGATGACAACAGCCTTCAAAACCACTTCTAGGGCTCTGGCCAAGTAGATCAATTGGTTAGACCATTGTTCTGATAAGCCGAAGTTGCGGGTTTGATCCCTGGTCCAGGCACATACTAGAATCAACCAATGAATGCATGAAGAAGTGGAACAATTAAGTCGATGTTTCCATCTTTCTTAAACAACCCCATTGGATCTATCCCCCTTTTCTTCTTTACCTAAATTTCATTGATCTGTTCATTTATCCAGATTTTGGGCTTGGGATATATCGTCTTTGTTACCTTTTCCCTATCAACCCAACTTCTTTGCCCGTCTTGTGAAGAACAGGTATCTCTCACCTTCGTCAGACCCCCATTAGATTTTCTGAGCATCAAACAAAATCAAATGGGAGTCACATCCAGGGATAGTGTCCGTCTGAGGAACAGGACACAGCTTTCAGTCTCCCTCTTCAAGGGGCAGCACTAGCTAGTGGTCTGGGGGGCATACAAAGGCCAGTTTTGTTTGTTTTTTAATTAAGAATGCTTCATTACTAGAATAAATTGGCAATGAGTAAAATATTTTACAAGATCTAACCTTAAAATATCATGAATTAACTAGAGGCCTGATGCACGAAATTCGTGCAAGGGGCTCGGCCCTTGCTTCATTCTGCTGTTTGGACTAATTAGCATATTAGCTCTTTATTATATAGGATAGGCAGTGATACCAGGCAGCCTGTGATTACGTATTGCATGGAAACAAGAGCAGTGCCCATCCTCACGGGTGTCTTCCAGGTCCCCCTGTAGACTGGCTCCCTTTCTGCTTCCGTGCAGGTTCTTAACCCGCAGCAGAGTAGAACGAGGACGTTTAATAAGGGTGCTGGGACCTGGGCCCGCATCTCCGGACGGTCACACAGTGGAAGATCATGTAGAGTGTCTTGTTATTAGCTTCGGGTTCTCCCGCTTTTCAGTGGACCAGCACACTGGGATTTCATTGATTTGCTACAAGAAATTTTTCAGCTGTAGAAATCCACAGAAACATCTAGTGCTTATTTGTGGGAATGAAAAGGTTATGATTTGTGTTTTAACTCAGCTTTTTAGCACTTTGTCAGTGAATCAGCTTTCGTTTCAAAATGGTTGAATCCTCTGGCCATATTTGCTAAAAAAAAAAAAAAAAAAAAAAAAAAAAAAAAAAAAATCACTGTTACATTGTATTTTGGTTTAGTTTAGCAGTTCAAGCAAATTGGAGCCATGGCAGTGTTCACAGATGGTGTCCATCTGGTCGGCAGGGTCTGTAATTCCCGGACCACTGTGCACGCAGCGTCCCTTTGCAGCTCTGGCTCCGCAGGTCGGGAACACAGGTGGTGGGCTTGGAGCCGCAAAGCGCTGCAGCAGGAAGTCTGCAGGCCCCGGGAAGAGGCCCTGCAGGTCGTGGGTTGGAGGTTAGATTTGGTCAGTGGGAGCCTCTGTAGAGAGGGTGGTCTGGATGGCCCCTTTGGCCAGGGTCACTGAGAATCTTTCCCGAATATTTGACATCTTGAGAATGAAAAGCTACTGGGGCACCTTCAGGCCCCTGTTGAGGATATTCCAGCTCAATAGTGAAAAAATAAAACTAGGTCAGCATCTGTCTTTGCAGGATAAGAAAGAAAGGCTCAGAGGTTTCGTTTAGCTTTTAGTAATTAGTCATTTCAGTGTAGAGCAGCCGTGGGCAAACTACGGCCCACGGGCCGGATCCGGCCCGTTTGAAATGAATAAAACAAACAAACAAAAAAAAGACGGTACCCTTTTATGTAATGATGTTTACTTTGAATTTATATTAGTTCACACAAGCACTCCATCCATGCTTTTGTTCCGGCCCTCCGGTCCAGTTTAAGAACCCATTGTGGCCCTCGAGTCAAAAAGTTTGCCCACCCCTGGTGTAGAGTGAATGGCCTCAAAAGTAATAAAAGTTAAAACAATTTTATTATAGAATATTAAACTCCCTGATTTGTGGTATGAAATCTGTAACTAAAATTTACCCATTTTATTTAGGCAGACACTCTATCCTGAAGATATGGCCTTTGGAGCTTCAACATTTCCTCATCAGTATTTATCTTCCGAGATGGCTCTTCACCCATACACCCCTCCTCCTTACACCCTGGAGTCTGCACACAATATTTGCCCAATGCCTGGCTCCCAGTATGATTACAGCCAACCCAGTCGTTACCGAGGTTTCCAGACGAAGCCACAATGTGAGCACGTGTGCCCTCACCCACAAGACACAAAAGCTCTGTTTAAGGTCAGTAAGTGTGTTGCTTTGGTCATGTTAGCATTTAAAATGAAACGAATTGGTCAATCCTTGCATTAACTTAAGCATTGCTTATCTTTTTTGTGGTATTTAAGAACTTATTTGATCTAACCTTTTTAAAAATGGTTGAGTTGTCAATACTTAAATATATATTTGCAATGTTAAACCTGTTTCAGTTTTTATTTTTTAAATATATTTTTATTGATTTCAGAGAGGAAGGGAGAGGGAGAGAGAGAGAGAAACATCAGTGATGAGAAAGAATCATTGACTGGCTGTCTCCTGCACGCCCCACACTGGGGATTGAGTCTGAAATCTGGGCATGTGCCCTGACCAGGAATGGAACCGTGACCTCCTGGTTCATAGGTTGATGCTCAACCACTGAGCCCACTGGCTGGGCTAAAGGTACAGTTAATCCTTGAACAACACAAGATTGAAATGCACCACTGGATCCACTTATATGGGGATTTTTTTTTAATAAATGTATTAGAAAATTTTTAGGAGATTTGCGACCCTTTGAAAAAGCATGCAGGCAAACCCTACTATTTTCTTAACATATTTTTTCCTCTAGTGCACTTTATTGTAAAAGTACAGGATATAATACATGTAAAATACAACGTATGTGTTAATTGACTGTTTATATTATCAGTAAAACTTCTGGTCAACAGTAGTCTATTAGGTTTTGGAGGGGTCAGAAGTTACACACAGATTATCTATTGTTGGGAGGCTGGCCATTCAAGGGTCAACTGTAGTTTTTCTAATTCATGTTACTTTTTTATGTTTCCTGCAGAAAAAAACATACGATGAGCAAAAGTTTGCCGGTAAAAAGGCTGATGGAACTGTATCATCTGATATAAAGTCAGTGAGAAGCTCACATTGTTTGTCCTTTCGTGCTGACTCTAATTTGAAATCAGGTAAAGGTAATGAACTCTATGTTTTGTGTTAGGTCAACCCACTCTACCCACCCAGGAGCGTTGCTGTTGCTGTTCTTTGGGTTTATTGTGAGAAGCTGAGGCCATCAGACTTCCTGTGGGATCCTGGAGGCCATTCCTCCTGGGATGGGGACCTGGGGCATGTGGGCTCTGATGTGCCCTTAGCGTGTTATTACCTTGTGTTACACAAGGACTTGTCTAAGGTTACAGAACAAGTAGGGAACGGCCACACATCTCAAACCAGGTCCTTAAAAGCAGATCACAACCACATCCCTTGTACTGTGCTTAGCCATGCTCCTCTCCCACAGCTGCTCTGGAGTTCTGTGGGAAGATTTCTCAGTAGATGGAACAGCTGATCTAGGACTGCGATTCTGTCTTACTCCCATCCCCGGGCAGTGTGTTTACTCAGGGTACTGATTTTATTCATGCCGGAAGTGTTGTCTGTTCTGTTTTGAAAACTACCATTCTGGTTTGTGGCTGAAAAAGTTAGTGATTCGACGTGGTGTTTTTCCCCCTGAAATTTAATTCCAAGTGTAGTTTGATTACAGCCATCCCTGTTTCTATGAGGACTTAAACCTTCCTGATGGTGTACTCACTGGGAAAGGTCTGTCGTTTATTTACAGGTGCCATTTATGTGACTTGGTGTATACATTTTTCTCTTTGCATTGATTTCACTTACAAACTGTCTGGTGCATGGAAAGGTGAA